>NC_133336.1:25965399-26568732 GCF_042186555.1 Aquarana catesbeiana | reverse complement strand
AATGCATGCCAATATTCTGTTTGCTTTGTTAGCAGCAGCTTGGCATTGCATGCCATTGCTGAGCCTATCATCTATTAGGACCTCCAGGTCCTTTTCCATCCTAGATTCCCCCAGAGGTTCACCTACTAGTGAGTAGATTGCATTCATATTTTTGCCACCCAAATGCATTATTTTACATTTTTCTACATTAAACCTCATTTGCCATGTAGTTGCCCACCCCATTCATTTGTTCAGATCTTCTTGCAAGGTTTTCACATCCTGCGGAGAAGTTATTGCCCTGCTTAGCTTAGTATCGTCTGCAAATACAGAGATTGAACTGTTTATCCCATCCTCCAGGTCATTTATAAAAAAAATTAAACAGCATTGGTCCCAGCACAGAACCCTGGGGTACCCTGCTTCCCACCCCTGACCATTCCGAGTATTCCCCATTTATCACCACCCTCTGATCTCACCCTTGTAGGCAATTTTCAATTCATGTACTCACCCTATGGTCCATGTCTGTGGTCTACGGGCCTTTCTTTTCTAACTGGCAGCTCACCTCCTCATAGAAGGTTAATAGATTGGTTTGACAAGAACGATTCTTCATGAATCCATGCTGATTACTGCTAATGATACCGTTTTCATTACTAAAATCTTGTATATAGTCCCTTATCATCCCCTTCAAGAGCTTGCATACTATTAATGTTAGGCTAACTGGTCTGTAATTACCAGGGATGTATTTTGGCCCTTTTTTAAATATTGGTGCTACATTGGCTTTTCTACAATCAGCTGGTACCATTCCAGCCAGTAGACTGTCAGTAAAAATTAGGAACAATGGTCTGGCAATTACTTGACTGAGTTCCCTAAGTACCCTTGGGTGCAAGCCATGTAGTCCTGGTGATTTATTTATGTTAAGTTTCCCAAGTATATTTCTAATTCTGTCCTCTGTTAGCCATGAGGGTTCTTCCTGTGATGTGTCATGAGGACAAACACTGCAGTTTTGGTTACTGAAGCCCCCCCGGTTCCCCCGTGAAGACTGAGGAGAAGAATAAATTCAATACCTTCACCGCCTCTCCATCCTTTGTAACCAGATGTCCTTCCTCATTCTTTATGGGGCCAATATGGTCTGTCCTCCCTCTTTTACTGTTTATGTACTTTTGTTTGCTCTTTTAAATTTATTTCCCAATGGGATGCTCTGGCTAATGCCCTTAGTTACTATGCTCTTAAAGCAAACTCATCTCTCCTCTGTGTTCTTTGTTCCTAAGATTTTATACCAATTTATATCTTCTAGCAAGGTTCGTAGTTTAGGAAAGTTGGCTCTTTTGAAGTTCAGTGTCTTTGTGTTCCCCTTGTGTTTCCTATTTGTATGATTTATACTGAAGCCAATTGACCTGTGATCGCTGTTTCCTAAATTGCCCATATTTCCACATCCAGGATCAGGTCTGTATTGTTGGTAATCAGTAGATCTAGTAACGACTTGTTTCTAGTTGGTGCGTCTACCAACTGACCCATGAAATTGTCCTGCAAGACATTTAGGAACTGGAGAGCCGAAGATGAATGTGTGGTTCCCTCTGCCCAGTCTATATCTGGATAATTAAAATCCCCCATTATGATAACACTTCCAATCCTTGCTGCTAATCCAAATTGTGAGAGGAAGTACGTCTCCCTCTCCTCCCTCAGGTTAGGGGGCCTTAGGCATACTCTTAGTATTATTTTCCCCTTAGCTTCATCCCTTTGAAGCTCTACCCATAAGGATTCCACCTCCTACCTAACTCCCTTATTGATCTCTTACATTCACGTGTACATTATTCTTGATACATAGGCATACCCCTCCCCCTTTTTTAGCATCTCTATCCCTGTGGTAAAGGGAATACCCTTGAATGGTTGCGAGCCTATTATGAGAGCTGTTGAACCAGGTCTCTGAAATTCCCACAAAATCTAAATCCTCCTTGTTCAACAGTATCTCTAGTTCACCCATCTTGTCCGCCAGGCTCCTGGCATTGGTGAAAATGCCACGTAGTTTAGACCGGTCGCATACTGTCCTCTTATTGGGTGTTCTGAGATTGCAAATAGGACTTGTTACTATACTTACCTTGGGTTTATGTGCTTTAGTCAACCTACTACTAATGTCCCCAATACTACCCTCTGGAATATGTTCATTGCTGACTATCTCTCCCTCTGGACCCTCCCCACATCATCTAGTTTAAAAACCCCTCTAATTTTTCGGCCATCTTCACTCCCAGCAGATCTGCACCCTCCTCATTTAGGTGCAGTCCATCCCTTCTATAGAACTGGTGACCTACTGAGAAGTTGGCCCAGTTCTCCAGAAACCCAAACCCCTCCTTTCTACACCAGCTCTTCAGCCACTTGTTTACTTCCCTAATCTCCCTCTGCCTTTCTGGTGTGGCTCGAGGTACTGGTAGTATTCCTGAGAATACTACCTTGGAGGTCCTTTTCCTCAAATTAGCTCCTAAGTCCCTAAAATCGTTCTTTAGGACACTCCATCTGCCTCTGACTTTGTCATCGGTGCCAACATGCACCATGCACGTCTTCCCCAGCCCCTCCCAGTAATCTGTCTACCAGATCCATGATGTGCCGAACCCGAGCGCCCGGTAGACAGCATACAGTTCAGCGCTTCAGGTCTTTGTCCCAGATTGCCCTCTGATTAAAAACATCAGTGGCAGCTGGTGCTCAATTTTCTTGAGGAGGGGGTGGCCCGCTGCCTCCCCAGCCAGCCAGTCACCAGCCGACCAGACTCACTCGCCGCTCCCCCCCATCGCTCAGTCGCTGCATCGCTCACCTGTTGCCTGCCAGGCCCCGCATTTACCCATTCCAGCTCACAGCTTCGGCTCCTCACCCAGTAATTGCTTCTCCACCCAGCCATTTAGGACCTAGGACTCGCAGCCAATCAGGTCCTAGGACTCCCGGCAAATCAGGTCTCAGGACCCGCTTCCTGATTGGCCAGGAGGAGAAACAGGAAGACATTAGCGAATATTAATTTGCTAATGTCACACAACTGGGTGGGCTCTGGGCGCAGTGGGGTGAGGTCATATCTGCTCCGTATTGCTTTTAATCATTTCCAGTACAAGCCCTGATGAAGGGGAGTTCTGAGCAACTGAAACACGTTGGATTCTCCTATGCATTCTTGTCATGAAAAATAGAGTTTTGTCTGTGTAACATGTGACTTATTTGGGCTGACTATGTTGCATTAGGGTTTTTACGTTTTCAATGCCAGATTGGCGACTCAAATCAGAGTTATCCTATTTTACATTTCCAGTGTGAAAGCCCTCGGGCTTTCACACTGGAGTGAATGGAGCCGCTTTTTTCAGGCGCTATACAGGCGCTATTTTTAGCACTGTAGTGCCTGAAAAATGCTGGCAGTGTGAAAGGGGTCTAAATGAACATTTTTAGGTACCAAACAGTCACAAAATGTTAGTTAAAAATGTTGTCTTTTCCATAAAAACAAATCACGCCATTAAACACATCATAGTAATTCTTGTGGTCAAATTTGGCTTCACGTAACTGCTCCTGCTCCAACATGTTTCATCTCTGTGGCTTCTTCAGGAACAGTTCATTAACCATTTCAATACCAAGCACTTTCATCCCTTCCTGCCCAGGCCAATTTTCAGCTTTCAGCATTGTCGCACTTTGAATGATAATTGCGTGGTCATGCAACACTGTACCCATATGAAACTTTTATCATTTATTTTTACACAAATAGAGCTTTATTTATAAGAGCAATACACCATTACCAAAGTAACACTGAACTACTCCGGGGAGGCGATTTTTTTTGTGCACATTATGATTGCCTATAACAGTGAATTTTACTGTTACATATGCTTATAACAGTGAATTTCACTGTTATAAGCAATCATATTTTTCCTAATGAAATGCATTCATTCAGTGATTACTATCATGATTAGCTGTGATTGGCTACAGCTAATCGCATTGTACAGATGGGCTGTGATTGGCCTTGTCTGTACCATGTGATCACTGTGACCAATCACAAACTGTAAGCAAATGTACACTGTTCTGTCATTGCCCACAATCGGCGGACAGAGCGGATGACAGGCCATGCTGCAGCGTGGCCCATGGCGCGTTCTGGGCATCCACCCAGAAGAAGAGAGCACCTGCCCTGCCATCATTTGTCTATAGGCCGGGCAGGAAGCAGTTACTTAAATGAAGCTTACACTGTATATAAATGAAACAGAGAAAGTTACAATAAAGAATTTAAAACCACTATTGTATGTTATGACACATCATGTACAACACAGCTTCATGTAATTTATAAACTCTCCCTGAAGAAGTCGCAGAGGCGAAACATGTCAGAGCAGGAGCAATTATGCGAAGCCAAATTTGACCACAAGAATTACTATGATGTTATGATGTTTTTAGTGAAGTGATTTGTTATTATGGAAACAATAAAAATTGTTATCCTTTTATCTAACATTTTGTGACTGTTTAGTACCTAAAAAAGTTCCATTTATTGTTACTTTTGTTGATTTTTACCATGTATTTATGTCCGTTGAATGCATGTATTCCCTTGCAATGGAAATCACCAAACCTCGTGTTGGTGGGAATATGTGTAGCTAAAATCCAAGAAAATTAAAACTATGGAAGACTTAATGGCTTCTATGAGCCACCGTGAAGACTAGTTGTGTAAAACATAAGTCTACTAAATAGTATAAATTTGCTCTCTCAAATACCACCAGGCCATCTCCCGCTCGTAAACAGTCTCTGCAAAGAAACTTCATTTTAGACCTATAGAAATGTTGAAGTCAGAGCACTGAACAGGGCATTCAAGTTCCTCCACAACAAACTGGCCAAACCACATCTTTATGGAGCTGGCTGGAACAGAAAAGGGCCTTCACCAAACTGGTACTACAAAGTTAGCAGGGCACAGCTGTGTAAAATGTCTTTGTATGATATAATACTAACAGAACCCCTTCGCTTTGAACCATCTGAACTCTATCATTTGTAGAAAAGTACGATTAAACACAAAGTATATTTCTAGTTCTTTGTATGTTTTGCACAGCTATTCATAGACTATTCCAGCTGATTTGTAAGACTCGGCTTGTAACAGCTATTTAGGGACTCTGGTGTATAAAACATTAATGAGAGATGTGCTTTTTATGTTCTTTAAACCAGCCGTAGTAGATAATTTATTTGTGAATAATTTATATTATCAATAAAGTAAAGTAAAGGTTTTTCATCTACCTTGCTGGTGGAGGTAGAGTTGGCCGGGCTCCAGGGGACAATATTTAGATCCCACTAATTGTGTAGGTTTACCTCCTAGGTGATTGGCAGTATGAACCGAGCCTTAACTATATGTGTAGGATTTCTGCCTTTTTCCAGTACAACCTGACCTACCTTAGTTTTTATAACTATAATAGAAGACTTTGTACAGTAAAAATGACAACATATGAAGAACATGAAAAAAATATTAATGCCCACCTGGACCAAGGCCAGGAGTTTTTACTTCACTGACAAGATTTTTAGATTTCACTTTTTTAGAATCAGTGACTCACAAGGTAGAGAAGCCAGAGGGAGGATTACAATGACATCCTCCATATTTTGTTCTGACAGGTTCTCTTTTTGTGGACACCTGGCTATCACAGCAACTATACAGCTCAAAATTTGTGGACCCTCCTTCTTCCAAATTACAGAATTTAGGTGTTTCCAATGAACTGTTCAGGGGTACAGTTAATTCTTCAGTATACGAAGATGTTATAGACAATTGTGCTCTTCCAACCTTGAGGTAACAGTTTGGTGAAGGCCCTTTTCTGTACCAGCATGACTGTGCCTCTGTGGACAAAGCCAGCTCCATAAAGACATTGTGTGACCAGTTTGTTGTGGAGGAACTCGAGTGTCCCTCACAGACCCCCAACCTCAGCCCTACTGTAGGCAAAAAAGGAGGGCAAGGTTCTTTGCAGAGACGAGCAGGAGAGGTCCTGGTGGTATTCGGGAGAGTACGTTTACTCTATCCAGTAGAATCATGTTTTGCGCAACTGGCCTTCACGGTGGCTCAACTGTTTTTTTTTCTTTTTATTATATAAACTAAGAAAGACAGAACATTTTAGAAAAAAAGCACTGATATTTTCTACTTTCTGTTATATTGCATATCCAAAAAAAATCAAAAAGTCAAATTTCTATATAAATTTAGTCCAAAATGTATTTTGCCACATGCCTTTGGTAAAAAAAAAAATACCAATAAGTGTATATTAATTGGATTGTGTGAAAGCATCTAAGAAATATGGTATACGGTATATACTGGAATATATGCAGCTATAAATGCTATACTAGTCATAGTGGTGATCAGCGACTTATTGTGGGACTCTGATAGTGTGGCGGGCAATCTGGTGATAACAGCCACTGCCTGGGAGGGTCACTAACTGACACTGATGGCGCTAGTGACAGTAATACAGTGATCAGGGATAATATTGTACACCGTACTGATGACACTGGCTGGGAAGGGGTTAGCATCAAGGGCCAATTAAGGGGTTAACTGTGTGCCTAACAAGTGTAATGTGTGCTGCCTTTACTAGCAAATCTGGCTGTTTTCCCAACCTGCTTTTCAGGGAGAAAAAACAGCCAGATTGCTGTTCTCTGTACACAGAGTTCTGTGTGTTTGTAAACATAGAATTCTGTGCTGTGATTATATACAGTCAATCAGCAGGTTTCAGCTAAAATCATTGACTGAAATCTGCTGCCAAACTTGTGCTGTGTCCAATCATAGCATGGGTGTGCAGGAGGCACACACATTTGCGCCTCTAAAGAAATGGCTTTACCAGTGTGCCGCTACCCCTAGAAGGCTGCTAGGTTTTGGGTCTCCCTAATCCTGCTCAGCCAGGCAACATGCATTTTTCAGCTTGCATTCACAGACAGAAAACAAATCCTTGGGCTTGTTTTTAGGTTTTATTGAGGGACTATAAACTTGGATGGGGATAAGGGGTTATGGGATGCCTAAACTGAGTTCAGCAACAACTTAGAGGACAACTTCTGTATGTATAACTTGAAGGAAAATTCTAGACTGTACTCCCTCCGGAATAATGTCAGTTCCTAATGGATGTCCTTATGTCTGAGAATGCCTATTAGATGTTTGGCGTGTGGAATTATTAGCAGAATAGTGACCAGGCGCACGCACACAGTGCATATTGGTGTGAGACGGGCTATTTAAGGATGCTTCTGCTCATGGTTAAGTGCTGATTGGTCTTTAAGCTGTTCCGGGCATCCTGCGTTCTTCCTGTGTGTTTCCCTCATTGCTGACCTGGCTTGCCCCTGACCCAATCTTTGACCCTGCTTCTGATTTATTGCTTTATTTCTGACCCCGGCTGTGTTCCTGACTTCGGCTTTGTTTATGACTTGGTACCTCACTGCCTGCTTGTTGATGACCCTGGCTATTCCTGTGACTATGCTTCTACCTCAGATCCTAGCTGTCCTTCCTGCTCAAGTGCTCACCTGGCTGTCCACTGCACCTGCTCTGCACTTTGCTGAGAGTTCCGACATGCCGCACATCCTGAACATGCAGCACACGTGTGGAGTGCACCTTTAATCTCGGCTGGTTTCCTAAGCACAGCTATTGTTCCTGTCCTGATGGTCCATCTACTTCCCTGGATCTTCTACTCCAGCTGCAAGTTCTTCTATCAACACCTGCTGGCACTCGTGTTCCTCCTTTACCTCAGTACCCTCTGTTCCACTCTCAGTGGGGCCTGAGTTGGAGATATAAGAGAGGCCAACCTCGTCATATCAGTCTCCTATCAGGTACATGACACCTTAGTAGATATAGCAAAGTCCCAGCTGTATGCAGAAGCTCTATGTCTCCTTAGTGGAAAATAGCAAAATGCCAGCACACCTATCTTCCTTGAATAGATCCCAGAGCAAGGGGTTAAGGTAAGCTACATAGTTAGTCAGGTTGAAAAAAGACACAAGTCCATCTAGTTCAACCATAAAAAAATAAATAAATAAAATAAAAAATATCATACAATCCCATATACCCAATCCTATACCCACGGTTGATCCAGAGGAAGGCGAAAAAAACCCAGAAAAGCAGGATCCACTTTGCTACAGCAGGGGAAAAAATCCTTCCTGATCCCAGAGAGGCAATCTGTGACACTGTCACTTCTAAAGCTAGCTAAATATTGCACCCGGCTGCTGTAAGGTGCACCTTCACCTATAACCACTAGTCCTGACTTTTTACCTTTATTATCTAATTATAATTACCTCATCGCCAGCTAATTCCGTTGCTCACACTCAAAATCTTCTATGTATAGAGAACAGCATATATAAATAATTGACACCACACAGGTTGATTCATCTACACCACCTCCCTGGGTCAGTTGATTGCCTCCCATGGCTTACAAAGCCATCCACAACCTGGCCCCCAGCTACATCACTAACCTAGTCTCAAAATACCAACCCAATCGTTCTCTTCGCTCCTCCCAAGACCTCCTTCTCTTAAACTTCCTTGTCACCTCATCCCATACTCGCCTTTAGGACTTCTCCAAAACCTCTCCCATCCTCTGGAATGCTCTACCCCAATCTGTCCAATTTTCTCCTACTTTATCCACTTTCAGACGATCCCTGTAAACTCATCTCTTCAGAGAAGCCTATCTGGCCCCCACCTAACAACTGTACATTTATCTTCTCCATCAGCACATCCCCCACAGTTATTACCTCTTGTATTGCTTGACCTTCCCTCTTAGATTGTAAGCTCAAAGGAGCAGGGCCCTCTGATTCCTAGTGTATTAAAGTGTATTGTATTTGTACTGTCTACCCTCAAGTAAAGCTCTGCGTAAACTGTTGGCGCTATATAAATCCTGTATAATAATAATAATTCATAGTACACTGTTCGGGTTTAATCCGGCTCACACAGGGTATTAAATATGAATGAAAGATGGGCGTTACCAACCAGTTTCCACCAATAAGGGGTACATGTTCAAATTACATATTTCCTTTAACATTCATTTAACCCATCATAATGTCATATATAATTAACTCTTTACATCTCTGTATCTAAGCAAACTCATTATGTCACATGATGTCACCTAGAAAACTCCCTTATAACTCCAGACAGACTATCTCATGACAAACTCGTAAGTTTCTCATTTCGGGTTTCGATTTCAACACAAGCTCACTTCTTAAACAACAATAAATTTACTTGATCAGCAAAATGATACACTTAAAGGCACAGTCGAGCCCCAAATCGCAAAACGCAGTATGAACATAAGGCAGGCTTTTTACATGCCCCTTTCAGCTGCCTTCTCCCTTTGCTGGCTCTGGGGATGGTAGGTAAAGGTACTCACACTGTCCCTTGAAATCTTGCTGCTTGGCAAAGACTGCTGTACAGGTCCTTCCTTGTCAAGCAGGGTGTTGCCTGGATGAGACTGAAGGGTAGTGAAGATCCCTCTGGTCAAACTTCTCCATATTACAGACAGCAAAAACAACCCCTGACTGCCCAGGTACTTCAATATTTATGGGCACATCTTACCACCCTACCAGGCCTTCTGCTTGGGGATTGGTCAAACACCCATAATTATTCAGATCCACCCACTAGCTTCTAAACGTTTCTGGAAACTTCCTGAACCAGGGGGAAGCGACAAAGGCCTGACCTGCAGAGCCCTCCAGCCTTACCTAAGCATGAACCCCACAGACATGCTCACTTTAGCTACCTGTGAGCCAACCTAAATTTGCCTAAGCTACTTACATCTTACCTAGTCACACAATGCACACCAGGTGGTGCTACACCAGTTTGGTGTGGAGGAACTCGGGTGTCTTGCACAGAGCTCTGACCTTAACCCATTGATCAACTTTGGGATGAATTGGAACGCCAATTGTGAGCCAGGTCTTCTCATTCAACATCAGTACGGGACTTCACTAATGGACACAACTCCTTGTGATCCCAGGTGTCACGTACCCAACTGGAGGCTGAGGTGACAAGAGTACCCCTGAAGGTGGTAACAAAAGGTGCTATGCCCAAAGATGCACGTGCTGCCTGAAGATGAAGCTGCCTGATAGTTTCAGATGTGAGGACACCCAAGAGCAGAGAAGTAGTCACAGCAGATGATTCTCTGGAGG
Source organism: Aquarana catesbeiana (assembly GCF_042186555.1). NCBI lineage: Eukaryota > Metazoa > Chordata > Amphibia > Anura > Ranidae > Aquarana > Aquarana catesbeiana. Next base: position 26,558,679 of record NC_133336.1, on the reverse strand, counting down.
TGCTGGTGGATCTTGACAGATGGGTAAAGCAGGAAGCAAGGTCAGAAGCCAGGCCAGGGGTCAAACACAGGAAGTCATTTATTCAGGAGCAGAGGCAGAAGTGTAGTCGAGATCAAGCTGGGGTCAAACATAGTATGTCAATCAGAAACAAGGCAGAAACAGGCCCATGGAGCAAGCCGGTTCAGAGCCAGGAGAGAAGCCAGAGCAGATCAAGGGTAAGCCGGGTCAGTAACATGTAATTAAGCAGAAGTACAAGGCACAGGAACACAATTGTGAGAGGAGCTGCTGTCCTTATATAGGCCAGTGGATGATTGCAATTAGCGCTGATGCGCCGTTGCATAGAATGATTCGCCGATGCATGCCGTTCACTAATGCTCATGCGTAAATTAGCGTGGCCATACTGGCCATAAATTAGCGTGGCCATACTGGATATTGGCATATTTGCCAGGTCTTCTCTGAATTCTTCCCTGACTCCAGAACATGGTCTAGAGCAGGGGTCTCCAAACTTTCTAAACAAAGGGCCAGTTTATTGTTTGTCAAACTCCCTGGGGGCTGGAATGTGGCCAGTATGAGTAGAAAATACTTTGGCGTCAATGGGGAGTATACAATGCTTCATCATTGGTAGTTGTTGGTATCAGGGGAAGGATTACTGCCCTATCATGTGTGTCAGAGGGAGAAATGGTGCTCCATTGTTGATGTCAGCCTGAGAAATTAGTCCCTTGTATTAGAAAGAGTGTTATGCCGCGTACACACGGTCGGACTTTTCGTCTACAAAAGTCCGACAGCCTGTCCGACAGACTTCCGGCGGACTTTCGGCGGACTTGCAGCAGACTTTCTAACGAACGGACTTGCCTACACACGACCACACAAAAGTCAGACGGATTCGTACGTGATGACGTACACCGGACTAAAATAAGGAAGTTCATAGCCAGTAGCCAATAGCTGCCCTAGCATGGGTTTTTGTCCGTCGGACTAGCACACAGACGAGCGGATTTCGGGTCCGTCGTAGTTACGACGTAAAGATTTGAAGCATGTTTCAAATCTAAAGTCCGTCGGATTTGAGGCTGAAAAAGTCTGCTGAAAGTCCGGAGAAGCCCACACACGATCGGATTACCAGCCAGCTTTAGTCCGTCGGCGTCCGTTGGACTTTTGTAGACGAAAAGTCCGACCGTGTGTACGCGGCATTAGTGAATATCGTAGATATCAGGGAAGGAATAGTGCCCCATCATTGGTGTTAGTGGAAGAAATGGTGACCCATTGTTAGCGCCCAAGGGCCAGATAAAGGCAAGCAAAGAGCCACATCTGGCCCCCGGGACGCAGTTTGGAGACCACAGCATTGGCTGGGCAGAGAGCTATGATATGGGACTGTCCCAGATTTACTGGGACAGTCCCATACATTTCGTGGAAAGTCTTTCCAGAAGACTGGAGGATGTTATAGCCACAAAGAGGGGCAACTCCATATTCATGGTCATGGTTTTGGGTCCAAAAAGCTCATATAGATATGATGGTCAGTTCATATAGTGCACTATAAACTTCTTTTCCTTTTACATCCTACAAGTTTTCCTCAGTCTGTATCTGTTGTTAAAAGCTTAAATTGAAAAACTTGGGTAAAGGACATCTAAAATGTCCAGCCGAAATCGAGCATGGCCGTGGGTTGAGGTTGACACACACCAAACACCATTGGTAAATTGTCACTCCCTACCGATCAGGGTCAGTCCTCAGCATCTATGGTGGAGTATAATTTACATCCTCTATAATGGCTGTTATTGTTGACCTCAGTGAATTTACTGACTCCCGTTGCCATCTACATTGTTCTCGAAATTCTCTGAGCTGCAGAAAACATCAAATGCCTTTTCCATTTCCATTTGATTTTTTTTTTTTTTTTTTCGACCGGCTAATGGATGAAGAAGAGACGGAGCGCCTAACGTTGCAAACACTCAAGGTTCAGCTATAATTACATCTGCCGGGGTCATGGGGGCTGATGCGGAAAAGGGCAAATTTTCGGATAATGTACAAGAGACGTTGAAACAAGTTCAATCAGATTGAAATTTTCTGTGTCCATCTAGAATGATTCGGGTAATAGATAGCAGCGCGCTCCGGGGCGCTGCGTAAAGTGGAATCCTAATAGGAAATCTCTGCTGATGAAAGCACGGATACTTTTTAAATGTTCCTACAAGGTTGTTTATTTCTCGGATGCTCCGTTCACCATCGTGCGCAGCTGACAAAGCGGCATTGACCCCATGAAGCAAAGTGACACCAGGTTATCTTGGATTGCGAGCCCACCCACTATTAAATGAAAAGCTAAAAGCCGCAGCGATCTGAGCCTGAAGTTCGGCCCCCCCTCCTTCCCCAGCAGTCTTCTAGGACACATCACAGGTCCCAGAAGATTACGGGACCATTCACAAGGCGCAGCCCGACTCACACATGCGCAGTAGGAAACAGGCTGTGAAGTCGTAAGGCTTCTCTTCCTGTTTCGCTTACTAGAGATTCTGACGCCTGCACTGGAAGCCAATTGAAGGATCAGTTTGGGTGAGGATAGCGTTGGACCCCTGGGCAGGTGAGTGTCCTTATAATAAAAGTTAGCAGCTACAGTATTTGTAACTGCTGACTTTACATTTTTTGTGGGGAGCCTGGAGCTCCTCTTTAACCACTTTCCCCTGCTTGGACATCATATGACGTTCTGAGGTTTAAAGTGGAGTTCCACCCCCAAAAAAAAAAAAAATAGTAATGCTTAAAAAAAAAAAAAAAAAAAAAAAAAAAACATTTGGAGAAATTTTTTTTTACTCACCTCTAAATGCCTGTTGCTAGGGGGTCCCTCGTAGTCTGCCTCCTTCGGTGCCTGGGCTCCTGACGTCACTTCCTTCGGCGCAGGAAGGGAGATCGCCTCTCTCCCCTTCCTCTTGTCAATCATCTGGGACACGTGACCAGTCCCAGATGATTGCGGGGCCAGTGACGGCGCGTGGCGCAACTCGCGCATGCACAGTGGGTGCCCAGCTGTGAAGCCACAGCCGGGCGACCACAGTTAAAATGCCGGCGCCGCCGAGCAGAGTGGGGGACGAGCGGGGCTTCAACCCCCCGCATCGCTGGACCCTGGACAGGTAAGTGTCCGATTAAAAGTCAGCAGCTGCAGTATTTGTAGCTGCTGACTTTGAATTCTTTTTTTTTTATATGGGCCCCCGCTTTAAGTGGCTATTCGGGGATTATGCCTATAGCTACAGGCATCCTCCCAATAACAAAATTTGCCGCCGGTGAGGTTCTTTCATGTAAAAGTGATTTCAGTGGCTATAGAGTCACTTGATCACTTCTACAGGCGACGGAAGGGGGTGCCAATTAGTTAGCCAAGAACCACTCCAATCAGCGGCATCCTCTGGAGTGTCAATGAAAAGAGGGAAGTTTTGGGACTTTAAATGAGGCACATGGCAAACTGGGCTCTGAGCCTTCATCCCTATTAATGTATATGAAAAAGAAACAGAGTTTGGGACTTTAAATGAGATGCGCGAAAACAGCTGCCAATTAGTGAATGCATAAAAATGTCATATATACACGTGGACTCATAATACAGTATGAAAGATATATAATGATGTTGAGAGCAGATTTTATTAAAAAGCTTCATCAACGGGTAACATGAAACACATAATTACAACAATACATCCAGTGCCTTGAAAAAGTATTCATACCCCTTGAAATGTTCCACATTTTGTCATGTTACAACCAAAAACATAAATGTATTTTATTGGGATTTTATGTGATAGACCAACACAAAGTGGCCATAGATGTGCGCAGCCTATTGCATTAGGGTGTGCACCCCCAAAACTCAAACAAATTTGCATGTGTATATATACTGACGGTGTCAGTAGGGAAGAGATTGCTTGCAGTAGTTTTTATTTTTTACAATTTTTTACTTTATCTTAAAACATTTTTGGAGCCTTTAGGGGTCTTTGGTAAAATATTAGGGGTCTTAACAGGGGAAATTTGCACCACACAAGGTGATTAGGGTGTGCCCAGGCACACCTGGCACACCCTGTGCGCACGCCTATGAAAGTGGCACATAATTGTGAAGTGGAAGGAAAATGATAAATGGTTTTCAAATTTCGTTTTTACTTACCATCAACTGATAACTAAACCACCATCTATGATAAGAAGTAGATTGTAGAACAAGATATTTAACCCTTTTGCCGCCAGAAGCGTTTTTGCATTTTTTTTTTTGAACACATTATTAAAAAAAAAATGTAGGCCTGAAGATTAGGCAGTGCTTCCACACAGGACAGGACCTCTGTGAACAGAGGGGATTCCCTTCCTGGGAAATTAACTAGTAATCTAAACAAAGTAATTGGGAGCAGAAGAACTACTGCACCCAGCATATAACATTAACCATAAGTACACCAGTATAGAAATAATACAAGCTTTATATAAGAAAAGATTACAGTACATACATCTGATGTACAAACAGGTATTATTAGCCAAGGACCCCATAGGAGTCCTGATGGAATTGTGCACATATCACCGGGTATACAGTGGGGTAAAAAAGTATTTAGTCGGCCACCAACTGTGCAAGTTCTCCCACTTAAAAAGATGAGAGAGGCCTGTAATTGTCATCATAGGTATACCTCAACTATGAGAGACAAAATGTGGAAACAAATCCAGACAATCACATTGTCTGATTTTTGAAAGAATTTATTCGCAAATTATGGTGGAAAATAAGTATTTGGTCAATATCAAAAGTTCATCTCAATACTTTGTTATATATCCTTTGTTGGCAATGACAGAGGTCAAACGTTTTCTGTAAGTCTTCACAAGGTTGTCACACACTGTTGCTGGTATGTTGGCCCATTCCTCCATGCAGATCTCCTCTAGAGCAGTGATGTTTTGGGGCTGTCGCTGGGCAACACAGACTTTCAACTCCCTCCAAAGGTTTTCTATGGGGTTGAGATCTGGAGACTGGCTAGGCCACTCCAGGACCTTGAAATGCTTCTTACGCTGCCACTCCTTCTTTGCCGCTGTGGCAGTGTGTTTGGGATCATTGTCATATGCTGAAAGACCCAGCCACGTTTCATCTTCAATGCCCTTGCTGATGGGAGGAGGTTTGCACTCAAAATCTCACGATACATGACCCCATTCATTCTTTCATGTACATGGATCAGTCGTCCTGTTCCCTTTGCAGAGAAACAGCTCCAAAGCATGATTTTGCCACCCCCATGCTTCACAGTAGGTATGGTGTTCTTTGGTTGCAGCTCAGCATTCTCTCTCCTCCAAACACGACGAGTTGTGTTTCTACCAAACAGTTCTACTTTGGTTTCATCTGACCATATGACATTCTCCCAATCCTCTTCTGGATCATCCAAATGCTCTCTAGCAAACCTCAGACGGGCCCGGACATGTACTTGCTTAAGCAGGGGGACACGTCTGGCACTGCAGGATCTGAGTCCCTGGCGGCATAGTGTGTTACTCAATGTAGCCTTTGTTACATTGGTCCCAGCTCTCTGCAGGTCATTCACTAGGTCCCCCTGTGTGGTTCTGGGATTTTTGCTCACCGTTCTTGTGATCATTTTGACCCCACGGGGTGAGATCTTGTGTGGAGCCCCAGATCGAGGGAGATTATCAGTGGTCTCATATGTCTTCCATTTTCTAATTATTGCTCCCACAGTTGATTTCTTCACACCAAGCTGCTTGCCTATTGCAGATTCAGTCTTCCCAGCCTGGTGCAGGTCTACAATTTTGTTTCTGGTGTCCTTCGACAGCTCTTTGGTCTTCACCATAGTGGAGTTTGGAGTGTGACTGTTTGAGGTTGTGGACAGGTGTCTTTTATACTGATAACAAGTTCAAACAGGTGCCATTAATACAGGTAATGAGTGGAGGACAGAGGAGCCTCTTAAAGAAGAAGATACAGGTCTGTGAGAGACGGAAATCTTGCTTGTTTGTAGGTGACCAAACACTTATTTTCCACCATCATTTGCAAATAAATTCTGTCAAAAATCAGATAATGTGATTGTCTGGATTTGTTTCCACATTTTGTCTCTCATAGTTGAGGTATACCTATGATGACAATTACAGGCCTCTCTCATCTTTTTAAGTGGGAGAACTTGCACAATTGGTGGCTGACTAATTACTTTTTTGGCCCATTGTATATAGTTATTAATAGAGACAACTCCAGATGAATGTTGCAGCAAGCTCCAGAAGCAGGGGCCCCTGAGGACAATGCAGCAACCCGAAGACAAGAGCTGCGGTCATGGGGAAATTCTGTTGTGTCCAACCAGCCTGGAATGGAACTTCTCACCAGCAGGAACTGTGGTGTGGCACTGATGAGTCAGCCTAACTACTCTGTGCTTTAGTCCGTCCCTAATAGTTTATAATCTGACATGCAACAGGACCTCTAAGCCAGTAGTCGCTGATTGTCCACAAGAAAATGTTGGTGGTCCCCGGGGGATCCCCTGCAAAGCAACTTTATGGCAGATATATACTGCCCAATGTTGTTTTGTTGTTTCCAGTGTTGTTCTAAATGCGTGCTGACAGTCAATACTGTGGCGGTCGGCAGCACTTACCCCATCGCTTCACCGGCGGCTTCCCCTGCTCAGCTGCGGCCTCCCATTCCCCTGCTCTCCACGGGTAATCACAGTGGTGGCCTCTGTTTCCTCCCTCCTCCTCGGCGGCCAATCAGGAGTCTTCTCTTTTTGGCCAATCGGAAAAAGGCTCTTACACCTGCTTCTTATTGGCCGGATTAAGGATCAGTGTTTCAACAACGAATATTCATTCACTGTTGTAACACCTGGGCGGGCTCATGGTGCAATGCTCTGCGCCACAAGCCCACCCTATTTTGAAGCCTATTAGAGCCTATGGCTCTAATTAGGTGCTTAAAAAAAAACACCCCCGCCACTGTAGTTCATGCACCCGGCGTCCTAAAAGGGGCCGGACGCATGAATAGGGGGGGTGGCCGCAGCGGCCGTAGATAGATTCATGCTGTGCATGAATCTATCTACTATACATGTAGGGGGTGGCGTCGATAGAGGGGGGCTGTACCCGGGCGCCCCTAATGGACGGGCTGTCACCGGTCAGTGTGCATTGATACTCGATGCCTCCTCTGTTTTTCTGGCTCCTGTGAACTCAGAGGGAGTTGCTGGGAGTAGTGCAGAGAGTTTGAGGTGAAGAAGGAGGAGGCTTCCAATGACAGCACTGATTGCAGATTGTGAGAGGAAGCAAGGAGCTCAAGCACATGGCTGGATAAGGAGGTGAGATCCAATGATGAGTCTGTGTAAGGCAGCAGTGTGATGCAGAGTGAGTGTGTGTGTGTGTGTGTGGGGGGGGGGCATCAGAGAGTCAGAGCATTGTGTGTATAAGTCATGAAAAATTCATGTTAGTGGTCCGTGGGATTCAAAATTGTGAGTTTAGTGGTCCGTGAGGTCCGAAAGGTTGCCGACCACTGATCTAAGCTAATGATCCCAAAGTGGCCCCGGAAGCCTAACCTGCCTCTAGCCTTTGCTGGTTATCGCGCCCTAAGCTAAAGCTAGCTATAGAATCCCAGACCAGTAGGGACAGGGTTAACTAAAAGGAACAGAAGCTGTATATAAAATCTATTGCATTAAGCAGGTTTACCTAAAAATATACCGAAAGGAGACCACTACACATAAAGTAGCGGAGACCTGTCTATCTGGCATTGTGCATGCATAGCTCCCAACCGTCCCTGATTTCGAGGGACTGTCCTTGATTTGTAACAAAGTCCCTCTGTCCCTCTTTCCTCCTCATTTGTCCCTCATTTTGGTCTGATCTATATAGTTGTATATAAAATGCATATATATTGTATATAGTTGTATATAAAATGTTTCCCAGTGCTAAACCTTTCATCCAAATTCTGAATTGCTGCATTTGTACATTTTAAAAGCCAATATAAAGGAATAGTAGTGGTATAAAAAAGCACTTGTGGATTTAACTAACCTTTTTTTTTTTTGGTTATTTCTCCTTTAAGGGGGTGTGGCAGGGGGGCGTGTCCTATGCCTACATATATTTGCTAGTAGGTGTCCCTCATTCCCATCTAAAAATGTTGGGAAGGTCACAAGGTTTTAGCAGCTGCAGCTAAACTATTAGATAATAGGAATGCTTGCATACCTCCTAACTTTTTGAAATACGAATGAGGGACACCTATTAGCCAAAGTATGTAGACAATGACATAGGACAAACCCCCTGGCACGCCCCCTTAAAGGAGAATTGTACCAAAAAAATGCTAAGCTAAAGCCACAAGTGCTTTTTTTTATCACCACTCTTCCTTTATACTGGCTTTTGAAATTTACAAATGCAGCAATTTAGAATTTGGATGAAAGGTTTAGCACTGAGAAACACTTTTTGAAAGATAAAAAGTGCATTTTAAATACAACTATATAGATCAGACCAAAATGGGGGACAAATGAGAAGGAAAGAGGGACAGAGGGACTTTGATCGAAATCAAGGACAGATGTACTTGCGCATCGCTGGAACGGACGGGTTCAGGTAAGAAAAAAAAAAGGGGGGGGGGGGCTCTGGGGGCAGCTGCAGCACAGAAGGTTTTTCACCCTAATAGATAGAATCCATTAACCACTTCAGTCCCAGAAGATTTGGCTGCTGAATGACCGGGCCAGTTTTTGTGATTCGGCACTGCGTCGCTTTAACTGACAATTGCGCGGTCGTGCGACTTTGCACCAAAACAAAATTAACGTCCTTTTTTTCCCCACAAATAGAGCTTGCTTTTGGTGGTATTTGATCACCTCTGCGGTTTTTATTTTTTTGCGCCACAAACAAAAAAAGAGCGACAATTTTGAAAAAAAACACAATATTTTCTACTTTTTGTTATGATAAATATCCCCATTTTTTTTAAAAAAAAGCTAATTTTTTCTCAGTTTAGGCCGATATGTATTCTCCTACATATGTTTGTTAAAAAAAAAAAAATCGCAATAAGCGTATATTTATTGGTTTGCGCAAAAGTTATAGCATCTACAAAATAGGGCATAGATTTATAGCATTTTTATTTTTTACATTTTTTTACTAGAAATGGTGGCAATCTGATCTGCATTTTTTATCGGGACTGCGACATTATGGCGGACACATCGAACAATTTTGACACATTTTTGGGACCATTGGCATTTATACAGCGATCAGTGCTATAAAAATGCGCTGATTACTGTGTAAATGTCACTGGCAGGGAAGGGGTTAACACTAGGGGGCGATCAAGGGGTTAACTGTGTTCCCTAGTGTGTGTTTCTAACTGAAGGGGGAGGGGACTGACCTAGAGGAAGTGACGGATCGTGGTTCCTAGCTGATAGGAACACAGGATCTGTCACCCCTCTCAGAACAGAACAGGGAAGTATGTGTTTACACACACTCATCCCTGTTCTGCCTCTCGCGATCGCTCATGACTGGTGGTCATTGCGATCGTCGGCCAGGAGCATCGGCACCCCCCGCTGAGCAGCGGGCGGGCACTCACCTGCTATCCCGCGAGCCGATGTATAGCTATGACGGTTTGCTGGATCGTGCCAACCTGCCGCAGTATAATGACGGCAGCTGGTCGGCAAATTAAGCTGAAAAAAGACTATACAACTCCTTTAAGCAACACAGACAGAACAAGTGGCTGAGACCTTCTCTCTCTGTATCCACATCCTCCTTCCGGGGTTTCACAGGCAACAAAACAGGGACAGGAAGTGCGTACATAATATATTTATAGGCATTTCGAAATTCAGACAGTAGAGGGCAGCAGATCCCCACAATGTATAATTTGTGGATGTGCCCATGACAGCCTGGGCTCAGCATGAATGAAGTTGGATGTCATTCAACCTGGAAGAATTGTGACATCTAGTGGCAGCAAGGAATGATTGCAGGCGTCAGCTCTGGTTCGAAAGTATTACAGCAAAATCAGATTTTTTTTACTTGAGCTGAGCTATTTTTTTTTTTAACTTTATCTATCCTAAATCCACAATAAAGATAAAACCTTATCTGCAGAAAACTTTGATTAGAAATAAAAAGCTTGTGAGCGATATGAATGTTGATTCATGAAGTTCCCCCCAGTGACCCAATCTTCCTTTTCTCCTCAAGCATTTCATCCCAGCCGCAGCACATTGACGTGATTTCCCTTTGTAAGGCGTGTTAACTGACGTACGTTGCAGGTTTTAATTGCTCGCCGTCTTTCGTTCTTACCGCCTCAGATCTGATGGCTTTGAAGTGTACTTCTGATCATTATGAACTTTGCTTTCTAATTGTGTCGCTGGGTTTGTTTTCTAGGATTAGGATGGAAGAGTAGGAGGTCTTTCCAACACATCAGTGTATAAATTCTCAGCGCTTTATGTCCTGTGAAACGGCATGTTCTGCGCGAATAGGTTCAAAAACGGATGTTATTGGGCCATTTTCTCTCCAGGTCGATTTTTATTTTTTATACAGGATAGAGCAAATCAGGAAAATACTGCATTATGGCCACTAGGTGGGGGTGATGATCATAGGAAATCAATATATTTTTTTGTTTTACATTGTCAGCCCCGCCTAGTGGCCATAATGTGTTATTTTCCTATTTCACTCTATTCTGTATGAAAATTAACATTTAGCCTGGGGATAACATAGCCTAATAACTTTTTTTTTTTTTTCTACTGGTGGCACCAGTCCTATGTGTATTATGGCCTTGAGAGGACTGGGACTTAGAAAAGCAATGTAAGCAAAATGGAAATAGAAGAGCCACACCACAACTAATAGGTCCAGATACAACTTTATTCTGATAAAAGTCAGGGGGACAATACAAAAAGTAGCCAATGCGTTTTGAGGGTCCAAGAGCGCCTCCTTATATAAAAAAATATATAAGGACATCACCATATCAATCTGATATCAATACAATAGCACCGCCTTGGGGTCATGTATAATAAACCATACCATTTCAGTTCATCAATTGGGTAAAAAATAAACAAGTAAATACATTTAAAATAAAATAATAATAATAAGTTATTAAAATAATGAATTATAATAATAATATAAGAGACTAAATAATAATAATAGTTATTAAAAAAATAAATTTAAATAATATAAGAGACTATATAATGATAATAATATTATTATTTTAATTGTCCTTATTATCATTATATAATCTCTTATTATAATTAATTATTTTTATTATTATTATTATTTGTTTTATTATTATTATTCTCATTAGTCTCTTATATTATTACGATTAATTATTTTAATTATTATGATTATTGTTATTATTATTATTATTATAACTATTCTTCATCTTCTTAGTCATTATTTTGGTATTATTAATATAATATATAAAAAATAATAATAACACTAATAATAATAATAATTAGAATAAATAATTGTAATAATATAAGAGTCTAAATAATAGTAATGATAATAATAATAACAATACTTATTAAAACAATGAATTGTAATAATATAGGAAAAAATATATATTGTAATGTTGGGTGGAACTCCGCTTTAATATTCTAATACCAGTTGCTAAGTGCTAAGTTACTCCAACCCCTAACAACCCGAAATCCTGGCTTTCCACCTAATTGCCAAAACGAAACCCAACCGTCACCTGCAACATCCTCATCTTCCAAAAACGGTAATACTGAGCTGATGTTACATTCACAATGCGTCAAAAATCTGTTCTGTAGAATATCAAAAAAATCCCAGGAAGTAAAACCGCTGTTGGCTAGATGACAGATTGATAAAGAGTTGCCGTCTTTCTATATTTGCGCTACATCTGCAAAGCTGAGCTGTAAGAGTTATAAATCTCTCGGTTTCTGTATGACTTTCTCATTTATAACTACTGCTGTAACCACCGAATGTCTTTTATATAGCGAAGTCCTATTACACATTGCAGATGGTGTGGATGGCAAAATTACACAAACACTGTGCCCTATCTGAGTAAACACAGGCAGTCAACAGCTACTATATACGGTATATATATATATATATATATATATATATATATATATATATATATATATACAGGGCTTTTCTTCTCAGAAAATAGGTGCAGGAACTCAACCACGACCTCGAAAAAAAACCCCTCCCCCACCCCACACAAACCCTCCAATCAAATAGTGAGTGTGGTCAGATTTAACAGTGGAAGGGGTGTTCTGACAAAATAGGCAGAATATCGAACCACGTCACTTCCGGTTTATTTAAAACATGATTAATTGCAGATTTCTATTAAGTCATTTCACATGATGAGAAATACGTGTTTTGACACAAGAGCGGCAACCGAATGAAGTCTGGTGCACGGTATTACGAACGGAGACTGGTACTCCGCTCCAACACTAACCAAAAAAATGGCCGCCTCCGAGGCGGCGACAACTTCATCCCTGTTGTCCGCTGTGCTGTGAAAACATCCAAATGTTCCTTTAGCTGACTGCATTCAGTTGCCGCTGTTGTGTCCAAATGCAAATTCGTCAAAATCTGCAATTACTGTGGGTTTTAAGAAACCGGACGTGACGTGGTTCTATATTGTGCCAAGTTGCGTATTTTGTCAGGACAGGGGCAATAAAAACCTGTGGTGCATTATGTACAGAGTGCAGAGTTTCGAGGGGGGGAATGGGGGTGTTACACATATGAGTGCAGATTTCAGGTGGTGTGTTTGGGAGTAGGCTATGTACATGGAATGCTCCTGATGAGCAGTTGCAATACCGCGAAACGCGTAGAGCCTTGAATTATTACCATTTCTCCCCAATCATGGAATATCAAGATTTTAATGACTCTATCTACACCCATAATTATTATGGCAAAAAAATTATTTTTTTATTATTATCTTTTGTTTTATTTACCAAGGTCTTTTTTGGCCATTCTGGGCCTAACCACAGCATCAAATGTATACATACGTATTTATTGTCATCTGTGCTTTATATGAACATCGGATTATGACTTATTGTGTACTTTATGTAAAATTAATCCATGGTTTATTATATAGAGGCTGGATGTCCATAGCATTTTTAGAGGTTGGATGCCCAAAATGTTTTTTACACACCATGGATTATACCAAATAAATGAATTTTTTTAGTCACTTGACTTACTCTTGTACTGCTGTGTGCTTCATTTAAAGTCCCACTTCTCTCTTTTTCTTTTGTTTTAAACTATTGACCGGGATGGAGGCGGGAAGGGCTGGACTGGGACAAAAATTTGGCCCTGGACTTCCTCATGATTGGCCCACTTTAATTTTGAGTGTCCCCAACAGCGCCCCCCCTTACATCAGAGTGCCCCCAACAGTGCCCCCCTTACAACAGTGTCCCCAAAAGCGCCCCCCCCTTACATTAGAGTGTCCCCAACAGCGTCCCCCTTACATCAGAGTGTCCCCAACAGCCTCCACCTTACATCAGAGTGTCCCCAACAGCGCCCCCCTTACATCAGTGTCCCCAACAGCATCCCCCTTACATCAGTGTCCCCAACAGCGCCCCCCTTACATCAGTGTCCCCAACAGCGTCCCCCTTACATCAGTGTCCCCAACAGCGCCCCCCTTACATCAGTGTCCCCAACAGCGCCCCCCTTACATCAGTGTCCCCAACAGCGTCCCCCTTACATCAGAGCATCCCCAACAGCATCCCCCTTACATCAGAGCGTCCCCAACAGCGTCCCCCTTACATCAGTGTCCCCAACAGCGCCCCCCTTACATCAGAGTGTCCCCAACAGCGCTCCCCTTACATCAGTGTCCCCAACAGCGTCCCCCTTACATCAGAGCGTCCCCAACAGCGTCCCCCTTACATCAGTGTCCCCAACAGCGTCCCCCTTACATCAGAGTGTTCCCAACAGCGTCCCCCCCTTACATTAGAGTGTCCCATATGCCGCACACTGCATCAAATTGGTCTGCATGGCTGTCATTCCAGAAGGAAGCCTCTTCTAAAGATGATGCACAAGAAAGCCCGCAAACAGTTTGCTGAAGACAAGCAGACTAAGGACATGGATTACTGGAACCATATCCTGTGGTCTGATGAGACCAAGATAAACGTATTTGGTTCAGATGGTGTCAAGCGTGTGTAGTGGCAACCAGGTGAGGAGTACAAAGTCAAGTGTGTCTTGTCTACAGTCAAGCATGGTGGTGGGGTTGTCATGGTCTGCATGAGTGCTGCCGGCACTGGAGAGCTACAGTTCATTGAGGGAACCATGAATGCCAACATGTACTGTGACATACTGAAGCAGAGCATGATCCCCTCCCTTCAGAGACTGGGCCGCAGGGCAGTATTCCAACATAATAACGACTCCAAACACACCCCCAAGACGACCACTGCCTTGCTAAAGAAGCTGAGGGTAAAGGTGATGGACTGGCCAAGCATGTCTACAGGCCTAAAACCTGTAGAGCATCTGTGGGGCATCTTCAAATGGAAGGTGGAGGAGCGCAAGGTCTCTAACATCCACCAGCTCTGTGATGTCATCATGGAGGAGTGGAAGAGGACTCCAGTGGCAACCTGTGAAGCTCTGGTGAACTCCATGCCCAAGGCAGTGCTGGAAAATAATGGTGGCCACACAAAATATTGACACTTTGGGCCCAATTTGGACATTTTCACTTAGGGGTGTACTCACTTTTGTTGCCAGCGGTTTAGACATAAATGGCTGTGTGTTGAGTTATTTTGAGGGGACAGCAAATTTACACTGTTATACAAGCTGTACACTCACTACTTTACATTGTAGCAAAGTGTCATTTCTTCAGTGTTGTCACATGAAAAGAAGTAAAATATAAAGAAGTAAATATAGGGGTGTACTTACTTTTGTGAGATACTGTATATATATATTGTGAGGTATAGATGTACAGGATGCAAAAATGTGTTTTGTACCGGATTCATTCATTAGTTAAGTTAATATTTGTGTTTCGTCATATATGTTATGTTAGAATGATTCATTTTTGGAATTTGTTGCGTATATTTGGATTTGTTTTGTACATTTGTTGTTCCGAATTGATTCGTATTTTGGAAATTATTTTGGAAGATTACTTATGCACACTGTTTGGGTTGGATGGAGATGAGTCCATCAGAATCTCCAAATTATAACATAACAAATGAATCCAAAATGAATTTTGGATCTATTCGTTATGTTATGATCCGGAGACTCTGGTGGAGCCACCTCCATGCAACCCAAACACAATAAGTAGGAATCATCTAGGTCACTTTTATACCTTACAGTATATACAGCACAGTGGGGAAAAATAATTATTTGATCCCCTGTAGATCTTGTAAGTTTGCCCACTTACAAAGAAATGAAGGGTCTATAATTGTTATCATAGGTGTATGTTAACCTCTTGCCTACCGGGCACTTTTACCCCCTTCCTGCCAAGCGCTGTCACTCTTTTAATGACAATTGTGCCGTCATGCAACACTGTACCCATATGACATTTTTATCATTTTTTCACAGAAATAGAGCTTTTTTTTTGGTGGTATCTAATCACCACTGCATTTTTTTAATTTTTTGCTAAATAAATGAATAAAGACCAAAACTTTTTTTTAAAAAACTCAGCTTTTTCATAGTTTGTTAAAAAAACAGCAAACAGGTAATTTTTCTCTTTCACTAATGTGCGATAATGAGGCTGCACTGATGGGCACTGATAGGCTGCGCTGATGGCCACTAATGAGATGGGACTGATGGGCACTGATAGGCTGCACTGATGGACACTAATGAGGCAGCACTGATGAAGCTGCACTAATGGGCATTGATGGGCACTGATTGGCAGTACCGATGGGCACGCATGAGGAGGCACTGATGAGGCTGTACTAATAGGTGGCATTGATGGGCACTGATAGGCGGTACTGATGGGAACTGGTAGGCGGCACTGATAGATGACACTGATGGGAAGGCACAGACTGGCAACACTGATGGGCACTGATGAGGAGGCCCTGATGAGGCTGCACTGATAGGCGGCATTGATGGGCATTGATAGGCGGCACTGATGGGAACTGGTAGGCGGTACTGATAGGTGACACTGATGAGGAGGCACTGATTGGCAGCACTGATGAGCGCTGTTGGGACTGCACCGATAATCAGTGATCTGATTATCAGTGTAGATGTCCCTTTTACACAAGCTGGCTCTCTGTCAGAGCGAGGAAAGGAGTGCCGATAACCGACTTCTGTTTACTTCCATGATCAGCTGTGATTGGACCCAGCTGGTCACGTGGTGAAGAGCTGCTGATTGGCCCTTAACCTCAATCTGTGATCAGCAAAGTCCGGAGGACACTGTGATCACAGAGCACGCCGCACGCGCCCCGCATCGAGTGCGATCACAGGATGCCATCACATGACAGCCTTCCAGAACTGGACGACCTCACTGCAGCCATCATTCGGTTATAGCGCGGTTGGCAAGTGGTTAAGGTAAAAATTTTCTTTCTACATATTTGTTATGTAATGAATACGAATTTATCCGAAGTTACGAATTACCTGAAATAACGAATGCCGCATCAAAACGAATGGAACGTAACAAATTAATAATAATAAATAACAATAATAATAACAAAAACGTTTTATTATTATTATTAAGGACGCAGTGGCTGGCTTCCTGGCCCGCTCATTAACAACCAGCTATTCACTGTGCCCTGTTAGGGCAAAGCCGTGCACCTGACCAGCGGTCAGGAGCATTGCTTCAGCCAATCAGGTCTTAGAATGTGAAATGTGCAGTTCATTGTGGGGCGTTTGGCGGGTGAACATCACATCAAGCGCCCCGCAGGTGTTCGCTGAACAGGCGATGTTCGGGCCGAACTTATGCTCGGGCCGATCCGCTCGCCCAACACTACTCAACACTAGCTCTGACTCTATCTCTACAATAACCCTAACCCTTACACTAAATGTAATGCTAACCCTAACTGTAAATTTAGCACTGGCTCTCACTCTAAACCAAGAACTAACCCTTACTTTAACACTACCGCTCAAACTAACTCTAACCCCTACCTTAACCCTAACACTTATCCCAATGCTAACCCATCCCCGGCTCTAACTCTATCCTTACAATAGCCCTCACCCTTACGCTAACCCTAATGCTGACCTTAACTCTAAACCTAGCATTACCTCTCACTCCACACCAAGAACTAATCCTAATCTGTACTTTAACCCTAACACTAACACAACCTCTAACCCTAATCCCTACTTTAACCTTAACTCCAACCCAAACAATAACCCTAACCCTTACTCCAAACCTAATGCTTACCCTTATGCCGCGTACACACGACCGGTTTTGCCGTCGAAATAAACTCAGAAGGTTTCTCCGACGGAATTCCATTCAAGTGGTCTTGCCTACACACGGTCAATCCAAAGTCCGACCGTCCAGAACGCGGTGAGCTTCCGTCTCATACTTGCTTCAGAGCATGCGTAATTTTTGGTCCGTCGGAACAGCCTACAGACGAGCGGTTTTCCCGATAGGAATCGGTTCCGTCGGAAATATTTAGAACATGTTCCATTTCTAGGTCCGTCAGAATTTTCGAAAAAAAAAAGAAGTCCGATGAGGCGCACAAACACGATCGGAATAGACGATGAAAAGCTTCCGTCTGACTTTTTCTGTCGGACATTCCGCTCGTGTGTACGCGGCTTTACCCTACCACTGTCTCTAAGCCTTATTCTAAGCCTAAAGCTGACAACAACCCTATCAACTTTATCAACAAAGCCATGTCGGTGACAACTGTCACTGTGTTTTTTTTTCTTGGTGCACTCAGTATGAAAAATTTTGTAAAATAAATAAGAATAGTAAAAGTTGTTTTTAAATAGATAAAAATAAAGCAATTAAAGGAGCTTCCCCATTAGAGACCTTTTCTTTCCCTAAACACTTATGATTAATAAGTAAATTAATGTAAAATACTGTAGAAAATTCCACATTTGGCCTCTAGATGGCAGTGAGTAAAATAGGAATTTTCTAGGATACCAGTCACCATCTAGTGGCCAAATGTTGTATTTTCCATTTTAAATCAACGAAAAACAACTGACTATCATAGGAAATAGCCTGATAACATTCATTTTTTTTGCCCCATTTGAACAGAACAAATGTTTATGCAGTTTTACTCGATGAATTGCTATGAGAATTATTTTTTTTTTATAAATACACCCCTTAGTGTCACAAACATGTAAAAAAAACAAGGCTGCTCCAAGCATCTATGTATTGCCGTGTCGCCTCTCATCCTCCCCGAACAGGTGAAATACAAGCGCCATTGTCTTTAGCCGCCAGCGTTAGTGTATTCCACACAGCGGATCGCACATTTTCCGAAATTATGATTTTACTTCACTTTATATGTTTTCTATTGAGTATTTGTGTGTTTATTACTTTTCAGTTAATTATTTTCTGGTCGTTTAATTAAAACAGTAGTTAACAGTCCATTTCCCTGTGCATCCTGGGAATAAATCACGGCAACCATAAAACCGACTACGTGGTGGCAGGACGTGAAATTAATGACATATAAAAGGCTGTCAGTAAAATGATGCCCAGAACACGGCGACATTCATAAACGCATGAAATGATTTTATCTTCTGTTTTCCCGAGATAAAGGGAAGATGCTGCACTTTGTAGTGATTGGCCAATAAAGTTTTTCGTTGTGAAGAAAATTGTGTCACGTTAAATGACAATGAAAATGGTGAGTTGTTGTTGTACAGAGAGTTTGCTTCTCATAAGAAAACTGGTAAAGTTTATTATACTGCACATTCTTACCTGCTTGTGTGCAGTAGGTACTGATATTATTCCAGTGCACTTCCTGACACTATTATTATTAGAATGCAGTCCTTCATATTAGTGTCTGCACCAGAGGAGCTTACACTCTAATGTCCCACTGCAGTCACACTCTATTATTATTACACATGTATATGCCTCTGACATACTCTGCAGTGCTGTACAGAGAACATTGAGTCATTGCAATCTGTTTCTGTACCAGAGGAGCTCACACTCTAATGCCCCACCACAGTCACACACTGCTATTACAACGTATTATTATGCATAATATAACATATTATAAGAAAAAAGGATGACCTCCACCTTGTCAGATATGGAGAGTGGTGGTCCCATCTCTAGTGCAATAGGACAAAAAGAAGTACCCCCTGTATGGGACTTTAAAAGACCATCACCTCTAAGGTAAAAAAAATATATCTTTATTTGAAAATAATTTTAAACAATGGTCTTGGATAAAAAGACGTATAACGTCTACATATTACATAAATGTATCGAACAAAAAAACAAACACTAGTACACTGGGTAAAATACAAAATGACATATGTACTCTCCGAAGGGTGATGTACCCTGAAACCCGACGCGTTTCCAGTGTTTTTGACACCTTCATCAGGGAATGAGAGTTGAGTATATTTGCATATGTTTTAATTCTAAAAATACAAAGAGATATATCAGAAAAGACATCCATTTAAAACGTGAATTATATTTGTATGCTTGAAAATGAATGAGAGTTCTTGACCCCACAAACCAGTTGGAGTAGTTCCATTTTCAAAGAACGAGAGAGGCAACTGATCCGAAGGAAGTATCAGATGGACGCCAGACCGGAATAATAGAAGGCTTGAGATACAAGGCGTTTCCAGAAGTTGTGTAGTAGAAAAAGTGCTTGGCAGCAAAGAGGTTCCACCAAAAGACTGGCAAAAACAGAGAAAGGTATACGCATGGTAGGCACAGACACAGGCGGGAAGGGTCCCCCCCCCCCCCCCAAGATATCCCTACATAAGTGTGTATGTATCCCAAAGGGGAAGCTAGGAAGTAGCGGTGACCCCTACAGGAAAAGCAGTAGATGCCTACCCACAAAGGGGGGGAGGGGTTTCAGGGTACATCACCCTTCGGAGAGTACATATGTCATTTTGTATTTTATCCATTGTACTAGTGTTTGTTTTTTTGTTTGATACATTTATGTAATGTGTAGACGTTATACGACCATTGTTTAAAATTATTTTCAAATAAAGATATATTTTTTTACCTTAGAGGTGGTGGTCTTTTAAAGTCCCATACAGGGGGTACTTCTTTTTGTCCTATAACATATTATAATGTTCCACCAAAAGCACATGCTGTTATTAAATTTGATATATATAGATATATAGATATCTATATCTATATCTATCTATCTATCTATCTATCTATCTATCTATCTATCTATCTATCTATCTATCTATCTATCTATCTATCTATCTATTTAGCTATCTATCTATCT
Organism: Aquarana catesbeiana; assembly: GCF_042186555.1. NCBI lineage: Eukaryota > Metazoa > Chordata > Amphibia > Anura > Ranidae > Aquarana > Aquarana catesbeiana. The sequence continues at coordinate 26,538,586 of NC_133336.1, read as the reverse complement.
ATCTAGATATCTATCTATAATATATATATATATATATATATATATATATATATATATATATATATATATATATTATAGATAGATAGATAGATAGATAGATAGATAGATAGATAGATAGATAGATAGATAGATAGATAGATAGATAGATAGATAGACAGACAGATCTAGATATAGATATATATATATATATATATATATATATTTATATACAGTATATATATTGTATATCTGACATATACCACAGCGCTGTACAGAGAAAACTGAACCATTAAGGTGTCTACACTCTAATTATCCCACCATAGTCATACACTATTATTATTATCATTATACATTTATATAGCTCTGACATATTCCATAATGCTTTACAGAGAACACCAAGCTATTGACATCCGTCTCTGCACCAGAGGAGTTTACACTCTAACGTCCTACCACTGTTATTATTATTATTATACATTTATATAGCGCTGACATATACCACAGCGCTGTACATAGAACAACGAACCAGTAACAATATCAGTCTCTGCACAGAGGAGCTTACACTCTAATTATCCTACCACAGTCACACACTATTATTATACATTTATATAGTTCTGACATATACCGCAGTGCTGTACAGAGAACACCAAGCCATTTATATCCGTTTCTGCAGCAGAGGACCTTACACTCTAATGTCTCACCACAGTCACACACTATTATTACAACATATTATTATACATAATATAAGATACAATGTTCCACCACCAACACACACTGTTATTAAATAATTATATACAGGTATATATATATATATATACTGTATATCTGACATATACCGCAGTGCTGTACAGTGAACACTGAACCATTAAAGCGGAGGTCCGCCCCTGCATGAAAAAATTAAGTTAGCAGCTACAAATACCGCAGCTGCTGACTTTTAATATACGGACACTTACCTGTCCAGGGAGCCCGCGATGTCGGCACCCCAGCTGATCTTCGGATGGCTGTCGGGTGCAGCCGCTGCCATTGTCGGTAAGGGAACTAGTCAGTGAAGCCTTTCGGCTTCACAGCCAGCTCCCTACTGCCCATGCGCGAAGTGCGCTGTGCTTTCTAATTGGCCTAGCGGCGGAGAAAGCAGGAGGGGGTGCAAACTTCCAAAAGACGGCACCACGGCCCCGTCTCCCGGAATTGGGGAAGGGGACCTGTCAAAAACAGGTACCTGTTCCCCCCTCCCCCCTGAAAGGTGTCAAGTTTGACACCCGAGGGAGGGGGGAGGGGAGGGAGACGAATGAGCAGAAGTTCCACTTTTAGGTGGAACTCCACTTTAATATCAGTCTCTGCACAGAGGGGCTTACACTCTAATTATCCCACTACAGTCACACTATACCTTCCAACTTTTTGAGACGGGAATGAGGGACACCTATCAGCAAAAGTAAGCAGGCATAGGACACACCTCTTGCCACGCCCCCTTAAAGGAGAATGGTACAAAAAAAAAGATTGGTTAAACCCACAAGTGCTTTTTTACCACTACTATTCCTTTATACTGGCTTTTGGAATTTACAAATGCAGCAATTCAGAAATCAGATGAAAGGTTTAGCGCTGGAAAACCCTTTTTGATAGATAAAAAGTGCATTTTATATACAACTATATAGATTAGACCAAAATGAGGGACAAATGAGGAGGAAAGAGGGACATTGCTTCAAATCAGGGACAGTCCCTTGAAATCAGGGACAGTCCCTTGAAATCAGGGACAGTCCCTTGAAATCAAGGACAGTTGGGAGCTATGGTCACACACTCTTTAATATAATACATTTATATAGCTCTAACATATTCCATAATGCTGTACGGAGAACACTGAGCTATTGACATCAGTGTCTGCGGCAGAGGAGCTTACACACTAACGCCACTGTTATTATACTTTTATATAGCTCTGACCTATACAACAGTGCTGTACATAGAACAATGAACCAGTAACAATATCAGTCTCTGCACAGAGGAGCTTATACTCTAATTATCCCACCACAGCCACACACTATTATTATTATACATTTAAATACCTCTGACATATACCGCAGTGCTGTATAGAGAACACCAAGCCGGTTACATTCGTTTCTGCACCAGAGGAGCTTACACTCTAATATCCCACCACAGTCACACACTATTATTAAAATTACTGGCATATTACCGATTTTACTTTATTTGTTATAGGGAAAGTTTTTCTATAATTATAATATCATTAAACTATTTATCAGTATAACTTTCTTCTGTTTATTTCTGTAGCAAATTTTTTGAAAAATAATAATAATAACAATAATAATAACAATAATAATTAGAAGAATAGTAATAGTAATAATAATATTATTAATAATAACAACAACAGTACCAAAACAACAATAATATTAAAAATAGTAATAATAATAAAAACAACAATATTAATAATAAGAAGTTTAGTAATAACAATAATAATAATATTAATAATTAAAAAATAAACAACAACAATATTAATAATAAAAACAAGACTAACAGACAAGGAAAATCTATTATAGAAACAAGCAATGCACAGTGGCCGGCTGATTATTGTAGAGTAGAATATAATAAAATAATTCATTCCTCATTTATGTTTCAGTGGGATTTGTAATATTGCTCCGTATAGTCTGACACTTTGAAATATTGGTACATGTAGTGCCGCAGTGTATAGTAATTAAATCAGGCGCCCAGCTGGGAAAAAAGAATGCACTTTTATTGGCTAACTTGCAACCGCGACGTTCACTCCTCCCTGAAAATTTAGGTCAAGCTTAGGGAGGGAGATCCTTCAGCTGGTGTGGAACTACAGATCCCAGTTCTTGCAGCCTTGGAGGGATGCCATTGCAAGGGTGTGTAGCCAAAAAACACCTTTATAATTCAGGATAGCTGACAAACCTCCGAGATGGCTGGGGACTTCCCTCTATGTAGTTTGTCTGGAGGTGATAATTTGGGGTTCACTTCCTCTCACTGTTATTTATCAATGTTTGCAATGAGGAGCACCTCTCGGCTGATCAGTGCCAGGGTAAGAACTGATTGGGATGGATTTTTTCCATGCAACTGCTACACCACCCCAGTATAAGGTGTTCAGGGTGCTCAGTAAATACATATGTTTGCTTGATGTGAATGCTGCCAATGCCATACATAGCTCCCAACTGTCCCTGATTTCGAGGGACTGTCCCTGATTTGGAGCAATGCCCCTCTGTTCCTCATTCCTCCACATCTGTCCCTCATTTTGGTCTGATCTATATAGTTGTATATAAAATGCACTTTTTATCTTTCAAAAAGTGTTTCCCAGTGCTAAACCTTTCATCCAAATTCTAAATTGCTGCATTTGTAAATTTTAAAAGCCAATATAAAGGAATAATAGTGGTAAGAAAAAGCACTTGTGGATTTATTTAACCTTTTTTTTGGTTAATTCTCCTTTAAGGGGGTGTGGCAGGGGGGCGTGTCCTATGCCTACATACATTTGCTAGTAGGTGTCCCTCATTCCCATCTCAAAATGTTGGGAGGTATGTACCATATCCTCACCATATATACACTAAATGAATAACTCTGTGCTCCCTTTTTAAAAAAAGATAACCTTTGATTTCATCCTTTGTTACATTTCAGTGCTGCTGATTTCATGCAGCCTCTTCCTGACTACATACACTGCACCAATGACTGCATGGCATTTCTAAGGGCGGGCATCCTAATGGTGACAACAGTGGAGCGTACCTATGTAATATGTGTTTATGTTGAAACAGCCACTTGTATTCTCCATCAGAAGTCCGTGTGATAGGGTGACAACCCAAAAGCACATTTGGGAGTCAAGGGACAGAGCGTTGTCACCCTATTACAAGAAGTGCCTGAACAGGAACTTTCATGGCGGGATCACCAGGGATTATTTTAACCGCGGCGCTTGCCGACCGGCTCATGCCGATATACGTCGGCAGAAGGGCATGTACAGGCAGATTAACATACCTGTACGTTGCCCTTTAAGAAGCGGTTTGCTACGTGAGTGTGATCGCGGGTCCCGTGGACTCGATGTCCGCAGGGATACCCGCAATCGTCTCACGGAGAGGAAGAACGGGGAAATGATGATGTAAACAAGCATCTCCCCGTTCTGCCTAGTGACAGGACACTGATCACAGCTCCCTGTAATCGGGAGCGGTGATCAGTGTCGTGTCACACATATCCCCTCCCCCCCTCAGTTAGAATCACTCCCCAGGACACACTTAACCCCTACAGAGCCCCCTAGTGTTTAACCTCTTCACTGCCAGTCACATTTACACAGTAATCAATGCATTTTTAATCGCACAGATCCCTGTATAAATATGAATGGTCCCAAAATAGCGCCAAAAGTGTCCGATCTGTCCACCATAATGTCGCAGTCATGATAAAAATCACTGATCGCCGCCATTATTAGTTAAAAAAAATTAATAAAAATGCCATAAAACCATCCCCTATTTTGTGAACGCTATAACTTTTGCGCAAACAAATCAATAAACGCTTATTGCGATTTTTTTTTTACCAAAATATGTAGAAGAATACATATCGGCCTAAACTGAGGAAAAAAATGTTTTTTTTATATATTTTTTGGGGTTATTTATTATAGCAAAAAGTAAAAAATAATGCGTTTTTTTCAAAATTGTCGCTATTATTTTGTTTATAGCGCAAAAAATAAAAACCGCAGAGGTGATCAAATACCACCAAAAGAAAGCTCTATTTGTGGGGAAAAAAGGACTATAATTTTGTTTGGGAGCCACATCGCACGGCCGCGCAATTGTCAGTTAAAGCGACGCAGTGCCGCATCGCAAAAAGTGCTCTGGTCTTTTGCTAGCCAAATGGTCCAGGGCTTAAGTGGTTAATGAAATCTGCAGATTTAAAAAATCTGAAAATTACTTTTAAAACATGTTCAATCATATAATAGGTTTTAGAGTTTGGGTTTACATCTCTTAAATAATTGTGAGTGAAATTAAAATAAAATTGATTGAAGTTTTGGGGTTCCACTTTTACACTTACCAACATTTCAGTCCACCTTCAGCCTGCCCAGTAAATGGGTGGACCTTCCCAGACCCTGTTGACTTACTAGAGTGGCCCTCCCAAAACCCCACCTCTAATTATGCAGGGACTGCCTACTTGCTAATTCGATCACCATAATAAATGCCTAAGGGCTTGTTTACATTTGATTCAAAATATGGCATTGGACACGTTTTTTTAAAGCACTCTGAATGCCAATCAAAGCTCCTGTCACTAAAAAAAAATAGTCACCTTACAGTCTTGTTCACATGTTGTGTTTGCTTCTCTTCAAAAATTATACCCCATGTCGCTTTCTTGGTCCTTCAAAGCGTCTCCAAAGCCTCCATTGAAGTCTATGACAACGCTCACTAACAGCACCTGCAGCTTTTGAGAGGCTTTTATTCAGAGTTAGCTTTGCTTTGTTTTGGAGGTATTGCAGGTATGAGATATCCCAGGATCCACTGGAAAACCAACAAGTGAACCGGAAAGACGTCATCAGCAGTCAATTCTGGTTCATTTGTATATATCCTGGGAGTGTCTGGTGTGCAGTATGGAGCAACATAAAGGTGAGTGGACCAGAGCGATGCACAGTGTGGGAGCAATATAGCAGGAGGTGTGCGGTGACCGGAGAGAATGGAGGATCAGAAAACTAGGGGATCAGCAGAGCTGGGGGTTACTACTGAGCGAGGGATTAGCAGAGCTAGGGGTTACTACTGAGTTGGGGATCAGCAGAGCTGGAGGTTACTACTGAGTGAGGGATCAGCAGAGCTGGGAGTTACTACTGAGCGGGGGATCCGCAGAGCTGGGGGTTACTACTGAGTGGATAACCAGCAAAGCTGGGGGTACTATTGAGTGGGGGATCCACAGAGCTGGGGGTTACTACTGAGCAGGGATCAGCAGAGCTGGGGGTTACTACTGAGCAGGGGTTTATCAGATCTGAGGGCTACTACTGAGCGGGTAATCAGCAAAGCTGGGGGTACTACTGAGTGGGGCATCAGCAGAGCTGGGGGTACCACTGAGCAGGGGATCAGCTGAAAGAGGGTACTAATGAGTTGGGGTTCTATTGGGCCCCTTAAAAAACAAATAGAAAGTCAACACACCCATGGCATTTGCCAAGCATCAAAAAAATATCACGGAAGCATCAAAAAAGCATGTTGGAGCGGTTGAAGTCGAAGCAAATGTAATTGAACCCTTACTGAGTTAGGCCCCTTTCACACTGGGGCGGTGGGGGCGTCGGCGGTACAACAGCGCTATTTTTAGCGCTGCTGTACCGTTGTTCTTGCAGCGGTATTCGGCCGCTAGCGGTGCGGTTTTAACCCCCGCTGGCGGCCGAAAAAGGGTTAAAATCCCTCGTACAGCGCGGCTATAGCCGCGGTATTGCCGCGGTATAGCCGCGCTGTCCCATTGATTTCAATGGGCAGGAGCGGTGAAGGAGCGGTGAATACACCGGTTTGCGGTGTAGCGGTTTGCAGGACTTTTTTTACCGTCCTGCCTGCGCACCGCTTCAGTGTGAAAGCCCTCGGGCTTTCACACTGAACAAACAGCGGAGGCTGTTTAGGGGCGGTTTGCAGGCGGTATTTTTAGCGCAATAACGCCTGCAAACCGCCCCAGTGTGAAAGGGGTCTTACTGGCCATGCGCATTAACTTGAAAAGAGTTCATACTTTGATCCCTGGGCATCCCCCGTGACACAGAATCATTGGGACTGAGGTTCAAGATATGGGAGTCTATCGGCAAACCAGGACAGTTGTCAGTTATGCACTTTAACACCAAAGTTACATTTTGTGGGGTTTTTTTGTATATTTCTGTGTTGTTTCTATTTTTATCTATATTTATCTAGATTTATTCTTGTAATTGAGCTGCATTTACATGTAGAATTCAATGTTTGCTTGGAAGCAAAGTTTTGTTCCTGTCACTCCCCACAAACGCCTACGTTGGCTTCTCTTTTAATAATGTTAAGAGAAGAAACCCTTTTGTGTTGATCGAGTAAAATAAGATCTAACTTCTAGCTGTAGAGATAGAGTGATGAGATTTACTAATATCAACTAACCCTCCCTCACGTACCAGCCCCCCCCCCCCCCCGAGAACCGCCGCAGACATCGCTCCATGCCAAATAAAACCGATTCTTGTTATCGCAGTATACAGCGCTAAAGTTACTGCCATCCTTGCTCTGGCAGCATCTGAAATCAATCAATGTGCCAGTGGCCCCCACCGCCCCGGGGCCCCCTGTGCTGGATTGTGTTACGCTTAGGCCTGATGACTTGCACCCCCCCCCCAACATTCAGCAGATTCTCCTTTCTGGCCTCATTGTCACATTAAAAATCAAAGCATTTCTTGGCCTCGTAGAGAAGCGTTCATGTTCTGAGTTGGATTTAGCACTTTCTTCTCGTGTTCCCGATGAGAGATGACAATATAACAAAAACTGAAGCCTCTCCATTTCAGCCACAGCTCCTGAGCGCCTCTTTGGCTCGGGTCCTGGGCATGACGGAGCGTGTCAGGCCGACTCTTCTTGGCTAATGTTGGGTGGAGTGAGGTGTTCGAAGATGTAGCGGCTGAAGAGGAGTCTTAGCACGTTATTTCACTAATATTCCTGAAAATGTTTAAAACCTTCTGAGCCAATAACATTTCCTGTTCAATGTCATCGTTCTGCAGCGTTCAGACCTGAGGTATTGGCCTTCCTAATGGTGTCATGGTGTTCCAACATGTTCCAATGGGACATTGGTGAAAATGTTTCTCTTAGAACCAGGGATGAACTGGGAAATACAAATTTCGCTTTTGCAAAAATGCCATCAAAATTAGCCTCTAAGTTCGCCATGTGGCTCTTCCTAGCCAGAAAAAATGTTCTCCCATGTTACATCCTGTGACCCTTATAGGTAGTGTTGGGTGAACGGTTGAGCCCGAGCATTCAGGCCAAATATTGGCTGTTCGCCCCGCCGAATGCCCTGGAATGCACTGTGCGCTGCACAGTGCATTCTGCACCCTGATTGGGCAAAGCTTTGCCCAATAAAGGCGCAGTAACAGATGGTTGTTAAGGAGCGTGGCCGGGAAGCCGATCGCAGCGTCCTTAACAATCAATGAGTCATCAGCTGTCAATGGGCTTCCCCGCTGACAGCTAAATAAAAAAAACAAATTGCCGGTAAAAAAAAAGTTTAAAAGAAAACGGCGAAGGGTTCCCCCAGTCCATACCAGACCCTTCTGGTCCAGTATGTATTTTAAGGGGAACTGTCAAAATGTAAAAAAAAAAAACGGCCTGGGGTCCCCCCCAAACTTCATACCAGACCCTTATATGAGCATTAAAATAAAATAAAACTGAACTGCGCTAAACAAAAATTGAGATAATATGCATTGAGACATATATATATATATGACATCCCATATATCAGAAAGGCAAATATCTGACAGTGATATAGAAAATAAATAGTCCTGAAAGATCAGATAAGGTAACAAAATAAAAATATAGTGATATGTGAAAAAGTCCCAAAGAACCCAAATGGTATCCAATAATATTTGCAATGAAGCTCTACAAATGGCACCAAGTGACAAATCCACCACCAGAAGCAATGCACGCTTACCAGAGGCAAGCTACAAGACAGCTTGTATTGAATTAGGATATCCGATCAATGGAGGCGTCCTGGTCCGACCTCACCAAGGGGAGGGGAAAGGCAGGAAGGCTCCGTCCGGTAGATAGGGATATTCAACAGGGAGGACCTCCTCTGCTGCCACTTCCAGCAATGTCTCCTCTCTACTTCCTCCCGTTTTCTGCCTTATCTGAGCATGCATCCTGGCAGGTCAAGAAAGGGGTGGATGAGCAAATGCGCTCCCTCTTTCTGGACCATACCAGGCCACATGCCTTCAACATGGGGGGTGGAAGCTTTGGGGCGGGGGGCTCTGCCCCCCGCCTCAAAGCACCCTGTCTCCATGTTGATGGGGACAAGGGTTTCTTCCACACAACCATGGACTAAAAAAACAGTGTCCCATGATGTAAATCCATTGTCAATAACACCACCCTCCGCACCCGAAAAATAACATCCTCCCGCCGAATGCCTCCTCCGCTGTTTGACAGTTCTTTTACAGGGAAAGGGCAGGGCCTGGTGGACCTGCCCCCCTTATGACATCACAGACAGGTGCATGCTGGGTCAGTAATGTCACAAGGGGGCAGAGAGTGTAGATTAAAACATTAAAAACTCAAAAAAGCCCCTCTAATCCCTCGGCATCTCAGGGGTATCAGGACCATGGGAATCCCTGATACCCCTGAGATACTGACTAAGTTGAAAAGCACTTCTGACTGATACTGACTGAGTTAAGAAGCATTTTTGAGTCCAACTAGTGGCACTAATAGCAACTAGGGATGAGCTTGATGTTCGGGTCGCCACGGAACACCCCATAATGCACTGCTAATTCATCAAGTATTGGAGAGTGACCTGTTTGGTCCCTCATTTTCAGTATATTACTTTATATGTTACGTAGGTGGTGAGTGGTTGTTCTTCAAGGCATATTTGTGAATAGCCAATGAATTTTAATGTAATTGTCTTGTATGTTTTTGTAATAAATCAACTTTTAATTTATACTTGTGTTATGCCTGTAAAGTCCATCATCTGCAAACTTATTCTTTAAAATCCTATTTATTGGGACGTGGCGCTATATACTTAATTCTTGTATCCACAGCACCACTCTGTGGTGATACGATCCCCAGTCATCTACTTTAGAACAAAGCCCTCCAGCAGCACGCTGTCACCGCTGAAGGTGCTTCCATCTTCACCAGATCTTCCTTCCAGTTTTACAGCACAGGACTCTGAAGGAATGGCGCGGTTATGCCGTTCCTTCAGTGTGCATGCGCTGGTGACGTCACCGGCTGCATCTACAGAAAATTTCTCCTAAACAGTGCACATTTAGGAGATATCTACAGTACTTACCTATAGGTAAAAATCATGCATTGGAATTTACTCCCACTTTTAGGGTGCAAGACTTAGACTTGGCATTATCCACCCTCTGGCCCCACATTCAAATGTATCAGTAGTATTAGAACTACTGCCTTGGCCCTACCCTACACTGCCCACCTGTTCTTGCCTTGGCCTTACCCAACCTTGATCACCTGTTCTTGCCTTGGCCATACTCTACACTGAACACCCATCTCTGCCTTAGCTCTATAATGACCCCCCATTCCTATTTAAGCTTTACCCTGCATTTAATACCCGCCCCTGCTATGTCCCTATTTCAACTAACCATCCCTGCCATATTCCTGCCTTGACCACCCATTTCTGTCATTCACCCTAACTTGCCTTTCCCTAACCTGGCCACACATTTAAGGTACATCCCCTCCCTACATTGCCCACCTAGCCCTGCTATGTCCTTCCCTACTTATACCACTCATCCCTGCCATGACACTTCCTTACCTTGATGACCCATCTCTGCCATGGCCCATCAATACCCTGATTACCCATTCCTGCCATGACCTTTTCCAACCCTGCCAACTTATCCTTGCCATGCCCCCTCCCTAATCTTACCACCCATCCTTACCACAGTCCTTCCCTATTATGACTATACATCCCTGCTTTGGCCTTATGCTACAATGACCACCTATCGCTGCTATGTCCCCGCCCTGATCACCTGTCCCTGACATGTCTCTCCCTACCCCGACCATCTGTTTCTGATGGGCACCTTCTCCTTTTGGGATCTTGTGCCTAGCGGTGAGTCCTCCACAATAGGGGCCCTAGAGAAAGAGTCGGTGATGCAGGATCTTGAAGTGAAGTGAAGTGAAGGGGTCTGTTGGGGTATCTGTCTTTCCTGCTGGCTTTGATATCGTCATGAAACTTCTCCCTGGAATATACACAGAGAAGCAACTCTTCAGCCTAGGACAAGCCACATCTGGGGTCCATTTGTGTATCATTCATTGCAGATCCTATTCTTGAATACCTCAATCCATATCCTGTAACAAAAAGAACATTCTGGAAATCCCTTCTCCGGAGGGTGGACAAGTCTAAGCATCTCTAAATTCTTATAGTGGCCCTTAATTTATAATCAGGAAAGGCCTTACATCGCCACAGTTGAGCAAGTTAATGGTTTTCATTGAACGTTCATCGCTCTGTAAGATACACATCCCGTACACCGAGCAGTCATCTCAAATTTGGAATCAGAAACAGATTGTAGGTTGGGGCAAGTGATAATGACGGGCTCTTAACCCCAGCATTCCTGTGGCCATCTGGTTACCGTCAGTCACACATCATTGAGCGCTTTACAATTGAATCATAAAATTGAGCGTGCCTTGTTGAGGCTTTTCAGCTTGTCCCAGATGCCAGGCCAAGATGGTGTGCTTAGCAGCAAAGGATTTTGGGAAGAGGGCATGTAAATTAACACCTAAGGCAGAGCCGGTCACAGAAAGAAGATCCTGAAGTCATGTTGAGTCCAGACGGTGATGAAGTGAAGTGTTTAGAGGTGAAAAGCTACATGAGAATATTACATGAGCGTGAGGAACTCTGCTGAGCAACTTCAAAGGTGAACAGAAACCAGAGAACAGAAAATAAAGACCGGCCCAGAGAGGAACCCAGTGCAGGCTGGAGGACACAAATACCACAGCTGGGTTACTTATGTCAGTGTTCTTCATCTACCAGACCAAGCATAATGTATATGGGATGCTTAGTGATTAGGATTCAAGTCCAGCCAAGACACCATCTGCATTGGGGTTTGTCAGTTTCCTCCGTTCTCTCCTTCAAAAACCTAAAACGTGGGGAGTTACCTTGCTTCCTTCCAAATTATCACTAGAGAGTAAACTATGAAGTTCCTTTGGTGCAAAGACTGATGTGCCTGGCTCAACATTCTCTGTACAACACTGTGGAATACGTCAGAGCTATATAAAAGTATTTTAATAATAGTATGTGGTCGGCCACCTCACTGCTCTGTTCCTCTAGCCACCATGCCCCCCAATTCACAACTGATATCTTCGCCAAGCGAGAACCACCAGAGGAGGGCGGAGACTCCGCACCAAAAACTCCTACTAGGCAGGAAGAGTGATGACAACTATCTTATGCAGGTCTTCCAAGAGGAAGAGGACACCAGATATTTCCACCCAACACAGTTCACCAAGAAATAAAGTCCACTTTTGCATGGAGTGTTTTTTTAAAAACCACTTACATTTTGTGGATATCCGGGTGCGTGTGCGTCACCTACCTGGTGAAGCGATGGCACCGGGATGCAGTATGGGAAGAAGGCAAGCCAGCAGAGGCAGTATGATGCTTTGGGCAATGTTCTGCTGGGAAACCTTGGGTCCTGCCACTCATGTGGGTGTTCCTTGACATGTACCACCAACCTAAACATTCTTGGTGACCAAGTAAACCCCTTCATGGAAACAATATTCCCTGACAGCAGTGGCCTATGGTTCAATAATATTTATTGCAAATATGTCAAAAAATTTGCAGTAATACAAAGAAAGCATCTAGTCTGCCCACACAGAAGCTACGACTGGCACCATAAAGAACACAGATTTGTACACATAGCATAAACAATCGAGGGAAGGCCTCCTTCTCAAACAATCACAAGAAACCTAAACATAACATATATGTATGTCATTGAAAAGCTACAATTTTGCCAAAGTAGCCAGGACCCATTTGTCAATAACCCGTGTAGGTAGCCCCAGATGCCAATAAACAATTAAAGAGGCTAAGGAGTAGGGATGAGCTTCGTGTTCGAGTCGAACCCATGTTCGACTCGAACATCGGCTGTTCGATCGTTCGCCGAATTGCGAACGATATGGGCCGTTCGCGCCAAATTCGTGTGGCGCGTCACGGCCCATAATTCACTGCGGCATCGCAGTGCATTGCTTGCTGATGATTGGCCAAGCATGCACTATGACCCGCATGCTTGGCCAATCACAGCGCCGCCTTAACAGAGAGCCATAATTGGCCAAAGCCAAGGAGGCTTTGGCCAATTATGGCTCAGGGGATTTAGTACACGCCCCACACTATATAAGGCCGCCTGCACGGCGGCCCTGTGCAGTGTGTTCCGGTGTGCTTAGAGAGAGAGAGAGACAGTGTCATTTCATTTGAGTTAGCTAGATTAGGCAGAACAGTCAGTCAGTTAGCTGCACTTAAAGTGTATTGTGTATATATATGCATCCCAGGTGTTGCATATATATATATATATACACTGTATTCAGTTTAGCTAGATCCGTTCCTGTTATCTTCTAGACTATTTACATTTAGTGCAGTGCGTCCTGCTCACAGTGTTCAGCTAGATCCGTTCCTGTTATATTCCTACTGACAGGCAGGCTTGTCTTGTTACAGTATTTTGAAGAAAATTACTGGTGTTCTTTTGATCCTATTAGTGCCACAGTCAGGCAGCTAGACTATTTACAGTTAGTGCAGTGCGTCCTGCCCACAGTGTTCTGCTAAACCTACAAGTAAGTGGGGTGCGTCCTGCTCACAGTGTTCAGCTAAACCTACAAGTTAGTGGGGTGCGTTCACCTCACAGTGTTCAGCTAAACCTACAAGCTAGTGTGGTGCGTCCTGCTCACAGTGTTCAGCTAGATCCGTTTCTGTTATCTTCTTACTGACAGGCAGGCTTGTCTTGTTACAGTAAATACAGCTACCTGAAGAAAATTGCTGGTGTTCTTTTGATCCTATTAGTACCACAGTCAGGCAGCTAGACTATTTACAGTTAGTGCAGTGCGTCCTGCTCACAGTGTTCTGCTAAACCTACAAGTTAGTGGGGTGCGTGCTGCTCACAGTGTTCAGCAAAACCTACAAGTTAGTGGGGTGCATCCACCTCACAGTGTTCAGCTAAACCTACAAGCTAGTGGGGTGCGTCCTGCTCACAGTGTTCAGCTAGATCCGTTCCTGTTATCTTCTTACTGACAGGCAGGCTTGTCTTGTTACAGTATTTTAAATAAAATTGCTGGTGTTCTTTTGATCCTATTAGTACCACAGTCAGGCAGCTAGACTATTTACAGTTAGTGCAGTGCGTCTTGCTCACAGTGTTCTGCTAAACCTACAAGTTAGTGGGGTGCGTCCACCTCACAGTGTTCAGCTAAAGCTACCTGTAGAAGGTTGGTGGTGTTCTCATACTACAGGCAGGCAGTTGATTTTGCTAGCTGCAGTATCAGTACATATATATATATATATATATATATATATATATATATATATCCCAGCTTAGTGCAGCTACAGGCCATTAGTATGTCTGGAAGGCCAAGAAGGAGAGGCAGACAGTCACAAGCCAATAAGAGAGGGCAAGCAGGCTCTGTGTCTAGTGCTGGTCGTGGAGACGGTGCATCCTCATCAGCACGTGGCCATGGGACACGCTTGGCCTTTTTTTCGGCAGCTGGCCATGTTGAGCCGCAACATGCGGAAGACTTGGTCGAGTGGATGACCAAGCCGTCCTCATCCTCCTCATCCTCTCTCACCCATGCCCAGGGTACTTTGTCTGGCAAAGCAGCGGCCTCTTCCCTCGGCTCAATGTCATCAGTGACTCCTTCCCTAGCCCCACCATGTCCTCCTGAGGAGTCCCTCGAACTGTTTGACCACAGTGTTGGGTACATGCTCCAGGAGGATGCCCAGCGTTTGGAAGGCTCTGATGATGATACTGAGCTCGATGAAGGCAGTAACACGAGCACGGACAGAGGGGGTGCCCAAGAAGGACAGCAATCTGGCAGTCATGCTCCCCCTGCTGCAGCATACTGCCAGGTTTGCTCCAGTGATGAGGAGGGAGGGGATGATGAGGTCACTGACTCAACGTGGGTGCCTGATAGGAGAGAAGAGGAGGAGGAGGAGGAGGAGGCGGCACATCACCAACGAGGCAGGATGCCCTCCAGGGGCCAGCCTAAGGGCAGCACATTGACTGCATCACACCCCAAAGCTCCACATGTGCAGGGCGCTGCAGTCTCTGCGCGTTATTCAAAAAGTTCTTTGGTGTGGGCCTTTTTTGAGACGAGTGCATCAGATCGCACCGCTGCTATTTGCAACATATGTCTCAAGCGTATCTCGCGTGGCCAAAACATCTCCCGCTTGGGTACCACATGCTTGACCAGACATATGTTGACCTGCCATGCAGTTCGTTGGCAAGCGTATCTAAAAGACCCACACCAAAGAACAAAGAGGACCTCTGCTTGCTCCTCATCAGCTGAGATTTCCAACCCCACTAGACCTTCAGTCCTCTCTGAGACCTGCACTGAGAGGAATGAAGGTGTAGAATTAGGTGTGTCACAGCCACGTACTTGTGGGCAATCTGATTTTTGTACACCGACGTCAGATTGTACCAGGCAAATTTCCCTGCCCCAGCTGCTGCACCGCCGAAAGAAGTTTGCTCCCAGCCATCCACATGCCCAGCGGTTGAATGCTAGCTTGGCAAAATTGCTAGCACTTCAACTGCTGCCTTTTCAGTTGGTAGACTCTGCCCCCTTCCGTGAGTTTGTGGAATGTGCAGTTCCTCAGTGGCAGGTACCCAAACGCCACTTTTTCTCACGGAAGGCGATTCCGGCTCTCTACCAGCATGTGGAAGGCAATGTCCATGCCTCGCTGGACAGGGCGGTCAGCGGTAAGGTGCATATTACCGCTGACTCATGGTCCAGCAGGCATGGACAGGGACGTTACCTAAGTTTCACGGCGCATTGGGTGACTCTGCTGGCAGCTGGGAAGGATGCAGGACAAGGTGCAGTAGTGTTGGAGGTTGTTCCGCCACCACGCCTCCAAAATGCTAATGATTGTGACACACCTCTCTCCTCCACCCCCTCCTCTTCTTCTTCCTCCATGGCCTCTTCCTCGGAACCAGCGGTGCTCCGTAGGCGTTCAAGGGGCTACGCAAGTACGCAGGCCAAAAGATGCCATGCGGTGCTTGAGCTGGTGTGCTTGGGGGACAGGAGCCACACTGGGGCAGAGGTTCTGTCAGCTCTGCAGGGGCAGGTTCAGAGGTGGTTGACGCCACGCCAACTTAAGGCAGGAATGGTGGTTTGCGACAATGGCACCAACCTCCTCTCTGCCCTCCGACAGGGACAAATGACCCATGTGCCCTGTTTGGCTCACGTCCTTAACTTGGTGGTGCAGCGGTTCTTGGGCAGGTACCCGGGCTTACAGGATGTCCTGAGGCAGGCCAGGAAAGTCTGTGTGCATTTCCGCCGGTCATATAATGCCAGTGCTCGGCTGACGGACCTCCAAAAGGAGTTTAACCTGCCCAAGAACCGCCTAATCTGTGACATGCCCACCAGGTGGAACTCAACGTTGGCCATGCTGCAGCGGCTGCACACGCAGCAGAGGGCCATCAATGAGTACCTGTGCGACTATGGCACCAGGACAGGGTCAGGGGAGCTTGGTTTTTTTTCCCCACGCCAGTGGGCCATGATCAGGGATGCATGCACTGTCCTGTCACCATTTGAGGAGGCCACGAGGATGGTGAGCAGTGACAGTGCATGCATCAGTGACACTGTCCCCCTTGTCCACCTGTTGGAGCACACGCTGCGTGGAATAATGGACAGGGCACTTGAGGCAGAACGGAGGCAGGAAGAGGAAGACTTCCTTAGCTCTCAAGGCCCCCTTTATCCAGACAGTGTTCCTGCGTGCCCGCCGATCACACAGGAAGAGGACGAGGAGGAAGAGGAGGAGGAGGAGGAGGAGGAGGAAGATTGTGTCAGTATGGAGGTGGAGCCTGGCACTCAGCATCAGCAGCAGTCTTTAAGGGATCAGTCCCAAGAAACACATGGACTTGTACGTGGCTGGGAGGAGGTGGCTGCGGACCATGTCGTCCTTAGTGACCCAGAGGACTCCGGACCGAATGCCTCAGCAAACCTACGCTGCATGGCCTCCCTGATCCTGCAAAGCCTGCGTAAGGATCCTCGTATTCGTGGTATCAAGGAGAAGGACCAATACTGGCTGGCAACCCTCCTTGATCCACGTTACAAGGGTAAGGTTGCGGACCTTATCTTGCCATCGCAGAGGGAGCAGAGGATGAAACATCTTCGGGAGGCCTTGCAGAAAGGTCTGTGCAACGCGTTCCCAGAGACTGGGAGGTTACAAACTCCTGTTTCTGGACAACGTGTTGCTGAGGCTTCGGTCAGTCAAAGAAGGAGCGGTGGAGAAGGTGGCCGTCTGACCGATGCGTTCAGACAATTTTTTGGTCCGCAGCCCCAAGGTATGATTGGTTCCAGCAACCATCGCCAGCGTCTGTTTTACATGGTGCAGGAATACCTAGGGGCAAGATCAGACTTGGACACCTTTCCCACCGAAAATCCTCTGGGTTACTGGGTCTTGAGGATGGATCACTGGCCAGAGCTTGCACAGTATGCAATTGAGCTACTGGCCTGTCCTGCATCCAGCGTTCTTTCGGAACGCACATTCAGTGCTGCTGGAGGCGTGGTAACCGATCACAGGGTGCGTCTGTCCACTGACTCGGTCGATCGACTGACCTTCATAAAAATGAATGAGTCTTGGATCACCACCAGCTACCAAGCACCTGATGCTGATGTAACCGAATAATTTTTTTTTAAATCTCAGATCCCTTCAAAGACTGCCTATGCTGATGCTGAGTGACTATTCCTGAGTAATTATCCTCTTCCTCCTCAATCATCACGCTGATAGCTTGTAAGAGCATTTTTGGTTCTGGGCGCCACCACCAGTGCCTAAGGCACAATTTTTCAGCCCCTGTTTAACAGGGGCGTGTAATTACGATTTTTGATGTAATACTTTGCAGCAGGGCTCGTTCCTGCATTCCAACTAGAGTGTCTGTGAGGGGTTGCAGTGTTGTGGCACCAGCACCAGTGCCTAAGGCCCAATTTTTCAGCCCTTGTTTAACAGGGGCGTGTAATTACAATTTTTGATGCAATACTTTGCAGCAGGGCTCGTTCCTGCATTCCAACTAGAGTGTCTGTGAGGGGTTGCAGTGTTGTGGCACCAGCACCAGTGCCTAAGGCCCAATTTTTCAGCCCTTGTTTAACAGGGGCGTGTAATTACAATTTTTGATGCAATACTTTGCAGCAGGGCTCGTTCCTGCATTCCAACTAGAGTGTCTGTGAGGGGTTGCAGTGTTGTGGCACCAGCACCAGTGCCTAAGGCCTAATTTTTCAGCTCCTGTTCAACAGGGGCATGTAATTACAATTCTTGATCTAATATTTCACAGCAGAGCCCTGTGAGGGCTTACAGTGTTGTGGCCACAGCAACACCTAAGGCCCAAATTTCTGCTGAGTATATAGGGCAGGACCCTACTTTCAAACAACTAACTTACAAACGACTCCTACTTGCAAACGGAAGGAGACAACAGGAAGTGAGAATAAATCTACCCCTAGGAAGGGAAATTCTCTCCTGTAAGAGTTAATATGGGAAAAACATTTCTCCTTTCCACTGATGCTTTCCAATCCATTGGGACAAAAAGTGAGGTGAAATCTTCTGAAGAGGAGGAAAGACAGCAAAACAAATGTCACAGGGGTGATAACCCTTCCCTATGTTTTCCAAAAAGCTTAAAAAAGATTTTTTGGCTGGAGCTAAACACGTTAAAAATGTACCCGTTCAAAATTACAAAGAGATTCTACTTAACAACAAACCTACAGCCTGTATACTGCTGTTCAGAGTATACAGGGCCTGGTGGCCCCACACCTTTCCTTATTTTAATTTGGGTGCGGGGTTCCCCTTAATATCCATACAAGACCCAAAGGGCCTGGTAATGGACTGGGGGGTACCCATGCCGTTTGTCTCACTGATTTTCATCCATATTGCCAGGAGTCAGGACCCGACATTACATTAAACCCGCAAGCAGTTTTAAATGAGATTTTTTCCTTTAAAAATGACATTTGGTGCAGGGACTGTTCTAAACACGGGAAACACACGTCACTTTACAGGCATACTATAGACACCCCCCAGGTACGATATTTAAAGGAATATTTCACTTTTTTTTTTTTTCTTTAAGCATCATTAAAATCACTGCTCCCGAAAAAACGGCCGTTTTTAAAAGTTTTTTTTGCATTGATACATGTCCCCTGGGGTAGGACCCAGGTCCCCAAACCCTTTTTAGGACAATACCATGCAAAATAGCCTTTAAAATGAGCACTTTTGATTTCGAACGTTCGAGTCCCATAGACGTCAATGGGGTTCTAACGTTCGTGCGAACTTTCGGTCCGTTCGCAGGTTCTGGTGCGAACCGAACCGGGGGGTGTTCGGCTCATCCCTACTAAGGAGGCAGAAAGCAGGGACAAGGAAGAAAGTTAAGAGAAGTAAGGAGGGGGGGGGAGTAAGAACCTGGGATCACCTGAGACACCTTTTAAAGTCGACCCACTCTTGTCAAAGGAAGGTCAGGGAAGGCATATTTCAACCATGGTTCCCAACTTTGTAGGAATTTAGCAATACGTGTGGCAGTGGCCTCTTTCAGCAGGATAATGTGCCCTGCCACAAATGGTTCAAGAATGGTTTGAGGAACACAACAATGAGTTTGAGGTGTTGGCTTGGCCTCCAGAGTTTCCAGATCTCAATCCAATCGAGTTCCTCACAATTTTAAGGACTTAATGGATCTGCTACTGACGGCTTGGTGCCAGATACCACAGCATACCTCCAGAGGTCTAGAGTAGACTTGTGCACAACGGGAAATTTCGTTTAGTTTCGGTTCGTTGTCATTCGTGAAATACATCATTTCGTTCTGTTATATTCGTTATGTTACGTTAATTCGTTTTCGGATAATTCGTTATTATTCGTAGAGAGTTGATATTCGTTATATTGAATCTCGAATCATGTCGAATTCATTTGTTATATCCGCTATAATTTCTTTCATATTATTTGAAATTCGATATTTATGTATGTATGTATGTATATATATATATATATATATATATATATATATATATATATATATATATATATATATATATATATATATATACCGTATATACTCGAGTATAAGTCGAGTTTTTCAGCACATTTTTTTGTGCTGAAAGTGCCCCTCTCGATTTATGCCCGAGTCAAGCACTTTTCTGCAGCAAAAAAATTCATTTTCCGAACCGATTTTGGGGCCCCGTATCTCAGGGCCACTTTGTGCTAGGAACCCCAAATTTGGTGTGCAAACCCAGTGGAACTGGTACCATAACATATCCAAAGCTGGGGTTCCTAGTACTAAGTGGCCCTGAGATACGGGGCCCCAAACTCGGTTTGGAAAATGTCATTCTCTGCTGCAGAAAAGTGCTTGACATTTTCTGAACGGACTTTGGGGCCCCATATCTCGGGGCCACTTGGTTCTAGAAACCCCAGCTTTGGATATTTTATGGTGCTAGTTCTACTGGGTTTGCACACCAAATTTGGGGTTCCTAGAAGTAAGTACGGGGCCCCAAAGTCGGTGAACTGTGTCCATCTGCAGCAATGTCATTTCAGGACCCTTTGGGTTCAGAGACCCCAAAATTTGGCTGCAGCTAGGGGGCATCCAGGAACCCTTAACTACTGAGTTTGAAGTTCGGGGGACCTATGGCTGCAAATGGGCACAGTGAGGCATGCCAATGGGCATTGTTGACCCTCTTTTCCACTTACAGTAGTTGTGCATTTCTCACCCTCGTCTTATACTCTGGTCACTAAGTTTTTCCCATTTTTTTGTGGTAAATTAGGGCCTCGACTTATACTCGGATCGACTTATACTCGAGTATATATGGTATATATATATATATATATATATATATATATATATATATTATGATAATGATTCGTCGTAGTTTGGAAAGTCATTTGTTTATTAAATCTATTAACACACACAGTGACAATATCTCTTCTCCTCTGCTCAAATACAATACAGCACCCTTCTCTCACTCAGTTCTCAGGAATGCTCTCTGCCAGTAATCCAACCTCCAGCACAAAATGAATCAGCTAATTGGACTGTAAGATTTATTTTGAGTTGACCTTTTGTTTCATTAGATCTTTAACAAATTACCGAATCATCTCGAATTCATTCGTTATATTATTATATATAATTTCTTTCATATTAGTTGAAATTCGTTACTTTTTTAGACATTTGGATGCATCCGAATGTCCGAAAGATGCAAAATTTGGCCGAATTTCGATGCGCTACGAAACGCTTTGCACATGTCTAGTCTAGAGGAGTCCATGCACATATACAAAAAAATCGCTGCGCTAAAGGTATAATAATAGTAGGAGAGAAGCCAGCACAAAATATAGAATATACACAGTGCAGTGCTAAGTAAAATGAACACAGACAATTAAATCATACCATAAAGTCCATAGTGACATACCGTAAGTGATAATCCTTTTAATGTATAACAGTCGTCCATGGTGAGTTAGCGATTAACCATACACAAGTGCACAGTGATTTCTCTACGAGTTCACTAATATACACTATATTATCAAAAGTATTGGGACACCTGCCTTTACACACACATGAACTTTAGTGGCATCCCAGTCTTAGTCTGTAGGGTTCAATATGGAGTTGGCCCACCCTTTACAGCTATAACAGCTTCAACTCTTCTGGGAAGGCTGTCCACAAGGTTTAGGAGTGTGTCTATGGGAATGTTTGACCATTCTTCTAGAAGCGCATTTGTGAGGTTAGGCACTGATGTTGGATGAGAAGGCCTGGCTCGCAGTCTCCGCTCTAGTTCATCCCAAAGGTGTTCTATCGGATTGAGGTCAGGACAGGCCAGTCAAGTTCCTCCACCCCAAACTCGCTCATCCATGTCTCTATGGACCTTGCTTTGTGCACTGGTGCCCAGTCATGTTGGAACAGGAAGTGCACGCGGGACCGACAGAGGGTTTGCCTTTGTGTGGGAGCATGGGAGAAAGGGGGCACTTGAATTTCTTCTTTGAATTATTAATTTCTTTTATTTATTTATTTAGATTTTTTTTTTTTTACACTTTTATTGCTGTCATGGAATGTAAACATCCTTGTGACAGCAATAGATACGTCCAGGTGGAGGGGGCGGGGCTAGAAGTGGTGCACAGGGCACAAAAGGCTCCATTCACGTCTTATAGGGCAGTCCATTCATTTCAGTGGGCTTCCCTACCTACGCGCGAGGGATGCACAAAATAAACTTTTTAACCACTTGCCTACCGGCACTTACACCCCCTTCCTGCCCAGGCCATTTTTCACCTTTCAGCGCTGTCGCACTTTAAATGACAATTGCGCGGTCATGCTACACTGTACCCAGATGACAATTTTATCATTTTCTTCACACAAATAGAGCTTTCTTGGTATTTCATCACTGATGGGTTTTTTATTTTTTACAAAAATCAAAAGACCAAAAAATGAAGAATTTTTTTTTTTTTACTTAGTTTCTATCAGTAAATATTGTAATTAAGTAATTTTTCTCCTTCACTAATATGCGCTGATGAGGCGGCACTAAGAATTAGGCTGAACTGGTGGGCATTGATGAGGTGGCACTTATGGGCACTGATGAGGCGGCACTGATGAGGAGGCACTAATATGCCGCACTTATGGGCACTGATGAGGCGGCACTGATGAGGAGGCACTAATATGCCGCACTTATGGGCACTGATTAGGTGGCACTGATGAGGAGGCACTAATATGCCGTACTTATGGGCACTGATAGGTGGCACTGATATGTGGCACTGATGAGCACTGATAGGTGACACTAATGGGCACTGTTGGGTGGCACTGATGGGCACTAATAGGTGGCAGGTTTCCTAACTGGTGAAGGGCTTCTCCCAGTCACCCACAAAACAAAGCTAATGCAAACCTTTTCTTTCTCTCACAAAGCAAACTTCGCATAAGCAGCTCTCTCAGGTTTTGGCTTCCTGTGTCCCAGGCTAAGAGCAATCTCCTGCTCCAGTTCTGCTTTATTTAGACCCCTTCCACACTGGGGCGGGCAGGCGTTGACGGTAAAACGCCACTAGTTTTAGCGGCGCTTTACCGTCATTTTAGCAGCGCTATTCGGCCACTAGCGGGGCGCTTTTAACCCACGCTAGCGACCGAATAAAGGGTTAAATGCGCCCGTGTAGCGCCCAAGCCGAGGCGCTTTGCAGGCGCTTTGCAGGCGCTTCGGCAGCGGTGCCCATTCATTCACCGCTCCTCCACTGCCCCAAAGGCGCTGCTTGCAGGACTTTCTTTTAACGTCCTGCCTGCGCAGCGCCCCAGTGTGAAAGAACTCTGGCTTTCACACTGGGACTGCAGGGGAGGTGTTTTTCAGGCTATTTTTCACCCAAAAGCGCCTGAAAAACGCCCCAGTGTGAAAGGGGTCTTATACCACCTGTTAGTGGGCATAAGTGGACCACAAAATCTGGTCCGGAACCAACCTTGCCAAGGTGGCTGGTAAAACCCTGACCGGATTCCAGCTTAGTAATGAACGTATGCGAGGTGAAACATAACGCCCATCAATCACCTCGCCTTTCTTAATGTCACAATATGTATATATATATATATATATATATATATATATATACACACACAAAAATGCATGTGTGTTTGAGCTCTGGGGTGCACACCTTAAAGGGGAGTTCCAGCTGCATACATTTTTTTTTTTTAAAGTCTGCAGATACAAGTACTGTAGCTGCTGACTTTTAATACTTACCTGTCCAGGGAGCCCGCGATGTCGCCCCGCCCCCCCCCCCAGGCCAATTCATCCACCGGCTCCGGTGCAGGCGCCGCCATTCCAAGTAAGGGAAACCAGCATTGGAGCCTTCAGGCTTCAGAGCCGGTTTCCTACTGCGCATGCGTGAGCCGCGTGGCGCTTTGTGAATGGCCAGCTCGTCTTCTGGGACACACACAGGTCCCAGAAGACAGCGGAGGTGAAGGAGGAGGGCTCGCCGCAGAAGAGGACATGACGTCCTGCGCCGCGGCCGAGATAGAACGGAAGTACACTTATGCAGCGTACACACGGTGGGACTTTTCGACCGGACTGGCCCGACGGACCGAGTCTGGCGGACAATCCGTTCATGTGTGGGCTTCATCGGACCTTCAGCGGATTTTTCCAGTCCAAAATCTGACGGACTTTAGATTTGGAACATGCTTCAAATCTTTACGTCGTAACTGCGCCGGACACAGAAATCCCTTCGTCTGTATGCTAGTCCGACGGACAAAAACCGACGCTAGGGCAGCTATTGGCTACTGGCTATCAACTTCCTTATTTTAGTCCGGTCGTACGTCATCACGTACGAATCCGTCGGACTTTGGTGTGATCGTGTGTAGGCAAGTCCGTTCGTTAAAAAGTCCATCGGAAGTCCGTCAAAAGTCCGTTGAAAGTCTGTCGGAAAGTCCATTGGACCAGTCCGGTCGAAAAGTCCGCCCGTGTGTACGTGGCTTAAGTACTAAAAAAAGGTAGGAAAGAAAAAATATTTATAGAGAGAGATCTCCAATAACGAGGGGTGGAGGGGTGGTCTTTAGTTTAAGACCACCTTGTAAAAATGGGTGGGACTCCGCTTTAATGCAAAGGGCTGCTCACCCCTATGATTGGTGTATGTTTATATACTTATTTGCCTGGGTGTAGCAGTAATAATTTTGTAGTTCACTGTTTATTGATTTGTGAATGGAAAAGTTGTTTTTCTTTTTGTGGAAAAAATAAATAACATCTGACTGCAAAAAGAAGACGTAAAAAAAATAAATAAAAAATAAAATAAAAACAAAAAGACAATCCTGGAAATCTCTGGCTCACTTGTATGACGCTTTGTTTTTATTACAATTTATTGCAGGTTTAGTTCTTCCCCTCCAGCCTGGAACGGATTATGCTGAGTCAGCACCCTGGCGGTGTGTCACTCCGCGCACACTCCGCGTGTAAACACAAGGCGCCGCTCGCGGCTTCCCCTTTACAGAGAAGTGACTTTTTTTAGCAACATGGAAAATGAATGTGGAAGTTGCAGAGTAAACGGAGAGACGGAGAACATGTGGCAGTAATTGGAAATTGGGAAAGTTGAGATCTTCTTGTTCCCTTTAATTAGAGTCTCCGGGTTTTATCCGCCTGGAAGATCTGACAGTTTTGGTTCTTGTTTTCCGTGGAGCGGCCACAGCGGCCTGTTGTGTTTGTACTGGAGGCTGGAGGTATTATTCCAGGACAGAGTCACATCATATGAAAAAAAAGTCCTTGGAGGGGGCAATGTTTGTGCTGGAAGATCACATAGAGAATTCCAGAATTTTAGACTTCCCAGGGTACGGTGGGGGGCTGAAAGGGGACCTGTCGCTGCATCCAAAAACATCCCGCTGGACGGAGAATGTACTATGAACAGGAACTCTGAACACATTTATGAGTCAGGATTTGTAATATATACTTGAAAGTAACTTTTTATGCAACTTTCTCATTTGGCTGTGATTGCTGTTCCATATTTTCATTTTACTATACAAACAGAGGTGTAGATTCCCCATCTAGTGGCTGTCTGCACATCAGGCACTGACTCAACAAAACCGCTTAACAATTGCTTAGATCAGCCTTTCTCAACCTTTTTTATTTTTACACTGAGATATTATTTAATATATCTGCAGCTCACGGAACATTAGCAGGATCGGTAAGCTGGGATATAAGAATAAATAAAGGAATAAGAATTGGGGTATACTTGACGAAGAACACCCAAGGCTGAAGAATTGAAGACGGTGAAAGTTTGGTGTTTTGGTGTTCCATTACATTGGTGGTTAGTAGAGAGGGGCCCCCATTACACTGGTGGTCAGTGGTGTGGTGCCTGCTTACAATGGTGGTCAGGGGGAGGAAAACCCTCCTTATATTGGTGGCCATTGGAAAAATTACACTGGTGATCAGTGGGAAGAATATTCCTTACATTGGTGGTCAGTGGGAAGAATGCCCTTTATGTTGGTGGTCAGTGGGAAGAATGTCCCTACATTGGTGATCATTGGAAGGAATGCTCCTTACATTGGTGGTCTTCGGGAGGAGTACTTCTTATATTGGTGGTCAGTGGGAAGAATGTCCCCTAGATTTGTCATAAGTGGGAACAATGTCCCCTACATTGGTGATCAGTGGGAAGAATGCTCCTTACATTGGTGATCAGTGAGAAGAATGCTTCTTACATTGGTGATCAGTGGGACAGTGGGAAGAATTCCTCTTACATTGGTGGTCAATGGGAAGAATGTTCCTTATGTTGGTGGTCAATGGGAAGAATGTTCTTTACATTGGTGGTCAATGAGAAGAATTCCCCTTACATTGGTGGTCAATGGGAAGATTGTTCCTTACCGTTTTGGTCAGTGGGAAGAATGCTCCTTACATTGGTGGTCACTGGGAAGAATGCTCCCTACATTGGTGTTCATTAAGAGGAATGCTTCTTATACTGGTGGTCAGTGGGAAGAATGCTTCTTACATTGGTGGTCAATGTGAAGTATGCCCCCTAGATTTTTCCTCAATGGGAAGAATGCCCTTTACATTGGTGGTCAGTGGGAAGAATGTTCCTTACATTGGTGGTTAGTGGGAAGAATGTCCCTTACATTGGTGATTAGTGGGAAGAATGCTTGTAACATTGGTGGTCAGTGGGAAGAATTCCCCTTACATTGGGGATCAGTGAGAAGAATGCTTCTTACATAGGTGGTCAGTGGGACAGTGGGAAGAATTCCTCTTACATTGGTGGTCAATGGGAAGAATGTTCTTTAAATTGGTGGTCAATAGGAAGATTTCCCCTTACATTGGTGGTCAATGGGAAGAATGTTCTTTACATTGGTGGTCAATGGGAAGAATTCCCCTTACATTGGTGGTCAATGGGAAGCTTGTTCCTTACTGTTGTGGTCAGTGTGAAGAATGCTCCCTACATTGGTGGTCACTGGGAAGAATGCTCCTTACATTGGTGTTCATTAAGAGGAATGCTTCTTATATTGGTGGTCAGTGGGAAGAATGCTTCTTACATTGGTGGTCAATGGGAAGTATCCCCCCTAGATTTTTCATCAGTGTGAAGAATGCTGCTTATATTGGTGGTCAGTGGGAAGAATAATCCTTACATTGGTGGTCTGTGGGAAGAATATCCCTTACAATGGTAAGCAGTGGGAAGAATTCTCTTAACATTGGTGATCAGTGGTAACCTACATTGGTGGTCAGTGGAAAGAATGCTCCTTACATTGCAGCGTAGATGGTTTTGTATAGGCTTTTTATAGGCTATTCATTGTTATTTTGTTATTTCTGACCGGAGTTCTGCTTTAGGCATGTTCTTCTGAAGAGACACTTTATTCTCCCCCCAGACAAAGTGCATCTAAATGAGGCAAAGTTTATTAATTTAACTTGAGATGAATTGCGGCCATTCCACCTTCTCTCCACCTCAAAACAGAATCATACAAATAACAGATTGGGCAAGCAGCAAATATAATAAAACTGTGAATGTGACTCAATCATGGATGGTGAGCTGAGATGAATCACACAAAGACTTGTAAAAAAAAAATGTATCAACTGATAAATAAAGAGTTACATTCGAGGTAAGGAAATGCTTAGCGGGAACTGCGACACATCCATTATTACAGGAATAAATCACGCTTCAATATCAGTTTAAATTTTCATTTTCTCTTTTGAAGGATTATTGCCTATAAATCTGAAATTGTTAAATATTTTAAGTGAATGATAGATTGTACATAAAGTGCTGGAAACGATAGCGGCTTCCTGTGTGTGTTTTTTCCTTTTTTTACTGCTGTTTATGAATATTCTCATACAGCTTTAGTTCTATTATTGCGTGTGATTGAGTATGACACCATATAAATGGAAATAAAAATAACAGGCTTAACCACTTAAGGACCGAGCCTCTTTCTGAGATTTGTTGTTTACAAGTTAAAACAGTTTTTTTTTTGCTAGAAAATTACTTAGAACCCCCAAACATTATACATTTTTTTTCTAACACCCTAGAGAATAAAATGGCGTTCGTCGCAGTACATTTTGTTACACCGTATTTGCGCAGCGGTCCTACTAGCGCACTTTTTTTGGAAAAAATACACATTTTTTGAATTAAAAAATAAGACAATAGTAAAGTTAACCCAATTTTTTTTTTATATTGTGAAAGATAATGTTAGGCCGAGTAAATTGATACCCAACATGTCACGCTTCAAAATTGCGCCCGCTCGTGGAGTGGCGACAAACTTTTACCCTTAAAAATCTCCATAGGCGACATTTAAAAAATTCTCCAGACATGTTTTGAGTTACAGAGGAGGTCTAGGGCTAGAATTATTGCTCTCGCTCTACCGATTGCGGCGATACCTCATGTGTGTGGCTTGAACACCGTTTACATATGCGGGCGCTACTCACCTATGCGTTCGCTTCTGAGCGCGAGCGCGGCGGGATGGGCGCGTTTAAAATGTATTATTTTTTTTCTTATTTATTTTACCTTTTATTTTTTTATTTTTACACTGTTCTTTTTTTTTTTAAAAGTGTCACTTTTATTCCTATTACAAGGGATGTAATCATCCCTTGTAATGGAAAAAAAGCATGGTAGGTCCTCTTAAATATGAGATCTGGGGTCAAAAAGACCTCAGATTTCATATTTACACTAAAATGCAATAAAAAAAAATAATGTCCCTTTAAGAGCTATGGGTGGAAGTGACGTTTTGATGTCACTTCTGTACTGCAATGGTATGGAGACAGGTGGGGGCCATCTTCCCCTCACTCGTCTCCATACCCAGGAAGGAGAAGGATCCGATCGCCTCCGCCGCTACCGACGGCTCCGGTAACCTGCAGAAGTGGGGGCCTTCTCCTGCAGGACTGGGAAATGGCAGTTCTCTTGCGAGTTTGACAGAGGACATCACAGCAGATGAAGTGGTTAAGGCTATTGATAAGCTTGCCATTAAGAAGTCGCCTGGGCCAGATGGATTGACAGCCGAGCTTCAGAAGCACTTTAAGGTTACTCTGGCCCCATATTTGGTGGAGGTTTTTAACGGCTGTCTGAGAGAGGGTTCGCTCTCTCCCTCCATGCAACAATCTGCGCTGATTCTTCTGTCAAATGGATTCTGCGCTGATTCTTCTTCTCAAAGGATTCTTTGAGAATTGAGAATTGGCAGCCCATTAGCCTTCTCAATGTTGTTAGGAAGATTCTGGCCAAAATAATTTTTTGGCGTTTATCGCCTGTAGCGGGCAATCTACTTTCCAGCCACCAGCACTGTTCGGTTCAGGGTAGAATCACTTTTTCAGCGGTGTTAGGTGTCCTGGTGGAAGCCTTGCAGCAGTGCAGGGCTGTAGGCTGGAGAAAGTACTTGCTGGCATTGGATCAGGCTAAAGCTTTTGATTGGGTCAATCATGAGTACCTATGGCTGCTTCTTGGCAAGTATGGCCTGAAGGGGGATTTATCGATTGGCTGAAGACCTTGTATAGAGGGGCTG
Organism: Aquarana catesbeiana; assembly: GCF_042186555.1. Taxonomy (NCBI): domain Eukaryota; kingdom Metazoa; phylum Chordata; class Amphibia; order Anura; family Ranidae; genus Aquarana; species Aquarana catesbeiana. The sequence continues at coordinate 26,509,407 of NC_133336.1, read as the reverse complement.
AAAGCTTCATGCTTGTGAATGGTTGGATCGGATGGCCCTTTGAGGTTGGCTCGGGTGTGCGTCAGGGGTGTCCTTTGAGTCCTCTGCTATACGCGCTCGCAATCAATCCCTTCATCCTGAGGTTAGAGAGCGAACCATTGTGCGGAGTGCCTCTGGGCATTCCTGGTGAGCCTCCTCTGAGGTTCGTGGCCAATGCTGATGATGTGTCTGTTTTCATCTCTGAGACAGAGGAGGCAGAGAAGGTGGTGTCGGTGACGGAGCAGTATGCTGAGGCATTTGGCTCAAAGATCAATCAGGATAAAAGTGAAGTTTTTTGGATGGGTGAGGAAGGTGACGGCTTTGAGCTTCTGGATGTCTTCCCAGAGCCCTGACAGGAAATCATAGTTTTAGGCATCAAATTTGGTCCCAGCGATTATGTATGGCCTCGCAAATTGGAAAAGCAAGCTACAAGATGCCGATGTCAAGGTTGCCACCTGGAATGATTGGAAACTCTCTTACGGGGAAAGGGTTGACCTGATTAAAACTTACCTGATCCCGTTATTTCTGTATATCAGCTTTGTCTGTGTTTTGCCAGTGTCTCTCTATGCGAGAATCTACAGCTGTTTCTTCCAACTGTTATGGGGGAACAAATTGAATCTCGTTAAAAGGTCTGTAACCTACCTTCCCAGACGGATGGGTGGCCTAGGTATGGTCAACCCGGTGTATTTTTTTTTCTCTGATGTTTTTAAAACATAATTTTGCTAACATGATGGCAGAGGAACCGCCAGGGTGGGTTGGTATTTTTCAGTCCTGGTTTAGGTCTTTTCTGCGAAGCTGGGAGAATGGTGGGCCAGTGAAAAGTCTGAGGGTCTGACATGGTGAGCTCCTGGCTTATGTTGCCCGTGCCTGAAAATACTTCGGCAGTGGCGAGTGACGGCAGAGGTAATTAAGTCTCTTCCTAGGAAGGACCTGGAGAAGAGGGTTGTTGAATCACTGGCCTTGAGAATCCCTTTAAAGTTTCAGGATTCAGCCTGGCGCTCGTTCCATGGCAGACTCTATGTAAAGGGCAACCTGAAGCATCGCTCTGCGGAGAATCGTGGTTGTCCAAGAGTGGAATGTGGTGGGTTGGAGGAGACAAAAGACCACTTCTTGCTTCAGTGCCCCTTCAATATAGAAGTCTACAAGTGGGTGGGTGGGGCTCTGGGTATCCCTTTCTGTTCCCACTTGAGTTATGCAGAGTGGTAGTACAAGGCCTTTGAGACACATCAGGATTTTTATTTTGAGACACTTTTTCTAGTTAGCTTAGTAGTCAATTTCTTCACATGGAATGTACATTGTCAGATTTCCATTCTGAAAAAAGTCCTTCCTATCGAGGTGGTGGTGCACAATATTCTGGGTGAGGTTGGGAAGGTTTGGGGTCTTGAAAAGGACAGGTGGTGGCCGGGGGCCTGGACAAAGGCATGGAGGAATGTCAGACCTCCGTAGATGCTGTTTGTCAGTCTCTGGGTGTGCGGCTTTCTTTCTGTCCTTTCACGTCCCCTAGATTTTTATATAAGATTGTATTTTTGAAAAGAGGCTGCATGCATGGATTAAACGTGTAATGGTTTCTTAGCCTGAGGGTGTTTTAGGTGGAGGTTATAGCTTTGTTTAGGTTGGTATATTAAGTTTTCCTTATGTTTTTGCTATGCTGATGTGAGCTATTTTTGTTTATATAGATTATTAATAAACAAAACTTTACACTCTAATGCCTATTATCATTATTGTTATACATTTTTATAGCTGGGATGACTGAGCTGTAGATGCCGTTGTGAAGTCCGGTAATATTGGTACTCCAGATGTGGAATTTGCCGGATTTATTTGCTCAGGACAGTCTGGTAATAAATTGGGCACACATCCCTCATCTCCCGAGCATCGCCCTCTCCACTGATTACCGAAAATAAACAGCCATTTCATTCTGACAGAGCACTGACAGCGGAGACTCGCCAACATATCTGGGCGTCCGATATCTGCCCTGACTAAATAGGATTTGTTGAATATTTAAATATTTGCAGTAAAGATGTTCAGGAATTTTATTTCAGACATTCGTACAAGTGCCATGTAAAGACTAAATCACTTGCAGTAAAATGTAAACAGCATTTTAATTTGCACACGCAATATACGGCACGCTTCCAAAAATAAACATTGCAGTATTATTGTGAGTTTCATGTGCCCACACAGGGGGACTCGATGTGTCATTCAATTTCCAGGCAAAACCAAGATTATTTTTCAGATTTGGATGGAATGTGGAAGGGCTAAAACCCCTGCTAGGCTTTTCTTGCTGTCTGTGTTACCATTGGGTAGATACCCACCCACCATGTGTCCTTCTTAATTCCTGTTTTGTCTCTGGGATGAGAAATGCTTTCTATTGCCTGATAGTATGCACCACATAATAGCCCATTATGTTGCACTTACCTGCAAAGAAAGCCAGTGATGTCACCGCAGTCCCTGCTGTCCCTGCTGTGTGGAAGCGTCCATCTTCACCCCTCTTCCTTCCGGGGCCGTGGACTCTGGATCTCTGACTGGCCGGAGTCGCGTGACGTCACTCCCGCACATGCGTTCGGGAGCCGACAGTCACAGCACGGGCCCTATAGAAACTGCACGATCGTGCCCTTTCTTTAATGCGCATGCACAGATGACACTGATGCAAGTGTAAATGGTAAATATCTCCTAAACCATACAGGTTTAGGAGATATTTCCAGTATCTACAGATAAGCCTTAATATAGGCTTACCTGTAGGTAAAAGTGGTTGTACAGGGTTTACAACCACTTCAAGTCAGGTGATTGGCTGGGCCATTCTAGCAGCTTTATTTTCTTTCTTTGAAACCAATTGAGAGTTTCCTTGGCTTTGTGTTTGGGATCATTGTCTTGCTGAAATGTCCACCCTCGTTTCATCGTCATCATCCTGGTAGATGGCAGAAGATTTTTATCAAGAATGTCTTGGTACATTTTTCCATTCACCCTTCCTTCAATGATATGAAGTTTGCCAGTACCGTGTGCTGAAAAACAGCCCCACACCATGATGTTCCCACCTCCAAACTTCACTGTTGGTATGGCGGTGTTTTTGGGGTGATGTGCAGTGCTGTTTGACCTCCAAACATGGTGTGTATTATGGCAGTTAAATTCTGGTTTCATCTGACCAGACTTTATTTTCCCAGTATTTCACAGGCTTTTCTGAATATTGTGCAGCAAACATTAAACGAGTTTCAACATGCTTTTTATTCAGCAATGGAGTCTTGTATGGTGTGCGTGCATACAGGCCGTGGCGGGTGAGTGCATTACTTATTGTTTTCTTTGAAACAATTGTACCTGCTAATTCCAAGCCTTTCTGAATCTCTCCACAAGTGGCCCTTGGCTCTTGGACAACTCTTCTGATAACTCATTTCACTCCTTTGTCAGAAATCTTGTGAGGAGCACCTGGTCGTGACCAGTTTATGGTGAAATTATGTTTTTTCCACTTCCGGATTATGGCCCCAACAGTGCTCACTGGAACATTCAGAAATTTAGTAATCCCTCTGTAACCAATGCCATCCATATGTTTTGCAATAAGGTTGCGAAGATCTTGAGAGATCTCTTTTGCTTTTACCATCATGAGATGCTTCTTGTGTGACACCTTGGTAATGAGACACCTTTTTATAGGCCATCAGTTGAGACAGAACCAGCTGATAATAATTTGCACTGACAAGGGGCATGATTGCTTTCTAATTACTGATAGAATTCAGCTGGCGTCTTGGCTTTCCATGCCTTTTTGCACCTCCCTTTCTTTGTGTTCAATACTTTTTCCCCTGTGATATTCCATTTTATTACACATACTTCATTTCTGAACTTATTTGTTTTGATTTCTTTGTACGTATGGATTGTATGGGTTGTTACCAACATGTGGTGAAAATTTAATGCCAATGGCACCTTTAGAAATATATTTACCTAGAAAATTGGTGACGTGTTCAATACACATTTTACCCACTGTATAGTCTAATCGCAGTTTCCTCAGTGTAGCTGCGAAATCTGGCAATCCCTGCTGCTGGGTGCCTGTGGTCAGTAACCCTAACATAACACTGAAGAACAAGGGAACAGTAGAGGAGGAATTAATACCCTCTCAGCAGCCAGCATCAGGTATCTTTTAATGGAAAACTCAATATGTATTACATGCAAAGTCATATTTTGCAAGTGATGTATAAATATGTTGCGGCTTCCGGGTTTAAACATATCAAAAAGAAATAGTTATATTAAAGGGAATCCATTGTGTATTTCCAGAAAGTCCTTACACCGGTAACTTTGTAATCTGGCTTGCATGCTGTCCCATATTTTCATGATAGAGTTAATTGTCTTCAACCAGTATAATTGATTCCAAGCGGTACCACTCAAAGCAACCTCACTGGTTGGGGGTGCCAGATCCAATATAAGTTCCACCTCCTCTCTTTAGTCATAATAGGACAATGGTCCATGTTGCACACTGCTATGCTTTTTTCTTGACTTCCAACAAACTTTATCATCCAACAAACAACAACACGATGCTGCTATTCTGACTGGACGGAATCCTCTCACTGACGCATTTCTCACCAACTTTAAAGTGGCAATCTATGCATTAAGGAAAAAACCTTCTGGGTGAAGCTCCCCCCACCCCCCAAGCCCTCATCTTGATCCAACAATATACATGAGAGCAGTGGCTCTTCCGGGTCTCCCTCCTCATTGGCTTACACAGCAGCGGCAAATGGTTAACCGTGTAAACTGGAGATGAGGGGTACAAATGGGAAGGGGGAACTAGGACTGGAATCAGAAACAAGAGGAGCAGATAAGAGGCAGTAGGGCACAGGATGCAGGGCAGGAGCAAGATCTGGGTCAGAATCAGAATATATGGCATGCAGTCTCTGGCAGCAGAGGAAAACACTGGAGCAAGATGAACTATTAAGGGAGGGTGTAAATACCCTCCCAGCAGCCAGCATCAGGAGAAAACTGATTACTGGGATCTGCTGGCTGCTGGTAGACACCCTCTGGTGGACACTGGAACTACAACCTTCCGCTCTGGGAACCACAGTGCCACCAGCTGGTGACCCAGGTCCTGACAGTCTGTTTGTATGGTGTATTAACTCCCAGTATGTTTGTGTAACTAGACTCCACCACAACACTTTTCATCAGAAATTACTTAATCAAAGATAGGACGAAAAGTTTTGGAGACGAGTCTAGCAACTCCAACTCAATGAATAAAATACGTACATGTGCTTTTAAAGAGGATTGTTCATGGATTTCATAGAGATTGGGACAATATTGGTCTGTCCTGCACTGTGATATATGCAATTTTGTATCACTGCTATCACTTGGGGAATATCTTCTGCACATTTGTTTATTATGGATGTGACCAGTAATGGTTATGTTCTCCAGTAATTGGCCACTATCTTCTTGTCACAATTGCAGCAATAAACCGTTATTGGAATCAGTACAGATGAACCCGGCCTGAGAAACTCCTCCAAGATTACTTTTTAAACTTCAAATTCCGCTATTGAAATGATAAACCTTCAAACAATGTGTCACTCGGCCCAGAGAAAACAATTATTGGAATACGCCGGTATTTAATGTTGATCTATTTCCTGAGAAAACTTTGTTACGTTATTCCGGGATAATTACTTCCGAGGCTCCGGACGGCCTGGGTGAGCGTATCTGTCTGTCTGTGCAGATTTACAATAAGGGGCCAATAAATCGCCACGGCGAGGAACGGCGCTATTTACCACCGTGGGGTGTTTGTCATTTTTTTTTTTTTTTTAGCTAGACTATTTATTTCTGAAGCCACGCCGCGCTGCTCGATAGCGGTTTATCGGAATATTTTATGCTATTCTCCAAATGAATAAAATGAAACCGTATCTTTTAATGGAAAACTCAATATTTATTACATGCAAGGTCATATTTTGCAAGTGATGTATAAATATGTTGCGGCTTCCAGGTTTAAACATATCAAAAAGAAATAGTTATATTAAAGGCAATCCATTGTGTATTTCCAGAAAGTCGTTACACCAGTAACTTTGTAATCTGGCTTGCATGCTGTCCCATATTTTCATGGTAATATTTTATATTTACACGTGGAGATGCTCCCTCTAGTGACGGTGTGTGTGTGTACCGCATTGCAATAAGTATCATTTATGAACAGACATTTATGAACAGACATTACTAGAAGCAAGGATGGCAGATTTTTTAATTTTTTTTTTACATGTTTGCTGTCCCATATTGTCATAATATTATATCAGGCCAGAGAGTTCATTGTCTTCAACCAGTAGAATCGATTTCAAGTGGTACCACTCAAAGCAACCTCACTGGTTGGGGGTGCCAGACCCAATATAGGTTCCACCTCCTCTCTTTAGTCATAATAGAACAATAGTCCATGCTGCACACCGCTATGCTTTTTTCTTGACTTCCAACAAACTTTATTATCCAACAAACAACAACACAATGCTGCTGTTCTGACTGGACGGAATCCTCTCCCTGACGCATTTCTCCATGACTTTAAAGTGGCAATCTATGCATTAAGGGAAAAAAACCTTCTGGGTGAAGCTCCCCCCACCCCCCCAAGCCCTCATCTTGATCAAACAATATACATGAGAGCAGTGGCTCTTCCGGGTCTCTCTCCTCATTGGCTCACACAGCAGCGGCAAATGGTTAACCGTGTAAACTGGAGATGTGGAGTACAGATGGGAAGAGGGAATCAGGATTGGGATCAGAAACAAGAGGAGCAGATAAGAGGCAGTAGGGCACAGGATGCAGGGCAGGAGCAAGATCTGGGTCAGAATCAGAATATATGGCATGCAGTCTCTGGCAGCAGAGGAAAACCCTGGAGTAAGATGAACTGTTAAGGGAGGATGTAAATACCCTCCCAGCAGCCAGCATCAGGAGAAAACTGATTGCTGGGATCTGCTGGCTGCTGTGAGACACCTGCTGGTGGACACTGGAACTACAACCTTCCACTCTGGGAAACACAGTGCAACCAGCAGGTGATCCAGGTCCAGGACAATGGGGCTTGGTGCCTTTATGTTGAACCAGTCCACCAACACAACTTAAAGTGGTTGTAAACCCTTCCGTATACCCAGTGGCTGGCCTCAGGTGATACACAGAGATGAAACAAATCCACCTACATTGTACCTGTTTATCTGCAGTCTCCTCCTCGCTACATCAGTTGAAAGTGCAGAATTTATACAGCTTGTCTGAGCTTCCAGAAAGCAGAGGGCGGAGAGCTGAACTTACACTTTGCAGAGCTCAGTGAGAGCTGATTGGGGGGAAGGGACACCCCTTCACACAACACACGGGGACAGAACTTAGGCTGTCAATCACAGGCTGTGTAATGGAGCTCCCTCCCCTGACACCTTCTTTCTCTTGGTGTCAGGAAAACAAGAAAAAGACAAGTACACACTATAGAGGGATATGCTTTGTTCATATTTCATGTCTGAGGTTTACAACCACTTTAAGTTAAATGATTTCTCCTATATCAGCAGCGACATTCGCTTTGCAATCACCTCTATGGCTTTGCTGCAAATTGCTGAGGGGGGATACTTTTGCTCCCGGCATTGGAGCCGCATTAAGAATTTTTCTCCTAACAAGTGTCTCTCAGAGGACTCATTTCAGCTCATACACCTACAGCCCCTAAATAAAACCTGCACCCCCCCCTCTGTCAGCATCACACGCTATGGATTTATAATACAAAACACGAATGATGGAGAATGTAACTTTGGAGGAGGTCGGGTAACCGGAATCCCAACTATTAGCGCAGAACAAGTGGTGGGGCTGCCCGTCCTCAATGCCTCCATTCATAGACTTACCAAGCAGTCTTATCCAAGCCGCTGTAACAAGCCATGTCTGTCCCTCCTAATGTAATATTATATCAGCAGAAATTCTGTTTAAATTGAAAATAAACCCCCCCCCCTTCCCACCCAAGCTCTGGCTCTCCCAGTACAAGTGCGATTTTCTGCAGGCTCTTAGACAATACGCAGTGTTCACCCGCTCACTTCCTCCGCTTGTATTCACCATAAATTGATCCGCCGGATAATTATTTTATTTCAAACTGGGTCCTTGGATTTGGATTGCAGCGAGGTGATCTGATGATTTTCTGCGACATCACCTCCATTCCAACGTCCAAGGTAGTTCCTACGGCCACAGAGACGGGGCAGATAATTGGTCAGGATCAACAAAATTAGATATTTTAGCTGGACAGAGGTTGCCAACATTTGGGACTGGCCTGGCAAATCTGGAACCATTAGCGTATATTGGTAAAAACTAGGGCTACACCAATACAATTTATTCTACGAGTACCGATACTTTTTTTATTTAGTACTCACCGATACCAATTACCGATACAGGCAGTGCCCGAGTTACGAACGGGCTAGGGACTGTAGGTTTGTTCTTAAGTCGAATATGTTCGTAAGTCGGAACAGCATGGGCAGAACGGCAGATATGTCGTTTTCCGATGTTCCGTCAAATGTGCCCGTCGTCGAAAAGGGTCCGTCGAATGTGCCCGCCATCGAAAAGGGTCAGTCGAATGTGCCCGCCATCGAAAAGGGTCAGTCGAATGTGCCCGCCATTGAAAAGGGTCAGTCGAATGTGCCCGTCGTCGAAAAGGGTCAGTCGAATGTGCCCGCCATCGAAAAGGGTCCGTCGAATGTACCCGTCATCGAAAAGGGTCCGTCGAATGTGCCCGTCATCGAAAAGGGTCCATCGAATGTGCCCGTCATCGAAAAGGGTCCGTTGAATGTACCCGCCATCGAAAAGGGTCAGTCGAATGTGCCCGCCATCGAAAAGGGTCAGTCGAATGTGCCCGCCGTCGAAAAGGGTCAGTCGAATGTGCCCGTCATCGAAAAGGGTCCATCGAATGTGCCCGTCATCGAAAAGGGTCCGTCGAATGTACCCGCCATCGAAAAGGGTCAGTCGAATGTGCCCGCCATCGAAAAGGGTCAGTCGAATGTGCCCGCCATCGAAAAGGGTCAGTCGAATGTGCCCGCCGTCGAAAAGGGTCCGTCGAATGTGCCCGCCATCGAAAACGGTCAGTCGAATGTGCCCGCCATCGAAAAGGGTCAGTCGAATGTGCCCGTCGTCGAAAAGGGTCCGTCGAATGTGCCCGCCGCCGAAAAGGGTCAGTCGAATGTGCCCGCCATCGAAAAGGGTCAGTCGAATGTGCCCGCCATCGAAAAGGGTCAGTCGAATGTGCCCGCCATCGAAAAGGGTCCATCGAATGTGCCCGCCGTCGAAAAAGGTTCCGTCAAATGTGCCCGCCGTCCCGTTTGTAAGTAGGAGTCGTTCGCAAGTTGGATGTTCGTAATTCGGGGACTTCCTGTACCTACCACAACTGTTTTGTTTACATTTCAGCTGTCAGCAGTGGTACAAAGCATTGAAAAGTTATTTATAAATGAAATAAATTTTTTTTTTCAATTTTGCCCGACCAGCTTGCCGACCAGCCGCCGCAGTTGTACTGTGGAAACATGGCTCGGCTGCGCGAATCGCCGTCATGTTACGTCGGTAACATAGACGGCCACTAGGGGGCGCGCACATGCTCGCCCCCTGCTCGCCCACAGAGCCGATGCGAGTGCCCGGCGGTTGCAATCACCGCCCGGCTTCCGCGATCAATTGGGGCACACCGAGAACCGGGATCTGTGTGTGTAAACACACAGTTTCCGGTTCTCTGAGGGGAGAACAGACAAATCGTCTGTTCATACAGAGTATGAACAGCGATCTGTCATCTCCCCTGCTCAGTCCCATCCCCCCTTCAGTTAGAACACACACTAGGACACACTTAACCCCTTCACTGCCCCCTTAGTGGTTAACCCCTTCACTGCCAGTGACATTTTTACAGTAATCAATGCAACTTTATGGCACTGATCGCTGTAAAAATGCCAATGGTCCCAAAAATGTGTCAAAATTGTCCGACGTGTCCGCCATAATGTTGCAGTCCCGAAAAAAATCGCAGATCGCCGCCAATGCTAGTAAAAAATAAATAAATAAATAAAACTATTCCCTATTTTGTAGACGCTATAACTTTTGAGCAAACCAATCAATATACGCTTTATTGCAATTTTTTACCAAAAATATGTAGAAGAATACATATTGGCCTAAACTGAGGAAAAAAAGTTTTTTTTATATATTTTTGGGGGTTATTTATTATAGCAAAAAGTAAAAAATATTGCGTTTTTTTTTCAAAATTGACGCTCTTTTTTTGTTTATAGCGCAAAAAATAAAAAGCGCAGAGGCGATCAAATACCACCAAAAGAAAGCTCTATTTGTGGGAAAAAAAAGGACGTCAATTTTGTTGAAACTCTTCCGGGGCTGAAGTGGTTAATGTGAAACGTGTAAATATATGTTAAAGGTGTAAAAATAAAAATGAACAAAGCAAACAAAAAAAAGTTTTAATTATTAATCGTTTATAAAATAGAAGAGAACAATAAAAAAAATAAAAAAACCAGCAGGAAAATAATAATTAAATAGAGGAAAATAGGGAGTTAATTAAGGCTGATTAGAGTAAATTAAGGGTTAATAAGGGGTTAAACAGAGAAACATTTAATAAAAGTTTTTTTTTTTACTTGACAGGTTGCTTTAACCACTTCTACAGGAAGTGACGGATCGTGGTTCCTAGCTAATAGGAACACATGATCTGTTACCCCTGTCAGAACAGAAAAGGGAAGTGTGTGTTTACACACACTCATCCCTGTTCTGTGTCTCCTGGTCACAATCGCTCGTGGCCGGCGGTCATCGCGACCGTCGGCCACGAGCATCGGACCCCCGCTGTGCAGCTGGCGCGCGAGTGCGCCTACTATCCGGACCCCACGAGATCACGTATAGTAACGTGATTTTGCACAGGGGAGCCAACCTGCTGCAGTAAAACTGCGGCGGCTGGTCCAGAAGCGGTTAAACTGACTTCATCTGCAGATCGAAGTTCAACTCTTTGATCTGTAGATGAAGAAACAGAAAGATACAAAAAGAAACATTGTTTCTTTTTGTATCTATCTGTTTCAGTGGCTGAGAAATGTTTTGGTAAACATTGCCGGGCTGCAACAGGGGAACCCCACAGACAGCTAAATGAGTCATCGGTTCTTAAGGATGTCAGTGGGGGGAATCCCGCTGACAGCTTTAAGGACCAAGCTTGAAAGTATCTGTGCATTATTTTGCACGAGTACAGATACTCGTGCAAATGCTGAGTATGGGCACCCCTACCAGTATCAGTATATAACCCAATAAAAACATGGGTTGTTTTAAAGAGTAGTTCCACTTTTGTTGAGAAAAAAACCCTTCCCTCTGGGTGATCTATGTACATTGCAGGATTTTAATAAACTTTGTTGCAGAGTCCTAACTTTTTGTTATTCTGAAGAAATAGCTGTTTAAGTGAATGTGAATGAGAGTGACTTTATTAATCAGCTGCTGCACTTGCAAGGTTCTAATGAGGAAAGTGGCAGGGTCTGCATCCTTTAGACGTGATTTCTCTTTGGGAGTATCTCACCAATAATGAATTGTTTGTTGCAGGGGATGCCCAAAATCTTAGTGCAGACTTCTGGGAACAGTGCCGAAACAAGGTCATCCAGCATCCAGGGCAAAGATGCTAAACTGCGCCCTGCTCTCCTGTTCATGATGTGCAAGCTGAGGGGATCCTACACCCAGCAGTCACTCGCTTGTTAAAATCACTGCCACTGTAACTACTCCTGTCAGCCTTGCAACAGAATGAAGGTGTCCCCATCCCTACAGTAAACCATCGCGCCCGGGGCAACCGACCCTCCTGCCCACCCCTTGTCCCAGCAGTGTCTGAGAAAATCAGTGAGCCAATTGCACAAGCAGGAAATGACATTTCCGGGGGGCGTACTGTACACCATCTACAGTGCCTTGAAAAAGTATTCATACCCCTTGAAATTTTCCACATTTTGTCATGTTACAACCAAAAACATAAATGTATTTTATTGGGATTTTATGTGATAGACCAACACAAAGTGGCACATAATTGTGAAGTGGAAGGAAAATGAGAAATGGTTTTCAAAATGTTTTACAAATAAATATGTGAAAAGCGTGGGGTACATTTGTATTCAGCCCCCTTTACTCCGATACCCCCAACTAAAATCTAGTGGAACCAATTGCCTTCAGAAGTCACCTAATTAGCAAATAGAGTCCACCTGTGTGTAATTTAATCTCAGTATAAATACAGCTGTTCTGTGAAGCCCTCAGAGGTTTGTTAGAGAACCTTAATGAACAAACAGCATCTGGAGGAGCTACAGAGATCCACAGCTCAGGTCAGAGAATCTGTCCACAGGACAACTATTAGTCATACTCTCCACAAATCTGACCTTTATGGAAGAGTGGCAAGAAGAAAGACATTGGTGAAATAAAGAGCTCAGCGAAGCTGGCCCCCCTACAATCAGCACAAAAAAAAACTTAAGTGTGTTTCTTTAGTGCTACGTTTGTGCTGTTTTGTGCCGTAAAAATTTACATTTGTGCTGCTTTTATTTTTAAGATATTAGCAATTGTTTTTTCCAGACTATGACATCACCTAGCCCCCCTACAACGCCCAAATGACACAAAACTGGTCTCGTTGGTTAGTGCTACGTTTGTGCTGTTTTGTGCTGCTAAAAATTCCGTTCTATCTTTTATCGTTTTTGCGTTATTAATGATTTATTAAAGGTCACCAAAGGTCAGTCAGCCCCCCTACAATGCCCAAATGACGCAAAACTGGCCTCGTTGGTTAGTGCTACGTTTGTGCTGTTTTGTGCTGCTAATATTTCCGTTCTATCTTTTATCGTTTTTGCGTTATTAATGATTTATTAAAGGTCACCAAAGGTCAGTCAGCCCCCCTACAACGCCCAAATGACACGAAACTGGTCTCGTTGGTTAGTGCTACGTTTGTGCTGGTTTGTGCTGCTAAAATTTTTATTTGTGCTGTTATGGTTTTTAGGTTATAACAGTTTTTTTTTTTTTTCAAACCCCACTCACTTTGCCCACCCTACAATCAGCACAAATAAAAACTCAAGTGTGTTTCTTTAGTGCTACATTTGTGCTGTTTTGTGCTGCTAAAATTTCCGTTCTACCTGTTATCGTTTTTGCGTTATTAATGATTTATTAAAGGTCACCAAAAGTCAGTCAGCCCCCCTACAACACCCAAATGACACAAAACTGGTCTCGTTGGTTAGTGCTACGTTTGTGCTGTTTTGTGCTGCTAAAATTTCCGTTCTATCTTTTATCGTTTTCTTGTTATTAATGATTTATTAAAGGTCACCAAAGGTCAGTCAGCCCCCCAACAATGCCCAAATGACATGAAACTGGTCTCATTGGTTAGTGCTACGTTTGTGCTGGTTTGTGCTGCTAAAATTTCCGTTCTACCTGTTATCGTTTTTGCGTTATTAATGATTTATTAAAGGTCACCAAAAGTCAGTCAGCCCCCCTACAACACCCAAATGACACAAAACTGGTCTCGTTGGTTAGTGCTACGTTTGTGCTGTTTTGTGCTGCTAAAATTTCCGTTCTATCTTTTATCGTTTTCTTGTTATTAATGATTTATTAAAGGTCACCAAAGGTCAGTCAGCCCCCCAACAATGCCCAAATGACATGAAACTGGTCTCATTGGTTAGTGCTACGTTTGTGTTGGTTTGTGCTGCTAAAATTTTTATTTGTGCTGTTATGGTTTTTAAGTTATAACAGTTTTTTTTTTCAAACCCCACTCACTTTGCCCACCCTACAATCAGCACAAATAAAAACTCAAGTGTGTTTCTTTAGTGCTACATTTGTGCTGTTTTGTGCTGCTAAAATTTCTGTCCTACCTTTTATCGTTTTTGCGTTATTAATGATTTATTAAAGGTCACCAAAGGTCACTCAGCCCCCCTACTACACCCAAATGACACAAAACTGGTCTCGTTGGTTAGTGCCTCATTTGTGCTGGTTTGTGCTGCTAAAATTTTTATTTGTGCTGTTATGGTTTTTTAGTTATAACAGCTTGTTTTTATATTTGTGCTTTTTTGTGTCATAATAAAAATTTGTGCTCCCGCTGTGTGACGGCATCTCTTCGTCTGACGGCTCTTAAAAAACGGGGGCGGGGCCACCCGGTGACCCCGCCCCCCTCTGACGCACGGTGACTTGACGGGACTTCCCTGTGACGTCACGGGGAATGCCACAGGGAAGTCCCGTCATGTCCCGTGCGTCAGAGGGGGCGGGGCCACCCAGTTATTTAAGAGCCGTCAGACGAAGAGACGCCATCACAGAATGGAAAGTAAATAGGCACAAATCAACACAAACGTGGCACTAACCAACCAGCCCGTTTTCATTTTGTTTGGCTGCTGTAGGGGGTGTCAGGGAAGGCTTTCGCATAGCACAAATGATGTCTCCCTGTACATACATATGCGCATGCGCAGACTGGCAACTGGCTGGGCAGATGAGCGTGAGCCTGTCACCAATGCTGGCACCAGACAGACTATTTAAACAGGCTGCAATCTGGTGTGCCGCTTCTGTGTGTTCATTCCTGATTCCTGTGTTTGACCTCTGATCCTAACCCAGCTTGCTCCTGACCTCCGTTTGACTGTTACCTGCCCTGACCTTGGCTTGTCTCTGGATTCTGCTTCTGCCTTCTCTTCTTGCCTGATCTACCTCCTGTTGCTGACTTGGTTTGTGACCCGATTATCCTGTTGTGTGCCGTCTATGCCTGATCTGCCTGACCATTATGGATCCGGCTCATCTGACCCTGCATCCTGCTCATCCAGCCTGCTACAGCTCTTCAGCCCAGCAAGGTCTCATCTGTCTCCTGCTTCCAGCTGCTTACCCACAGTCTGCCACCAGCCAAGCTCAGTGCCAGCTCATCTGCCACCAGCTGGTTCTGCCGCCACATCCACCTGCTGACTGCTTCCACCACGCAGTCTACTGGACTGATCACAGGCACTCATACCTCACTGTGCTCCCATGGCTGCTTTCTAACCAGGAGCTCACTAACCAGGTATGTGACAGGAGAGCGGGGTGATGTCATCATCTGGAAAAAACAAATTGCTATTATCTTAAAAATAAAAGCAGCACAAATTTTTATTATTATGACACAAAAAAGCACAAATATAAAAACAAGCTGTTATAACTAAAAAACCATAACAGCACAAATAAAAATTTTAGCAGCACAAAACAGCACAAATGTAGCACTAAAGAAACACACTTGAGTTTTTATTTGTGCTGATTGTAGAGTGGGCAAAGTGAGTGGGGTTTGAAAAAAAAAAAAAAACTGTTATAACTTAAAAACCATAACAGCACAAATAAAAATTTTAGCAGCACAAACCAGCACAAACGTAGCACTAACCAACGAGACCAGTTTCATGTCATTTGGGCGTTGTAGGGGGGCTGACTGACCTTTGGTGACCTTTAATAAATCATTAATAACGAGAAAACGATAAAAGATAGAACGGAAATTTTAGCAGCACAAAACAGCACAAACGTACCACTAACCAAAGAGACCAGTTTTGTGTCATTTGGGCATTATAGGGGGGCTGAGTGACCTTTGGTGACCTTTAATAAATCATTAATAACGCAAAAACGATAATAGATAGAATGGAAATGTTAGCAGCACAAAACAGCACAAACGTAGCACTAACCAACGAGACCAGTTTTGTGTCATTTGGGCATTGTAGGGGGGCTGACTGACCTTTGGTGACCTTTAATAAATCATTAATAACGCAAAAATTATAAAAGGTAGAACGGAAATTTTAGCAGCACAAAACAGCACAAATGTAGCACTAAAGAAACACACTTGAGTTTTTATTTGTGCTGATTGTAGGGTGGGCAAAGTGAGTGGGGTTTGAAAAAAAAAAAAACTGTTATAACTTAAAAACCATAACAGCACAAATAAAAATTTTAGCAGCACAAACCAGCACAAACGTAGCACTAGCCAACGAGACCAGTTTCGTCTCATTTGGGCATTGTAGGGGGGCTGACTGACCGTTGGTGACCGTTAATAAATCATTAATAACACGAAAATGATAAAAGATAGAACGGAATTTTTAGCAGCACAAAACAGCACAAACGTAGCACTAACCAACAAGACCAGTTTTGCGTCATTTGGGCATTGTAGGGGGGCTGACTGACCTTTGGTGACCTTTAATAAATCATTAATAACGCAAAAACGATAAAAGATAGAACTGAATTTTTAGCAGCACAAAACAGCACAAACGTAGCACTAACCAACGAGACCAGTTTTGTGTCATTTGGGTGTTGTAGGGGGGCTAGGTGATGTCACAGTCTGGAAAAAACAATTGCTAATATCTTAAAAATAAAAGCAGCACAAATGTAAATTTTTACGGCACAAAACAGCACAAACGTAGCACTAAAGAAACACACTTGAGTTTTTATTTGTGCTGATTGTAGGGGGGCCAGCTTCGCTGAGCTGAAATAAAGCCATAAGAAGTCATAAGAAGTCCTGTTTGCAGTTTACGAGAAGCCATGTGGAGGACACAGCAAACATGTGGAAGAAGGTGCTCTGGTCAGATGAGACCAAAATTGAACATTTATGGCTAAAACCAAAACGCTGTGTGTGGAGGAAAACTAACACTGCACATCACCCTGAACACACCATCCCCACCGTGAAACATGGTGGTGGCAGCATCATGTGGTGGGGATGCTTTTCTTCAGCAGGGACACTGGATCTGGTCAGAGTTGATGGTAAGATGGATGGAGCCAAATACAGGACAATCCTAGAAGAAAACCTGTTAGAATCTGCAAAAGACTTGAGACTGGGGCGGAGGGTCACCTTCCAGCAGGACAACGACCCTAAACATACAGCCAGAGCTACAATGGAATGGTTTAGATCAAAGCAAATTCATGTGTTAGAATGGCCCAGTCAAAGTCCAGACTTAAATCCAATTGAAAATCTGTGGCAAGACTTGAAAATTGCTGTTCACAGACGCTCTCCATCCAATCTGACAGAGCTTGAGATATTTTGCAAAGAAGAATGGGCAGAAATGTCCCTCTCTAAATGTGTAAAGCTGGTAGAGACATTCCCAAAAAGACTTGCATCTGTAATTGCAGTGAAAGGAGGTTCTACAAAGTATTGACTCCGGGGGGCGCCATACAAATGTACCCCACACTTTTCACATATTTATTTGTAAAAAAATTTGAAAACCATTTATCATTTTCCTTCCACTTCACAATTATGTGCCCCTTTGTGTTGGTCTATCACAAAAAATCCCAATAAAATACATTCACGTTTTTGGTTGTAACATGACAAAATATGGAAAATGTCAAGGGGTATGAATACTTTTTCAAGGCACTGCATGTATAGAACACCTCCAGGTTGCCATATTGCATTTTACAGGAAATTACAGAGCTGCAAATTGAAAAGGAAAGGTCATTTTTAATTAACATTCACTTACAATATGACTCTTAATTGTATATGCCATAATAATATTTTTTTTAATTTGCGATTTTTCTTTTGATGAAAGTGGAATTACTCTTTACAATTCGAGCATTCCCTGCAACAAAATTGTCATTTTTGCTGAGATATTTACCAAAGAGAAATCACGTCTAAAGGGATGCAGATCCTGTCACTTTCCTCAGAGCCCTGCAGTTGCAGCAGCTGATTGAAAATAGTGTGTATTCTCCTTGAATCTTGGTGTGCTTTGTGTATTTCTTCCAGATCTCTGCAGTAATCCAGTGTGAGACTTTTCCTGTAATAAAGACCGATCGCTGCTGCTCTCTTTCCTTGTGCAGGGTGATTGGTCTTGTCTCCGCCCACTTCTGCCGTTGGGCCCCTCCCACAGCTCCCCTCTCTGCACAGGCTATGTACAGCACAGTAATGATGTCACAGATACTTTTTCTAGGTTATATGTGGGTTTGCAAGGCATTTAGTGTGCTCAAAGTGGATTTGTATTCTTTTTAGCTATTGGCTAGTGGCCTGGACATCATTCTGCTCCAAAGGCTTTAGTCGGTTCTTAGTGGACATCTGCAAGCCAGATATTTTTATCTAATTTCAGTAACATTTGTTCATTGAAGAATTTCATTTTGTCATATTCATTGTGTTGAACCAATTTGTTTCGTTTATTCGTCGGGTGGATGCGAAAATGTTTTGCAGTTTTTCAGGGAGATTCGGTATATTATCGAATCGGAAGGATTCAATGTTTTCCAATCTAGTCCAACCCACCAAGAGGAAAGGCATGAGCTGATTGGGTAAAATCAACTGGTGTCATGTGCATCCAAATTAAAGCAGATCTTCACTCTCTATATCATTATCCCTCCTCTTCACCCCTCCTCCGGTCCTCTGCCTGATCAGGGGATCTTTTTTTTAATCTATTTTTTTTTCTTTTAATGAATGTGTCTGGCCCTGCCCCCCCTTGCATGTCGTTTGCCTAGGCGAAACAGCGTTCCCTGTTCCCCTTTTTTTTCTCCCAAAATATTAGACGTGCACTGCCAAAGAATTTGTTTGTTTTCGTTTTCGTTTCATTCGTTTTTTTTTCTTTCCATTTTTCAGGTCATTCGTTATGATCGCAATTCGTAAATTCGCACATTTGTAAATTTGTACATTCGTAAACTCGTACATTCGTAAATTAGGGAATTTGTAAATTTGTACATTCGTACATTTGTAAATTAGAAAATTCATATATTCGTACATTCATACATTTATACATTCATAAATTAGAAAATTCGGAAATTTGGAAATTCGAAATTCGAAAATCTGAAAATCTGAAATAATAACTAACTATTAAATTATAGGTATTGTAATTTCCTTTCAAATATGGCTGTTAGTGAAGGTAACGAATACGAATTCATCCGAAGTTACAAATTATCCAAAATAACAAATGCCGCATCTAAACAAATGGAACGGAACAAATTAATAATAAATAATAATAATAAAAAGTTTTTATTATTATTATTATTGTTATTTATTATTATTAATTCATTATGTTCCATTCGTTTGGATACGGCATTCGTTATTTCGGATAATTTGTAACTTCGGATAAATTTGGATTTGTTACATTCACTAACAGCCAGATTTGAAAGGAAATTAAAATACCTATAATTTAATAGTTAGTAATAGTTAAAGTGGGGTTCCACCCAAAAAAACAAAAATACATAAAAAATCCTAAAAAAAAAAAACAAAAAAAATTTGGATATTTTTTTTTTTTTAACTTACCTCTAAATGCCTGTTGCTAGGGGGTCCCTCGTAGTCTGCCCCTTCCAGTGCCTGGACTGGTGACATCACTTCCCCCTCAGCTCAGGAAGGGCTCCGCTCTGCTCCCTCCCTCCTGTCAATCATCTGGGACCCATTACAGGTCCCAGGTGACTGAGCGGCCAATCACGGCGCCTGGCGCCCACAGTTGCTATGCCGGTGCCGCTGAACGGAGGGGGAGACGAGCGGGGCTTCGATCCCCCGCATCGCTGGACCCTGGACAGGTAAGTGTCCAATTAAAAGTCAGCAGCTGCAGTATTCGTAGCTGCTGACTTTTAATTTTTTTTTTTTTTAATGGCCCCCCTGGGTGGAACTCCTCTTTAAGTTATTATTAGTTAATTATTATTTCAGATTTCCGAATTTACTAATTTACTAATTTACTAATTTACGAATGTACGAATTTACAAATTTTCGAATATTCGAATTTACGGATATTTGGAAAAATTCGTTAAACGAGTTTTCGTTAATTCGGATAATTCCCGAATTAACAATTTTGTCGAAACTTGTTAAAAAACTAATTCGGAACAAAACGAATTGCAAATGTCTACGAGATATGAGTGTTACATATCCCAGCAGGCAAAGCCTTTCTGTCACGTACCTGATAGAAGAGCCTGACACGATGAGGAAAACCTCATCCTGTCTGCTCCTCTATCAGGGGCCCTGATTTAGAGGTGTAATACACCTCTAAATCAGGGCCCCTGATAGAGGAGCAGACAGGAGGCGCAGGAGTACAAAGTGGCACGAGTGTCTGTTGGTCTTGCTAGCAGCAAGGCTGGATGTACTCTCTGGATTAAGCAGGGGAAGACCATCAGTAGATCAGTAGACCACTGCAGAGCAGGAGTGCTGGATGGATGCCATTGAGCAGGAGACAGGAGCAGGCTGACACTGGCGACAGCAGACCGGTACAGGCTGGAAGCAGACAGGCAGTGAGCAGGCGCCAGAGGAATATAGGCAGATTCTTGCAGCAGGCAGTCCAGCAGCGATGGAGACAGAAGTAGAGTAGGGTTGCCCGGATTCACCAGGACAGTCCAGGTTTTGAATCATGTGTCCGGGTTTTAGGTGGACTGAAACCGGACACATTATTCAGACCAGTCTGTGGCTCCCCAAGTAACCAAGATAATCACAGACAAATCTGTTGCCGTCCGAGAGCTGCGAGCGGCTGACTGGGGGCGATTCTGCATCACTGAGGGGGCAGGGTGATGACGTCAGCAAGAGCAATTTGGCCACACCCACATTTTGCTGCAGCACGCTATGTGCACCGCATTACTACCCTCCTTTGGGGCACCCAAAGGTGTCCCAGGCCGCTAATGTGTTCGGGTTTGGCTTGAAGAAAAAGGTGGTAACCCTAAAGTAGAGTCAGATGAAGCGGGCCATATACACAGGCAGACTGATACTGATCAGGTACATATGTGTAGGCAGGAGTGAGGTCAGAGGCAGGCCGAGTCAGTAACAGATCAGTG
Organism: Aquarana catesbeiana; assembly: GCF_042186555.1. Lineage (NCBI taxonomy): Eukaryota > Metazoa > Chordata > Amphibia > Anura > Ranidae > Aquarana > Aquarana catesbeiana. The sequence goes on along the minus strand of NC_133336.1, from coordinate 26,488,803 downwards.
CAGCAGCAAGGGGCACAGGCAGAAGCGAGGTCAGAGGCAGGCCAGGGTCGTGCAAGTGGAGTTCAGGAGTAGTCAAGGCAAACCGGGTCAGTAACAGTAGCCAGATGCAGAGTAACTGGTTGCAGGTATGCAAGGGAATGCTGTAGACAATACAGCACTGAAGCATAGCACAGGCTCAGTTTAAGTAACCCGCTTGGCACCAATACAAGCAACAGATTTGTGCGCACGAATATGTGCATGCATGAGCACGTGCACATTTCCTACATGCATGTAAAGGAATATGAATTAGCCTGTGCCTATGCACAGGACAACGCCCTTCCTGACGCTTTCCTTCAGTAAAAGAGAAGGGGGCGGGCCCATTAGGGCGTCATAGTGAGGCACACTGAACTTGGAATAGCTGGCAGCCTCTCGATGAGTCACAGCAAAACATGGCGGCGCTGGACCAATCGCTGCCAGAAGAGAGGAGGATCACTGCTGGTTGGGTGAGTATCTAAAATTTGCTGATCTCACCGCCATTAAGGTAAGGGCTCGAAAAACAAATCATAATGAAACAAAACACACGTCTAGTTCTTGTTCCCCGACCAAGTGTAAGCAATAGAACATAAACCTGCATACTGGTCTCAGGTCAGGATCACCAATGGACAAGCAGCCATCATTTTTCCGGAGGAGGTCAGCGGCATCAGCGCTTTATTAAAGTCTTCTTCACCTCGGCCTTGAGCTGCCAACACCCCCCCCGGCCTCCTAGAATAATATTTCGTCCTTGAAGATTCCACACGAGATTAGTTAGAGAAGGAATATTTGTATAACCCAACGCGCGCTTTATTATCGGAGAGCGCTGTTACCGGCGCGGTGATTGATAGCGCCTAATAGCTACAGCAGGTGCGGCTTGTCTTCCATCGTAATAAAATGTTATTTTTTTGGTTCTTTAAATCAGATCCCAGCGAGACTAATTATTTATAATTACGTGAGAACACCTTTTTTCGATGCGGAAAAATAGACTGAAGAATAAGCTGCGAGTTTTTTTTTTTTTTTTTTACACTTTATCTCCTTTCCATTTGATTCATATGACAATGAGTGCCGCGCTCTCCGCCTTTCTCTGAAATATCGCCTCTCCAGAAAAACTTTCCAACTTCCAACGCACATTTTCCAGGCGTTCGATGGAATCTGCCTGTTTAATTGGCGCCGGGCGCTTGCCAAATTGTGCCGGATGCAGCTCGCTAATGATTCACACTTCTGTAAACTGTGTAGCAGATGAGCAAATGAATTGCACAGCGCTGACCTTGCTGGACGGGGCGATCGGCTGGAGGTGGCAGCTGCGCGTACGAACTTTGGACATTTCCAACACAATTTTGGTAACTGCTTCAAAAATAGTAACAGAAGCTCCTGACAAAAAGAGAGTGAGACAAATCTTATAGGGTATAAGTCAAGGCAGATCTCCAGAAACTGATGGGCCCAAGGTGTCAACAATATGTGCAGTAAGGAGAAGGCAATGCCGAAGGCTTATTTAAAAGTTCAGTTCATTTTCTTAGTCATAGACGACAGTTAGGTCCTCAGGATGTCAACAGAAGTATCAGCAAACAGCCAACACATTTGAGAGGTTTTCACCAGCCCACCTTCATGAGGACCGAAGGTACAATACATTAAACATAGCACCCACCTAATATTGAGTAGGTCTGCCCTGACCCATCAAGACATGGACTCCACTAGACCTCTGAAGGTCTGCTGTGGTATCTGGCACCAAGCGGTCAGTAGCAGATCCTTTAACTCCTGTAAGTTGTGAGGTGGGGCCTCCGTGGATCAGATGTGTTTTTCCAGCACATCCCACAGATGCTCGATTAGATTGAGATCTGTAGAATTTGGAAGTCAAGTCAACTCCTCAGACTCGTTGTGTTCCTCAAACCATTCTTGAACCATTTGCAGTGTGGCAGGGTGCTTTATCCTGCTGAAAGAGGCCACTGCCATAAGGGAATACCAATTTCATGAAGGAGTGTACTTGGTCACCAACAATGCTTAGGTAGGTTGTACGTGTCAAAGTAACATCCACATGAATGGCAGGACCTAAGGTTTCCCATCCCTTCTTCACATACTGCATCCTGGTGCCATCTCTTTCCCAGGTAAGTGACACACACACCCAGCCATCCACATGATGTAAAAGAAAACTTAATTTATCAGACCAAGCCACCTTCTTCCATTGCTCCGTGGCCCAGTTCTGATGCTCATGTGCCCATTGTAGGCACTTTGGGCTGTGGACACGAGTCAGCATGGGCACCCTGACCGGTCTATTGCTACACAGCCCCATACACAACAAACTGAGATGTGCAAGCTGGCGAGCGTGGGCTGCCTTGGAGGGGGGGGCGAGCACCGCCGGCACTCACCGTCACACAGTCACGTCTCCTGGCGCATTTGATAGACAGAAAACCTGTCCAATGCCGGGATGTGTGACTTCATCAAAGGCGCCGTGCCAGGAGGCAGGACTGTGTGACGGTGAGTGCCAGGAACACCCAGCAATTCAAAAGAAAGCTGATACAGCGGGCAATCCCCACTGTCTGATTATCCAGGTGGCTCGCCTCTTCCTCTGCACAGATGAGGCTGCATTGATGGACACAGATCATGCTAAATTGATGGGCACAGGTCACGCTGTATTGATGGGCACTGGTCATGCCGCATTGATGGGCACAGGTCATGCTGCATTGATGGGCACTGGTCATGCTGTTTTGATGGGCACAGGTCACACTGCATTGATGGGCACAGGTCATGCTGTATTGATGGGCACAGGTCACACTGCATTGATGGGCACAGGTCATGCTATATTGATGGGCACAGGTCATGCTATATTGATGGGCACAGGTCACACTGCATTGATAGGCACTGGTCATGCTGTATTGATGGGTACAGGTCACACTGCATTGATGGGCACGGGTCATGCTGTATTGATGGGCACAGGTCACGCCGCATTGATGAGCACAGGTCATGCTGCATTGATGGGCACTGGTCACGCTGTATTGATGGGCACAGGTCACACTGCATTGATGGGCACTGGTCACGCTGCATTGATGGGCACTGGTAAGGCTTCACTGATGGACACTGGTGAGACTGCACTGATAAAGTTGTTGTTAATATTTATTTTTGTAACTTAATTCTGCATAAAATATTTAAGTGTAATTTCATGAGATAATTTATGAGTGTTTAGGGGCGGGGCATGGTAAGGGTTGGGTGGGGCAACTGGCGGCGAGTAACCCTTAAGACATGGCTAGTAGCTTAGGACATGACATTTTGAGCCCTGTGTATGTATGTATATATATATATATATATATATATATATATATATATACAGTATACAGTATACACACATACACAGTATATAATTCTTTCAGACAGACAGTCGATAAATCTGACCAGACTGTATGTGGAAACTGATTAGTGAATTTCGCCCAGTGGTGTATAAACTGGCAGAATCTCTGGGAGAGTAAGTTCTCTACTCCCAGACGTCATAGGTTGAGTTAATCACTACAATTTAGAACAGCCGTCCCCAAACTGCAGGCCAAATGCGGCCTTTTGCCTAATTTTATTCACCCCTTGGAGCACTATTACATCCACTGATATCAACAACAATGGAACTTTATCATTCCCCTCCCGCCCACTGACCCCAACGAAGGGGCACAGTTCCTCCCAATGACACCAAAGATAGGGCACAATTCCTCCCACCAATAGCAAAGACGGGGCATTGATTTTTCCCACTGACAAGTCTGAAGGACAATATACTGGCTCTTTGTTTAAAAAGTTTGGAGACCCCTGGTTTAGAGCGTTATTAATCCCAAAACCAAAAATGTAATATATTGCAGCTCCCCAATCATTAGATGCAGCAGGTGCATTCGTTTTCTTTTTTTTTAGGCTTTTTTTTTTTCTCTGTTTTTATCTGGTGATCTGGCCGGTAACACACTTCCTGTATTAGAGTGCCCCCACTCTGGAGGAAGAAGCACAGGGGGCACTGACTGAGCCTCAATGACGGCTGTTGAAAAATGATATGATTGCTGTATGCTGTAACGTGTCAGGAATGTATTCATGGGGACATAAAGTTACTAGAAGGTCCAACGTTCTTGCATTATAGATTTCATAACCAGGAAAAGTAATCCCTGGGGACTTTGTTAACCTCTTGCCGACCAAGTAATGCACATGTGCAGCGGCAAGGAGGATACATTCATGACAGCTGAGCTTTCTGTGTTAAGCATGCTCTCTGTAAGTTCCCAGTACTGTGTCACAGTTCTCACCATGGGTTGGTAGGATGGGCACATGTGAGAGCCAATCAGGAAGTCTGTCCCAGCCCTGCCCCTTAAAGTGATTGTAAACCTCAGTCATGAAAAATGAACAAAGCATATCCCTCTGTAGTGTGTACTTGTCTCAATCCACAGCACCAAGTGTCATTGTTGTCTGCTGCCTTTTTCCTCTGCTATCAGCATGAGTGACTTCTGACAAGTTTTCCTGACACCAAGAGAACAATAGTGACAGGGGATGGAATTTCCAGCTGATTGACAGCCTCAGCTCTGTTCCTGTGTTCTGTGAGAAGGGGGTGTGTCTCTTCCCTCCAATCAGCTCTCAGAGCTCTCCTCACTGAGCTCTGAAGTGTTTGATTTCAGCTCCCCATCCCTTTTTTCTGACAGCTCAGACAAGCTGTATAACGGCTGTAGAGAAGAGAAGAGTTCAGATAAACAGGTACAACTTAGTTTAACATCTGTGTATCTCCTGAGGCCAGTCACTTCACTGGGTATATGTAAGGGTTTACAACCACTTTAAGTCCAAGTTAGAGGGCCGCAGCAGGCTGGCAGGAAGGCGTTGGTTGCCCTTGTATTGGAATGTTCCACCTGGGGCATCTGTGATTACAATTTATCATTGATTGATTGATTGACCGGTTAACCTTTTGGCCCTCCACAGGGTCAACTGTATGATGTGCACAATCACGTTTCTCTGGGACTTGTGGTTCTTCATCAGCTGCAGGCCTGCAGGTTGTCCACGCCAAATTTAAACCAAAGACGTCTTTGCCAAGAATTAAAAAACATGGCGGTACAATATTAATGGGCTGTAAAAAGTGACACGGCAGCCGCAGCCACGTTCCATTCCATTGCGGGAAATCCCACGGCCCTGCGTTGCTTTTGTTATTTTTGGTGCTGATACAAAAGGGATATAAACTCATTAACCGTAATAATAGAAATGAAAAAAATGGAAAAAAAAAAAGTTCATCTGAATTTTCTCCAAACACACTGGAAATGCCTCCTCTGAAATAAACCTCCTGTTTTTTGCCGAGCGTTCGGTGGCTCCCCGCCGTCTTCCGAAACGGTTTTACAGCGCAATTAAACTCGGAGGTATTTGTTTAAGATTTCTTTTTCCAATCTCGATGGCCAAGTCACACACCCCATAAATAGCCACCAGTCTAATCTAAAAGCAATTTGGGTTCCATTCTCGTTACCGTTCCTAGCCAGCCCCATGTATGATTGGAAAACCTGAATTCTAGAAATATTGATAAAGTGTTGGGAAAAACTGCGGCAAAACGGCTCGGAGGGTCTCTGGATAAGGCGGCTTTTGTAATTTTGAGATGGTGATTTTTTTTTTTTTTTTAAGCAGATGGCTGCAAAGTCGGATTGCAGAGCTCAGATGAAACTTCCTAACTACGACCCCGATTACCGAGGGAACCGACCCACCGCCGGCACACACTGAATGTTATATTTACATGAGGCTAAGGGAACCTTGTGAGGACGGCTCAGTGTTCTCCTGTACAGCACTGCAGTATATGTCAGAGCTATATAAATGTATAATAATAGTGTGTGACTGTAGTGGGACATTAGAGTGTAGATTTTTGTTTAACATCAGCAAGTAAAGAAAACCGTTTCCTGACAAGATAACATAGAAAGAAACATATTTTAATGACAACAAAAATGAGACTACAAACCCCGAACCTCAACTTAAACACAATTCAGGCTAAGAAACATTTTAAGATTTAATTGCCATCAGGAAGCGATTCCAAAACCCCCCATTAACTCCTCCCCCCACATCATTCACCCCGACTTCCACATAATTCACCTTGAATTCTCATGAGCTACTCTCATTCCCTTCACACCCACCCCCCCCCCATCATCCAATCCATCACTCACTCCACCCCTCGGTGTCTGCTGACCTCCAGCCGCACTTCAGCCACGCCGAGGAGGAGGGGTTGGCACCACCATACACGCTGGTCCAGCACCCTCCGCTGCCTTCACTACACTAGGAGAAACAATAGGTGCAGACACACACTTGACAACCACACTTTCTGACACTGACTGGGTAACCACAGACTGGGGGGACACTGACACCACAGACGGCCTCACAGACACAGATTCTGACGGGGCAGAGACATCAGGATTCTCTGGTACAACCTCCTCCAACCCAGACTCTTCTCTATCCAGACGGAAGAATTCCTCCACTAGCTCTGGCTTATTGTGCAAAGCCTCAGGGCATCGGCTATAAGGGTGACCAACCTTATCACATAGGTTACATTTAACAATGTTACAGTCCCTTGCCAGATGCCCCAGATCCTGGCACAAAGAGCACTTCTGTTCTGTACTGGAAGAGGAGAAATGTCCCTTGACACCACACAGCTTAGGTTGACCAGGGTAAAATACGGTAATCCTATCTCTACCAATAAAGGCAGAGGAGGGCAAATGCTTGACCACTTTCTCACGCACACTCAACCTCATTGACACCGACCACCCACCCATCCAGATGCCTCTATCATCCACAATCTTTTTTTAGCGGGCACAAAGTTTCACCAAACCTCCTCAACCAGACCCATAAATCCTCAGGGGGTATAGACTTATTCCTTGTTAGGATAGTCACATTCTTAATCAAGGGCTGTCGTTAGACAACTTTGGGGACAAGCCCCTTCGAGTCCGGCTGGCCCCTATACACAATTACACATGCTCAAACCGTTCCCACAAATGACAAATCATATTCAAAGGAACCAGCCGGTCTGATAAGAGCATAAATATCCTCTGCCTTAAATCCCATGGCTAGGATCTTATCCACGACCACCCTCCTGATAGGTGGAATACCTCCACCTTCCCACCTGAGCTGTACAACATTCCTGCATTTAATGGAAGAAGGTGCATTAGGTGAAAGTCGCACAACTGGTTCCCTTCCACTAGCAGCATGACTTTGTCCCAACACAGCATTAGCATAATTTCTAACTGGGACAGATGACACATTAACTGGCTGTGTAGGAACCTCTGAAATCTGGTTTGGTAAATTACCCACCACTTGATCCTCCCTCCTCCCCTCCAGCACAACAGTCCCGCTCACCATAGTCCCAGAAGTACCACAGTTACCAGCAGTCCCATCAAGTAAAGTCTTCTGTTTAGAAAAAAACACTAGCTGTTTCAGCATTCATACGGCCCTCCTGCTCTGCGGTTTCAATGTTCATGCGACATTCCTGCTCTGCACTGTTAGTGTCCATGTGGGACTCTTCGCAGACAGCAGATACTTCTCTGTCTGAATACACATCATCTCCTCCTGCATTCCCTGCTGATTGCAAGGATCTGTTGGCAGGTGCAATCTCAGGAAAGTCCTCCACACACTGAGAGAGATTTTCAGCAAGCACTCCTTAACCAAGATCTTCATCTGATGAGTCGGTGCCACTCGGGGAGATTCCATTTCTGTAATGGCCTGCAGCAATCCTCCATTTTCCTCAACCTCCTCCTGAAATGACCCAGGCTGCTGGGGAGGGAGGGGGGCAGATACTGACACAGGGGTAGTACTTCCTTACCCCTATCCATACTGTCGCTGTTGCTCTGGTATCCACCCTCTGGCTGATACTAGCATAGGCACTTTCCTTCATCTGTTGGAATCTCTCCTCATTCTCACACATTTCTCTGAAAAAAAACACCACTGTTTTCCTTCAGAGAGGCGACCAACTTCTGCTTTTTCAATGCCCCCTCCAGAGACTTCAGCTGGGATACTTCCCTCTTACTGTTTCCAGACTTACTATGCAGGGATTTCTTTTTACTGAGATCTTCTTTCATGACAGCAAGTTTCTGTTCCTCCTTAGCAATGCGGCAAAGTCTGTTCACCACTCTATTCTGGAAGACTGGTAAGGACTCCCCTTGCATAGGGACAAGCCCAGGATCCATTGCAGCTTGAGCACATGGAGTAGGCCTCAGTGCCTCTGGAGAGCCTCCACCTTCATCTCCCCCACCCACTGCATGGTGTTTGGGGGGGGGGAACCTGCAGGACAGGCCCAGAGTTGATGTTTCCTCCAGCTGAGACCAAAGCAGAGTGAGCCAAAAAACACTATTTTTTTACTTTCTTCTATAATACATATCCAAAAAAAAGAAAATGTAAAAAAAAAACATTTCTTCCTCAGTTCAGGACAATATGTATTCTTCTACATATTTTTGATAAAAGAAAATCCCAATTATCGTATATTGATTGGTTTGCTCAAAAGTTATCGTGTCTGCAAAATAGAGGATAGATTTATGACATTTTTTTTTTTTCACTAGTAGTGTCGGTGATCTGCAATTTTTAGCAGGACTGCGACAATGCGGCAGACAGATCACTTTTGACACTTTTTTGGGACCAGTGACATTAATACACTGATTAGTGCTATAAAAATGTACTGTCACTGGAAAAATGACACTGGCAGGGAAGGGGTTAATGCTAGGGGGCGATCAAAGGGTTAAATGTTCCCTTAGGTAGGTGCTTTCTAACTGTGGGGGGAGAGGAGAGACTGGGAGTACAGAGATATCGCTGTTCCTGATTACTAGGAACAGCAGATCTCTCTCTACTCCCCTGTCAGAATGGGGATCTGCTTTGTTTACACTGACAGATCCCTGTTCTGCCTCTCTGTGGAGCGATCGCGGGTGTCCGGCTGGACCTGCTGATTGGCTCCCCCCGCTAGCAAATGGGCGCGCGCGCCCCCAGATCGCCATGCACGCGCACGACGTACAATGACGGTAATTCGTGCAGCCGAGCCGACCTGCCACAGTATAACTGCAGCGGCTGGTCGGTAAGCGGTTAATAATATTGTGTGTCCATGGTGGGACATTAGCGTGTAATCCATACCTCCCTGATTTGGAGGGACTGTCCCTGATTTGGAGCAATGTCCCTCTGTCCTCCTCATTTGTCCCTAATTTTGGTCTGATTTATATAGTTGTATATAAAATGCACTTTTTACCTATCAAAAAGTGTTTTCCAGCGCTAAACCTTTCATCTGATTTCTAAATTGCTGCATTTGTAAATTCCAAAAGTCAATATAAAGGAATAGTAGTGGTAAAAAAAAGCACTTGTGGGTTTAACCAATCTTGTTTTTTTTTTTGTACAATTCTCCTTTAAGGGGGCGTGGCAGGGGGTGTGTCCTATGCCTGCTTACTTTTGCTGATAGGTGTCCCTCATTCCCATCTGAAAAAGTTGGGAGGTATGGTAATCTCTGATACTGTGTAGAGGAGACCTCCTTTAGTATCTCTGTGGGGAGCAGTGCACTCTCAGGAGCCGGGAGACAACCTGTGAAGTCAGGCAGTTAAAACGGAGGCAACTGTCACACCGACTAATTAAGAGAGAAAATATTATTATTTGTTTAATGAACCCGCCAAACTACAATCTGTTTAATCTGAACTTGAGGCAATTAAATACACCCATGAAATACATAGTATAGAGGAGCCGTGTTATCTAGGGAAGGATCTGTATTTCTGTCCATCCAGTCCTGTATTTGCTCAGCTCTGACTGCTGTACAGATCAGCCATGTCGGGGACCTAAATATTTTTTCTCTGCTTCAGCTAAGCACCAATGTTTGGTCACCTCCCCGCCCTCCAGGATGTGATTGGCCAGTGAAGGAGCAGCATAAGTCTGATGAGGTTGTCTCTCTGTTCTCTCCTCCTGTCAGCACGCTCCTCCTTGTATGTATATTTGCATGCAGCACACATACCTCCCAACATTTTGAGATGGGAATGAGGGACACCTACTTTCAAATGTATGTAGGCATAGGACACGCCCCCCCTGGCACACCCCCTTAAAGGAGAATTAACCAGAAAAAAGTTTAATTAAATCCACAAGGACTTTTTCTTACCACTACTATTCCTTTATATCGGCTTTTAAAATGTACAAATGCAGCAATTTAGAAATGGGATGAAAGGTTGGGAAACACTTTTTGAAAGATAAAAAGTGCATTTTATTATTATTATACAATTATTATACAATATTTATATAGCGCCAACAGTTTACGTAGCGCTTTACAACTTGAGGGTAGACAGTACAAATACAATACAATTTGATACAGTAGGAATCAGAGGGCCCTGCTCCTTAGAGCTTATATACATCTATATAGATCAGATCAAAATGAGGGACAAATGAGGAGGAATGAGGGACAGAGGGACATTGCTCCAAATCAGGGACAGTCCCTCAGAATCAGGGACGGTTGGGAGGTATGAGCACAGCTGGCGGTCTTCGAGGTACCAAATCAAATTCATAAACTTACACCTTTTACATTGGAACATTTATTTTTATGTTTTGTGATAGATAACTGGAATTGTGTTAACTTTTTTTTTTGTCAAGCTTCACATCCAGCAGTGATTGGTTCTCAGGGATATTGGATAGAGATGGGTGTAGCATTTTGAATATTTAATTTGCAGAAGATTTTTTGGTTTTATTTTATTTTGTATTATTGGGTTTTGGCAGAAATTGTGCAGAATATACACGGTTGTCAGGTGTGATATTTCCTGGAGAAGAAAACGATGGAACATCCACTTCTGTAATCGGCCCAGGTCTCTGCACTCCTTATCAGGGGCCCCCAGGTGGTGTTGCAGAAGGGGCCCCATGATGCACCTGGACAGGGGTGACCTTGGTGTGTGTGTGATGCAGAGCTCAGTGCTGGCAGCAGGCGGAGGAGCGCAGTACACAGCTGAGGAGGCAATCAGGAACCAGCAGGCAGCAAGTGACGTCCCGCCAGGCGCAGGTGTGCCGAGTCATAGTGATCCTGAGCGCCATCCGAGGACTCTCAGCGTGATCATACACCGCCAAGAGATGCCAGAGACGCAGGAAACCGCTAAAAGACCAGGAGGAGCGACGGGTGACAGTCAGGAGAGCTCACAGCTGGAGAATCACAGAAACCCGAATTATATTAGATTTGTGATAATAACTCATTGTGTGCCATTCTGCCTGCAACGACCCGTGGTGTGCCATTCTGCCTGCCATGACTCATTGTTTGACACTAGGGTTGCCACATAATCCCTTTAATCCAGGACACACATTAATTACACAGGTTCTGTGTCTGATTAAGGTGGTAATTAAACTCACTTGGTGCCTTATCTGCATTAAATCAGCCTCAGAACCTGTGTAATTCATATGTGTCTTGGATTAAAGCGATGATGTGGCAACCCTATGTGACACTCTACCAGCAACGACTCATTGTGTGCCACTCTGCCTTCAATGACCCATTGCGTGCCACGCTGCCTGTAATGACCCATTGTGTGCCACGCTGTCTGCAATGACCAATTGTATTCCGCACTGCCTGCAATGACCCATTGTATGCCACTCTGCCTTCAATGACCCATTGTGTGCCACTCTGCCTACTATGACCCATTGTGTGTCACTCTGTCTGCCATGACTCATTGTGTTCCACTCTGCCTTCAATGACCCATTGTGTGCCACTCTGCCTGCTATGACCCATTGTGTGTCACTCTGTCTGCCATGACTCATTGTGTGCCACACTGCCTGCAATGACCCATTGTGTGCCATGCTGCCTGAAATGACCCATTGTACGCCACTCTGCCTGCAATGACCCATTGTATTCCATGGTGCCTGCAAGGACCCATTGTGTGCCACGCTGTCTGCAATGACCCATTGTATGCCACACTGCCTGCAAGGGCCCATTGTGTGCCACTCTGCCTGCCATGACCCATTATGTGCCACTCTGTTTGCCATGACCCATTGTGTGCCATGCTGCCTGAAATTACCCATTGTGTTCCACGCTGCCTGCAATGACCCATTGTGTGCCACTCTGCCTGCCATGACCCATTGTGTGCCACTCTGCCCGCAACAACTCATTGTGTGCCACTCTGCCTGCAGTGACCCATTGTGTGCCATGCTGCCTGCAATGACCCATTGTGTGCCATGCTGCCTGCAATGACCCATTGTGTGCCATGCTGCCTGCAATGACCCATTGTGTGCCATGCTGCTTGCAGTGACTCATTGTGTGCCACGCTGCCTGCAGTGATCTAGTGTGTGCCAGGCTGTCTGCAGTAACCCATTGTGTGCCAGGCTGCCTGCAGTGACCCATTGTGTGCCAGGCTGCCTGCAATGACCCATTGTGTGCCAAGCTGCCTGCAATGACCCACTGTGTGCCACACTGCTTGCAGTGACTCATTGTGTGCCATGCTGCCTGCAGTGACCCATTGTGTGCCACACTGCCTGCAATGACCCATTGCGTGCCATGCTGCCTGCAGTGACCCATTGTGTACCACACTGCCTGCAATGACCCATTGCGTGCCATGCTCCCTGCAATGACCCATTGTGTGCCCCACTGCCTGCCGTGACTCATTGTGTTCCACAATGCTTGCAATGACTTATTGTCTGGCTGTGTTAACCCACTGTATGTCACACAGCCTACATTAACCCACTGTGTGCCATGCTAGGTGCAATAACCATTGGGTACCACACTGGCCCTATTAACTACTGTGTGCCACTCTGGCCCAATTAACCCACTGGGTGCCACAGTGGCAGAATCAACCCATTGTCTATTACAGTGGCTGCATTATTCCACTGTGTACCGGAATAACCCTTTGTATACCACACTGGTAGCACTGTAAGTCCTGCTGCCTGAAATAACCTATTATGTACCAAACTGGCTGCGTTAATCCCCTTTGTGCCATACTAGCTGTATTAACCCATTGTGTGTGCCACACTAGCTACATGAATCCACTGGCAGCATAACCCCTTGTGTTAATGAATGAGTTAATATTAATTTACGCTACTTGAATGAAACCACCATGTGCCATACAGGCTGCATTTACTCACTGTGTGCCAGAGTGGCAGGATCAATGCCACGCTGGCTGAATTAACCCACTCTATGCCACACTTCCATAATAAAATATAAATGATAACTCCATCTGGGGATGGTGGGAGTGTCTCGCCATGCCCATGCCAGTGCAGAGATCTCAGCGGTGTAGATATATATATATATATACTCTCCCTCTAACTCTCCGTCCTTCTCTCCGTCATTTATCCCTCCACTCTGTCTATTCCTGGCTGCACTTATATGCAAGTCAGCAAATACTGTCACAATGGAGGGATTGTTATAGAATTTCTAGACTAGTGGTGAAGTCCTGGATACAAATAACAAATGATCCCCACTTCTTCCAGCAATCATATTACTTGTAGTAAGGGATTTCCTAAAAGGGGCCAGGTCTATGTTGGCACAGCAAATCTGCCTTCATACATCCAACCACGCACGCTGTGACTGCAATAACTATTGTGTACTAAATTGGCTGCATGAACCCACCGTGTGCCACGCTGGCTGCATTAACTCATTGTGTACCACCCTAGCTGCATGAACTAATGTGTGCCATGCTGGCTTAATTAAATGTGTGCCATGGTGTCTGAATTAATGTGTGCCATGCTGGCTTAATTAACCTAATGTGTGCCACGCTGGCTTAATTAACCTACTGTGTGCCATGCTGTCTGAATTACTGTGTGCCACTCTGGCTGAATTAACCCATTGTGTGCCACCCTAGCTGCGAGCTAATGTGTGCCACGATGGTTTAATTAACCCAATGTGTGCCACGATAGCTTAATTAACCCAATGTGTGCCGCGCTGGCTGAATTAACCTACTGTGTGCCATGCTGTCTGAATTAATGTGTGTCACTCTGGCTGAATTAACCCATTGTGTGCCACCCTAGCTGCATGAACTAATGTTTGCCACACTGGCTTAATTAACCTGTGTGCCACGCTGGCTGAATTAACCTACTGTTTGCCATGCTGTCTAAATTAATGTGTGCCACGCTGGCTGAACTAACCCATTGTGTGCCACCCTAGCTGCATGAACTAATGTGTGCCACGCTGGCTGAATTAACCTACAGTGTTCCACGCTATCTGAACTAATCTGTGCCATGCTGGCTGAATTAACCCACTGTGTGCCAAGAAGTCTGCATTATCTCACCGCGTGTCACGCTGGACACAATAACCCATTTCGCCAAGCAGGCTGCAAAAGCCTGTGGTATGCCACACATTCAGTGGCATGCTGGCTGCACTAACCCATAGCATACTACACTGACCCCATTAACCTACTGTGTGCCTCCCTGGCCAAATGAGCCCATTACCTATTATAATAACTGCATTAATCCACTGTATACTGGAGTGGCTTCATAAACCCTTTGTATGTCACACTAGCAGAATTAGTGAAGAGGATGAGCAGATGATGTCACAGTCTTCACTTTAACCAATCTGAGATTGTCTTGCATTCATTAAAAATGATTCAAGGTGCTCTCTGATTGGTGGCAGAGTGCAAAAATTGGTTACACCCCACTCAAGGTCACTGATCCATGAGCCAGTCTGATAGGGGTGGGGGCACTCTAATGGGAACATTTGATGTAAGGGGGCACTCTGATGGTGACAGTTGATGTAAGGGGCACTCTGATGGTGACAGTTGATGCAAGGGACACTCTGATGGGGACAGTTGATGTAAGGGCAAACTCTGATGATGACAGTTGATGTAAGGGCACACTGTTATGATGACAGTTGATGTAAGAGAGCACTCCGATGATGAGAATTGATGCAAGGGCGCACTCTGATTGTGACAGTTGATTTAAGGGGACACTCTGATGGTGACAGTTGATGTAAGGGGACACTCTGATGGTGACAGTTGATATCAGGGGACACTCTGATGGTGACAGTTGATGTAAGGGGACACTCTGATGAGGACAATTAATGTAAGGGACACTCTGATGGTGACAGTTGACATAAGGGGACATTCTGATGGTGGTGACGGTTGATGTAAGGGCGCACTCCGATTATGACAGTTGATGTAAGGGCACACTCTGATGATGACAGTTGATGTAAGGGGACACTCTGATGGTGACAGTTGATGTAAGGGGACACTCGGATGGTGACAGTTGACATAAGGGGACACTCGGATGGTGACAGTTGACATAAGGGGACACTCGGATGGTGACAGTTGACATAAGGGGACACTCGGATGGTGACAGTTGACATAAGGGGACACTCGGATGGTGACAGTTGATGTAAGGGCGCACTCTGATGGAGCAATTGATATACGAGGATGCTCCGAGGGGGGTAATTGATGCAAGGAGGGCTCTGATGGGGTGTTAATGTAAGGGGGCATTCTGATGGGGATAGTTTATGTAAGGGGCACTCTAATGCCCCGTACACACGATAGGATTTTCCAACAACAAAACCATGGATTTTTTTCCGACGGATGTTGGCTCAAACTTGTCTTGCATACACACGGTCACACAAATCTTGTCAGAAATTGCGAATGTCAAGAACGCGGTGAGGTACAATACGTACGACGAGCCGAGAAAAATGAAGTTCAATAGCCAGTGCGGCTCTTCTGCTTGATTCCGAGCATACGTGGAATTTTGTGCGTCGGACTTATGTAAAACACGATCGGAATTTCCGACAACAAGTTTTCTTGTCAGAAAATTTGAGGACCTGCTCTCAAACATTTGTTGGTGGAAATTCCGACAACAAATGTTCTATGGAGCGTACACATGGTCGGACTTTCCGACGACAAGCTCACGTCCAACATTTGTTGTCGGAAAATCCTATTGTGTGTACGCGGCATTAGAGTAGCAATTGACTGAGGGAGGCACTTTGATGCAGACAGTTGATGTTTGATGGAACTCTGATGAGGACACCTTGAGGTTGATTTACAAAAGGCAAATAAAGTGCAGTTGCTCCAGAGCTTATTAAATGAGCAGAAGCTCTGCTACCTTCCATCATCCAATCATGTGCAAGCAAAAATGCTGTTTTTTAAAATTTTCCTTGTATATGATTGGGTGCTCCTTGTAAAAGTGAAGCTTTACCCTATTTACCAAGGTCTCTAGTAAATCAACCCCATAGTGTTCCCGCGTCCCTCCTGCCTACTCCTACCTGTCAGACGTTACTTCCGGGTCATGGCTCATGATACAGAAACGCGCAGAGTGAACAGAGAATACTGGTTCCCTCTATCAGTGACACACACGGTGTTGACATTATGCTCCCTGACTTTTTTTACAGCACCCCTCAGATCAGACCCTGCTCCGAGCCAAGCTGGCCAATATATAAGTTTGCAAAAAGTATCCTTCCTAGAGTTCCACTTTAGGTGGAACCGCTTTTAGTTTGAATGTCTCTGAATTCAGAGATTATTATTATTATTATTAGGCAATTAGAATATTTCCCATTGGAAGCAGAGACAGCAGCCCCAGACACTCAGACAGACTTTATGATTGACATTGGAGCTGCAGAGTATAAACCCATCTGAACAGCTGATGTCTCAGCGTTATGAATTATTGATGCCTTTTCATGCAAACCTGAGATTGTACCACTTAACGAGAGTCGTCGGAGCCGACAAATTGTCTTGACGCTTCGTGTAATTCTACAAGGGCTCGCCCCTTGCCAGGGACCTCGGCCATGACACTTCGAAGGGGGTCGCCCATCTCCTGCCAGGCACAGCTGTCAGCGCTTGGACCGCTCAGGTCTGCTGGTCTCGAAATGATGATCTGCAGATGTCCTCGGTGCCCAGGGCCAGAAATCAGCAGAAGACTTCCTGAGCGCCTCCCGGTTCCTATCCAAGAGGAAGGGCTGCACAATTCAGAAGCTGAGATGTGATTATTAATTCCAGCACTTGACAAGCGAAGGCCCGAAGCCGCTGTCAGCACTTGAGCGGATCACACGGGTCCGGCACACAATGCATCCTAAAAGGATCTGAAATGAAAGCGTTGGCCCCTTGCCCCTTGATGGCGGCAAATCCAGGACTTTGCTGCTTTCATATTTTTTTTTGTCTTCACAGTCATTAGCGCAGTCATTAGTCGCTTCTGAGGATCTCATTGATTTGATGTCTTTCACCTGCCCCCTAAGTCTTCTTAGAGTATCAAAATCATCGGCAAGACCATTCATAAAAAAAAAAACCCGCAGAATATTGTCCACAGCTTTAAAGTCCCCATAGATGTGAGTTCTTGAAAAGGCCTTTTTTGGGTGAAGGATGAAAGGAAATTTTTTTTTGCTCTGTGAAATTTTGATCTTTCGATATTTTTCACCTAATTATTGAAGAGATATCATTTCCAAACTTCCTAGTCACTTCCAGCCTATCCTTCATTTTCTTTGCTGGATGCCTTAAAGTGAACCTGTCAGTATCTCTACAGCTCCATATACATACATTGCTGACATGTTACAGTATAACATGTGCAGCAACTGTATCACTTTTTATTTTTTTTGGAAAGGCCCCACCCTATTATTGATTATTGACAGGGGCGGACTGATAACTCATGGGGCCCTCGGGCAATAGGAGATTATGGGGCCCCCAGGCAATCAGAGATTATGGGGCCACACAGTATACACACAGTATACAATCACACAGTATACACATACATGTACACACAGTATACACAGACAGATGTAAAAAAAACCACATACATACCCTCTCTGGTTTTACCGAGGCTGGCAACCCTGATGGGGCCCCCTAGTGGCCCAGGGCCCTCGGGCAGTGCCCGAGTGGCTCAATGGTCAGTCCGCCCCTGATTATTGATAAATATAGATAGTCATCCTTGGGTTCCAGTCTGAGTTCAATAAATCATTTACTGACTCCACAAGTCTGGGGAGGAGGCTGCAGGGGCAACAGTTGAATCTGTATCTAGAAAGAGATTTATTTTCTCCTGACCAATCACATTGCCCCTTAAGATATGCAACAATGGGACAATACGAGTATGCAAATTTATGCCAAGTCTTAAGAAGGAGACTATTTGCTTGTTTTAAATAAATAATAATACAATTACAAATAATAATAAATAATGCCATGTTAAAAATAATAATAATACTAATAGTAATAATAATAAAAATAATAATAACAACTATATATATATATATATTGCATTAATGTGTACACTAGTGCAATATGAGTAGGCATGTTAAATATTTGTTGGTTTTAAATAAAAATAATATTAAAAAATATAAAATTATTAATAAAACCATATAGAATATAAAATAATAATATTATATGTATTGCATGAATGTTCACACTAGGACAATATAAAGAGGCATTTTTATGCAAAATCCTAAAAGGACTATTTGTTATTTTGTAAGTGATTGTAAACGATCACCTTTTAAAACAATCCATTCAGTTTAAAATAGGTATTAAAGGCAAAACATTTTTGTATAGATATAAAAAAACATAAATACCTTTTTTCCCTTCTTTTATAAGTGATCACATTCCCTCTGTTCTCAGCTGCATAAGAGCTGGGGGGGGGGGGGGGGGGGCAGCAGCACACTGAGCTTCCCAGTAAATGGCTGTGCAGTGGGGGCGTGTCGGGACAAGTCTGATCATTGGAGGAGAGCACACTGAGTTCCGAGCATAGCTAGTGAACTGACTACGGTGTGCTCTCCTGCTTGGTGTGGTCAGTCTTTTAATAGGAAAGCAAGGAACACCGGGGACCTCACACATAGGAAGCAATACAAAGAGAACAGGCTACATTCTCATACAAGTACATGGTACAACAGCCACATATCAGAAATATGAAGTGTTGGGGTAACAAACACTTTAAAAAAAAAAAAAAAAATATATATATATAATGTGTGTGTGTGTGTGTATATGTATGTGTATGTATGTATATATATATATATATATATATATATATATATATATATATATATATATATATATATATATATATATATATATATATATATATATATATACACACTATATTACCAAAAGTATTGGGATGCCTAAAAATCTAATTTCCTACGTATGTGATTGGCTCACAGTTTTTCCCAGAAATATTCACATAACTTGAAAGTGTTTGTATAAACATGTCATACTTACCTCCTCTGTGTAATCCTCCTCTTCTCGGGTCCCTCTTCGACTCTCCTGGCCCCTCTCTCCTGTCGAGTGCCCCCACCGCAAGCATCTTGCTATGGGGACACCCGAGCCGAGTCACAGCTCCCTGTGTCCATTCAGACACGGAGTCCCAGTTCGGCCCCGCCCCCTCTCTCTCCTAATTGGCTGACTGAATTTGCGCCGCTGCTGAGTCTCAGCCATTAAGAATGAGAGTGCCGGACGGCCGAGGCACTCGTGGACATCGCTGGAGAGAGATGGGGCTCAGGTAAGTATTAGGGGGGCTGCTGCACACAGAAGGTTTTTTATCTTAGTGCATAGAATGCATTAAGATTAAAAAACCTTCTGTCTTTACAACCCCTTTAAGCCACATCTCAAGCATCCCCTGCACCATCCTTACGTTTGCTGCAGTAAGCCTTTCATATTATATATCCACAGGGATGGAGGGATTGCAGGTTCCAAATTAGCAATCAGTTTTGGGGCTTTTACTTTAAAGTAGATTAAAAAAAAATCTTGACATTTAGCTTGCCCTGTGCAGTTTTTTTTTTTTTAAACTAAAATCATACTTTCACCTTTTTCACGCTTTGTTAAATCTCAGTGCTGTTGATTTACTGCATCCTTGTTGCAGCCACTTTCTGCCCCCCCCCCAGCAATGGCTGCATGGCACTTCTCAGGGTGGCTTTCCTGATGGTGACAACAGTGGACCATGACATCATGTGTGTTGATGCAGCAACTTGTAGTCTCCAGAAGCCCACATGATAGGGTAACCACTTAAGGACCGAGCCTCTTTCTGAGATTTACAAGTTTAAAAACAGGTTTCTTTGCTAGAAAATTACTTAGAACCCCCAAACATTATACATTTTTTCTAACACCCTATAGAATAAAATGGTGGTCGTTGCAATACTTTCTGTCACACCATATTTAGGCAGCTGTCTTACAAGCACACTTTTTTTTTTTGAAAAAATACACTTTTTTGAATTAAAAAATAAGACAACAGTAAACTTAGCCCAATTTTTTTTTAGATTGTGAAAGATAATGTTATGCTGAGTAAATTGATACCCAACACGTCACACTTCAAAATTGCGCCCGCTCGTGGAATGGCGACAAACTTTTTATCCTTAAAAATCTCCATAGGCATCGGTTAAAAAAATTCTACAGGTTGCATGTTTTAAGTTACAGAGGAGGTCTAGGGCTAGAATTATTGCTCTCGCTCTAATGATCGCGCCGATACCTCACATGTGTGGTGTGAACACCGTTTTCATATGCGGGTGCTACTCACGTATGCGTTCGCTTCTGCGCGCGAGCTTGGCGGGACGGGGCGTTTAAACATTTTTTTTTCTTATTTATTTTACCTTTTATTTTTTATTTTTACACTGTTTAAAAAAAAATTGTGTCACTTTTATTCCTATTACAAGAAATGTAAACATCCCTTGTAATAGAAAAAAAGCATGACAGGACCTCTTAAATATGAGATCTGGGGTCATAAAGACCTCAGATCTCATATTTACACTGAAATGCAATATAAAAAAAATTGTCATTTAAAAAAAAATAAATAAATAAAAATTCCCCTTTAAGAGCTATGGGTGGAAGTGACGTTTTGACGTCGCTTCCGCCCTGCAATGTTATGGAGACGGGTGAAAGCCATCTTCCCCTCACTCGTCTCCATGCCCAGCAAGCGTGAAGATCCGATCGCCTCCGCCGCTGCGGGAGGCAGGGCCCCTCTTCTGCCGCCCCAAAAAAATTGATCTCGCACTGAATCTGCCACAGAGACCACTCTTATCAGAAAGTGGACTGCCGGCCGAAGAAGAGGATACCGGGGTTATGGCAGCTAGCTGCTGTAAGTAAGGACATATATCGGCGTGCGGCGGTCCAAAAGTGGGTAACAATGCAAGAGCTCAACTGTAAGACAGGGCCAGAGCGTTGTCACCCTATAACAGGAAGTTCCTGAACCAGGACCTCCATCACAGGATCACCAGGGATTATTTTAATGAAAGCTGCAGATATAAAAAGATTGAAAATGACTTTAGAAATGACAAGAACACGTTAAAGCTCCTATGATATTTTATTGGTTGGATTTACATCAAGGCCATTCGTTGGGCATGCATGTGTGATTTCGCGCCGGCTGAGTGCTGTGTTCTTTCGGCGCATCCGGGTGAAATATATCTTCCTGAAAAGTTTTACGTTGCTCAGTGCACTCCAGATCTTCCCGTCCGTTATTTGTTTCGAGATGTCCTTTGTTCCTCTCCCTGTCTGAGCTGACGGTGCATTTGATCTTTCATCTGCTCAATGTGAGGGGAGAAGCCACCAGATGTTGGCGGTGATTTGTGAAATGGAGACAGGCTCGGGTACGAGTGTATGCCATCTGTTAAACCGGCTACCAGCACACCAGCCTGGCACCATAACAGATGAGCCCTGAATACGCCTCATCTGTTGGCATCTTGCCTTCTGTCCGCGCTGGGTCATTCGATTCCACGCCACGGTCATTATGCCACGCTGCGGCAGTCTCCTTATAAGAAAGACTATTTTTTTGGCAATAACATAAATCGGGGATATTTTGTGATGACTGTTCATCGCACGATGGGACATTTTAACTTTTGGACGGAGCCAAGGAAAAACTCATCAAACTCCAACAACAACAAAGTATAACGATAGGTGTTGGATAAGAGAAAAAAAAAAAATTCAACAGATATATGAATTATTATTAATTGATTCTGTAAATAGTTAATTATTTATTGCACTGCCTTTCAGAAAAAAAGCTGTGGCCTTTGACACACTAAAACGATGGAGGGGACCTTTACTCAAAAAATAAATGTGTTATCTTATAATGAATATCTAGAAAAGCTACTTTTCTGTAAATAGAACCCCGAAAAAGCTGCCTTTTGTCTGGAATTTCTCCGGAGAATTAACAGTGCACTCCTGTTTTGTAGCCTTATGCCGTGTACACGCGGGCAAATTTTTCGACAGGACTGGTCCGACGGGACGAATCCATCGGACAATCCGACCGCGTGTGGGTTTCATCGGATCTGCAGCTGACTTTTTCGGTCGAAAATCAGACAGACTTTAGATTTGGAACACGTTTCAAATCTTTGCGACTGACTCGAGTCCGGTCGAAAAATCCGCTCGTCTGTATGCTAGTCCGATGGATGAAAAACAACGCTAGGGCAGCTATTGGCTACTGGCTATCAACTTCCTTATTTTAGTCCGGTGTACATCATCATGTACGAATCCGTCGGACTTTGGTGTGATTGTGTGTAGGCAAGTCCGTTTGTTCGAAAGTCCGTCGGAAGTCCGTTAAAAGTCCGTTAAAAGTCCGTCGGAAAGACCGTCGGATCTTTGATCCCGAAAAGTCTTCCCTTAGAACTGTAAATCTGCAATGTGAGATCATCTAAGGAAGTGGTTCTCAATCACTGAGTTGTGGTCCAGTACTGGGCCATGGCCTCCTTCTTCCTGAGCATCCATCCAACTGCAGGTCTCCAAACCTACCAGAGCACCTCTCAGCTCCCATAGTGCTCCCAAACTACTATAACTGCCCGCCCGCAGTGCCCCACAACCACCCTCCACAGTGGGAACCCCCAACTCCCACAGTGCCCTCCAGCCTCCTACTTTGACCCCCAACCTTCCACTGTGCACCCCAATACTCCCACAGTGCCCCCAGCCTGCTGCAGAACCTCTAGCCCTCCCATAGTGTCCTAAACTGCCAACAGTGTCCCGCCATGCCACCCAACAGTGCCTCTTAGCCCCCACGGTGTCTTCCAGTCTCCTACCCCAGCTTTCTGGAGACACCCCAGCCCCCTCCAGAAACCTCATTCCCTACAGGGCTACCAAATCTGCTGCAGAGTCCGCTACTTCCCCCCTTTAGAGCCCCCATTTCCCCTACAGCGACACCCAGCCCCATCCAGAAAAGTTTACAAGAATTTAGAGGGCCTTGGTTTCAATAAGGCACTTCTGCCTCTGACTGATACTCTCACCATATCTGAAGTGAGATTTGATGATGTCACTACAGGTCTGCGCACTGTTCACTCTGTGCTTCCTCCATCTCTATCATTACACCACCAGTCATCAGATCTGATAGTGCTCCTAACCTACCATAACTGCCCACAGTGCCATGTCCCCCCTTCCCCACAGTGCCACAGGGAGCCCTCACAGTGCCCCCCAGCCTTCTCTTGTGGCCACACAATTTCCCACTGTGCCTCCCATCCCACCACAGTGCCTTCCAGCTTGCTGCAAAATCTGCGGTCCTCAATAGGACTCTAAACTTCCAACAGTGTCCCATAATGCCTCCCAACCCCCACAGTGTCTTCCATTCTCTTACAGTGCCCCTACAAGTTGTGACTTCGTTAAAAAATCCACTCCGGGGAAACCAAACTCCTAGGAGGGGATTACCGTATTTATCGGCATATAACACGCACATTCATTTTAAGAGGGAAGTTTCAGGAAAAAAACTTAAATTTAAAAAAAGGAACTTAGAGGCAAAATAAGGGTCAGTGCCCATCTGCAGCCTCATCATTGCCATCAATGCAGCCTAATCAATGCCCATCTGCAGCCTCACAAGTGCCATCAATGCAGCCTCATCAGTCCACATCAATGCAGCCTCACAAGTGCCATCAATGCAGCAGCTTCACCATTACCATCAATGCAGCAGCCTCACCATTGCCATCAATGCAGCAGCCTCACCATTGCCTTAAATGCAGCAGCCTCACCATTGCCTTAAATGCAGCAGCCTCACCATTGTCATCAGTGCAGCAGCCTCACCATTGCCATCAATGCAGCAGCCTCACCATTGCCATCAATGCAGCAGCCTCACCATTGCCATCAATGCAGCAGCCTCACCATTGCCATCAATGCAGCAGCCTCACCATTGCCATCAGTGCAGCAGCCTGATCGATGCCCATCTGCAGCCTAGAGGGGACAAGGAGGACAAGGAGGGGGCAGGACGAGCGCCGACAGATTACATACAGTGAGAATCTACTATGATAGACAGAACAGTGGTCCAATGGCGGCCCAGGAGACGGGACTTCCTATTACAGAGGCCGCCAAGTAAACAGGAGATTCTGTATGTAATCTGATGGAGCTCATCCCGCCCCCGTCCCCAGCTAAAATTTAAGTATTGGCGTATAACACGCACACGCAATTTGCACCCGATTTTCAGGGTGAAGAAGTGCGTGTTATACATAAATAAAGACTGTTGGTGTTCCGGAGGGAATACAGTCAAGTATCTGTTGTTTGCAGTGTGCCAGAGAAGGAAGTTGTCCTTATTTTTTTTGTTTTTTGAATCATGTTGGGCAACCCATAACCCCTTTTACCCTATCCAAGTTGAAATCCCTAATAAATCCTAAAAAAACAAGCCAATGGACTGTTTCTTGTGTCTGGATGCAAGTTGGAAAAGGTATGTTGCCTGGCTGGTGCAGACTATTAGACATGTGCGCCGTCAATAAATTAGTTGCGTTCCGTTTTGTATTATAAATAATTCGTATTTTGTGTCCGAAATTTTGTACGAAATACGAATTTTCGTTAGGTTCGTTAACTTTTCGGAACAGTTACGAATGTTCGTTATGATGAATTTATCCTTATGAGGGGCTCCCACCATCCCTGTGCTGTGCTGACTTCCTGGGTTTTTAACTTTTAGGTTCGTTAACTTTTCGTAACAGTTACGAATGTTCGTTAGGAACTTGGATCCGAAATTCGTAAACGAAATTGCGTATTTCGTACAAAATTCGGAAGCATAGCAATTCGTATTTCGGATTATCCTGAATGTAAGAATTTATGGAAATTCGTACGAATTTTCGATTCGTACGAAACTAATCGCACATGTCTAATAAATACAGTACGTTGCTAAAGACTGTTGGTGTTCCGGAGGGAATACAGTCAAGTACAGTATCTGTTGCTTGCAATGTGCCAGAGAAGGAAGTTGTCCTTATTTTTTAGTTTTTTTGAGTCATGTTGGGCAACCCATAAACCCTTTTACCCTATCCAAGTCGAAATCCCTAATAAATCCTAAAAACCAAGCCAATGGACTGTTTCTTGTGTCTGGATGCAAGTTGGAAAAGGTGTGTTGCCTGGCTGTGCAGACTATAGGGGCACCCAAAACTCAGCAGCACCTAAGGGGGTTAGTGCTACAAAGACAAAGGCCATTTCTTAGTTCTAGGAATCTACCACTGGGCAATAGCGTGGAAGGAATAGGGCATTTTAGGTTGGTTGCTAAAAATGATAAAATAATACTTCAAAATAAATTGAAATCTTGTATTCCGGACCTTCTGCTTTTTTTTTTGGGGGGGGGGGGGGGGTCCTATTGCATAATTCTAGTCTCTTGCCTGCAAAGTTTATGGTTTTCTTAGATTTTAAAATGTTGCATAATATGGTAAATATAATAAAAATCAATAGAAATAATGATGTTGGTTGAAGGTTATCGTTGTAGGAGGCCCATGCCATTGGAATCCTCGTACCTGGTGGTCATGTTTCGATGAATCCTCTCTCGTATTGTAGATAAGAACAAGGAGAAAAAACTTGTCCTCAGCTTGTATCTTGTAGCTCAGATAAGGCTTAATCCAACCCGTCCAGGAGCCGAGGACACATAAAATATCTTTATCTGGAACAAGTACATCGAAAGGTTAATCACACAGTGAGGAAAAGAGAGGATGGAGACAGGACAGTTTTATGTTCCTCCGCACAGAGACCTTATTAATCATGTCCTCCACCATTTTAGATACCAGTCAGAGACCTTCTTTACTCTATAATAGGGAGACTGATACCAGGGGACACCGGGGGAAATGTCTGCTATGAACACACATTATTGTGGCCAGATTCTGGTGTCTGATATAGAAACTTTGTCATTTTAGGTGGAATTGAATAACAGCAAAATTCACAAGTCATAAAGCGATGTACAAGGAAAGTTTGGCTAGTACCAAATTTTATTAAAGCGGGCCCAAACCCTAAACTTTAATATAGCCTGCCCAAATTAAGCCAATTAAAACAGAAAATTTAGGAGTAAGAACCCCAACTCCGAGCTCCCCAGGGGAAAAGTGCAGGCGGACTATCTCGGTACAAGTGAAAGGGGGTAAACAGCAAAAATAAGAAAAATGTATATAAAACACAATTTTATTTATACAAAAGTCATAAGTATAAAAATCATATAATACAAACTATATAAAAATATGCACAGATGACATGGAATTTCGACTAGTTTCGTGCGAAACCCGCTTCATCAGGAAATGTATCTGTGAATACAATACAATAAAATGTATATATTTTTTCACAATAAAGGGGTATGAGAGGTAATGCCAAAACATGAAAAAGAGGGGGGGGGGGTAAAAAAGATTTGAAAACAGGTATGGGGGGCTGCTTACCCATGCTGATGTACATAGAGAGATCAGGCCAGACCCAGCGGGGTCCTTGCTCCCAAATTTTCTGTTTCTATTAAACTCGGATGATGGTACTTTTTCATATAATATTCCTCGATATTTGAGGCCAGCAAATCCCCAAATTAAGCCAATGTTAAAAAAGAATTCCAGGTATGGATAGTTTTTACACTGATCCAGCTTGGATACCTGGGGGATCCCTGTAGGTGATGGAAATCATTGAAGTAGGCACCCCTACTACAGTGATCTCCACTAGCTTTTGGGTCCCGTGCCAACCAGCCTGTCTTACTGCATTGTGAACACAGGACATTTTTTACTCACCCTTTTCTCAATTAATGGAAATCAATCTTTGATTGTATGAGGTGGAGAGCATGATGTCACCAGCCCGTCTTTTCCAACTTGTCCAATCAAAGTAGGTTTTGCATTCATGGAGGAAATGCAAAGCGATCTCTGAATGGGGGCTGTGCTGAGTAGGTGGGCACCCTGTATACACAATGCAACAAATCAGCTGCTTAGCAAAGGATTTGGAGGCTAGTGGAAATCACTGGAATAGCGATGTAGTAGTGGTGTCTGCTACAGTAATTTCTGGCTTCTAGGGCAGCCTTTCTCAACCTTTTTACCCCAAGAGGAACCCTTTGAAACATTTTCCAGGTCTCAGGGAACCTCTGCTAAAATGAATTAAGTGGTGGCCAGTTAGAAGAATGCCTCTATCATTGGTGGTCAGTGGGAAAGATTTCCACCCTAATGCCCTGCACACGCGATAGGATTTTCCGACAACAAATGTTGGATGTGAGCTTGTTGTCGGAAAGTCCGACCGTGTGTATGCTCCATAGAAAATTTGTTGTCAGAATTTCCGACAAACAAATGTTTGAGAGCAGGTTCTCAAATTTTCCAATGATTCCGAGCGTGTGTACATAAGTCCGACGCACAAAAGTCCACCCATGCTCGGGATCTAGCAGAAGAGCCGCACTGGCTATTAAACCTAATTATTCTCGGCTCGTCGTACGTCTTGTACGTCACCGCGTTCTTCACGTTCGGAATTTCCGACAACATTTGCATGACCGTGTGTATGCAAGACAAGTTTGAGCCAACATCCTTTCGGAAAAAAATCCACGGTTTTGTTGTTGAAAAATCCTATCTTGTGTACGGGGCATTACAGTGATGGTCAGAACTGCTAATGATCTGCAGAGTGGCATTGGATGTGGAAGTTATGTAGGCACCAATGGACTGGAGGTCAATCAATCACAGCTCAAGGAACACAATAGAAAAAACACTCTTGTGCGTAAGTATGATGGCCCGGTTGAGGTGGAAGTTACAGTGCACTCCACCAGGGGTATTGCTTCAGGCTTTGCTACCCTCTAGGACTGGGGGTGTCCTTGACAAATCTGAAAAATGACAAGAAAAGGCAGCGCAACAGCCTAGTGCGTTATCCCACGTAAATTTATTCAAGGTATGAAATATTAAAAAACTAACGACCATGAGATGTTAGTAAGCTCAAAACAGCTACTCTTCCATGGCTTAAAAGTCATGGAATACACAGTCTCCAGACCCTGGGGGGACCAATCTGGGGCCACAACTTGCTGATGCATTTTGATGGTTTGTGCTTCTTCCTCAGAGTCACAGCTCAAGGAATCCAAAGCAACCTATGGAGGAAACCTGGTTGAGAAACCCTGTTCAAGAGGTATCCCAAAGGTATGGTATATACATAGTTACGCTGGTCTAGGCTGGACCAATGTATGTATTTTTACAGTGGGGTGCCCTGTCATGGTGCTATAATGCTTTTATATCACCCAGGATTCTCAATTAGCCAGGTTGAGAAGCTCCAGGGTGCTTCTTTTATTTGGAGGAAACCGTTTTTCAGCAAATTACCTTCACTTCCCTACACTTCGTATACTTCCACTATCTCTAATGGTGCTAGGTGCTCACCCCCACTTTTATTAGTATCACTTTATATGTGAGATTCTCACTATCCATACATTTTTTACAGACTTTGGGGCTATGTACCATCACTCAGCACTTCATGGAGGTCTCTACCTTGTGGTACATCTTGTGCACGCTTGCATTGCTTCCTTCAGCTCCCGGGACAGGCTACCCCTTGGGTCCCTGTTTGGACCATATCGTATGTTCTGCTTATTAGCTCCACGTAAGTTTTGTAGGATTGGACATTTCCTTTCCTTGTTATTACACATATTTACATTATCTCTGAGGTTTCTCATTAGATTTATTGGTCATTTTTTAGACATGCTGAAGAGTGGTTTATACCATGAAACGCGTCGGCCCTATTTAGGATGCAGTCATGACTTCAATCTACCATGTTCTTTTTATATTCCTACAGTTTTAATTATCAATGCTTTTTACTCATCATATGGAGCCTTGTATACCGGCCACGGGCACGTGCTTTGACACCAACACATTATATGCGTGTTTATACATCCGATGACTGATTGTTGTACCGACCCGCTGCCAGTACCATGTGACTGCTGTGACCAATCATAGCAGATCACATGACAGTTGTAAATAATGGATGGCTTCCTTTCATGCCATCCATTTCATACAATTGTGTTGCTAGCTGTGATTGGTCACAGTGATCACATGGTACAGACAGGGCCAATCATAGCCCATCTGTACCATGTAATTAGCTTTGGCCAATCACAGCTAATCACAGCAAAAGACACTGAATGAACCAGTTCCATTCAATAAAAATAGCTGCTTATACCAATGAAATTCATTAGTATAAGCAATCGCAATGTGTAAAAAAATTAAAAAAAATCCTTATCACTTCCCCAGAGTAGTACAGTGTTAATATGGTAAGCCTAAAGGAGAAGTAGGGCCAAAGCTACTTTGGTCATACTTCTCCTATGGATCACAGGAGCCCGCTGTCTGCTGACATAACAGAGCCAGTTCAGGCTCTAAGAAGATCCTGACCATATGGTCGGTACCCGACCAGAAGCCTGGATGGGCATCTGCCTCTCAACAAGCTGCCCTTTCCTCCTCCTTCACAGCCCAATGCTCCAGTGAGCGCTGGAGGGGAGACGAGAGAGCCACTGACTGACAGTCACGGCTCTCTGCTCAGATTGGAGGGGGAGAACTGAGCGATCAACAGGGTTTAATCGCACAGTTCTCACTACAGAGCCGGTAGGGGAGAAATGCTTTATTGGATCAATGCTGCATCCACACAGGTGAGTATGAATGTTTTTTTTCAAATCCCGAACCTCTCTTTTAAACTGTCAATCACCTGCCGTATGCTGGAGCTCCCCTGCCTAGTCCCCCTGGATCCCTTTAAGTCCACATGACCTGTCAGGAGTGGCTCATGCAGATAGCAGAGGAAGGAGACAGCAGACAGAATACACACTATACAGAGATATGCTTTGTTCATTTTATATTTCAGAGGTTTACAATCACTTTATAAATGTGCCTATGTATATATATATATATATATATATATATATATATATATATATATATATATATATACTTTAAAGAAGAAACTTTATACATACACTATATTGTCAAAAGTATTGGGACACCTGCCTTTACACACACATGAACTTTAATGGCATCCCAGTCTTAGTCCGTAGGGTTCAATGTTGAGTTGGCCCACCCTTTACAGCTATAACAATTTCAACTCTTCTGGGAAAGCTGTCCACAAGGTTTAGGAGTGTGTCTATGGGAATGTTTGACTATTCTTCCAGAAGCACATTTGTGAGGTCAGGCACTGATATTTGACGAGAAGGCCTGGCTCTCGGTCTCCACTCTAATTCATCCCAAAGGTTGAGGTCAGGACTCTGTGCAGGCCAGTCAAGTTCCTCCACCCCAAACTCACTCATCCATGTCTTTATGGACCTTGCTTTGTACACTGGTGGGCAGTCATGTTGGAACAGGAAGGGGCCATCCCCAAACTGTTCCCACAAAGTTGGGAGCATGAATTTGTCCAAATATGCTGATGGCTTAAGAGTTCCCTTCACTGGAACTAAGGGGCCAAGCCCAACCCCTGAAAAACAACCCCACACCATAATCCCCCCTCCACCAAATGAGTTGGACCAGTGCGCAATCAAGGTCCATAAAGACATGGACGAGCGAGTTTGGGGTGGAGGAACTTGACTAACTTCAACCCGATAGAACACCTTTGAAATGAATTATAGCAGAGATTGCGAGCCAGGCCTTCTCGTCCAACATCAGTGCCTCACCACACAAATGCTCTTCTGGAAGAATGGTCAAACATTCCCATAGACACCCTCCTAAACCTTGTGGACGGCCTTCCCAGAAGAATTGAAGCTGTTATAGCTGTAAAGGGTGGGGCAACTCAATATTGAACCCTACGGATTAAGACTGGGATGTCATTAAATTTCATGTGCGTGTACAGGCAGGCGTCCCAATACTTTTGAGAACATAGTGCATGACCGGCATTACCTAAAAAAAAAAAAAAGATTTATAAGCTACAGATCCTTTGTTAAATGCATTTAATTGCCTAAAGATAATGAGTCTGTGGTCCATCAAAGCCGACAGAACAATCTCCCGTCCAAAATCCTGTATGAACTGGAAGCCGGCCACAAGTCTGGTGACACCAAATAAAATGTTAACAAATGCCTTTAAATGATGCAAGGATTATGTGTCCGACCTGGTTTGATGCCAGTAACATTTCCTCCAATGTGAAGCGGCATTTAATTAGGATCAGCCCTTATCTCTGCCAATGCAGAAATCTGTTGAAACAAAGTTTTTTTTTTTTTTTTCTTTTTTTTAACGCAGCCTTAGAAATCTCGCTGAAATTTTCCTTTTTGATGGCGGTGCCCCTTGGCGGTCTCATCAGCCCCTTTTCCTGACAATTAAACTCTTCATCTGTTGGCAAATATAAAAAGCTTCAAAATTAAGCCGATTTGAAAACGCCACGCGCCATGAACAGACCTGCGAATCCCAAATTGCTTTTTTTTTTTTTTTTTTTTTTTAATTTAATTTTTTTTTTTTTTTTTAGCCCTTTTCAAACCGCCATTCAATTGTACTGTGCGCAGATCTGCCTTTCATGTCAGATGGAATCGCCTCCTCTTAACATGGGAGATATGATTTTATTGAAATGGCGGTATGAAGCTGCGATTCTTCCTCCCGGCGCAGCCCCCAGCACAGGAGGAAAGGAGGCGGGGAGGGGGGGGGGAGGGGATTTATAACTCACTGTGCTGCAATTAAAAAACCTTCCATCACCTTTATCTTAAATGTACTCTCTGAAAAGTGGGGAACGTGGGAGGATTATAGCGAGTCGGCGGAGAGCTGCGCAAAGCACTTTGTGCTTGATGAAATTGAGATTTAAAAAAAAAAAAAATTATTTTAGAACAGAGGAATTAAAAGGATAGATTCTGGACTCTGCTCCTTTTTTTTTTTTTTTTTTTTTTAATAAAATGGAAAAATTTGAAAGCCAAGGCAAAGATATTGTTATATAGTCTTTAACTCTTTGTGAGGTTCTCGGCGACGCTCACCAATTCCACTGCAAACGGCGAGACGGGCCGGCTGAGTTATCAGGCGGAGATATGAAATTCTAAAGGTTGGAAGGACCAGAGAGCAGACACATTGTTATAATATAGAGCCCTGACATTCCGCCGTTTATAACCCCTAATATTTTAACTTTGGAAGTTCATGTGAAAGAGAAGAAACCTGAAACGGAAATGGCTTCTTGTGCTTTTATCACCAAAGGCGTCATGAGGGTGGAATGTACACTATACAACCCCTGGCAAAAATTATGGAATCACCAGTCCCTGAGGATGTTCCTTCAGTTGTTTTATTGTTGTAGAAAAAAAGCAGATCACAGACATGGCCAAGAACTAAAGGCATTTCAAATGGCAACTTTCT
Organism: Aquarana catesbeiana; assembly: GCF_042186555.1. Taxonomy (NCBI): domain Eukaryota; kingdom Metazoa; phylum Chordata; class Amphibia; order Anura; family Ranidae; genus Aquarana; species Aquarana catesbeiana. The sequence goes on along the minus strand of NC_133336.1, from coordinate 26,456,552 downwards.
GGCTTTAAGAAACACTAAAAGAAATCAAGAAAAATAATTGTGGTGGCCAGTAACAGTTAGATTTATAGAACAAGCACAGGGAATAAATTATGGAATCACTCAACTCTGAGGAAAAAATTATGGAATCATGAAAAACAAACAAAATAACACTCCAACACATCACTAGTACTTTGTTGCACCACCTCTGGCTTTTATAACTGCTTGCAGTCTCTGAGGCATTGACTTAATGAGTGATAAACAGAACTCTTCATCAATCTCGCTCCTGATTGCTGTTGCCAAATCATCTTTGCAGGTTGGAGCCTTGTCATGGACCATTTTCTTTAACTTCCACCACAGATTTTCAATTGGATTGAGATCCGGACTGTTTGCAGGCCATGACATTGACCTTATGTGTCTTTCTTCAAGGAATTTTTTCACAGTTTTTGCTCTATGGCAGGATGCATTATCATCTTGATAAATGATTTCATCATCCCCCAAACATCCTTTCAATAGATGGGATAAGAAAAGTGTCCACAATTTCAATGTAAACCTGTGCATTTATTGAAGATTTAATGACAGCCATCTCCCCAGTGCCTTCACCTGACATGCAGCCCCATATCATAGTTGACTGTGGAAATTTGCATGTTTTCTTCAGACAGTCGTCTGCATAAATCTCATTGGAACGGCACCAAACAAAAGTTCCAGCATCATCACCTTGCCCAATGCAGATTGGAGATTCATCACTGAATATGACTTTCATCCAATCATCCACAGTCAATGATTGCCTTTCCTTAGCCCATTGTAACCTTGTTTTTTTGTGTTTAGGTGTTAGAGATGGCTTTCTTTTAGCTTTTCTGTATGTAAATCCCATTTCCTTTAGGCGGTTTCTTACAGTTCGGTCACAGATGTTGACTCCAGTTTCCCCCCATTTGTTCCTCATTTGTTTTGTTGTACATTTTCAGTTTTCAAGGCATATTGCTTTAAGTTTTCTGTCTTGACGCTTTGATGTCTTCCTTGGTCTACCAGTAGGCTTGCCTTTAACCACCTTCCCATGTTGTTTGTATTTGGTCCATGTTTTAGACACAGCCGACTCCGAACAACCAACATCTTGTGCAACACTGCGTGATGATTTACCCTCTTTACCTACATACTAACAAGCAGATTTCATCTGATGAGGGTGTTATAGGGCGTACACACGGTCGGACTTTGTTCGGACATTCCGACAACAAAATCCTAGGATTTTTTCCGACGGATGTTGGCTCAAACTTGTCTTGCATACACACGGTCACACAAAGTTGTCGGAAAATCCGATCGTTCTGAACGCGGTGACGTAAAACACGTACGTCGGGACTATAAACGGGGCAGTGGCCAATAGCTTTCATCTCTTTATTTATTCTGAGCATGCGTGGCACTTTGTCCGTCGGATTTGTGTACACACGATCGGAATTTCCGACAACGGATTTTGTTGTCGGAAAATTTTATCTCCTGCTCTCCAACTTTGTGTGTCGGAAAATCCGATGGAAAATGTCCGATGGAGCCCACACACGGTCGGAATTTCCGACAACACGCTCCGATCGGACATTTTCCATCGGAAAATCCGACCGTGTGTACGGGGCATTAGTGTTTGTAATGAAAATTTACAGGGTGATTCCATAATTTTTTCCTCAGAATTGAGTGATTCCATAATTTATTCCCTGTGGTTGTTCTATAAATCTAACTGTTACTGGCCACCACCATTATTTTTCTTGATTTATTTTAGTGTTTCTTAAAGCCAGAAAGTTGCCATTTGAAATGCCTTTGTTTTTGGCCATGTCTGTGATCTGCTTTTTTTCTACAACAATAAACAACTGAAGGAACATCCTCAGGGACTGGTGATTCCATAATTTTTGCCAGGGGTTGTATAGTGTACATTCCACCCTCATGACGCCTTTGGTGATAAAAGCACAAGAAGCCATTTCCGTTTCAGGTTTCTTCTCTTTCACATGAACTTCCAAAGTTAAGTATTAGGACACCTGCCTTTACACGCACATGAACTTTAATGGCATCCCAGTCTAATGCCCTATACACACGATCGGATTTTCCGACGGGAAATGTTGGATGTGAGCTTGTTGGCGATAAGTCTGACCGTGTGTACGCTACATCGGATATTTGTTGTCGGACTTACCGCCAACAAATGTTGGCTAGCATGTTCTCAAATTCTCCGCCAACAAATGTCTGTTGTCGGATTTTCCCAGCGTGTGTACACAAGTCCGTCGGACAAAAGTCCAAAGTACAAACACGCATGCTCGGAAGCAAGGAGGAGCCGGAAGCGGTCGGTCTTGTAAACTAGCGTTCGTAATGGAGAATTCACATTCGTGACGCGGCAAATTATGAAATCTGGAAATGCAGCGCACAATTCTCTTCTTCTTTAATGGGATAATAATGAAGCTGCTTTGCTGGTGATACTGATGGAGTTATTGCAAACGAATTTTCAAAGGCTTTTTTTTTCTAGTGATATCAAGAATAATATTATTATGTTTTTGTTTTGTTTTTTTAATTTGGGCAAGTTACCACAACACCATTATCCCGTAGTTTTTAAGATAAAAGTTACAACTATGTTGGTGTCCCTTGTTAATTTTACATTGTATTTTTTTTTAAATGTAACTTCCTACTCCCAAACTGTCATTTGAAGTAAAACACATAGCCAAGTATTATTCTACACAATTTTTTTATTCTGCATTAAAAAAAAAAAACAAATAAAATTAGACATGTTATCTGCCAATAGAAAATAACCAAAAAGTGCATTCTATGCATCCAATAATATAGAAAATTTACTAAATCAAATCATTTTTCAACCAAAAAAATAATGTCAAAGCAATAACTCCAAGGCCAATAACTAATAAAACATTATCTCCTCCGATTCCGCAATATGGCTGGTTGACGAACGGCCGTTCAGGAACGAACTGAAAAGCACAAAATGAAAAGCGATAAAGGAAAAACGCAAAAAGAAAAGCGCGAATCAACACTCACCAAACTTCTACTAACACAAAATTAGCAGAAGGAGCCCAAAGGGTGGCGCTAAAGAGCTGAAAAACAACGTAGTCCGTCACTACGTTCGTTTTTGTTGGCCTACAATTCCTTGCTGTTTGTATGCAAGACAAGTTTGAGCCAACGCCCTTCGGACAAAATTCCACAGTTTTGTTGTTGGAAAGTCCGATTGTGTGTATGAGGCTTTAGGCTGGATTCACACCTATGTATTTTTAGTGCTTTTTGCATTTTGCAGATTTGCTCTAGAGAACGTGTTCCATTGGAATCCATGTTAAATGGGCTGTATTGCAAATCTGCAAAATGCAAAAAGCATTAAAAATGCATAGGTGTGAATCAAGCCATATGCCCCGTACACACGGTCGGACTTTGTTCGGACATTCCGACAACAAAATCCTAGGATTTTTTCCGACGGATGTTGGCTCAAACTTGTCTTGCATACACACGGTCACACAAAGTTGTCAGAAAATCCGATCGTTCTAAACGCGGTGACGTAAAAAACGTACGTCGGGACTATAAACGGGGCAGTGGCCAATAGCTTTCATCTCTTTATTTATTCTGAGCATGCGTGGCACTTTGTCCGTCGGATTTGTGTACACACGATCGGAATTTCCAACAACGGATTTTGTTGTCGGAAAATGTTATCTCCTGCTCTCCAACTTTGTGTGTCGGAAAATCCGATGGAAAATGTCCGATGGAGCCCACACACGGTCGGAATTTCCGACAACACGCTCCGATCGGACATTTTCCATCGGAAAATCCGACCGTGTGTACGGGGCATTAGTCTGCAGGGTTCAATATTGAGTTGGCCAACCCTTTGCAGCTCTAACAGCTTCAACTCTTCTGGGAAGGCTGTCCACAAGGTTTAGGAGTGTGTCTATGGGAATGTTTGATCATTCTTCCAGAGGCGCATTTGTGAGGTCAGGTACTGATGTTGGACAAGAAGGCCTGGCTCTCAGTCTCCTCTCTAATTCATCCCAAAGGTGTTCTATGGGGTTGAGGTCAGGACTCTGTGCAGGCCAGTCAAGTTCCTCCACCCCAAACTCGCTCATCCATGTCTTTATGGACCTTGCTTTGTGCACTGGTGGGGCCATCCCCAAACTGTTCCCAAGACTCGGTATGCTGACGCCTTAAGGCCTGGTTCACACCTATGCGTTTTTTAGTGCATTTTCAGTATCTATTTATTAACAAATTTATAAAAAAGAAGTTAATACAATGAATTAATAATTCAAAATAATAAATAAAAAAGCTAATGCACTTACAGTACATGTATATTACAAGATAGAAATCTCGTACAAAAAAAAAGCCCCACTGTGCCCTCCAGCATGCTTTCCAGTAAGTGGAAGTGACTCACCGGAAGTCCCATCCTACGTGTTTCGTCATCAAATCGTGGTGTCCTCAGGACTATTATTCCTTTCTGGACATTTTTTGACCGGCTTGTTCATTCAAGGAGTCCATCCGGTGAGTGCGTTGTGAGGATCTGGGGTACACCGGAGTTGGAGACACTTGCATTGATGTCGTCACCTGATGCGGCCCCTTTTTTTTGTTATTTATGGAGCAGCACTGAACACTATCACGGTTTGGACTTTATCCTAAATGAGACTTATATGCGTTTTTTTTTTGTTTGCACAGATAGCATTCATATATTGTCTTGTATTTTGTTGATGCTGCTTATTTTATATTTGTTATAGTGCTGCCTCCCTTGATTATGGTTATTTGTATTGACATTTTAAGACATTCGATGTCTTGTGACAGCAGCTGATTTTTTCTTTGTAAGCACTATTATTTGAGTGGATATAGTGGTACAGTAATTACAGTAATTAAGCCAGGGTGGGTGTTTTATTTTATTTTTTTATAAAAACAGTGTTAAACCCAAACCAAACATTTATTATATTGCAGCTTACCAATTCTTAGATGTGATGGCTGCATTTGTTTTCTTTTTTTTAGGCTTTCTTACTTCTATTTTCATCTGGTGAATCAGCCAGTAAGTCTGTTATTTTTCACAAGCTTCCCAGCAGAATGTATCAGTTTACATGGATGAGATAAACCACTTAACACTGACATGGGGTTACAATGATCAGCTTTTATTTATTCATGAAAAAACCTTTATTCCAAAAGGAAAAAATACAGTTTGCTGTAACTGATTATAAAGCGTGAGCTGGAGTTTGGCTTCAGTTTGTTTTGTGTAATAAAATCTGCTAATACACTTAACACTCCCCTCTCCCAGACAGACAACGCTGCTGTTCGCTGTGCCTCCTGTGCTCATTCCTCCTGAGTGGTGCCTCACTAAGGCCCCATTCACACCTCCAGCGTTTTGTAGCCTGAAGCTCGAAGCTCCAAAATGCTGGAGGAGAAAGAAATCAATTATTCTCTACGGCGATGGTTCACATCTCCACTACAAATCATCTCAAGCCAAACGCCTGAAGCTCAAAAAAGTTTTGGAGATTTTTTTTTGAAGCTCGAATCGGGCGGACTGCTGCATTTTTTTTTAAGCATTTTTGTTCCATAGAGATGCATGGAAGCGTTTGATTCAAAAGTTTTTGAGCGTTTTAGCGCATTGTCACATGCTTTTCTGCAATAATTAGTTAAAATTAAATAATAATAATAATCATTAATAAAAATGAATAAACAATAAATAAAATACATAAATACATTTTAATGATCATAAATAAATAAATAAATAAATAAAATAATAAAAATAAATAAAATAACCCTAACCCCAACCCTTAATATTAACCCCTTAACCTAATTCTAATCACTAACCCTAATAATAATCCCTAACCCTAAAGCCGCGTACACACGAGCGGAATGTCGGAGAGAAAAAGTCAGACGGAAGCTTTTCATCGTCTATTCCGATCGTGTGTGTGCCTCATCGGACTTCTTTTTTCGAAAATTCTGACGGACCTAGAAATGGAACATGTTCTAAATATTTCCGACGGAACCAATTCCTATCGGGAAAACCGATCGTCTGTACGCTGTTCCGACGGACCAAAAAACGACGCATGCTCTGAAGCAAGTACGAGACGGAAGCTATTGGCTACTGGCTATTGAACTTCCTTTTTCTAGTCCCGTCGTACGCGTTGTGCGTCACCGCGTTCTGGACGGTCAGACTTTGGATTGACCGTGTGTGGGCAAGACCGCTTGAATGGAATTCCGTCGGAGTTCCGTCGGAGAAACCTTCGGAGTTTATTCAGATGGCAAAACCGGTCGCGTGTACGCCGCATAACCCTAATATTATCCCCTAACCGTAATTCTAACCCCTAACCCTAATATTAACCCCTAACCTAACAACATAAATACCGTATTCATCGCCGTATAACACGCACATTGATTTTAAGAGGGAAGTTTCAGGAAAAAATCTTACATTTTAAATAAGGAACTTTGAAGCCAAATAAGGGTCAGTGCCCATCTGCAGCCTCACAAGTGCCATCAATGCAGCCTCATCAGTCCACATCAATGCAGCCTCACAAGTGCCTTCAATGCAGCAGCCTCAACATTGCCATCAGTGCAGCTTGATAGATGCCCATCTGCAGCCTAAAATGGACAAGCGCCGACAGATTACAAACAGTGAGAATCTCCTATGATAGACAGAACACTGGTCCAACGGTGGCCCAGGAGACAGGTCTTCCTATTACAGAGGCCGCCAAGTAAACAGGAGATTCGCACTGTATGTAATCTGACAGCGCTCGTCCCTCCCCCCTCTCCCTGTCCCCTCCGAGGCACTTAAAATTGAAGTATCGGCGTATAACACACACACACGTTATTTGCACCTGATTTTCAGGGTGAAAAAGTGAGTGTTATACGCCAATAAATACAGTAAATAAAAATAAGTAAATAAATTAATAATAAATACATAAATAAATAATGGAATAAATTAACCCCTAACCCTAACCTTTAACCCCTTACAAAAAAGTAAAAAAAAAATAATAATAATAAAAAAATAATAAATAAAAACGGATGAAAAAGCTTAAAAACACAGCAGCATGAAACAGATGATATTTTTCTCAATTGGCTAATAAAAAAGCCCAAAAAAACGCCACAAAAATGTTCAAAAATGCCCATACAAACCAAAATAACACTGAAAAATGGGACACCCAGGTGTGAATGCAGTCTAATACACGAGGTGTGTTACTGGCCAGATCTCCAGGTGAAAACAGAGGGGGAAAAAAAGCCAAAGAAAAGAAAACGAATGCAGCCACTACATCTAACGATAATGGTAAGATGCAATATATTACATTTCTGGTTGGGCTTTAATACCCCTTTAAATGTAGAAACAGATTTACCAGGTCTACCATTTTTTTATGAATTTTTCCTGTTAGAAGACTTAAAAAAAAAAAAGAAATAGTAATTTTTTTTTCTTATGAATGAAAAGCCAGACTGGTGCTTTGAGTTCCTCTAACATAATAGATCGATAAGGCACCCTCGTTGTCTCCATCTCGTGTTACGTCAGACTGATTGGCACGTCGTCCGTTCTAAAATTCTCATTGTAAGTGAGCTGTTTTCACCAATCACTCCGAGCCGTGACAGATGTATTGATTGGTGACACATATATAAGTTACAGGCTCACTAACTCCGCAGGTCCCGTGATCTCCACCTGTTAGCGTTTTATGGATCCCTCCAGAGTCTGCAGACACCTAGTCAGACAGGAAGCAGAGTCGCTCTCCCAGGGATGGAGCCCCACACCTGCTATCCCCCTCTGGCTGGTGTGTTTATTAGACTTTTCTGCTCCCGATTGACCTCCATCAAATAAGATGAAATGGAATTACCAGCGCACAGAACTTCCTCCCCCCGTAAGAAGCCACGATTCCTCATCCCGATTCTCATGGTCCTTGTAGAAACTGGCAATTATCTCAGCTCTGCCTACTCCTAAGGGGGCAATTCACACTAAGGCCTTTGGAACAATGGCAATTCTGACCTTGGTGGTGACAACTTGCCAGAAAAAGGATTGGTAAAATGTGTAGAGAAAATGCTGACCTTTTTTCATGCATAGCTCCCTCGTGGTTGGAGATGTTGCAGAATCTAGCCCACCAGTGATGGAGCAACGCATGGAAACAGGTGAGTATTTCTCTGCCCTGTATAGTGGCCGTATTACTGGCAAGTTGTTGTCACCAACCAGGCTGCTGGTGTGCCATGAACCAAAATGAGGTTGAAGTACAACACCGGTGGTATGTGGTGTTGGCTCAGGACTTGTGTGCTCCTGGAGCAGGGTGAGATGAGTGTAGCGCTACCCCTGTGGGGGCCACTGGTAACATCTGGTTCCTCCCTAATAGTCACCACTGAGCTTGACCATGGTGTGCGGCTCTAAGACAGCGGCAGCAAGTGCCTCACCAGGGAGCTGAGGGGGCGGAGTCAGATGGGACCCGCTGTCTTGGTGCCGCACACCTGTAACCATGGTCAAGCTCAGTGGTGAGTATGGGGACCCATAACCCCTCCTACCCTGTGCCTTTATAACTAATACTGTGCCATTTTGCCAAATATATACTTTTTTCATTCTAGGTACATTGTTACACACATCCACCCCTGAAGAGCGAGCTGGATCTTACGAAACTAGTCGGGTAGTATGATGCCTGTGTACTATGGCTGCTATTACATCCATGTACCAATATTTCTTTTGATTGGCAACTGTTGGTGTTATCTATGCATGTAAACAATTTTACTTGAATAAACCATATACTGTATTTACTACTGTTATGTTTACTGGCGGAAACGGTACCCACTTCATTGAAAGTCCCAGGGCGAATCCTTCATTTTATTAAGTGTTGGCAATTGATGGGCACAGTGGCTGCATTTGATGGTACAGTGGCTGCATTTGATGGGCACAGTGGCTGCATTTGATGGGCACAGTGACGGCAATTGATGAGCACAGTGTTGGCAATTGATGGGCACAGTGGCTGCATTTGATGGTACAGTGGCTGCATTTGATGGCACAGTGGCTGCATTTGATGGTAGAGTGGCGGCAATTGATGGGCACAGTGGCTGCGTTTGATGGTACAGTGGCTGCGTTTGATGGTACAGTGGCTGCGGTTGATGGTTCAGTGGCTGCATTTGATGGCACAGTGGCTGCGTTTGATGGCACAGTGGCTGCGTTTGATGGCACAGTGGCTGCGTTAAATGGTACAGTGGCTGCGTTTGATGGTACAGTGGCTGCATTTCATGGTACAGTGGCTGCATTTGATGGCACAGTGGCTGCATTTGATGGTAGAGTGGCAGCAATTGATGGGCACAGTGGCTGTGTTTGATGGTACAGTGGCTGCGTTTGATGGTACAGTGGCTGCGTTTGATGGTTCAGTGGCTGCATTTGATGGCACGGTGGCTGCATTTGATGGTACAGTGGCTGCGTTTGATGGCACAGTGGCTGCGTTTGATGGTACAGTGGCTGCGTTTGATGGTACAGTGGCTGCGTTAAATGGTGCAGTGGCTGCGTTTGATGACACAGTGGCTGCGTTTGATGGCACAGTGGCTGCGTTTGATGGCACAGTGGCTGCGTTTGATGGTACAGTGGCTGCATTTGATGGGCACAGTGAGGCTGCAATAGATGGGTTTTCTTTTCAGAATTTTTCAGTGTGGCTGGTGCTCAAAAAATTTTGAGCACCAGCCACACTGGTTTATTGTTCCTTTTAATACTTCTATGGTTTGAGTCACTTCTGGATAACCTTTGAGGAAAGCGGTGTTGTTGTATATGAGCCACCTCAACAGAGCAAGTGGGCTTGCCTGATTGCCTCTTTTATATGTCTTGCCAGAGAAGAAGAGGCAGGGTTTAAGGTATGCATTCTGGGATATTTATCAATTTATAGCATGGGGGGAGAGGTGTTGGGGGAATGGGTTCGGCAGAATCCTGGAGTTGAACTTTAGGTTGCAGTGGTTTTGAACTACTGGGGTAGAGGTTGGGTGGCTGTTGGGATTGGAAGCATTAAATGTTAAATACGATAGCGCGCATGTTTTGGGGGCCAAATGTGTCGGTTGTTTTATATGAATTATAGAATTATGAACCATAAAAAGTATATATGACTCTCTTGTCTTTTATTTTATTGCTCCTCTCAATACTTCTGTGGTTTGAGTCACTGCTGGATACCCATTGAGGAAGGATGTGTTGTATGTGAGCTACTTCACCAGAGCCAATGGCCTTTTCTGATTCTATGAGGGTTTAAGGTATGTATACTGAGATATTTTATTTTCCATTTAGGAGATGGGAAGGAGGTTTTGGAGGGTATGGGTTGGGTAGAATACTGGAGTCAAACCTTACGTTGCAATTGGGGTTACATATTACTGGGGTAGAGGAGGGGTGGGTGTTGGGATTGGCGGCATTAAATGTTAAAGGACGAAAGCCAACACATATCAGGGACCAAAAGTGTTGGCAGTTTTATATGATCAAATTATGAACAATTAAAAGTATCTTGGCCTTTCTTATGTTTAGGTTTAATGCTCCTTTTGATACTTCTATGGTTCGACTCACTTCTAGATAACCAATGAGGAAAGCCGTGTTGTAAGCCAATGGGCTTGTCTGATTACTTCTTTTATATGTCCTGCCAGAGGGAGGAGGGAGGGTTTAGGGTACTGTATGTATGCTAGGATATTTTTCAATCTTTAGCATGAGGGAGGGGATGTGTTGGAGAAATGGGTTGGGCAGAATCCTGGAGTTGGACTTTAAGGTGCAGTGGGGGTTACATACTACTTGGGTAGAGGAGGGGTAAGTGTTGAGGTTGGAGGCATTACATTTTAAAGGACAGGGCAATCATTTAGTAATGCAGTTTGGTGGGGAGTGAGTATTAAGGGTTGATTTTAGGCTCATCTGGTTTCTTCTTATCTTCTGTCCCGGAGGCCACACACGAAGTAAAGGGAATTTAAACTTTGGGACTGTATTGACCATTTTAGTATTCATACAAGGTGATCACATCTACCTTAATCACCTCTTATCAAGGTCAAATAAATCAATTAAATACAGGGACTCTGGTGATGGATGTGCCCCTCTATGAATATCAAGCTCCTAACATGTCATGCTCCGGGAGTGATTTGGTCAGAGCTGGGGACAGCTGTCTGCCTGGAGTCTCATAGAGGATTTTCTGGAGGAAGAGCAGAGGGAAGAGAACAAGTCCACATGCTCCTCTTAATCAATCTGGTGCCTTGGCTGTGGCCATACATAGGAGTTGATGAGCCATATTGCGACATTAGTGCCTCCTAAATGGACCATAAAGCAGAACTTTGTAAATCACCAGAGCGGTTTGGTGTTGGAGCTCAGAGCTCTGCACAGCTTGAAGCTCTTCCTCTGGAGTTACGGTACACTCTACAGACGTGCAGAGACTGTGACTAAAACTGACTGCTGTCTGTTAGATGGTCAGTCATTATACCAATACTGCGCAGCAAGACGGTCATCTGTCAGAGATAACTGAGCATACAAAGCACAGAGATAACTCACGGATCAGAATGAGCTGTGCCATCAAATGCCTTATTACCCAACACCCTCAACAAGCTATGTGTCTGTTCCAGCCACCAGCTCTACATCAAACTGGTTGGCAGGTAAACGTTTAGGACTGTGGCAGACAATGAAGATTGCTTCCTATTGCTCCTGTGTAGTCAAGAAGCCACCTAGCCATTACACATAATGCAATTCAGTTTACCATCGATACCCCTTTCTTTAAATCCCCAGCCACAGCATTTGTGTTCCTTGTGGGACGTCGCTCTCCCCGCCCAACCAGTTGTAAGGTGTTGGGAGGCCTCAGCCAGCATTACTCCACTAACCACCCCTCTGATGCATTTTTCCCCACCCACTAGGACATAGAGGACTAAGCCCCAGTGGACAGGGCAAAACACATCAGAGGGGAGAGGTTAGGGGAGTAGTGCTGGCTGAGGCCACCCAACACCTTACAATTGGTTGGGCTAGGAGAGCAGTATCCCACTTGTTGTATATCTCTACCACTGGAAGAGTTATTGGGATGCCGGTACCCCCACACCTGAGGATTGGGGGGGGAGTGTCCTCTTGTTTGGAGTTCCAATGCAATACTCCCAATGCACCCGTACCTGCACAAACGGCTGTACCTTAAATTGGGTGCTGAAATGACCAACGGCTGGAACCGACTGCAATCATGAGAAGGAAGTGTCACCAGCACACCAGGATCTCACTCCACCAGGAGCACACTCCAAAGACATGCTGGTAGGTTAATTAGTTCCTGTCAAAAAAATTGGCCCAATATGTGTATGTTGTATGTGTTTGTAAGCGTGTTAGGACCCCATGGGGCAAAGGACCGCGCTATACCGCAGATGGACACCGGCGGCAAAAAGCGCCCTGAGGTGATTCAGTTCGCATAGGTAGCGCTATACAAGTCACTCATTCAATATCTCCAAAATTGGGTCCAAAATTTTACTCACATAGTATCAAGCTTCTATTTATTTTTTTGATACTATGTGATTAAAATTTTGGACCCAATTTTGGAGATCCTGGTGTGCTGGTGACACTTCCTTCTGACTCTTGCTTGGAGTGGCGCTACAAGACTTTATCTATATCTTTATCCATATTTCATCTATATGCTGATACACTCGTCTATATAAAATATATTCTATGTGTCACATGGTAATCTCATATAATATACACTATAGAAGCCAATTATAAAAGCCCATATTAAACCCCCATCCACATCTGCCCCATTAACCTATATTGCATGATCTTTTTTTTTTTTTACCTTGTGAAGTAAGATGTCCACTTTCCAGGACCCTGGCTCACACCTTTCTGGGGATGTGGTGGCTAATCCAGTGCTGCAGTCCCATTCCAATGATGTCACTCCTCTTTTGGATCCTGAGAGGACCCTGCCACTGGGCAGCTAATAGGAAGTGTTCACACGATTTAGGCAGTGACATGGACACCAGAAATAGGACCCTGCCTCAGAAGAGCCAGTCTCCACTGAAGACTTAGGACTGGAGCATCACATGCCAGCAATCGGTTAAAGGGTGTGGGATGGGGTAAATAATATCCCCAGGGCTGGGCTTTAAAGCATATCTGAATCCATATTTTTGTTTTCCATTTTGGATTGAGTGGTGAGGAGTTAGAACTCTTGTGGGTTTTTATTATTTGCAGTTTAGGGATGAAAGCCCCAGGCTATAGGGGATTGGTCCAGGCATACATTTTTGTATTCTAGCCCTTATAAAGGGGTTTGAATATTACTCCCAAAACACATTGGTTTTGGAAGTCATGCGCAAATCAGCTTTCATGCGGGCTAGAATACAATAAAGGCGTATTGCATGTAACAGTTTTGGTAAGACAGATGTGTGAGTACATAGATTTAATTTAAAAACAAATGTCAATTGGCCCAGATTTTCTAGGACAGTTCCTCATCTCATTCCTGGTAAGATTGTGTCCCGGGCTAGTCCTGGGATGATCACAGCATCACCCATACATTAGTTACTCATCATTTGCAGTAAGTCAAATAAGGGTAATAACTAAGGGGATTGCAGCCATGAGTGGGACCACATGAGAAAATGGGCATAAACTGGGCTTGGCCTGGAACGTTGCAATGCCGAGTGTGGGGGTGACATTGTCTCTGGGACTTATATGTTGGTAAGTATGCTCTTCTATGTATATTACATACGTTATTGTGTGTGAAGGGACGCACCAGTGCACAGAGGACAGGTATGAAGGGAGCCTTAACCTATCGATTTGCTTGGGACTGTATACACACTGTATGATACGTTGGTGCTATTGTATGTGAGTAAAATGAAAGGATAAGTTCACCTTTCGTAACATGTTAAAAACATATTCAGGACACACAGATACACGGGCAGATCTGATGCAGACGTGCATGGCATCAGCGATCTGCTGATCGCTGGTGCTATGCTTTACAAGTTTAAATAAATAAATAAATGCACATTTTTTTTATCTGCAAACTTTCTAAAAAGTGAACGTATCCTTTAAAGCAAAACTCCAGGCAATACAGACACAGCATCATTGCCCTTCCAGTTGTTCTTGTATAGAATTGGGAGGACTGTCTTATATGCTGGGGCGTGGCTTCCCCTTTCCCAGGCCTTCATTCAAGTGCAGATACCTTAACCTCCCATAGTGTCCCCCCAACCTCCCACAGTACCTCAGGCCCTCTGAGGGACTTCTGCATCCACAGTGTCGCTTAACCTCCCACAGTACCTCTCAACTCCCAAAGACCCATCAACCTCCTATATTGGCCCACAGTGCCTAGAGGCCCTCTGAGATGCCATATACCTTCACAGTACCCCTCAGCTACCCACAGTATCTAACTCCCATAGTCCCCCTCAACCTCCCATAGTGGCCCAAAGTGCCTCCAGGCCTCCTGAGAGCCCTCAACCTCCGCAGTGCCTCCCAACTCCCAAAAGCCCACCAAGCACTCATAATGGCCCACAGTTCCCAGAGGCCCCATGAGAGCCTGAAAACCTCCACAGTGCACCACAAACCACCCGTAGTGCCTAACTTCCACAATCCCCCCACAACCTGCCATAGTCGCCCAAAGGGCCTCCAGGCCTCCTAAGAGTCCCCAGCCTCCACAGTACCCCATCAACCTCCCACAGTGCCTCCCAACAGCCCACCAAGCATTCATAATTGCCCACAGTTCCCAGAGGCCCCATGAGAGCCTTAAAACCTTCACAGTGCACCACAAACCCCCACACTGCCTAACTCCCACAACCCCCCCCCAACTCCCATAGTGGCCTAAAGTGCCTCCAGGCCTCCTGAGAGTCCCCAGCCCCCCCAGTACTTTCAGTCTCTCACAGTGCCTCCTCCAAAAAGGCCCACCAGGCTCCCATATTGGCCCACAGTGGCTGGAGGCCCCCTGGGACCTCTCAAAATCCACAGTGTGCCTCAATCTCCCATAGTGGCTTCCAACCTCTCACAGTGGCCCACAGTGCCTCCAGGCCTCCACATTACCCCTCAACTGCCCAGCCTCCCACAGTGCCTCCTAGCCTGCTGCAAATCCTCCAGCCCCCAACCTTCAACAGTGTCCCACTCCCCCCCAACTTCCTACAGTGCTCCCCAGACCCCATCCAAAAACTTCACAAGGCCACCAATTCAGCAGCAGAGTCCCCAGAGTCCCCAATCCCCACCCTCCCCACAGTTGTCACGACTTGCCCCATTTAAAGCCTTTTAGCTCAATTTCAATATGTTTTGTATTACAAAACTTTTCTTGTATGAGTATAAACCTATCCTTTACTATTGGGGCATGGATGGATTTGGAAGAATTTACCAGGCTCTGGTCCCAAAAAATGGTTTAGACTCCCTGCCCTATAGAAGAGATAAAATACTTAATCTGAGGTGTATGTGCCTCAATCCGCCGAGCCCAGAAAGACGTATCTATCATTTCAGACCCTGGCTACACCTGAGATGGCCGGATGGTATTTAGAAGCACCTGAAGTCCTGGAGGACTCAACTTTATGATTCTTGTTCTCATCCATCATCTATTGATCCATCACCAGTTCGCGGGCACGGAAGAGCACGTTCAGAAAACATTGTTCAGCAGAGACGGCGGGACGGTCACAGCTCACTTTCTCCCCTCATAATTCCGATTTTCCAGAAGAGATAATGGTAGAAATACGGCCCCGGCTCATGTCACCGTAAAGGAATTTTATACGGAGAACGCCATTATGGCCTATCATTCGGAAATGTCAGGCGGATAAACTGCCGAGGGGAGCGCTGCGGGCTCTGGTGCCGGGAGATCACTCATCCCTCCTCTGACGCCTTTAACGATCTGTCGTTGGGCGCCGGTAACATTTTGAAGTGGATTGTATTGTTAATGCTTTTATGGGAGTTTAAAGTTCTTTGCAGCCCATCTGTGGGAAACGAAATCGTCGCCTTCCTCCCCTCCCGCAGATTAACCTGAAAATTTCATTAACGCCGTCAGGCGATCAATAAACGGCGAATGACTTTTTAACGTCTGACAACCTCGATGATTACGGCGTTTTCCCTCATAAAAGCGCCCGGGAAATGTCACTTTGGTGCACGATTATGTAAAGATCTTCAGAGGAATATTTCAAAAGTCTTTTCTCCAAAAAAAAAAAACGTCAAACTTATTTTAAGATTTGTAATTACCTGTAGTCACTATCATCACTTGCACACTGGATGGAATTTAACATCAGGCTGTGAGTAAGGCTTGGTAGACATCTATAGCGTGGGCATTTCCGCACAGTTTTGCACTTTGCTGAGTGTTGAGTGTATGGCAGCCCATTCATTTTAATTGACTGCCCTATGAGCGAGAAACACAAAAGGTAATTATCTGACTCTTTCCCAAATATGCACCTCCCTGAACCTCATGAATGGCAATGAACAATGAATGGCACCACCACGCATCTTCTAAATGGCAGTGCGTTTCTCTGTGTGTCTGGAAAATACGCAGTTTTGCATGTATTCCCAACACACATAGATATGAACTTAGCCTAAGAGCACATAAACTTAGTGGAGGAGGGTTTAGACTAGGTCCATATCTATGCGCATGGTGAACACACGCAAAACCACGTACTTTTCCACTTCATGTGACACTTCTGATTGCTTTTTAAGGAGCTCCAACAGAAAAGCTGACAGTTGGCATCTTATAGTGACATTATCAGGACCCACCCCACCTGATACTCCTGAATACCCTGTAAGGGGCTCCAACAGAATAATTCACTGCAGGCAATTGACAGGAACAACCTGTAGTGAGGTTAGCAGGACCCACCTAATGTGACAACCCTGAATACCCTTTAGGTGGCGCCACAGATTAATGGACAGTGGGCAAATGACAGGAATGTCCTTTGGTGATATTAGCAAGACCCACAACATGTGACACTTCTGAACTCCTTACTGTATAGGGGTCTCCAACAGATTGAGAGTGGGCAAAGGATGGGAACGTCTTGTAGTGATGTTAGCTGGACTCACCTCATGTGACACCCCTGAATATCTTGTAGGTGGCTCCAACAGATTAATTGGCAGTGGGAAAATGACAGCAATGTCCATTATTAATGTCAGCAGGACCCACCCCATGTGACACTTCTGAATGCCTTGTAGGGGTCTCCAACAGATTAATTGATAGTGGGTAAAGGATAGGAATGTCCTTTAGTGACGTTAACGGGACCCAACCCATGTGACACTTCTGAATGTCCTGTAAGGGTCTCCAACAGATTAATTAATAGTGGGCAAAGGGCAGGAATGTACTTTAGTGACGTTAGCAGGACCCACCCCAAGTGAAACTTCTGAGTGCCTTGTAGGGGCTCCAACGCATTAATTGTCAGTTGGCAAAGGACAGGAACATTTTTTAGTTATGTTAGCAGAAGTCACTACATGTGATACTCCTTAACAAGGCCCCTGATAAGGGGGTAGCATCAGTACTCCTGTATGGGGTCCAGGCCAGCAGGTGGGGATGGGGCCTGAGCACTGCAGCAGGGGAATCAGATATTGGCAGGAGAGGGGGTGATTTGTGAAGCTGGTGGGGGAAGGGGCAATTAGAGGAACTGATCCCTTGGGTGTCTCGACCTGCAGCAGCTAAAAGCTGGCTTCTCCTTCTCTCCCTCCCATTGGCTTTCAGTTGCTGCAGGGAGATACAGAGAGACACACTGGGGATAGGTTCCTGCAATTGCCCCCTCCCGGCTCACTGAACACCTTCCCTGTTCTGGATTTGATTCCCCCTGCTGCCCGCTTATAATGATTATAGTGTATTCTTAATGAAAATATAATTGTAATTTTTTTGGGGGGGGCCCTGTGATTTCTAACAGCAGCCCTGATCCTGAATACCCTGTAGGGGGCTCCAACAGATTAATAGACAGCAAGTAAATGACAGGAATGTCCTTTAATGGTGTTAGCATGACCCACCTCTTTTGAAACTTCTGAATACTTGTAGGAGTCTCCAACAGATTAATTGATAGTTGGCAAATGACGGGAATGTCCTCTAGTGATGTTAGCACGACCCACCCCATGTGATACTTCTGAATGCTCTATAGGGGTCTCCAACAGATTGAGAGTCCTACTGTGATGTCAGCAGGAAGCGTAACACGCTGCCTCTTAGCTCCACCCAATGAATGAGTTAAATGAAAAACAAGTGACAAGAATATAAGAGACCAAAAAGGGTCATTTACATTACAAATGATACAATATATCATACCATTGTTTTAGTGAGTTTTATTTGACGCATCAACTAGACCTGATGGGTCCACATACACTTTAATTTCTAAATCTCCTGCATTGTGCTGAGCGTGACACGTTGATGTTTCCTAGCACATTCTGGATTCAGGAGGGACAAGCGCCAATGGCTTGTTTTCAGCAGCGAGGGACAAGTCAGTTTTAGGATTATTACAATGGCTGAACTGAAAAACAACTTACGGATTTCAGACTTATATATGTATGAACCATGGAGGCTTATCAATACCTGACGGAGTTCTTCTGAATTCAACACTTTGGTTTTCCTTCTGCTATCAGCCTCCTATCCACTGAGCATGTGCACCAGCTCCACAGAGCTCAATGAGGAGAGCTGAAAACCCTCTCATCCAGCTGCTTGTGCATTTTAATTTGACTTTGCATTAGGAGGAGAAGTGTAAATGGATTGTCCGCTCTGCTCCAGGTCTGAACAACTATGTACAAGCCCATCTATCTCCCAGTCCACAGCCCGGGCCCTTTGTACATCGCATTGTAACGGTGCCAATGTTTAGCTTTGTTATCAAGCACAGGACTGGGAGCCAGCATAGGCACAGGCCGAGCTGTAAATCTGCGGGTTGGCAGCCAGGAACGGGTGGAGGCCTTCCAAGGTTTTTTTGGAGCTGAACTTTGTGAAAAGCACATAAAGGGGGCAAAACATGAGCTGAGAACTTAATCCTTGCTGGATCATAATTGTCAGCAGGGTCGGAGGATCCCCCTTGTAATGACATTGCCATTCAGGAGCCAGCAGCATGGGTGGGTCCTTCACAAAATATATTTCAAGAGCGAGAATTAAAGCGGTTGGCCGGTGGTCTATGGAGAAGTAAATCTGAGTTTAAAGTAAGCTGATAATGTAAGGGAAGGCTTACATATGATCTGGAAATATGAAAATCTCAGCGTGGCAGATGACATACTATTCCTGCCACCACTTGTACGCCATGTTGGATGAAGAATCCCTTCATTGTATCACCCTGATCTCAGGACTTGGCTAGCTCTTGGATGATCTCAGAGGACTTTGGATCTACCCAACAAATTCCTCCTTGACCTAACTGGCCATTGCGATACAGAATACCCCGCTTCTATGTGGGCTGATAACGTGAGGGAAGACAAAATTCTGTAAGACATATTTATGCTCTAGAAATATGAAACTATCTTTTACTTAGGTTTAATAAAGTTTTAACCAAAGTAGCAGTACACAGACAGTGCAAATGCTGAAAATTTTCCTACAAGTAATGTAAAAAATTCCCACCCTTGTTGAAAGGCAACATCAATACAATAAGGTATGACATAGATAATGAATTAGCTAAAGACCCTTTCAAAGAAAGTAGAAGACGTGCCTGTTATAAGAGACATTTCAACTAAAACAAGAAACACAGCAACAAGGAATTCAGATCAATGTCATACCCCTTATTTCACAGCTGTACTAACAGCTCTGAAACCTAAGAGAGCCCATCTAAAAGAGGCCTGGCTGAAAGGAAAAAAAGGAGGTGAAGGCAAATTGGAAAGGGAATAAATGGCCACGGCGAGTAGAACCCATCCAGAGCTTCAAAAGCCCCCAACAAAGGAGGGTAGAAACAAGTAAAAGAAAAATAGGAAAGTACAAGAACAGAAGAGAGAAGACAGAAAGTAAGATAAAATTTAAAAAAAAAGGGGGGGGAGGGCAGGGAAAAGAGAATAGGGTACCCCAGGGGTGAAATATGAGATCTCATTGTGGCAGATGACCTACCATTCTGTCATTATCTGTACACCATATTGGATGAAAAGTTCCCTCTTTGTATCATCCTGACCTCAGGACTTGGCCAACTCTTGGAAAATCTTGGAGGACTTTGGATCTACCTAACAAATTCCTCCTTGGCCTTATTGGCCATTGGAATGTAGAGTACCCTCCTTTTTGGTGAGCTGATAACGTAAGGGAAGAAAGAACTGGCGTCGTCAGATGGACCGACACATAATGTCCCAAAGGTGTTCTACTGGATTTAGGTCAGGCGAGCGTGGGGGCCATTCAATGGTATCAATTCCTTCATCCTTCATTGGCTGCATACTCTCGCCACATGAGGCCAGCATTGTCGTGCACCAGGAGGAACCCAGGACCTACTGCACCAGCATAGGGTCTGACAATGGGTTCAACTTTGATTTAATCCCGATACCTAATAGCAGTCAGGGTGCCATTTTCTAGCCTGTAAAGGTCTGTGCGTTCCTCCTTGGATATGCCTCCCCAGACCATCATTGACCCACCACCAAACCGGTCATGCTGAACGATGTTACAAGCAGCATAACATTCTCCGCAGCTTTCCTGGACCCTTTCACATGTGCTCAGGGTGAATCTGCTCTCATCTGTGAAAAGCACAAGGCGCCAGTGGTGGGCCTGCCAATTCTAGTGTTCAATGGCAAATGCCAATCGAGCTCCACGGTGCTGGGCAGTGAGCACAGGGCCCAGTAGAGGACATCGGGCCCTCAGGCCACCCTCATGAAGTCTGTTTCTGTTTGATCAGAGACATTCACACCAGTGGACTGCTGGAGGTCATTTTGTAGGGCTCCAGCAGTGCTCATCCTGTTCCTCCTGGCACAAATGAGCATATACCTGTCCTGCTGATGGGTTTAGGACCTTCTATGGCCCTGTCCAGCTCACCTAGAGTAATTGCCCATCTCCTGGATTCTCCTACATGCTCTTGAGACTGTTCTGGGAGACACAACAAACCTTCTGGCAATGGCACGTATTGATGTGCCATCCTGGAGGAGTAGGACTGCCTGTGCAACCTCTATAGCAGGGATCTCCAAACTACGACCCTCCAGCTGTTGCGGAACTACACGTTCCATGAGACATTGTAAAACTCTGACATTGGCAAGGCATGGTGGGAACTGTAGTTCCTGAACAACTGGAGGGCCATAGTTTGGAGAACCCTGCAGTCTTTAGGGTCCAGGTATCGCCTCATGCTATCAGTAGTGACACTGACCCTAGCCAAATGCAAAACTAGTGAAAAACAGTGAGAAAAGATGAGTAGGGAAAAAAAAGTTAGTAGCCCCCACCTGTAAAACCATTCCTGTTTTGGAGGTCGTCTCATTGTTGC
Organism: Aquarana catesbeiana; assembly: GCF_042186555.1. NCBI lineage: Eukaryota > Metazoa > Chordata > Amphibia > Anura > Ranidae > Aquarana > Aquarana catesbeiana. The sequence goes on along the minus strand of NC_133336.1, from coordinate 26,435,375 downwards.
CCATCTAGTGCACCAAAGCAGCTGAAACTGATTAACAACCCCCTCTGCTTGACCAAATCAATATCTCAGAAGTTTAATTGACTCGATGCTATACTCTGATTAAAAAGTGTTCCTTTCATTTTTTTTTGAGCAGTGTAGCTTCTTACAGTTCACAGTATTCCTTCTGACTATGTCTTCATCTGCTTTTTCTCTCCAAAAGGATGGCATCATCTTTTTTCAGGTATCATCCTGTGTCACAATCTACTTCCCAGGCTGGGATGCTGGCTCAGAGATGACACAATCATATAAATCCAGGTGCCTATGAAAAATCTGGTACAGATCCGGTGTTTCGTCACATATGGCAACCCATCACATTTGGCTACCTGCTGGACTGCGCATGCGCGACGTCGCCATATGCGTTCCAACACTGTGGCGATCTGCGCTTGCGCAGAATTTTGGGGCCACACCCCTGAGTCCAGGTTCAAGCCCCACCATCCAAGTGGACATAGAGTTAGAATATAATTATGCCGAGCGAAGCGAGGCCGTGCCCGAGGCGTAGCGAGGGGCCCTGTGGCAAAGTGGTGTCTTACAACAGTGTTGGAATGCATATGGTGGCGTCGCACATGCGCACTCCAGCTGGTAGCCAAATGTGATGGGTCGCCATATCTGACGAAACACCGCCCCTGCTGTAGCCTATCATCCTTCGCACTTGTTACAAAGTAGACATGTGCAGAACGAAAAAAATTGTTTCGTTTTGTTTCAATTCGTTATTTACATAAATTTGTTTAGTTAAATTTGTTTCATTCATTTTCGGGATTCGTTTCGTTTATTCGTTTTCAAATTGATTCGAAAGTTTTCTAATCGATTTCGAATAGTTTTCGAATTTAAAAAGTTTTCGAATTTAAAAAGTTTTCGAATTTGAATAGTTTTTGAATTCAAATCGTTTTCCAATTTCCAAAAAGAATAAAACAGAATAGAAAATAAAAGAATAGAATAGATTTTTTTTTTTCCATTCTATTCCTTGATTTTTAATTAAATTTTTTATTCTCTTTGGAAATAGAAAAAACTATTCGAATTCGAAAAGTTTTTAAATTTGAAAACTATTCGAATAGTTTTCAAACTTGAAAACTAATCGAAAACGATTTGAAAACGATTTAAATTCGAATTTCGTTATTTCGGATTCGTTTAAATTCGGTACTATTCTAATTCGGATACATCCGAATTTCCGAAATAACGAAAATTCGTCTGAATTTTAATTCGAAACTAAACGAACCGCACATGTCTATTACAAAGTTGCAATCTGATAACTGGGGAAGGGGTGACTGAGGAAATGCTTCCTACTACCTGCAGCAGACTGAAAAAAAAATTACTGCAAATTTGAGGATGGTTTTTGATAATAAAGGTGAAACTTTTCTGAAAAATGATACATTTACTGTTTATTGTAAAATTTCACAGCCAGCAAATTGATGATGAGGAAACCCATTTGCCTGAGAAGATTTTGTTCCTTGCCATAAGGCAGATTTAGAGGAGAGATTTGGGGGTATTTCCTGTTTTTACAATAAATACTAATTGAGCAGTAAGCAAGGTTGGAGCATACATAGAAAATGGAAGGCATGAAACCCTGCTGTCTTATAAAGTGCAATGTCCCGTCTAGGAGATGGAGAGGGTTCAGGATTATCAGGAAGTTGCTGCATTGTACAAAGTGACAGTCAGCACAATTAGTGCTATTATCTGAACGTGGGATAATTTACCAGCTGCAGGAAGAGTAGGCAACATTTCATTTATTCTCTCAATATCTGCCACCTCTTCGCTGGCGTCTGTAACAGCTCTTGTCTATGGCAGGAGCTAAAATTCAAATGTATGTACATGTACCAGCTGAAGCATGAGGACACCACAATGAGTATTTTCTTTTATAGAAATGGTTTACAGATACAGTGCCTTGAAAAAGTATTCATACCCCTTGAAATTTTCCACATTTTGTCATGTTGCAACCAAAAACGTAAATGTATTTTATTGGGATTTTATGTGATAGACCAACACAAAGTGGCACATAATTGTGAAGTGGAAGGAAAGTGATAAATGTTTTTACATTTTTTTTACAAATAAATATGTGAAAAGTGTGGGGTACATTTGTATTCAGCCCCCCTGAGTCAATACTTTGTAGAACCGCCTTTCACTGCAATTACAGCTGCAAGTCTTTTTGGGGATGTCTCTACCAGCTTTTGAGTGACATTTTATTCTTTGTAAAATAGCTCAAACTCTGTCAGATTGGATGGAGAGCGTCTGTGAACAGCAATTTTCAAGTCTTGCCGCAGATTCTCAATTGGATTTAGGTCTGGACTTTGACTGGGCCATTCTAACACATGAATATGCTTTGATCGAAAAGTGTGGCGTGCATTTGTATTCAGCCCCCTTTACTCTGATACCCCTAACTAAAATCTAATGGAACCAATTATCTTCAGAAGTCACCTAAGTGTAATTAAATCTCAGTATAAATACAGCTGTTCTATGAAGCCCTCAGAGATTTGTTAGAGAACCTTAGTGAACAAACAGCATCATGAAGGCCAAGGAACACACCAGACAGATCAGGAATAAAGTTGTAAAGAAGTTTAAAGCAGGGTTAGGTAAAAAAAAAAAATACCCCAAGCTTTGAACATCTCACGGAGCTCTGTTCAATCCATCATTCAAAAATGGAAAGAGTATGACACAACTGCAAACCTACCAAGACATGACCGTCCACCTAAACTGACCGGCCGGGCAAGGAGAACATTCATCAGAGAAGCAGCCAAGAGGCCCATGGTAACTCTGGAGGAGCTGCAGAGATCCACAGCTCAGGTGGGAGAATCTGTCCACAGGACAACTATTAGTCGTGTTCTCCACAAATCTGACCTTTATGGAAGAGTGGCAAGAAGAAAGACATTGTTGAAAGAAAGTCATAAGAAGTCCTGTTTGTAGTTTGCCAGAAGCCATGTGGGGGACACAGCAAACATGTGGAAGAAGGTGCTCTGGTCAGAGGAGGCCAAAATGGAACTTTTTGGTCTAAAAGCAAAACACTAAGGGGGTTATTTCCTAAAACATATATATATTACAGTGGTCGCATTCATAAACAATAACTTAGATAATCATATAATACAATTCATTAATGAGTGAATGTCCATATAAAAGTGAACGATGTGCTCCAATCCATAAAGTGCAAAGTGCTCCAAAAAACTTGAGGTGTGCAACACCCCCTCCTGTGTCCCCACTCACCGGATGGAATGGACCCTTAGCTTTTCAGTCTAGGGGTCGTTTCAGGCTTATGATAGCCAGGGATGGCAGCTTTACATCAATTTACCAGGCAGCTCTCACATGCTCATGATAATCATCCATAGATATTAGTACCCAAAATGAAATAAAAGGAGGGAACTATAGTGAAGTACCTTTGGCAATATCTTTATTGCGCAAGTAAAATGGATACTTACAAAAGGCAGAGTAAAAACAGACATACAATGTCAGCAGATTGCAATAGGAAACGCTGCTGTTGGCGTGCGTTCCACCGATAACCGGAAGTGACATCTGTTGGTCTCGGAATCTGAAATTCCGTCAACGCGTTTCGCCCTCCCACAGGGCGTTATCAAAGACCTCATTTCCGGTTGAAAGAGCCATCTATAAATGCAGGGAGAAGAACACCTCCCCCTTTTTCAGCCAATCAGATTAAATATGGCGACCATTATGTCGGTGGGACAAAACAAGTCTCCTCTACTGCATACTTACTTCCAATGGAAGAGATTGGCGGCCATGATATTGGTTAGATATATATTCCTTACATAATTACTATATTGCTAATTATTCCAATTGACGTCAATCCAGGTAAAAATACATTACATCATAGCAAATCCTTATCACAAATACATATAAACATTATCTTTTGAAAAAAGAAAACATTAGAATTTAAAATTTGATAATAACTCACACAAAATTAAAAATAAATATAAATAATACAAATAGAAATAAAAATAAAATAAAAATAAATAAAAAAATTAAAATAAAAAATAAATAAAAATGAAAGTAAAAATGAAAATGAATAGGAAAAATATTATTAATAATCATAAGAAATGTGAAGACTAAAAATGTCACCAATTAGACAAAAAAGGCTTCAAATCCAGTTCAGTGTTCAACCCCAATGTGCTCATCGGTCTTATGCCCCGTACACACGGTCGGATTTTCCGATGGAAAATGTCCGATCGGAGCGTGTTGTCGGAAATTTCGACCGTGTGTGGGCTCCATCGAACATTTTCCATCGGATTTTCCGACACACAAAGTTGGAGAGCAGGAGATAAAATTTTCCGACAACAAAATCCGTTGTCGGAAATTCCGATCGTGTGTACACAAATCCGACGGAAAAAGTGCCACGCATGCTCAGAATAAATAAAGAGATGAAAGCTATTGGCCACTGCCCCGTTTATAGTCCCGATGTACGTGTTTTACGTCACCGCGTTTAGAACGATCGGATTTTCCGACAACTTTGTGTGACCGTGTGTATGCAAGACAAGTTTGAGCCAACATCCGTCGGAAAAAATCCTAGGATTTTGTTGTCGGAATGTCCGAACAAAGTCCGACCGTGTGTACGGGGCATTAGACGATGAATCCACTGGGTTTCATTATGAGAGATGGCCCTCTTAAGGTTACCACCTCTCCAATGGCCTTCAATCCTATCTATACCACAGAATGTCAAACAACTCTGATCTCTTCCATTATGGAGTCTAAAATGGTTGGACAAGCTGTGGTACTTGTAGCCCTTCTTGATCCTTTTAACATGTTCACGAAGTCTCACTCCTAATTTTCTAGTGGTTCTATCCACGTATTGCAGTCCACATGGACATGAAAGGAGAGTGTGGACTGCAATACGTGGGTAGAACCACTAGAAAATTAGGAGTGAGACTTTGTGAACATGTTAATTGGATCAGGAAGGGATTCAGCAAGGGAATCCAGCAACCCCTGTGCTTCTGTATCTCCAGTGACTCCTGTGTCTACAGTGACCACTGCACTACTGTGTCTCCAATCCCTCTTGTGTCTCCATTGACCCCAACCCCAACTCCTGTGTGTTCAGTGATTCTCTTTTTCCTGTGCACTCCAGTGATCCCTGTGTCTCCAGCAACCTTTGTGACTCTAGCAACCCCTGTGCTCCTGTATCTTTATTGACTCCTGTGCCTCCAGTGACCTCTGCACTACTGTGTCTCCAAGGCCTTCTGCGTCTTCTAATAACGTCTGTGTCTCCAGTGACCCTGTGCCTGCAATGACTCTTATGCACTTCAGTGACCCCTGTGTCTCCAGTGACCCTTATGTTTCCAGTAAGCACCGGTATCTAGTTACCCTTATGTCTCCAGGTACCCTTGTGACTCCAGTGACTCCATGTGTCTCCTGTGACCCCTGCATTCCTGTGTCTCCAATGACTTCTGTTTCTCCAATGACCCAAGCATTTCTAGTAATCCTTGCTTTACTGCGTCTTAAGTGACTCCTGTGTCTCCAGTGACTCCAGCATCTCCAGTGACCCCCTTTGCACCTGTGACTCCTATGTTTTCAGTCACCTCTGAACCCCTGTGAATCCAAAGACTCCTGTGTCTTCAGTGACCCCAATGTCACCACAGACTCCTGTGCTTCTGTGTCCCAGCAACTTTAGAATCTCCAGAGGCTCCCGTGTCTCCCATGACTCCTGTGTGACCACAGAGCATCCTGTGTTATCAATCCACTCCAATGTGCCCTGAGTGCCTCCATGTCAAACAAAACCAAAGAAAATTCCCAGTTCAATTTACCGGCCAGCCTGCAACCAACCAAATCATCCTGTCTAACAGTATGCGTTAAAATAGGGGTTTTGTTTGCACACATTTGCAAATACATGCGTAAGCTGCAGAACCTCTTCACGGCACCCCAGTATTATCTGCAGTCCTAACTCTAAATTTTGAAAGCCTCCATAGTAGAAGCACATGCATTATAATGAATAGATAGAGGGCAGGTGAGCCTGGAGGGAGCCCACCCCTCTATTAATGCACAGGGGCACACTGGCACAACAGCAGCAAAGGTGTTCAGTGCCTCCCCTCACCAGTATCCCAACAGTGTAAACAAATGGCCACTGCCCCCACCTATAACTGGCCTTTGCAGCAAGGAGCACATGGAAAGCGCATACTGTTAGAGGGGATAATTTGGTTGGTTGCAGGCTGATCGGTAAGTTGAGCTGGGAATTTTCTTTGGTTTTGTATTGTCATGGGTCGCCCTTCCTTGTACTCCTTGCTGCATTGGCCAGTAATAGTTTGGGGCAGTGGCCATTTGTATGTACTGAGTGCCTCCATGACACTCACATCTCCGTGCAACCCCAGCCAGGCATAGTTACATAGTAGGTGAGGTTGAAAAAAGACACAAGTCCATCAAGTCCAACCTATGTGTGTGATTATGTGTCAGTATTACATTGTATATCCCTATATGTTTTGCGGTCATTCAGGTGCTTATCTAATAGTTTCTTGAAACTATCGATGCTCCCCGCTGAGACCATCGCCTGTGGAAGGGAATTCCACATCCTTGCCGCTCTTACAGTAAAGAACCCTCTGTCTTATTAAACTCCCTTCCGCGGAAAAGGTTTTATCCCTATTGTGGGGTCACCAGTACGGTATTTGTATATTGAAATCATATCCCCTCTCAAGCGTCTCTTCTCCAGAGAGAATAAGTTCAGTGCTCGCAACCTTTCCTCAAAACTAATATCCTCCAGACCCTTTATTAGCTTTGTTGCCCTTCTTTGTACTCGCTCCATTTCCAGTACATCCTTCCTGAGGTCTGGTGCTCAGAACTGGAAAGCATACTCCAGGTGCAGCCGGACCAGAGTCTTGTAGAGCGGGAGAATTATTGTTTTATCTCATAAAACATTCATAGAATATTTTTTGGGCCGTCTCTCTCTCCCAATGGATACAGGCCCCCAGGGGTGGACTGACAACTCATGGGGCACCCGGGCAATAGGAGATTATGGGGCCCCCCCAGGCAATATGAGATTATGGGGCCCCCCAGGCAATATGAGATTATGGGGCCCCCAGGCAATAGATTATGGGGCCACATAGTATACACACACAGACACACAATATACACACACAGTATACACACACAGAATACACATACTCACACTAAAAAGGTACTGGAGAGGCGGGGCAGCTATAATCTTGGGATTTTTTAAAAAAACACAGATTTTTACATACTGTCCCTGATTTTATTGAGGCTGGCAACCCTGATGGGGCCCCTTAGTGACATGGGGCCCTCAGGCAGTGCCCGAGTGCCCGAATGGTCAGTCCGCCCCTGCAGACCCCCCACCTTTATGACAGCAAGTGGCTGTGCTGATGTGAAGGCCCTACTCCAAATTTTCGATTCCAAATTTTTGATTCCCTATACCTATCGATCCTGATGACAATGATCACCAAGACACACAGAGAGGGTGAATCTACCTAGTTGGGACACAGACAGCCATAAAAAAAAAAAAACTAATTGGGGGGGGGGGGGGTTCCATATTTTATTCTGCTATAAGCAATACTAGCACTAGAGATCTAAACCTGATTATTCTATCGACGGCCTCGGGAAAAGTTCTACAAAGCTTGTCCTGAGCCGCTAAAGAAGACATTTGAGAAATGCGGCCACAGATCATTTTTTTTTAGTGAGGTAATTTTAGATTACATGTACCTTGTCCCCCTTTGTACAGATTACATTGTAAAGGCTTGAAAACTTGCAAAGTTAAATTTATAGAAACTTCCTAATGCATTTTTTACTGGCCTTTGAAATATGGAACCTCTAGAAAAGGCCCACTCTTCAAAATGATTGCAGTCATTTCGTTTGTTTTACCGGGAAAACCGTTCAGCTTTTAAGAATGGCCAATTATTCCTTCAATAGATATCTGCTGCTAGAAGTCAGAGTACAATTTAAATTCCGTCGCCATTGTCTCACACACCGCGTTCCATCTCTCCTTGTAGTCCCACTCGGTGCCGGCTGCATCTGCCCCGAAAATACTGTAGGCGGAGGAGAGGACATTTATCTGCAAATATCAGGCAGACAGGAAATGTGAAAAGATAAAAACATGCAGTCCATTTGTCTTCAGCATCGTGAAATCTGTGGGCTTGGATCATTAAGTGCCAAGTAATTGATCGCATTCGAAAGGCTTATTCAACACACCCAAAAACCTGATACTAAGTCTATAGTTTATGAAAACGTTTGTTCTCTGCTAATTTGGGCAAAATCGAATGTTATTAGGCTCATTTCACATCAGTCTTAATATTATTCATTCAGCAGAATAGAATGAATCAGGAAAATACCCCATTACAGTCACTAGATGGAGCTAGGGTTGGCACCTCCTTCCTTTAAAACCAAACACATATGAATTACACAGGTTCTCTGGTTAATTTAACCCCTTCCCTCCGAGCGTACGCAGATGTGCGTACTCGGCTTTCCGGGATTATACCGGGATGATGCCCGCAGCTGCAGGCATCATCCCAGTACCATTGTTTAGAGCGGGCGATCGGCTTTCCTGGTATAACAACCGATGCGGCCTCCAGCTGCTCTTACCTGGCCTCCCATTCCATCGGGAGGCCCGGTGACCAATCGGCTACCTCCGGCGGCTGGGGGCGGGCTGGAGCGAAGCTGTGGGCGGCTTCGTTCCAGCCTCCTAATCGTAAACACGGAAGCGACGTCATGACGTCGCTTCCCGTTTACTCGGCTGCCAATGGCGCCAGTTTTAAAAAGATACACAGTATTCAGAATCGCCGTTTTCGGCGATCTGAATACTTTGAAGTGCAAAGGAGGGATCGGGGGTCTTTCTTCCCTCCATAAAGAGTACCTGTCACCACCTATTACTGTCACAAGGGATGTTTACATTCCTTGTGACAGCAATAAAAGTGATCAAAAATTATTTTTTTTAAAAACACAATTTATAAATATAAAAATAAATAAAATAAATAAGAAAAAATCAATTTTTTAAAGCGCCCCCATCTGCGCGAGCTCGCGCAGCAAAAAAAACGCATACGGAAGTGGCGCCCGCATATGTAAACGGTGTTCAAATCACACATGTGAGGTGTCGCCGCGATCGTCAGAGCGAGAGCAATAATTCTAGCACTAGACCTCCTCTGTAACTCTAACCTGGCAACCGTAAAAAAAAGTTTGTCGCCATTCCACGAGTGCGTGCAATTATAAAGCGTGACATGTTTGGTATCTATTTACTCGGTGTAACATCATCTTTCACATTATACAAAAAAATTGGGGTAACTTTACTGTTTGTTTTTTTAAAATTCATGAAAGTGTCCCTTTTCCCAAAAATTTGCGTTTAAAACACCGCTGCACAAATACCGTGTGACATAAAATATTGCAACAATCGCCATTTTATTCTCTAGATTCTCTGCTAAAAAAATATATATAATGTTTGGGGGTTCTATGTAATTTTCTAGCAAACAATACGGATTTTAACTTGTAAACACCAAATTTCAAAAATAGGCTTAGTCATGAAAGGGTTTTTAATGCACATAAGGCACTGAGTTTAACCACTTAACGTCGTTATTCGTCGGTATTTTGATGTGGAATACTTTTGTTATGGCAGCAGATAGCTTCCATAATCCCAGTATCTTCTTAAAGTGGTGTTCCGGCCGAAATTATACTTTTTAAATAAAAATACCCCTATAATACACAAGCTTAATGTATTCTAGTAAAGTTAGTCTGTAAATTAAGGTCTGTTTTGTTAGTTTATAGCAGTAGTTTGTTATTTTATAAACTTACAGCAGGCCGTGGCCATCTTAAGTGTGGGCATCTGAAGCCAGACTGTATTTCTTCCTGGATCTCATCCTTGCAGATCTTGCACATGCTCAGTGCAGTACAAGCAGTGTAATAGGTTTCAGGTCAGGTTTCCATAGCAATGGCAGTGTCAGAGGAAGTTGCCGCCCTCTCCTAGAAGGCATTGCAAACAGGAAATGACGCGATGGGCCACGGCCAGGGAGGAGGAAGTGAAAAATGAATACAGCAGATATACAGTAGGTGCTGAGAAAAAAAATAAAAAAATATCCAATTCGTTTACAGTGCACAGTTTAGTGAGGGATGCTGAAGAGTTGTAAAAGTGGGTAGAACTCCACTTTAAACAGCGGGCGGCTGGCTTTCAGATAAAAGTGGTCTCTGCTTTAGTCGGGGGTGGGAGAGGTGCCCCCCCCCCCCACCGCGGTCCAGTCATCTCCTTCGCTTTCCGGAGCCGTCGGTAGCGGCGGAGACGATCGGGTCCTCTCCCCTGTGAGACTGGATGCAGAGTGAGGGAAACATGGCCCACACTCGCCTCCATAACATTGGATGATGGAAGTGATGTCAATTGTCACTTCCGCCCAATGCGCTTAAAGGGGAAATTGTTTTTTTTTTTTTTTCTTTATTATTTAATTTAAGTCTAAATATGAGACCTGAGGTCTTTTTGACCCCAGATCTCACATTAAACAGGTCCTGTGATGCTTTTTTTCTATTACAAGGGATGTTTACATTCCTTGTAATAGGAATAAAAGTTACCCATTTTTTTTTTTTTTAAAAAGGACAGTGTAAAAAAAATGTAATAAAAAGTAAAATAAATAAGAAAAAAATAAATAAATTTTAAAGCGCCCCATCCCGCGGAGCTCACGCAGAAGCGAATGCATACTCAAGTAACGCCCGCAAATGAAAACGGTGTTCAAACCACACATGTGAGGTATCGCCACGATCGTTAGAGCGAGAGCAAAAATTCTAGCACTAGACCTCCTCTGTAACTCACAACTGGTAACCTGTAGAAATTTTTAAATGTTGCCAATGGAGATTTTTAAGTGCCAAAATTTGTCAACATTCCACGAGCGGGCGGAATTTTGAAGCGTGACATGTTGGGTATAAATTTAGTCAGCGTTACATTATCTTTCACAAGATAGAAAAAAATTGGGCTAACTTTGCTGTTGTCTTATTTTCTTAATTTAAAAAAGTGTATTTTTTTCCCAAAAAATTGCGCTCGTAAGACCGCTGTGACATAAAGTATTGCAATTACCGCCGTTTTATTCTCTAGGGTGTTTGAAAAAATATATATATAATGTTTGGGGGTTCTAAGTAATTTTCTAGCAAAAAATAATTATTTTAACTTGTAAACAACAAATGTCAAAAAGAGTTACCACCCTAATCAGCCGCAGAACCTGTGTAATTAATATGTCTTTAGTTTTAAAGGGATGAGGTGACAGCCACAGATGGAGCTGATGATTATAAGAAATATTGCATTCTAAAAGCTAAGTCACTATACACAAAAACCGGATACTAAGTAAATAAATTACATGCAACCTCCACCAACCCTCCAAACTTCTTCCTCAACCGAACCCCAAGCTAATTTTTAAAGGGACCCTGTCAAATTCAGAAGATTTACAAAAAATATATGCAAAAAAAGTTTCCTACAAAAAGATCTTAGAGGTGTATATAAAAAATTGTTCTGCTACCACAGGCAAAATCAAATGTGACTAGATTATTTTCTCTACAGGTCTAATGTTATTCATTCATACAGAATCAGGAAAATACCTCATTATGGCCACTGGATGGAGCTGGTGATTAAAGGAAATATCACATTTTAAAGGCTAATTTACTACAACCAAAAGCCTGATATTAAATGCTTACCAACCGGCTCACACCGATATACAGCAGAATGGCACCGCTGGGCGAACCGTCATACCCGTACAGCGGCTTTTTTAAGAGCTGTAGCATGCACCGCCGGCCACCCGCGATCGCCGGCATGAGAGCCAGAACCGGGATTTGTGTGTGTAAATAGTCGTGATATAAGACCTTTCTTATGTATCCTAGAATATAATAGGGAGATTATTTTTGACTTATTTCATCTTAATTTTAAATCACAAGAGCGGGACTGTGATTTAGTGAGGCTAATGCCGCGTACACACGAGCGGACTTTACGGCAGACTTTGCCCGGCGGACTGGATTTCGTCGGACAATTCGATCGTGTGTGGGCTCCAGCGGACTTTGTTTGCTCAAAAGTTGGACAGACTTAGATTTGAAACATGTTTTAAATCTTTCCGTCGAACTCGAGTGCGGTCGAAAAGTCCACTCGTCTGTATGCTAGTTCGACGGACAAACACCCACGCTAGGGCAGCTATTGGCTACTGGCTATGAACTTCCTTATTTTAGTCCGGGCGTAAGTCATCACGTACGAATTCGACGGACTTTGGTGGATTGTGTGTAGGCAAGTCCGTTCATTCGGAAAGTCCGTCATAAAGTCCAGCGTAAAGTCCGCCGAGCAAAGTCTGCCGTAAAGTCCGCTCATGTGTACGCGGCATTATGCTAACTTAGAGGGTCCGTTCTGGACCACTTGATGTACTTATTCTGGATCACTTTGTTTGTTTCCATTAGATGTATTTGGTCAGTTATCTGTGCATTCAGATTGGATCTGGATCCATGGGCCTATTCTGACTGTTCTGTTGCTATCTATCGACACTGTCTTTGGTCTACTTTGTTTCCATGGATTCTGATGTATCCTCTGGTGCCTGGTATTATGAGAGATTTCTCCATTGGAACTAGCCATTATATGTGTTTGTGTACAGTGGGGACGGAAAGTATTCAGACCCCCTTAAATTTTTTGTTATATTGCAGCCATTTGCTAAAATCATTTAAGTTCATTTTTTTCCTCATTAATGTACACACAGCACCCCATATTGACAGAAAAACACAGAATTGTTGACATTTTTGCAGATTTATTCAAAAAGAAAAACTGTGTATATTAATGAGGAAAAAAAATGAACTTAAATGATTTTAGCAAATGGCTGAAATATAACAAAGAGTGAAAAATTTAAGGGGGTCTGAATACTTTCCATCCCCACTGTAGGTCTTCAAATACCCACATCAGGTTAGTATATTGACTTTATATAGAGGTGGATCAGGGACGTGTGCTGAGGCCAGTGGCTGGTGAGCCAGATACACACAGGTTACATACGCCGTGATCGTTAGAGCGAGAGCAATAATTCTAGCACTAGACCTCCTCTGTAACTCTAAATAGGTAACCTGTAAAAATGTTTAAAGCATCACCTATGGAGATTTTAAAGTACTTAAGTTTGGTGCCATTCCACAAGTGTGCGCAATTTTAAAGCATGACATGTTAGGTATCTATTTACTCGGCGTAACATCATCTTTCAAAGTATACAAAAAAATCGGGCTAACTTTCTTTGCGTTTGAAAAATTGCTGCGCAAATACCGTGTAACATAAAAAGTTGCAACGACCACCATTTTATTTCCTAGGGTGTCTGCTAAAACAATATATATAATGTTTGGGGGTTCTGAGTAATGTTCTAGCAAAAAAAATATTTTTTTTTCATGTAGGAGAGAAGTGTCAGAATTGGCCTGGGTGGCAAGGGGTTAATTACCATACGTAAGTAATATACAAATAATTATTATATATTATTTTTAAGGTAATTTACTGTATTTTCAAAAACTGTACTCAAGCAGGTAGCTTAATGGACAAATGACTGGAGTTTGAAGTTATAACTGCCAACCAGTAATTTCACAGTAAATAGATAAATAATAAATTATTATCTTATAACATATAGCATAATGATATATGATTTAGCTTGTACCTTTTCAGCTGCAGCAGATTCTCATTCTCCCTCTTAAGTGTGTGAGAAAACCATGGGATTGTGGATAAATCTTATACACATAAATCTATGTTTTTTTCATTGTATTTAAGAGGGCTGGGCTGGATGAGAGAGTTTGTCTTTTAGACACATGCCCCTTCTATGACACTGCAGAGGCATGCCTCCATTGCAGCATTTTTATTGGACAGCTTGGGCCAATGGTACTTTACCATTGGTCCAAGACTCCAAGCTGTCCATTGAGCTCAGTGCTTCTGACAAGAAGTGAGGAGAGGCACTGTGAGCTCATCCTCTCAGTCTGCTGCAAACAGAGTGTGCCAGCGTTTATTTAAACTGGCCGCTCCGTATGTAGAATCTGGTTTTAATATATTTTTATTGAAAAGAATGGTATTGTACAACAATAATACAAAGAGAAAAAGAAAAAGAAAAAAAGAAAGGAAAGGGAATAATTATGCTTAGTAATTACGGCCTAAATATCCTTAAGTTAGCCAAGTTTTTTGTTTCCCATTCCCACTAATAAAGAACTGAAAGTTGCCTAAATATAACGTGCCGAAATATTCGCTATCAATGCCAATTTTTATATACATGTATGCACACATAAAAAAAAAAAAAAAAAAAAACAAGACGTAAACAAACATCACCACCAAACAAAAACAAACAACAACAACAAACAACTCACACACCAAAATGGAAAAAAAAATTAAATAAAAAAAAATTAAATATAACATTGAACAGACAGAAGACAGTTACAGTTATGCCCCGTACACACGGTTGGATTTTCCGATGGAAAATGTCAGATCGGAGCGTGTTGTTGGAAATTCCGACCGTGTGTGGGCTCCATCGGACATTTTCCATCGGATTTTCCGACACACAAAGTTTGAGAGCAGGATATAAAATTTTCCGACAACAAAATCCGTTGTCGGAAATTCCGATCGTGTGTACACAAATCCGACGGACAAAGTGCCACGCATGCTCAGAATAAATAAAGAGATGAAAGCTATTGCCCACTGCCCCGTTTATAGTCCCGACGTACGTGTTTTACGTCACCGCGTTTAGAACGCTCGGATTTTCCGACAACTTTGTGTGACCGTGTGTATGCAAGACAAGTTTGAGCCAACATCCGTCGGAAAAAATCCTAGGATTTTGTTGTCGGAATGTCCGAACAAAGTCCGACCGTGTGTACGGGGCATTACAGAAAAGATAACATCTGAGGAGACTCCAGCATCTCCACCTACGGGGCCCAGACTTCCCAGAAGTTCACCATTATTTGCTGTACATATCAGCTCTTCCACCCGCATTATATGGTTTATCTCTACTAACCATTCCCGTATTGTTGGTATTATTTGGGACTTCCAAAGTCTTCGATTTATGGCTCTACCTGCCATCAAAAAAAAATCTAAATATTCCCCTTTTAATTAATTTAATTGACCCAGGAATTAAAGAGAGAAGCACTACCTCCTCGGGAGTCTCCTGCCAATTTTTACCAGTGACCACATGGCTGAGTTTAAATATAGCCAACCAAAGTGGTTTTATTTTCGAACAAGACCACCATAGATGTAATAATGTGCCCCTCGATTCACCACATCTCCAGCAAAGGTCAGACATAGCTGGATTAATTTTATTTAGTAAGACCGGACAGCGGTACCATCTCGTCATAATGTTATAGTTACGTTCCCGTGAATAGGACGACAAAGTTATTTTAAAAGTAAGGTAAAACACCTTGTCCCATTCTTCAAGGGACAGATTGTTACCTAGTTCTCGCTCCCAGTCTCGGACATAGAAAGGGCGATCTGAAACTGCATGCGATAATCAAATACCGTACGTTTTAGATAATGCATGAGGACATTTTGAATCAGAAAGGCACATCTCCTCAAACTGAGTTACAAGTCCCTACAAATACTTAAGCTTTTCAGCCCTTTTATAGAAATTACGTAGCTGAAAATATTGAAGCCATTCACCTGCCTTCGGGCAAGAGCGGGAACAAAGCTCACCCATGGTTTTCAAGCCTCTATCCATACATGAATGACAAATAGACGAGGGATGTAGTGGTTCCCAGCAAAGAAAACTTTTTTCTGTCATTCCCGGTGGAAAACCTGGGTTACCCAATATTGAAGTCAATGACCCTGGGCGTGAAGATACATCACATGATGTGATAAATTTATCCCATACATATAACAGGGATTAAATCAAAGGCGTTACTTGTGTTGAACGTGGCCGATCAATAGGAAGAGTGGGAGAGAAATCAGTGGTATAGGCATTAGGTCGCACTCAAGTGTAAGCCACCATTTGAGAGATCCATGATGAAACCAATCTATCACCTAAGTAAAGCCGCCTCATGGTATAATACTAGGTCAGGCAGGCCTGTGCCACCAGCATCTCTTCTCTTCACTAAGACTTCATATCTGAGTCTAGCCGGGAATCTAGGACAAATATATTTTAGTAATATAGAACGGGTCAACCTAAAAAAAGAACGAGGAACCCTACTTGGAATTGTTTGAAAAATATAAAGAAATCTAGGAAGGATGTCCATATTAAAGAGTGACATCCTTCCCAGCCATGAGTGTCACATTGGTGACCATTTCTTAAGACGAGATTGCATAACGTTCATAAGTGGCAGGTAGTTAAGCTCATACAATTTATAAAGTTGTCTAGGTATCTGAATCCTCAAATAATTGATAGAATACTGGGCCCATTGGAATGAAAAATTATCAGCAAGAGAAACTTGAATGTCCTCCAAGAGTAATATTTAGACAATTTGATTTTGCCGCATTCATTTTAAAATTGCTTAGAGTACTGAAAAGTTCCAATTCCTTTAAAAGCGCCGTAAATGCAATTATTGTATTAGTTATGTAAAGCAAGAGATCATCCACAAACAAACTTATCTTATATTGCTTACCAACAATTTCAACACCCTGTATTGAGTTGTTAGCACGCAAAGCCATTGCCAAATGCTCCATTGCTA
Source organism: Aquarana catesbeiana (assembly GCF_042186555.1). Classification (NCBI taxonomy): domain Eukaryota; kingdom Metazoa; phylum Chordata; class Amphibia; order Anura; family Ranidae; genus Aquarana; species Aquarana catesbeiana. The sequence continues at coordinate 26,418,815 of NC_133336.1, read as the reverse complement.
ATATATACAGAAGTGGCGAGAGGGCTCCATTCGATAAATGAACCGTGTCCGAAAGAAGGCCATTCACTCTAATACAAGTTGATGGAGCAGAATACAAGGCCATCATTTTTTGAATTAAACCTGAAGGTAAACCTAACTGTTCTGATGTTGCTTTCAAAAACTCCCAATCTAGGCGATCAAATGCCTTTTCCGCATCTAGCGAAAGAAGACACAACGGGACTTTTTGTAGCTGGCAGTGTGATATAAGAGATAATATTGTAATAGTATTATCCCTTCCTTCTCGAGTTAGGACAAAGCCCACCTGATCTAAACCAATAATAGAAGGAATAACTGCTGGTAAACGATCTGCTATTATTTTAGCATATATTTTAAAGTCAACATTTATTAAAGAACTTGGACGATAACTTGAACATTCGGTAGGATTTGTCTGGTCTTTATGAATGAGAGTAATATGAGCTTCCTGCGTTTGATGAGAAAAAGTACATGAATCTGAAAATGAGTTGAATGTAGTATCCAAAATTGGTGATAAAACGTCATGAAATTGTTTATAAAACACAGTTGAAAAAACCATCAGGGCCTGGACTTTTACCAGTTGGAAGTGCCTTAATTGTTTGTTGAATTTCCTGTGTAGTGAAAGGCATATTCAATAAGTTAGCATTAGTTAGTATCCCGATCTAATCTTGGAAGGGCCGTATTCAAAATGTATTGGGTCATTATTTTGCGTCCCTTTGTGTTGGTAGGTACCGTGAGGGGATTGGTAATATTATAAAGTGTTCTATAATATTCTTGAAAGGTCCGAGCAATGTCTTCAGAATTATGTACCAAGCCCTTTTTAGGGCATCGAAGTTTGGGGATATAAGTGCAATTTGGTTTAGTGCGAATTGACCCGGCCAGTGGTCTACCTGCCTTATTACCAAATTCATACATAGTCCTATGCATTCGGTCTTTATGTTTAAAGTATGCCATATCAAGTATATGTAAAAGATCTTTCCGTTCCTTTTCTAATAGCTGAAATGCATCAGCCTCAAATGTACGTTTATGGGCAAGCTTATGGATTTCCTGTAGGAGTTGTGTAATCTCTGCAGATCATACTTTTTTTAAAAGTACATAATCGAGCATAAGCCGACCCGAATATAAGCCGAGGCACATAATTTTACTACAAAAAACTGGGAAAACTTATTGACTCGAGTATAAGCCTAGGGTGAGAAATGCGCAGCTACTGTAAGTGGAAAAGAGGGTCAACAATGCCCATTTGCAGCCTCACTGTGCCCATTTGCAGCCATAGGTCCCCCGAACTTCAAACTCGGTAGTTAAGGGTTCCTAGATGCCCCCTAGCTGCACCTAAAATTTGGGGTCTCTGAACCCAAAGGGTCCCGAAATGACATTGCTGCAGTTGGACACATTTGACCAACTTTGGGGCCCCGTATCTCTGGGCCACTTGGTGCTAGGAACCCAAGCTTTGGATATGTTGTAGTGCTAGTTCCACTGGGTTTGCACACCAAATTTGTGGTTCCTAGATACGGGACCCCAAAGTCGGTTTGGAAAATGTCATTCTCTGCTGCAGAAAAGTGCTTGACTCGAGTATAAGTCAAGGGGGGCATTTTCAGCAGAAAAAAATGTGCTGAAAAACTCGGCTTATACTCGAGTATTTACGGTATGCACCCCCTTTATGACACACTTCAAAGCCTCCCATTTAAGTGGTTGCGCTGTCATATCCTGCGTGTGATCTGTTAAAAACTGAGAGATTGATCATCTAACCTCCGCGCGTGTCGGTTAATTTATTTAAGAGGCCTCCAAGAAGCTACAGGTTTCGAAAATCGCGGTATATTAATTAAGGAAAAAAAAGCGGGAAATCTGATCTGACCAGGGTTGAGTAACGATATATGCTCGGAGTTGCCAACTAAGTAAGTTGTGTGAAACAAAAAAACATGTCTGTCCTACTATAAGTTTTATGGGTTAGAGAAAGAAAGGTATTATCACGCTCATTTGGGTGTAATACCTGCCACACATCAACTAGCTGAAAATCATGCAGTTGACTCTTGAGAAGATTGATCTGAGGCAAAGAAAAGCACTTCGAGGTAGACGTAGTGTCCAGTGTTGAGTCAAGTACAATATTTAAATCTCCTCCCAGCACTATCCTTCCCTCAGCCAGAGAGCCTAATTTGCGCAGAAGAGCAAGCATCATAGAGATCTGCCCCTGGTTAGGAGCATAGACATTAACCAAGGTAAACATAATATTATTAATTTTACATTTAAGAATAAGAAATTGACCCCCTGGATCACTTACTTTCTGAATGTCCGAGACTGAGAGCGAGGTATGGAAGCCTATGGCCACACCTCTGGATTTACTAACAGGATTATGTATGCAGCTTCTGACAGGCTGCGCAAGGAGCCCCGTATCTCCAGAACCATAGATGATAGGAGCCCCATTTTGACCAGTGGTGGGGTAGAACTTCAGCTACATACCCCCCAAATTTGGGGTTTCTGTTACTCCAGGTCGCTGAGCTATGACCCTCAAAGTCAAATGTTTTTTTTTTGTTTTTTGTTTTTTGTTTTTTACGTTCATGGCTCTGCCTCGCCTGCCTCCACTGACTGCACGTCCCTAAGGTGGATGTAAATAAATGTGTATTAAAACTTATCTTCACATGTGTAGCCCTTGATGGGCAGATTTAAGTTTGATTGTGATATACTCTAAGTGGCTCCTTTTGAAATGTGTATTATAGTTGTTCACCAATGGGAGTATTATCCTCCTGTTGAGGACTACGTCCCTGCTCCTTCCATCAGCCCAACCCCCCCCATCAATATCATCGAGACTATTTTTGGTGTGTATTGCTATATCTGTGTTATGTATTTATATGTATGTTGTTTTTGATCCTCCTCCCGCACACATACAGATTATACGGTGTGGGGTTATTTGGAGGTGTCGTCCATCTTTGTTATAGACTTCATGAGAAATATGAATTATACATTGATATTTTTTGTTTGATAGTTCTTGTTGTACATCTTTACACGGAACCACAGAGCACAACAGGGGACACGGGTATCTAACACAACTGGAAGTATCGGATACGTAAGATTCTTGAGTCACAAGGCACATGAAGGTAAAAAACCTTCTGTGTGCAGCAGCCCCCCTAATACTTACCTGAGCCCCATCTCGATCCAGTGATGTCCACGAGAGCCTTGTCTCTCCGACGACTTGCACTCCTGACTGGCTTTTGGCCTGCTGCTGTCAATCACAGCCAGTGAGCCAATCAGTAGACAGCGGGGGCGGGGCCGAGTAACGGCTTCATGTGTGAATGGACACACGGAGCCACAGGTCGGGAGCGCGCCTACTTGGGTGCCCCCAGAGCAAGCTGCTTGCTGTGGGGGGCATCCGGCAGGAGGGAGGGGCCAGAAACGCCAGTGTGGGACCCTAAAAAAGGAGGATCCGGGCTGCTCTGTGCAAAACCATTGCACAGAGCTTGTAAGTTTAAAATGTTTTTTTTTTTTTTTTTTTAAAACAAGACTTTAATATCCATTTAAAGGCAAAAAAAAAACAAAAAAAAAAAAACAAACAAGATAAACAATGTTAGCTTATTAACGGGTTATATTAAAAAAAAAAAACAGCTTTTGCTTCAATATTTACCTTGAGTCCAGAGATTTCCCCAGCGGTACTTTTTTCTGTCACTGGATGTTCTTTTTCTAATGGCCATCATCATTTCACAAACTTCCTAGTCCAAGTCATCCCGGACGCACCCCCAACCTATGACTGAACAGTGAAAGGAGAAGCAGCACACTGACGAGCTCATCTTTGTCACTCTGCTGTCTCCTCCTCTCAGCATGATTCTTGTCAGCACATATAATGATTGGCCCTTTATGTTTCTTTTTCTTTCCACTCTCCAGCCCTGCTGTACAGGGACTGCAAGAAGGTGATGCCAGGTTTTAAAAAATATATTTATCAATGTATTAATGATTTAGGAGCTTAATTAATTTATGTCATGAATATCTGACTAGAGTTTAGCTTTAAGTATCTTTGTTTTCAGGAAACTTCCTTATCTTGCCGGAAGCTTTAGTAAAGAACTTCGGCCTAAACAAAAGCTTTTCTATGGCGGCCCGTGCTTTAACCCCATTGGATTCTATGGTGGTCATGCTGCGGCCGTCATCACAGAAACTGATTGTCATTCCATAACATGAAGTGACATCTCCATCCAGCAGTTCGGAGCGGCACATCCTGATTGTACGGAATTATTCCTCGAAGCAGCTGCCATTCACTGCCGTTCCAGCGCCGAGCAGATTCCTGAGCCAATACTGACACACATCTTAATCATCAGCCCTGGCAAAGCCACCGCAACCAGCTGGGTTCTCTTGCGTCCCAACGAACAGGCGGCCGGCGTGCGTAACATTTCTGTTCTCTTCTTTTTTTTTTTTTTTTCATCAGCGGGACCCAGGTGCTGCCGAAATGAATTTCCACTCTGAATATAGGAGGATGTCCGAGCCTCGGCTCGATCCAAAGTTGCTACTATCGCTGGACCGTCATGACTTACTTCTAAGGGTCAGAGAGGAGTTAAAGTAGAACTAAGGCCCCTTTCACACTGGGGCGGTGGGGGCGTCGGCGGTAAAACAGCGCTATTTTTAGCGCTGTTTTACCGTCGTTTTTGCGGCTGTATTCGCCCGCTAGCGGTGCGGTTTTAACCCCTGCTGGCGGTCGAAAAAGGGTTAAAACCACTCGCATGTCGCGGCTACAGCCGCGGTATTGCCGCGGTATAGCCGCGCTGCCCCATTGATTTCAATGGGCAGGAGCGGTTTAGGAGCGGTGAATACACCGCTCCTTCACCGCTCCAAAGATGCGGCTTGCAGGAGTTTTTTTCTTCTCCTGCCAGCGCACCGCTTCAGTGCGAAAGCCCTCGGGCTTTCACACTGAACAAACAGCAGCGGCTGTTTTGGGTCGGTTTGCAGGCTGTATTTTTAGCGCAATAACGCCTGCAAACCGCCCCAGTGTGAAGGGGGGTAAAGGCAAAAAATGTACTTTACATTTTAGAGTAAGGGACGGTAATATACAGAAGAAACTAATAATAACACTGCGCTAACCCAATATAAAGAAGTAAAGCTGCTACACACAAATGTGACCAATATTCGAAATATATTATAATACAAATGTAGCGCTAAAACAAAAACAAAACCCAAAATGTGAGCACACAGTTCAGTGACCAGTGGGTGCTACCCACTGGAACATAAAAGGCAGAAAACTAAAGTGATAAGTAAAGTTCAATGGCGTATATTATAGACTAAGACATGAGTATGAATAGGTGAAACAATAAAGTCCCATAGTGAAAAAAAGTGAAATGTGAATCTAATGTGAATGAGAGATCTTCTTATCTATGATTCATCAGCATGGAAATCTTGGGATGGAAATAGATGGAATACTCTTACCAGAACGGGTGGATTTGAATATCAATGACACCGAATCAAACAGGCTTAGAGATCCAAAGGGGAGGTTGTCCTGAAGGGAGTCCCGGATCTCAAGGGACATCTCCTCTCGGCTCCACCAGTCGGGATCATGACCATCGATCAAGAAGGACCATAAGGGAAAGATGGAGGTATCCGAATCTCGTATGAAGTCCCAAGGATATGGAGGGAAAAAAATTAAATTGCGCCAATAGTGCGGATCAAAAGATAGATTTATTGGGTCACACCAATAAGCAAAACAATTAAAAGCGTTATCACGTAAGGATAAAACAAAGTGTAGGGAAAAGTGTGCCTTGTCCGACGCGTTTCGTCCAATTGGAGTATTCCATCTATTTCCATCCCAAGATTTCCATGCTGATGAGTTATAGATAAGAAGATCTCTCATTCACATTGGATTCACATTTCACTTTTTGCACTATGGGACTTTATTGTTTCACCTATTCATACTCATGTCTTAGTCTATAATATACGCCATTGAACTTTACTTATCACTTTGGTTTTCTGCCTTTTATGTTCCAGTGGGTAGCACCCACTGGTCACTGAACTGTGTGTTCACATTTTGGGTTTTGTTTTTGTTTTAGCGCTACATTTGTAATATAATATACAGAAGAGTCACTGGTAATCGGAACGACTTTGAATGAGGCGTGTCACGAAAAATACATAAATAAATAATAAAATAATGATGTTTGTTGAACAGAATTAAACAATACTTGGTCATCCATATTATAAATTTCGAAAAGGCAAAGCTAATAAAATGCTGGCAGCTAAGAAGCATATCAATAAAAGGTCACCTGATACTGGTACATAGGTATATAACTGTCATAACTGTCCCTGAGCCACCCCCATCAAATCATTCTTTGCAGCTATTACCTTTTGTACCACCACCCCCTCCCTTTAGAATGTAAGCTCTACGAGCAGGGCCCTCCTGTACCTTTTGTATTGAACTGTACTGTAATTGTGTTGTCCCCCTTATACATTGTAAAGCGCTGCGTAAACTGTTGGCACTATATAAATCTCGTATAATAATAATCATAATAATAATAATAATATATAATACATAATAACATGATAAGCATAAAGTATCAGACCCACAGATCTCTTGACATCTAATAAAACTCGACGCGTTTCGTAAAGGCTTGCCCACTCATCAGGAGTATGGTACAAGAGATATCTATAAATATAAATAAAATAATACACTGGTCAATGGTTCCTAAAAAGAAAGGTAAGGAGGACAAAAAGCCTAAATACCTGCACGTCAGCGGAAAAATTTGCCCGGCACTGAAAAGGGAGTATGGGCCTCCAACAAAGATCTCACCCGGGGCTGAGGCAGGAAAACCCGTCCAGGCCCAGGAAAACAGCTGAGAAACCAGCATGTCATCACATTGCAGTCCCTGATAAAGTGAAACCCATTGTAGCCCACATTGATCTGAAAAATTGTATAAATATATGTAAATAAATATGAATGAATAGATATGAACAGTGAAAGTGTACATGTTCATATGTGTGTCAAGGAATCCAAGAGGCACCAAGGTGAGTAAAATGAACAAGAAGAAAAAAAACAGGAAAAAAGAGAAAATGGGCTGATGTAGTGTTGAAACAAATGACCCAGATACAGTATCTCACAAAAGTAAGTACACCCCTCACATTTTTGTAAATATTTTATTCTATCTTTTCATGTGACAACACTGAAGAAATGACACTTTGCTACAATGTAAAGTAGTGAGTGTACAGCTTGTATAACAGTGTAAATTTGCTGTCCCCTCAAAATAACTCAACACACAGCCATTAATGTCTAAACCGCTGGCAACAAAAGTGAGTACACCCCTAAGTGAAAATGTCAAAATTGTGCCCAATTAGCCATTTTCCCTCCCCGGTGTCATGTGACTCGTTAGTGTTACAGTGTCTCAGGTGTGAATGGGGAGCAGGTGTGTTAAATTTGGTTTTATCGCTCCCACTCTCTCATACTGGTCACTGGAAGTTCAACATGGCTGCAGAGGGTGAAGGAGTGGGGGTGGGGGGTCAGCCTGTCAGTGTTCAGACCATACGCCGCACACTGCATCAAATTGGTCTGCATGGCTGTCGTCCCAGAAGGAAGCTTCTCCTAATGATGATGCACAAGAAAGCCCACAAACAGTTTGCTGAAGACAAGCAGACTAAGGACATGGATTACTGGAACCATGTCCTGTGGTCTGATGAGAACATTAGTTCAGATGGTGACAAGCGTGTGTGGTGACAACCAGGTGAGGAGTACAAAGACAAGTGTGCCTTGCCTACAGTCAAGCATGGTGGTGGGAGTGTCATGGTCTGGTGCTGCATTAATGCTACCGGCACTGGGGAGCTACAGTTCATTGAGAGGACCATGAATGCCAACATGTACTGTGACATACTGAAGCAGAGCATGATCCCCTCCCTTCGGAGACTGGGCCGCAGGACATGCTAACGACCCCAAACACCTCCAAGATGACCACTGCCTTGCTAAAGAAGCTGAGGGTAAAGGTGATGGACTGGCCAAGCATGTCTCCAGACCTAAACCCTATTGAGCATTTGTGGGGCTTTCTACAAACGGAAGGTGGAGGAGCGCAAGGTCTCTAACATCCACCAGTTCTGTGATGTCGTCATGGACGAATGGAAGAGGACTCAAATGGCAACCTGTGAAGCTCTGGTGAACTCCATGCCCAAGAGGGTTAAGGCAGTGCTGGAAAATAATGGTGGCCACGCAAAATATTGACACTTTGGGCCCAATTTGGACATTTTCACTTAGGGGTGTACTGACTTTTGTTGCCAGCGGTTTAGACATTGATGGCTGTGTGTTGAGTTATTTTGAGGGAACAGCAAATTTACACTGTTATACAAGCTGTACACTCACTACTTTACATTGTAGCAAAGTGTCATTTCTTCAGTGTTGTCACATGAAAAGATAGAATAAAATAATTACAAAAATGTGAGGGGTGTACTCAATTTTGTGGGATACTGTACTTAAGTTGAAATCTGGGATGGGGGGAAAAGTGAGATAAAATTAAATAAACAAAGACCAAAGCACGTAGTGAAAAGAAAAGAGTGGAATAGTGACTGAATGGGTGAAAACAAAAATGCTGGAGTGAGATCACAAAAAAATATCCCGAGTCTTACGTCTATAGTAGCATGAAAAAAGGAAAAATTCCAGTGCTTCTCTGGTAAATGTGGCAATGAGAATGACCTGCTGGCTTCCAGCTCCTATATCCGGGACTAGGGCGTGTCAATGTCAGGCTGGACGCCAACTGCACAGGGGTGGAAGGAGTGCGGGCCATATCCGGCACGTGCACCGGAAATGACTCAACACCCGCCCACCATAGGCGTCAGCTGGAAAAAATCATCCCCACATCGCGGCGGCACTGGCGTCACTGGTATGGCATGGCGCCGATGCGTGAGAGGGGACGCATCCGCTCGAACCCCAAGCAGGGATAGGGAGGGAAAGTACTGTCACGCATCGCAGCCCCGAGATCAGAGAGAGAGTTCAAGCTCTCCAGCAAAATGTATCAGTTTACATTGATGAGACTAACCATTTAACACCAGCAGGGATCTTTAAAATGATCAGCTTTTATATATTCATGTAAAATTTTTATCTTCAAAGGAAAAAAAAAATGCTGTAACTGTTAATGCTGTAAAATGTTTGCTGTAACTGATTAGAAAGTGTAAGCTGGAGTTTGACTTCAATGTGTTAGTGTATCTAAATCTGCTAAATCTGAAGCCGCTCTGGTCCGGTCACACGCTGAGGTGTCAGTGGCGGCTGCTGTGTAGAGGAGGGACAACGGTTGCCCCATGGTAAGTCTGTGGATGATGTCACTTCTTGTCGGTTTTCTCTCTCTACGCAGATGCCGCCTCTGGAGACCAGACCGGAGCGGCTTCAGAATAGAAAAGTATAGCGATCTTTTCTTTACAGGGTTACATAGATTAGGCTTAGAATGTGACCGAGAGTAGAGTTAGGATTAGATTAGGTTTTAACTAAACTTCCATTTTTAATGTGTTTTTTTTTTTCTTTTCTTTTTTTTTTTCTTTTATTATTATTGTTTTAATTTGTATTACTTATTCATTTGTATTTTCATTAACATATTTTTTTTTAACACGTCAAGATTAGAGAAAGGTGGGATTTTAGAATACATTTGTGCCCATCCCCAAATGCTATTAGTACACAAAAGAAAATGTAAAAAAATAATTTTAGTCTTTAGATGCGCTTTGAGTAAAAAAAAAAAAAAAAAAAAAAAAAAAACCCTTTATTTCATTTTGCTTCAAGTGAAGGTCATATCACATTTTAGGAGCAAAATTTTAGGTACAGTGTAGTGCCAGTCATTTCCCAAACTTAAAGTGATTCTAAACACACACACACACTGTTTAAACAACATTGTCCCCTCCATTTCTGTATATGGATGGGTGTAGTGTAATTATTTCAATAAAAAAAAACAAAAAACAAACCTAAATAATTATAGAAACATAGAAAAATGACGGCAAAAAAAGACTGAGTAGTCCATCGAGTCTGCCTGTTTATATATATTTTTTTGTGTTTTTGTTGTTTTTTTTGTTTTTTTTGGGGGGGGGGGGTTGTTTTTTTTTTTTTTTCATTAACCTTGTTGTCTGACTATAGATCTATGTTTATCCCAAGCATGTTTGCAGCCATTTACTGTTGACTGTCTCACTACCTCTTTTGGTAGTTTATTCCAATCATCAACTACCCATTCAGTAAAATAATACTTTCTAATGCCGCGTACACACGGTCGGACTTTCCGACAACAACGTTTTGTTGGCGGAAAATTTGAGAACCTGCTCCCAAACATTTGTGTGCGGAAATTCCGACAGCAAATGTTCGATGGAGCATACACACGTTCGGACTTTCCGACAACAAGCTCACTTCGAACATTTCCCGTTGGAAAATCCGATCCTGTGTATGGGGCATAAGGCTCCATTCACACTAATGCATTTTTTAATGCATTTTTCATTTTGCAGAATTGCAGGGACATTTTTTAACATGGTTCCTATGGAACATGTTCACATCAATGGATTTTTGTGCCTCTGCGTTTTTGGAAAGGGCCGGGGACTTTTTTCCCACAAAATGCAGCATTTTGCATGTAATAGACTTCTATGGACCCGCTTCCAAAACGCAAGTACATCGTTTTTACTGCAATTTTGATGCAATTTTGCCGCAATTTGCGTTTTGCAATTTGTGTTTTTGTTTTTAGCTGTACATTCACTGTATATAACTGGTTGCTAAAGAGGAGGCCGGGAAGGCGGCCACCACGTCCTTAACAACTGATGAGTCATCAGCTGTCAGCGGGCTTCCCCGCTGAATGCAATAAAAAGATTTACCGGCAAAAACAAATTGAAAAGTGAAAAATACAGCATGGGCCCCCCCTCCAAATTGTGAAAAATACAGCATGGGCCCCCCCTCCAAATTGTGAAAAATACAGCATGGGCCCCCCCTCCCCCGAGGTCCATACCAGGCCCTTGGGTCTAGTATGGATTCCGACGGGACCCCCCACGCCAAAATGTAAAAATATAATGGCTTGGGGTCTCCCCCCAAAATCAATACCAGACCCTTATGCGAGCATGCAGCCTGGTAGGTCAGGAAAGGGAGAGGACGAGCGAGTGCCCCACCCCCTCCTAAACCTTACCAGGCCACATTCCCTTAACATGGGGGGGTGGGTGCCCCTGGGGCCATGTTAATGCCCCTGGGGCCATGTTGATGGGGACAAGGGCCTCTTCCCAACATCCCTTGCCCGGTGGTTGTGGGGGTCTGCAGGCGGGGGCTTATCGGACTCTGGAAGCCCCCTTTAACAAGGGGGCCCCCAGATCCCGGCCCCTCCCTATGTGAATGAATATGGGGTACATTGTACCCCTACTCATTCACCACAAAAAAGTAGTGTAGTGTGAAAAAATACAGTAGACAGTTTTTGACAAGTCTTTTATTAAAAATATCTTCTTCCCCGCTTCTTCCTCTGGTCTTCCTGCATCTTCTCCCACATCTTCCTCCTCCGGGCTTCTCCTTCTCCCGCTTCTTTTTCTGCTCTTCTTCGTCTTCTTTGTCCAGTGTATTTCTTCCTCTGCCGCCACTCCCACCGACGACCCTCCTCCGATGCTGCGTCCCGCTGATCTGTCCACACTGATGTCAAGCAGAGACGAATCAATATAAATAATTATTATCAATAAACCGTTTCAAATTGTCGTTAAAATATATATTTGAAAATCTTTATTGTTGTAGCAATAACTCTCGGTGGAGCTGCTGTTTTAAAGTGGGCTGTTACCGTCACCTTCGTTACCTCTTATTTCACCAGAACCGGGTCTAGGGTCCCGTTGAGTTTAACACCGAACAATGTAGGCACCGGACACTTGAGTATCTTTTCCAATGCTTTAATAAACGTGAATTAAAGGAAGTAGCAGGAAAGAGGTAGAAGGAAAGTTGAAGGGAAGCTCAAATACCTTTTCTTAGTGTTCTTAGTGTAGCATTAGGGATTGAAAGCTTGAAGCTGAATATACTCTCTCTGTAGAGTTGAATCTTTGCCCGCCTGGATAGGTTTCTCTCACTAACCTAGCAGCCAGTACGCAGCACAAACAAAAGTCTCTTCCACAGACTTGATTGGAACAAAACCCATACGATCCTCCGCCACAGGATGTAATGGTTTCCGATGAACAACAAACACAGCACTAGAACCTTTAAGCCAACCCGGCAGTACTATGCGGTAGGATTACTGTAGGATGCGTCCTCCAACTGAGTCACCAGGCCCCTCTCCAGATCAGCACTCTGCGTGATCCTTCCATGATGGGTCCTCCCCTGGGATCTTCTCAGTTGTCCAACTTCTTCACATAGGATAGACAGCCCAGGACCATTCCTCTGCCGCTGTGGTAGGCCCCAGATAAGCTTCTGGGTCCACCCACACGCTGCAGCGACGTGGGCCTCCGGATCGGAGGACCGCGAGGTAGTACTCTTAGCGCATACCTGTCAGCCAGGAGGGCCAGCAGGTGGAACGAAAACGAACCCCAAAGCATGGCGTCTGTTCCATAAATACCCTCTCCCAGAATGCAACTCAGAGGACCACCTCCACCGAGTTATCTCCGGGACAGAGGAACACCCATACGCTTCAACGCGTTGCCTTTCCAACACCGACCCATGGTGACAACGAAACCCACAGGCACAGTGTGAAACTACATGCAACTCAGCCAAGCTGGAACAGAGTCAAATCTAGCTACATATAAATAGATAACCCACTAAATTTACCTATCAGCAGTATATGGAAAATCTACCAGCGCTACATACTCCCCCCACTACAATAGACGTTGTCCTCAACGTCTGTCAAAATAACTCCCAAGCCTGAGAGTAGGTATTTGAACTTGAAACTTGGATAAGGGCAAAGAAAAAGAAAAAACAGTATAGAGATATTACAGTTTCAACATTTATATAACAATATGTTCACATCCGCAAACAAAATCACATTATGACTGTCACAACCCCACTGTCTATCTAGCTGAAAAGCCTAACAGCTTGATAGGAGATCCAACTGTTCCTGTAAAAAAAACAAATTTAGACACACACTAAATATGTACAGTACCCTCAATAACAGTTTAGGAGCAAAGTCTCATTCCAAAAGAAGAATGACACTCTCTTCCCGTATGTCTTCTTCTTTTAAAGAAACAAACTGAAATAACTTGAGAAGTCCATCCCTATTTTTAGGTAAATCACATCCTTTCAATAAAGAAAATCCAGCTAGCAAAGAGTCTTTGGATTTAGAAACGCTGAGATGGACATTATCTTTTGACCACGAAGATCTCTAAACACTGACACTGTCTAACTACACACCCCAAAGTTCTTTTTTTTTTCAATCATCAATAAAATCGGGGATCTGGCAATGTCAGTTTCTTTCCCAGTTTATCCACGGTAGTGATAAAGTACACAATATCATCTTTTCCAGGTCGGTTTCAGACGAATACCGGTATCTGTCAGCAAGGTTCCGGTCAGCATAGCACCCGCAGTGGTACTCGTAGGGAACATCTTAGGTCCCATAGTTGGCTGTATCAACGAAAAAGACATGGCCGCACTCTGATCTTCTCAGCACGATCATGAGGCCTCTCTTCTTCTCTGACGCCAAACATACACACACATGTCCCACGTGGTAACAAGTAGGCTAAGCTCCTCCCACTTGTTCCTCTGCACACGTAGCTCCCGGGCTTTTACTTCTCACCCGCAGCCTACGCAGTCAGAAATAAAGTCCTGCAACTTTACCCCTTTCTTCTCCTGAAAAATGACCAGACACTTCTACCATAAACTCCCGGTGAAATACTTCTCAGGGTTGCAGGAGGTTGACGGCTAACAAATCCCGGACGACGCCTCCACATGTAGCAATAACTCTCGGTGGAGCTACTGGTTTAAAGCTGGCTGTTACCGTCACCTTTGTTACCTCTTATTTGACCAGAACCGGGTCTAGGGTCCCGTTGAATTTAACACCGAACAAATTAGGCACCGGACACTTGAGTATCTTTTCCAATGCTTTGATAAACGTGAATAAAAGGAAGTAGCAGGAAAGAGGTAGAAGGAAAGTTGCAGGGAAGCTCTCACTAACCCAGCAGCCAGTACGCAGCACTAACAAAAGTCTCTGCCACAGACTTGATTGGAACAAAACCCATACGATCCTCTGCCACAGGATGTAATGGTTTCCGATGAACAACGAACACAGCACTAGAACCTTTAAGCCAACCCGGCAGTACTATGCGGTAGGATTACTGTAGGATGCGTCCTCCAACTGAGTCACCAGGCCCCTCTCCAGACCAGCACTCTGCGTGATCCTTCCATGACGGGTCCTCCCCTGGGATCTTCTCAGTTGTCCAGCTTCTTCACATAGGATAGACAGTCCAGGACCATTCCTCTGCCACTGTGGTAGGCCCCAGACAGGCTCCTGGGCCCACCCACACACTGCAGCGACGTGGGCCTCCCGATCGGAGGACCACGAGGTAGTACTCTTAGCGCATACCTGTCAGCCAGGAGGGCCAGCAGGTGGAACGAAATCGAACCCCAAAGCATGGCGTCTGTCCCATAAATACCCTCTCCCAGAATGCAACTCGGAGGACCACCTCCACCGAGTTATCTCCGGGACAGAGGAGCACCCATACGCTTCAACGTGTTGCCTTTCCAACACCGACCCATGGTGACAACGATACCCACAGGCACAGTGCGAAACTACATGCAACTCAGCCAAGCTGGAACAGAGGAAAATCTAGCTACATATAAACAGATAACTCACTAAATTTACCTATCAGCAGTAGATGGAAAATCTACCAGCGCTACATTGTTTTTTGGCAATACCATGGTGTGGGTGGATTTCTGCCAATCACAGGTTGCGTCACGCCCCTCCAGCCTGCGTCTTAGAATAAGAGGGAGATGAAGTCTCCATCAATCTACATGCAATAACCCAGCCTCATTGTACAGTATTTAGCTGGTTAGTGGGCATGGAGGAGGAGGGAGTGGGCTGTCATTTACCACTATGAATACGCCCACATCTGTGACTCTATAGTCACATGGGCTGCTCAGATGCTCAGCATAGAAACTCACTGAAAACTGAGCATCTGTAGAGCTGCCAACACTGCTCTGCAAAATCCCTAGCTGAATTGGGGACATGGACAGAAGGGCAGCAGGGTCAACCAGGTTTTTTTTGCAGAATAAAGAAAACCAATCTCAGCGACTGAGTGAGTATGAACAGCATGGAATACACCATTTATTGATAGTTTTTTTTATGATGTGGGTTTAGTGACACTTTATTGTTGCATCTGAATACAAGCAGATTGTGAGCTCTGCAGGCCAGCGGCAGCCTCCGGTCTCCAGGATGTATAGTTGTCTCTATCTATCCATATAATCAGTGTAAGTAATTTCTAAATCCTCGTAAAATATTTAACAGGCCCTCCCGGTCCTCCCTTTTCCTCTAATTACGCGTTTAATATGCAATAAGTAACCTTAAAATTTTCTTGCCGTTTTGGTTTATGGGAGTAACAATTACGAGCGGCGTGGCCTTCATAAACAAGGCAGATCATTAGCCGCAATGACTTGCTGGATTTCATAGATATACAGACCCTAAATGTTATTTAACGGGGCTGATATGACCTCTGCGGCCCGGCAGGACGTAAATATTACAGAGGGAGGCCAGCGCACGGTTTATTTATTCTAGCTGCTTCTGAATTTAGTTACAGCCGACGGCTAATCCTTCCAGCCAGCATGCGCCCAGTGTGTTTTATAAGCACATTCTGTGGATATCCATACGCTATGTTTATGTACATTAATATACTTTTTTTTTTTTTTTTTTAGATGCACTTAAATTAGTTTATTTTGCAGCATGTTGTTGTTTTTCCATTAACAAAGTTTTATTTTTCTTTATTTCAAAGTTTTCGAAACTTGAAAGCGTATAAAAACATTGGCGGCAATAAAAAGCCTTTTCTAGGGCCCCTTTGGTGCCGAGTTGTTCTATCTAAGCAAACAAATTGCAATATTGTCACAGAGAAGCACAAAGTAACCGTCTATCTACCCAACTCCATTATCTCTTAAATTGGAATACAAACACTTTTCTGTATTTATTCATTAAATATTCCATTTAAAAACCTGAAAAAAAAAGAATTAACAGTTAAAAACTGAACATAAAGTTTAGAAAAATAAGATTTTAATGTACAGTTGATTGGTTTCAAAATGAAAAACAAAAAGCTCTACACATGTATCCTATGATTAAAGAAAAAAAATTATCTGCTTTAATAATAACAATATTACGAGCTTATATGCTAATGTTACGTTCTTTATATAATAAAAGGGTCGCCTGCTAGAAGGAAAAAGATGTTATTAGAGTAAGTTGTTGTGCAGTTAGTCTCATTCTACAATGAGGCGTTTTAGAGTTTGGGTCACATTAAAGCAAATAAGCGTTCCAAAATAACAGAAATCAATGTCTCTTGTTTAATGTTAATATGTTGCTTGTGTAAGTTCTTAATGTGAAGTTCTGGGATAAAACTAGTAGCTAGCAGTGGCTGCAGTGGAGAGGAGGAAGCTCCAACAATGGATGTCCCATAGTAAGCCTATGGATGATGTCCCAGCTCAGGCAGTCCAGCTGTCATTGGAGCGCCTCCCTATGTAGCTGGCATTGGCTGACACAGGGGCGATCACGTGACTTGACCAGAGTGCCTGAGAACAGGTATGTAGGGACCTGGATCGCCTGCTGGTGGCACTGTGGTTCCCAGAGTGGAAGGTTCTTATTTTGGTGTCCACCAGCAGGTATCTCCCAGCAGCCAGCAGATCGCAGTAATCAGTTTCCACTTGATGCTGGCTGCTGGCAGGGTATTTAGTCCCTTCTCTACTATTACATTTTGCATCAGTGCCTTGCCCGATAGGCTGATTTTGCGTGCTGAATTATCCTGAACCCAGATCTCAATCTTGTTTCTGCCCTGCATCCTGTACTCTGCTGCCTTATACTCCCTCTTGTTCCTGATCCCAGTCTTGGTTCCCCCTTCTTGACTGTTCCTTGCACCTCCAGCTTTTCCCCTGCTTTTCTGTATTTCATATTGTATATAGTTTATTAGTTAATCAGACATTTCATCGTTTGGTTTGGGTTCACTTATATCGTCATGTTTACTGTGTCTTCTGTTTGCTGTTGGATGGATTTTGGTTTCACTGTTAATAATTCTTACTTTAACCTCTCCCATCTGGCCTATTGTAATATGGCGGCCAAGCAGGAGCCCTGTTATCATGGGAGGACGTCATATAAAGTCCTCCCAGGATCGAGCCTCGGGAGCACCCTGGCATGATCTGTTAACCGCCATGTCCACCAGAGACTACTGCTCCTGCTTTTTTGAAGCTTTAATGAATCTTGGCAAATGCCACGAGTGTGTGTTGATTATCTATTTGTTTTAAAGGGGCTCAGTAGAACCCCGGCTCAGTAGTACCCCCAACACAATAATACTCCTAGCCCATGCGTACCCCTGTTCAGATCCCTAGATCATTAGTGCCCTCATTCAGTAAATCACCAGCTCATTATAATCCATGTTCACCAGATCCCTGGCTCAGTAATACTCTCATTTCTTCTGATCCTCAGTAGTAACCTCCAGCTCTGCTGATCCCCCACTCAGTAGTAACCCTCAGCTCTGCTGATGATCACTCCTCTCTCTCCAGTCCCCGCTTACCTCCCGCTATATTGTTCCCATGCTGCACACCACGTGTGACATCTGCTAGTTTTTACTGCTCTGGTCCCTCAACTCCGCTGATTCTCCACCGCTTAGTTCCATCTCTACGATCGCTTCTGCTATAGTGTTAGCACGTTGCGCACCATGTGTGCTGTCTGCTAGTTTCTCTGCTTACCCCGCTTACCTTTCTGCTGCTCCTCCCTTCACACCAGATTCTCCCTGAATATATACATATGAACCGCAAGTAACTGCTGATAAGGTCTCCCTGGTTCACTTGCTGGTTTCCCAGGGCATCCTGGGATATCTCATACCTGCTATACCTCCAAAACAAATGCTCCAGGTGTTGTAAGTGAGCGTTGCCATAGACTTCTATAGAGGCTTTGGAGATGCTTTGAAGCACCAAGAAAGTGACATGGGGTATCATTTTTGAAGTGAGGCAAACACGTGTGAACAGGACTGTAAGATAACCATTTTATTTAGTGAGAGGAGCTTTGATTGGCATTCAGAGTGCTTTAAAAAGTGTGTCCAATGTCACATTTTGAATCAAGTAAAAATGAGCCCTTAGGGCTCCTTCATGCCACCATTGTCCAAAACACTCTCAAGGCAAGGACAAAGCAAATTGTTCCTATTTCCTAAGATGTCTGTCCATACCAATGTATTTTACAAAAAAAGGACAGGTTTTATAGTGCAAATACAGCCTAATAGAAAAAAAAACAAATATTTCTAACTTTATACAGCTGTTTTAGGCTTTTTGGCCACCATCAGTGCATGGAAAACATAGCTTTCTGTGGAATAGGACTTAGGACCCAACCAGAAAGTATAACCATACAAAGTCCCTTACCACCATAACCTATGTGGTTATACCGTCTAGTCCTGGGTTTCTCAACCAGGTTGCTAGGGGTTCCTTGAGCAAGGAGCAATTTCTGTCTCTAAAATAAGTTCTGACACCATTGATCTTGTTAGCTATATGTAAGGGGGTAATTCTTCCCAATGACCACAAGTGTAAGGAGCATTCTTCCCACTGACCATCAGACTAATGCAGGGACGGCCTGTCCATTAAGGGTGCAAGGGGACCATCCCCCTATCCATACGTCCCTATGCAGGATGCCGGACGCATGCATTCCAACAGGGGGAGGGGTGTGTTTTTTTGAAGCACCTAATTAGACCCAGTGGCTCTAATAAGACTTCAAAATAGGGTGGGCTCGGGGCGGAGAGAATGCGAACAGAGACCACCTAGGTGTGTTACAATATCAAATTAATATTCGCTATTTGTAACACTGAACCTCCTCCCGGCCAATCAAGAAGCAGGTCTTGAGACCCATCACTCAATGAGATGAAAGGACAGGCGATCCTATTGGACACCTAGGAGGAGGAAGCCACCGTGATGGAGAAGAGGAAGCAGGAGCCGCTGCCAGCTGCCCGATACTAGGCCAACACCCACATCACCTGCCACCTAGATGGAGTAAGTGCCGGTATGACCGGCAGACAGCGGGTGGACAATCGGGAGAGGTGCAGCCCACCGGACGGCCGCCCGAGGGGGGGTGGTTGTTTGCCGCCCCCCCCAAAAAAAAACACCAGCCGCCACTGCACTAATGTATCATGAGTTGTAGATATAGTGATTTTTTAGCAGGGGCTCCCTGAGACCGGAAAGTTATTTCATGGGTTCCTCTGTGTTGAAAAGGTTGAGAAAGGCTGTAAAGTCTGAATTCTGTTAAAAGAACTTTGTCTTTTACATGTCAAAGAATTGAAGAAGTTTCCTGAGATCCATAACCATGAAGAAGGGGGGGGGGGTTTACGTTTTATTATGAGACACTTCCTGCCGCAGTGGCCGCGGCACAAATATTCAAAGCCGAAGAGATGTGACTTTGTTCTGCGCGGTAAATTGGACACCACGGGGGGCTAATTACTCATCTCTGCCGTCCCCAGACATCCCCTCCAGTCTCATAAACCGTGCGGAACATTCACATTTATAACAAAGTGAGAGATAAGGGAGGTAGAGCGGCGCTCAGAGCCTGCGGGACGGCTCTGCCTGTCCCCCTCCTCCCCGCCGTTCAATGGACACACGGAGGGAGCCTGAGACTTTAAACGTTCGCTTTGAAATTAATGGAGGGTTTTTTTTCTTTTTTCTAACTTCTTTTTATTTCTCCTCACCTGGCAGAATGGAAATAAAATAATCAATTGGGACGGAGCGTGAAAAAAATCAGCCTTTGGGGCCGCCATTAAGGAGGATGGCTGGCAGGGCGAGAGCTGCGCGCAATCTGTCATCGGCCATGCAAATAAATTGAAGTTTTTGTGTTGGGGGGAGGGGAATTTTTCCCTCAGTGATGTACAGTGACCAAACTACAACAACGGTGATGTGTGTAATATCATCTACCAACCTCCAGCGATGATGACCGATAGGCTGAAAGGTACAAATCAACCGTAAAAGAGTTGAGTTTGGGATTTTTTTTTTTTAAGAATTATACTTCCCTATGCTGCATCTGTCCCCCGCCAGCTCTAAAGCCTCGTACACACGATCGGATTTTCCGCAGACAAAACCTCTTACTTTTGTCCGAAGGCGTGTGCCTGGATTTTGTCTTGCATACAAACGACAAGGAATTGTCGGCCAACAAACACAAACATAGTGACGTACTACGTGGTTTTTCATCACTTTAGCACCACCCTTTGGGCTCCTTCTGCTAATTTCGTGTTAGTAGAAGTTAGGTGAGTGTTGATTTGCGCTTTTCAGTTTGCGCTTTTCATTTTGCGCTTTTCATTTTGTGCTTTTCAGTTTGTTTCTGAGCGGACGTTCGTCAACCAGACATGTTGCGGAATCGGAGGAGATAACGTGTTATTTATTATTGGCCTTGGAGTTATTGCTTTGACCCAAGTCCAGTCCAGGAACAGGAGGAGGAGGATTTCTTGGACCAAAAATTGGTTGCTTTATTAATGGTGACCAATTATGTCATATGCCTTTGCTGCGGGAGCTCCAGGAGAGTAATCCGGATGTTTTTCGGAATTATCTCCGGATGACGGACCCCTGCTTTCACCAACTCTTGGCATTGCTGACCCCCTATATTAAGAAGCAGGACACATGCATGAGGCTTTTATTTTATTTTTTGGTTGAATAATAATGATTTCATTTGGTATATTTTCTATATTTTTGGATGCATAGAATGTACTTTTTGGTTAAGTTCTATTGGCAGATATCATGTCTAATTTTATTTGTTTTCTTTTTTTAATGCACAATAAAATAAATTGTGTAGAATAATACTTGGCTATGTGTTTTACTTCAAATGATAGTTTGGGAGTCGGCAGTTACATTAGAAAAAATACAATGTAATATTAACAAGGGACACCAACATAGTTGTATCTTTGATCTTAAAAACTACGGGATAATGGTGTTATGGTAACTTGCCCCAAAAAAAAAAAAAAAAAAAAAAAAAAAAAAGCATAATAATATTATTCTTGATATCACTAGAAAAAAAGCCTTTGATAATGTGTTTGCAATAAATCCATCAGTATCACCAGCAAAGCAGCTTCATTATTATCCCATTAAAGAAGAAGAGAATTGTGCGCTGCATTTGGAGATTTCATAATTTTCCGCGTCACGAATGTTAAGTCGCCATTACGAACGCTAGTTTACAAGACCGACCGCTTCCGGCTCGTCCTTGCTTCCGAGCATGCCTGTTTGTACTTTAGACTTTTGTTCCGACGGACTTGTGTACACACGATCAGAAAATCCGACAACAGACATTTGTCCGTGGAAAATGTTAAAGCCTGCCATCCAACATTTGTCCGCAGAAAATCCGACAACAATTGTCCGATGGAGCGTACAAACGGTCGGATTTTCCGCCAACAGCCTGTCATCACACAATTCCTGTCGGAAAATCCGATCGTGTGTACGAGGCTTAAGACTGAGAAACGATCGAACAAAGACCAGCTGTCTGCTGAAAACAGATGACAGGAGTGCAAAATGAACTGCATTCCTGTAATCCACAGTAGAAGTACAACAAAACGAGCTTTGGCTGTACTTCTCCTTTAGGCCTCATGCACACAGGATGTCAAAAAGGGCACTTTTACAGGTGTTTGACTTTTTTTTTTTTTCTGCTCTTAACTCCCTTCTGTTAGTCTATGTGTCCATGTGCTGGCGCTCCCCTCTTTGCCAAGTCTTCCTTCAGAGTTCATGCTTCTTGGCCATTTCAATGGCCGAGTTGCAATGACGTCACTCCTCATCATTGTCGCGGCACAGCCCTCCGCATTCACGGCACAGTGCATTTTATTAGTACAGTGGGGAAAATAATTATTTGATCCCCTGCAGATTTTGTACATATTCCCACTTTTAAAGAAATGAAGGGTCTATAATTTTTATCATAGGTGTATTTTAAATGATAGAGACAGAATATCAACCAAAACTCCAGAAAAAACACACATGATACAAATGTTATAAATTGAGTTGCAGTTCAGTGAGTAAAATAAGTATTTGATCCCCCCAAGCAAAACATGACTTAGTACTTGGTGGAGAAACCCTTGTTGGCAAGCACAGAGATAAGACGTTTCTTGTAGTTGGTGACCAGGTTTTTACACATCTCAGGAGGGATTTTGGGCCACTCTTCTTTACAGATCTTCTCTAAATTCTTAAGGTTTCTTGGTTGTGGCTTGGCAACTCGAAGTTTCAGCTCCCTCTGTAAATGTTCTATAGGATTAAGGTCTGGAGACTGGCTAGGCCGCTCCATGACCTCAATGTGCCTCTTCTTGAGTCACTCCTTTGTTACCCTGGTGGCATGTTTTGGGTCATTGTCATGCTGGAAGACCCATCCATGACCCATCTTCAGTGTTCTGGCTGAGGGAAGAAGGTCCTCATCCAACATTTTACAATACATGGCCCCGTCCATTGGCTCCTCAATATGGAAAATTCGTCCAGTTCCTTTAGCAGAGAAACAGCCCCAAAGCATAATGTTTCCACCCCTGCGCTTAACAGTAGGGATGGTGTTCTTAGGGTCATAGTCAGCATTTTTCTTTCTCCAAACACGGCGAGTCAAGTTATTGCCAAAAAGCTCAATTTTGGACTCATCTGACCACAGCACTTTCTCCCAATCCTTCTCGGAATCATTAAGATGTTCCTTGGCAAACTTCAGATGGGCCTGTACATGTGTCTTCTTACGGGCTCTGCAGGATTTCAATCCATGGAGGCGTATTGTGTTACCAATGGTTTGTTTGGTGACTGTGGACTCCACTACCTCTGGGCTGATCCCTCACTTTCCTCATGATCATCCTCACCCCATGAGGTGAAATCTTGCATGGAGCTCCAGACCGAGGACGATTGATGGTTATTTTGTATGTCTTCCATCTGAGGATAATGGCGCCAACAGTTGTCTCCTTCTCACCAAGCTTTTTTCTCATGGTCCTATAGCCCATTCCAGCCTTGTGCAGATCTACAATCTTGTCCCTGACGTCCTTTGACAGCTCTTTGGTCTTGTCCATGATGGTGAGGTTTGAATGGAAGAAAGAGATTCTGTGGACAGGTGTCTTTTATACACATAACGACTTGTCATTAGGAGCACCTTCTTACATTGACAGGACTTATCTGTGTACCACATGAGCACCTACTGTAGCCAGTCTGTGGGAGGCAGAATTATTGTTGGTTGGTAGGGGATCAAATACTAATTTTACTCACTGAACTGCAACTCCATTTATAACATTTGTTTTATGTGTTTTTTTCGGGATTTTTGGTTGATATTCTGTCTATATCATTTAAAATACACCTATGATAAAAATTATAGACCTTTCATTTCTTTGTAAGTTGGCAAACTTACAAAATCTGCAGGGGATCAAATAGTTATTTTCCCCACTGTATATAATGTGACAGCAGGCAGGTAACATCGATTGGTTGCGTCCAGGATGGCAGATATGTGTGTTCTAGATTCAGGCTCTATACAGATTTGTTCCACTAGGGCAGGGGTGTCAAACTCAAATTCATTGGGGGCCGCATCAGCAGTTTGGTTGCCCTCGAAGGACCGGTTGTATATGCACTCCACCATAGTGTTCAGTCTAAGCATTCTCCAATAAAGTTTTCTTGCGCTGCATAGAGAGCGCAGGGTTCAGAAGTGCATCGCGTAGGGAGCACAGGGTTCAGGAGTGCACTGCCTAGGGAGCGTAGGGTTCAGGAGTGTGCCGCGTAGGGAGCTCAGGGTTCAGGAGTGTGCTGCGTAGGGAGCGCAGGGTTCAGGAGTGTGCTGCGTAGGGAGTGCAGGGTTCAGGAGTGCGCTGCGTAGGGAGCGTAGGGTTCAGGACTGCACCGCCTAGGGTTCAGGAGTGCGCTGCATAGTGAGCGCAGGGTTCAGGAGTGCGCTGCATAGTGAGCGAAGGGTTCAGGAGTGCGCTGCGTAGGCAGCGCAGGGTTCAGGAGTACGCCACGTAGGGAGCGCAGGGTTCCGGAGTGCCCTGCATAGGGAGCGCAGGGTTCAGGAGTGGGCTGTGTAGGGAGCGCAGGGTTCAGGAGTGCGCTGCGTAGTGAGCGAAGGGTTCAGGAGTGCGCTACATAGGGAGCACAGGGTTCCGGAGTGCACTGCGTAGGGAGCGCAGGGTTCAGGGGTGGGCTGTGTAGGGAGCGCAGGGTTCAGGAGTCCGCTTCGTAGGGAGCGCAGGTTTCAGGAGTATGCTATGCACAGTGTGCAACAACTGATTTTCATCCCTCCTCCTGGGTTCTGACCTCACCGCCCCCCCCTCCAAAAAAAAAAAACTCTGACAACTGTGCTCTCTACTTCCTACCTGACCCAGCTCTCAGGCTGCAGCCCACTGGATAAAAGAAAAACATAGGAGGACCGCGCATGCGCTCAGCTCACAAACAGCCGGCACTGCTAGAGGGACTGAGGTGAGAGAGGAGGAGATGTTCCCTTGGAGACCGAACGGCCGGCCGTGCATGCGCTCACACAAAGCCAGCGCCACTGGCGTGATGGAGGAGGTTTACTCTCGTTGCCTGGAAGACCCGCCGGTGAGAAAAATCGACAGCGGCGACAAAAAGAGGTGGCAGACGGGGGCCACTGCGCGGGCCACATGACAAGGCCTGGCGGCCCGGATTCGGCCCGCGAGCCTTGTGTTTGCCACCTATGCACTAGGGGGAAGTGCTGAGAGTCCTGCAGTGGTGAGGTAATGAGCCCAGATGAATTTAGTTGGCTCATTATGGCCTCAACAAAATTCCCAGCATGCTTAGAGAGGGCGCTCCATCCTGGAACCAGTTCTGTGTAGACTGGGGAGCGCGATACCTTTCCTGTGCGGTGAGACAAAGCCTGTGGGGCAAGCCTCTAGAACAGGGAGACCGGTGCACAAGGCTGCACCCAGTTGACAGATAGGGAACTTGCGAGTGTAGTAAGTAGCCAAGTTGGCAAGGATTTATTTTAGGCATGTGCGGTTCGTCTCGTTCCGAATTGAAATTCGGATGAATTTTCGTTTTTCGGAAACTCAGATGTATCCGAATTTCCAAATTACAATAGCACCGAATTTAAATGAATCCGAAATAATGAAAAAAAAAAATTCGGACGAAATTCAAATTGTTTTCAAATACTTTTCGAATTCAAATACTATTCGAATTCGAAAACGATTCGAAAACTTTTTGAATTCGTGGGCTCCCCCGCTGACAGCTAAATGTATTAAAAAATAAAAAAACTGTCAGTTTTACTGCTGTCTGTGCCCCTATTAACTACTTCAATACCGGGCACTTACACCCCCTTCCTGCCCAGGCCAATTTTCAGCTTTCAGCGTTGTCGCTGTTTAAATGACAATTGCGCGGTCATGCTACACTGTACCCAAACAGAATTTTTACCATTTTGTTCCTACAGATAGAGCTTTCTTTTGGTGGTATTTGATCACATATATAAAAAGACCTAAAATTTTGAAAAAAAAAAAAAAGTTTTCTTTCCTTTCTGTTATAAAATTTTGTAAATGAGTAAGTTTTCTCCTTTACTGATTGGCACTGACAAGGTGGCACTGACGGGCACTGTTAAGGTGGCACAGATGAGGTGGCACTGATGGGCACTGACAAGGCGGCACTGACAGGCACTGTTAAGGTGGCACCAATGAGGTGTCACTGATGGGCACTGACGATGGGCACTGATAGGCGGCACTGATAGGCAGCACTGATAGGTGGCACTGATATGTGGCACTGATGGGCATTGATAGGCGGCACTGATGGGCACTCATGGGTGGCACTGATGGGCACTGATATGTGACACTGATGGGTACTTATGGGTGGCACTGATAGGCGGCACCGCTGGGCACTGATACGTGGCAGTGATGGGCACTGATATGCAGCACTGATGGGCACTGATATGCGGCACTGATGGGCACTGATATGCGGCACTGATAGATGGCATTGATAGGCATCACTGATGGCACTGGCACTGGTAGGCATTGGGGATGGGCACTGATTGGCAGCTGCCTGGGCACTGATTGGCATTTCCCTGGTGTCCTGGGGTGGCATACTTGGTGGTCCAGTGTGGTGGCAATCCCTGGTGGTCCTGGCGGCATCCTGGTGGTCCTGGGTGGGCATCCGAGGGGGGGTTGTGCTGATAAACAATCAGCACAGACCCCCCCCCCTTCAGGAGAGCAGCCGATCGGCTCTCCTCTACTGGCGTCTGTCAGACGTGAGTGATGAAAAGCCGACCAACGGCTCTTCCTGTTTACACTGTGATCAGCCATGATCGGACACGGCTGATCACATGGTAAACAGCCTCCGTCAGAGATCGGTGTAGCAGTGTGTCAGACTGACACACCGCACCACCGATCGCCGCGATGCGGTCGTTCTGGAGGGCTGTCATATGACGGCCGGCGCGTGGGTAGTGGTTAAGGAGATTCATCCTCTCTATTTGTCCTATTTACCATTAGCATGAAAAGTGAAAGTAAAAGAAAACCTTAAATTATGGGTTGTCCCCAGAAAAGTAATGGAGGGGAAATCTTCCAATGGGGACACTAATTCTGATGGCCTTCGGGTCCCCAAGGGATTCCCCTAATTTTCATTGATTTCCTATCGCTTTCTGTTTTGGCTATGGGAGAGGAAGTAAAGGTACACCTCTCCTGGGACCCTCCAGGGGAATAGCCTCACTCAGGGAACTCTTAGCCTGGCCTAAAAGGCCTTTTGCAAACCGCCCTAACCCCCACTTCCAAAAGGGCCATGAAATCTATAGCCAGGTCCCCTGGGTGCAGTTTTACTTCTTCTCCCCAGTCTCCAGACCTGTCCAGGGCCTCCATGTGCTGGTTACATCTGAGTTGGTGTGGGATGTTTTGACTCCCATGCCCCCTCTGCCTAGGGCACCTCCCAACCTGGCCTTTATCTGGGCACTTGCTCACCCATGACATCAGGTAAGGCTTCACTGAGCAAAAATACCCAATCACATGCAAGGAAAATAAAAAAAAACAGCATTTTTGCTTGGACATGATTGGATGATGGAAGTCAGCAGAGCTTCTGCTCATTTACTAAGCTCTGGAGCAACTGCATTTGCAGAGAGCACAGTCTGTTTGCCTTTAGTAAATCAACCCCTATGTGTGGTGGAAAACTATCAATTTGCATCACCCTAAACACACCATTCCCACCGTGAAACATGGTGGTGGCAATATCATGCTGTGGGGATGCTTTTCTTCAGCAGGGACAGGGAAGCTGGTCAGAGTTGATGGGAAGATGGATGGAGCCAAAATACAGGGCAATCTTAGAAGCAAACCTGTTATGCCGTGTACACATGGGCAGACTTTTCGACCGGACTGGTCCGACGAACCAAATCTGGCGGACAATCCGACCGTGTGCGGGCTCCATCGGACCTGCAGCGGACTTTTTCAATTAAAAATCTGACGGACTTTAGATTTGGAACATGTTTCAAATTTGTCCGACGGTCAAAAAATCCGCTCATCTGTATGCTAGTCCAACAGATGAAAACCCACGCTAGGGCAGCTATTGGCTACTGGCTATCAACTTCTTTATTTTAGTCCGGTGTACGTCATCACGTACGAATCCGTCGGACTTTGGTGTGATCGTGTGTAGGCAAGTCCGTTCGTTCAAAAGTCTGTCGAAAGTCCGTCGGACCAGTCCGGTCGAAAAGTCCGCCCTTGTGTACATGGCATTAGAGTCTGCAAAAGACTTGAGACTGGGGCGGAGGTTCACCTTCCAGCAGGACAACGACCCGAAACATACAGCCAGAGCTACAATGGAATGGTTTAGATCAAAGCATATTCATGTGTTAGAATGGTCCAGTCAAAGTCCAGACCTAAATCCAATTGAGAATCTGTGGCAAGACTTGAAAATTGCTGTTCGCAGACGCTCTCCATCCAACCTGACAGAACTTGAGATATTTTGCAAAGAAGAATGTGCAAAAATGTCCCTCTCTAGATGTGCAAAGCTGGTAGAGACATCCCCAAAAAGACTTGCAGCAGTAATTGCAGAGAAAGGGGGTTCTACAAAGTATTGACTCCGGGGGGTGCCATACAAATGCACCCCACACTTTTCACATATTTATTTGTAAAAAAAAATTGTTGGTCTATCATATAAAAGCCCAAGAAAACGCATTTACGTTTTTGGTTGTAACATAACAAAATGTGGAGAATTTCAAGGGGTGTGAATACTTTTTCAAGGCACTGTATGTGCATGAAGCCTAACAGGCTCTAGAGTGTACAGAGAGCCTGCGTATTTCAATAATGTGACGTTACCTCGCCTTCTCCTAAAAGGTGTATGCAGAAGATGAACAGAAAACAGTTTCCGCTTGACCTTCACAGGAGACGCTAAAATCCAGTTTGTCCTTCTAATCCAGTTTAGACATTCTTCAAGTGGCCCCGGTGGTTTACTTTGAGGTTATAACAGTTATAAATCAGCGTAGTGGACTCCCTTGTCTTCGGTTAGAGGCCGTGATGTGTCCGTGCCTTGGGCAAGAAGATGATCAGCGCTGTAATAACTCCGCTCATTTGGACAATTTCATACCAGAGAGGAGCCCCCGGGGGTCTTGTTTCTGGGATTTGGGCCACCGATATGACCTAGAAAACACACACAGCTACTGACAGAGCAATCCGTGACTGAAGAGCTGGCAATTCACTGGGCTGAATCTTACCCAGAAGCTTGAGGCCTCCATCCACAGCTTGTTCTGACCTTTATTAGAGGGCCAGTATGGGATTTTCTCAGTCATGTGCCCAGCCTGATGAACTGAATTTCACCACTTTAACCGTTTGCCGACCAGTGCGCGGCAATATACGTCGGCACAATGGCACGACTGCGCAAATGGGCGTACCTGTACGTCTCCTATAAGACTCGGCATTGTGGGCACGTGCGCGCGGGTCCCACGGACTCAGCGTCTGTCGGGGGGGCCGGCGATCGTGTCACGGAGTGGAAGAACGGGGAGATGCCTATGTAAACAAGGCATTTCCCCGTTCTGCCTAGTGACATGACAGGGATCTACTGCTACCTGTGATGGGGAACAGTGATCGCTGTCATGTCAGTGGTAGCCCCCCCCCCCATAGTTAGAATCACTCCCTAGGACACACCCAAGTCCCAAGCACTTGCGGGCAATCTGCTAGCGGTACACCTAAATCCGATTGTAGCAGGCAAATTTCCCTACACCAGTTGCTAAACGGTCGAAAGAAATTCGGTCCCAGCCATCCACATGCTCAGCGGCTGAATGCTAGTTTGTACCCCTTGATCACTCCCTAGTGTTTAACCCCTTCCATGCCAGTGTCATTTATACAGTTATCAGTGCGTTTTTATAGCACCGATCGCTGTATAAATGACAATGGTCCCAAAATAGTGTCAAAAGTGTCCGATGTGTCCACCATAATGTCACAGTCATGATAAAAATCGCAGATCGCCGCCATTACTAATAAAACAAAAATAATAAAAATGCCATAAACCTATCCCCTATTTTGTAGACGCTATAACTTTTGCGCAAACCAATCGATATACGTTTATTGCGATTTTTTTTTTTAACCAAAAATATGTACAAGAATACATATCGGTCTAAACTGAGAAAGAAATTAGTTTTTTTTTATATATTTTTGGGGGGTATTTATTATAGCAAAAAGTAAAAAATATTGCTTTTTTTTTTTCAAAATTATCGCTCTTTTTTTGTTTATAGCGCAAAAAATAAAAACTGCAGATCTGATCAAATACCACCAAAAGAAAGCTCTATTTGTGGGGGAAAAAAAGGATGTTAATTTTGTTTGGGTGTAAGATCGCACGACCGCGCAATTGTCATTTTTAAACAACGCAGCGCCGAATCTCAAAAAGTGCTCTGGTCAGGAAGGGGGGTAAATCCTTTCGGGGCTGAGGTGGTTAATTTTGATTTCATTCATAAAGTAAATCATTTTATTTCATGATAAGTGTTCGGGTTAGAATGATTCATTTTTGAAATGTATTTTATACCTTTTGGATTTATCTCAAATATTTGTTGCTCCGAATTGATTCGAACTTTCAGAAGGTCTGTTATTATTTTATTAATTCCGAAGATTGGCTATATTCGTTTTAACGCGTTGATTCATTATTTCGGGAAATGACTTATGCACTCTGAGTGATTTCTGCTAGTCCAGCCCACAAAGAGAAATGGAATGAGCTGACTGGACGATATCGACACGGAGTCGCGTGCATCTGAAAGTAATGAATGGAACAAAACTAATTTTGGATTCCTTCATTATGTAATGATTCGGAGATTCTGATGCATCCAACTCCATCCAACCCAAACACAATAAGTAGGAATTATCTTATTTCACTTTTAAACCATACTGTATTTATTACATCATGTTATTGCAAAATTATTATTCTGGTAAATGAAATGAATTAACGCCCCAAGCACTTGTTGCGCCTAAACGTGTCCAGACAAGTTTACACGCGTTTATATTTGCCAGGTGTATTTATTTTTTTTTTGCCAAAACGCTGCTGCCAGGAGGAAACGTGTTAGGGAGAGCTGGGAGAACAACCTGGGTGCATGTGACCTAAGTGAATATACGCTATATTACCAAAAGTATTGGTACACCTGCCTTTACATGAACTTTGGCATCCCAGTCTTAGTCTGTAGGGTTCAATATTGAGTTGGCCCACTCTTTGCAGCTATAACAGCTTCAACTCTTCTGGGAAGGCCGTCCACAAGGTTTAGGAGTGTGTCTATGGGAATGTTTGACCATTCTTCCAGAAGGGCATTTGTGAGGTCAGGCACTGATGTGGACGAGAAGGCCTGGCTCGCAGTCTCCGCTCTAATTCTATTGGGTTGAGGTCAAGACTCTGTGCAGTCTAGTCAAGTTCCTTCCCCCTCATACTCGCTCATCCATGTCTTTATGGACTTTGCTTTGTGCACTGGTCCAAATAATTTGGTGGGGGGGGGATTATGGTGTGGGGTTGTTTTTCAGGCCAGTCAAGTTCCTCCACCCCAAACTCGCTCATCCATGTCTTTATGGACCTTGCTCTGTGCACTGGTGTGCAGTCATGTTGGAACAGGAAGGTGCCATCCCCAAACTGTTCTTACAAAGTTGGGAGCATAAAATTGTCCAAAATGTCTTGGTATGATGAGGTCGTAAGAGTTCCCTTCACTGGAACTAAGGGGCCAAGTCCAACCCCTGAAAAACAACCCCCACACCATAATCCCCCCTCCACCAAATGATTTGGACCAGTGCACAAACAGAGTCCATAAAGAAATGGATGAGCGAGTTTGGGGTGGAGGAACTTGACTGGCCTGTACAGAGTCCTGACCTCAACCCGATAGAACACCTTTGGGATGAATTAGAGCAGAGACTGCGAGCCAGGCCTTCTTGTCCAACATCAGTGCCTGACCTCACAAATGCGCTTCTGGAAAAATGGTCAAACATTCCCATAGACACACTCCTAAACCTTGTGGACGGCCTTCCCAGAAGAGTTGAAGCTGTTATAGCTGTAAAGAGTGGGCCAACTCAATAATGAACCCTACAGACTAATGCCCTGTACACACGGTCGGACATTCCGACAACAAAATCCATGGATGTCCCCAAACCTCCAACTAGTGTCCTACAGTAACATGAGTCCTCTAGGGGCTGGGTTGTTAAGCTGGTTCCCAGGTGTTCAATCCAGACCTCAATGTCTACATTACATGCACAGATGGTGGGTTCAAAATATCATTCACTTCATCTCCCTGATTCACTTCCACTCGAATGCCCTGTACACACGATAGGATTTTCCGACAACAAAATCCATGTTTTTTTTTCTGATGGATGTTGGCTCGTACTTGTCCTGCATACACACGGTCACACAAAGTTGTTGGAAAATCCGATCGTTCTGAACACGGTGACGTAAAACACGTACGTCGTGACTATAAACGGGGCAGTAGCCAATAGCTTTCGTTTCTTTATTTATTCTGAACATGCGTGGCACTTTGTGCGTCGGATTTGTGTACACACGATCGGAATTTCCGACAACGGATTTTGTTGTCGGAAAATTTTATAGCCTGCTCTCAAACTTTGTGTGTCGGAAAATCCGATGGAAAATGTGTGATGGAGCCCACACACGGTCGGAATTTCCGACAACAAGGTCCTATCACACATTTTCCGTCGGAAAGTCCGACCGTGTGTACAGGGCATAAGAGTGGGATGGCATTAAAGTTCATGTGCGTGTAAAGACAGGCGTCCCAATACTTTTGGTAATACAGTGTAGGAGCCCAGTGCTGCAAGGCAGCAAAAACTAACCAGTGCACCACCACACTGACCACCCTACATACTCTGGAGACGTCTGCGTTCTGATGATCCGCGTCTGAGAAAAAAAGATTTAGTTGTTGTGACAAAAGGAAGTCACTTTTTTTATATAGAAATGTGAAATAATAACCATCAGTCTAATAAAGGGCTTCACTAAATAGCCCAGAGACTCATGAATAAAACATCTCTGTACACATAAAAATTATTTATATCGGAATAAAAACCCCTCACACATTATCAGGAGCATTTCTGGATTCAGGGTGACATCGGCCATCACTTATGAAGCCCTCGGCAGACATCTAAAGAAAAGATTATAGGTTTCGGCATACTAAAAAAAAAAAGTATTAACAAATCCTGGAGAATATTCATAATTTAAATAACACAATGACTTTCCTCCAGATGTTCCAGAATTGTCAGCGAGCAATGAAAAAAAGTGAGTGCGACATCGGGAAGGAACTAGGAATCCATCGTAGACTCACCACACACTTTACAATCTGATTATACAATCTCCTTTATATCTACCAACAACTATGTAGCTCAAGGGCCTGTCTGATTGGATAGAAATGGATTAGATACTTTAGATAGATCTTCATATTACATAGTTTTGGCAAATCTAAGACTGATTGTACAAAGATTGTAACACGTATGGTGACCAATAGAGGGACCCCCACATTCATCTCTCTGTCTCTATACCCCTCCCCCCCCTCCCCACCACCCTTGTTTGTGTTTAAAGTGATTGTAAAGGTTTGCGTTTTTTTTTTAAATAACAAACGTATCTTACCTCCACTGTGCAGCTCGTTTTGCAGAGAGTGGCCCCGAACCTCGTCTTCTGGAGCTCGGCTCCTCCCCGTATAACCCCCTGGGGGGGGTGTTACCTTGCGGGCGCGCTCCCGAGTCCAACATTTGCGTCCATAGACACGAATGCCGGACTCTGCCCCGGCGCCACGTTATTGGATTTGATTGACAGCAGCGGAAGCCAATGGCTGCACTGCTATCAATCTATCCAATCGAGAGCACGAGAACCCCGGGCAGAGGAAGAGCGGCGATCGGTGGAGTGGTGTGTCAGTCTGACACACCGCTCCACCGATCTTGGTAAAGAGCCTCCGGCGGAGGCTCTTTACCACGTGATCAGCCGTGTCCAATCACGGTTGATCACAATGTCAAAAGGAAAAGCCATTGATCGGCTTTTCTTCACTCACGTCTGACAGACGCGAGTAGACGCGCAGCCCCCCCCTCGGATGCCCACACTAGACCACCAGGGAAGCCGCCAGGACCACCAGGGAAGGGGGCAACATGTGGATGGCCAGGTATGTACCCCATGGCCATCCACATGTGCAAATTATGCCAAATCTGTGCCAATCACTGCCCACAAATGGGCACTGACTGGCACCATTATATATCAGTGATGCCCAGCAATGCCACCCATCAGTGTCATCAGTGCCACCAATCAGTGTCATCAGTGCCACCCATCAGTGTCCATCGGTGCCACCTGTCAGTGCCCATCAGTGCCCACCTATCAGTGCCCATCAGTGCCCATCTGTGCCACCCATAAGTACCCATTAGTGCCACCCATAAGTACCCATCAATGCCACCTACGAGTGCCCATCAGTGCCGCCTATGAGTGCCCATCAGTGCCGCCTATGAGTGCCCATCAGTGCCGCATACCAGTGCCACCTATCAGTGCCCATCAGTGCCACCTATCAGTGCCCATCAGTACCACCTATCAGTGCCAATCATTAGTGCCCATCAGTGCCACCTCATTTGTGCCACCTCATCGGTGCCCATCAGTGTCGCCTTATCAGTGCACATCAGTGCAGCCATATAAGTGCCCGTCATTGAAGGAGAAAACTTACCTAACAGAAACAAAGAAAAACTTTTTTTTTTTTTTTCAAAATTTTCGGTCTTTTTTTATTTGTTGCGCAAAAAATAAAAACCACAGAGGTGATCAAGTACCAGCAAAAGAAAGCTCTATTTGTGGGTACAAAATGATAAAAAATTTGTTTGGGTACAGTGTTGTATGAACGCGCAATTGTCATTTAAATTGCGACAGCTCTAAAAGCTGAAAATTGGCCTGGGCAGAAAGGTGTCTTCCCGGTATTGAAGCGGTTAACCTTTTCAATTTCTCTCCATTCCCTCCTCTCTCTCTTCATCCCACCATCATCTCCCTCTTTTCTGTCTACCTTTCGCTCCCTTATCTATATCATTATGAATTTTTTTTTGAAGAATAATTATATTTTATCCAATGTTAAACAAGATCTTTTTTATTATTATTATGGGTTATAGTTGGATATTCTTTGTTTCATTGGATTATGATACACTTTTGATATTAATTCTGTCATCATTTTTGTACTTATTTACTGTATTTAGATATCAGCTTATCTTGGATAAACATTTGTTTCGTTTTTTCAGGATTCTTTTCTGTTTAGAAGTTGATGTGCCCCAATATCAGTCAAACCAATAGAAGAATTTGTATGTTTTCAGGTCTGTTTTACAGCCCTGAAGAAGAGAGAAATCTTTGAATCTCTGACGCGCGTTTGTTGCATTTCTGGGAAGCAAATATCAGGTTTAAAATATTTTTGGACTCTCATGCCGCGTACACACGAGCGGACTTCTCGTCGGACTGAACTCCGAAGGACTTTTCGACGGAGTTCAAAGAAAACGGACTTGCCTACACACGATCCCACCAAAGTACGATCATTTCGAACGTGATGACGTACGACCGGACTAGATAAGGAAGTTCAATAGCCAGTAGCCAATAGCTGCCCTTGCGTCGTTTTCGATCTGTCGGGCTAGCATAGAGACGAACGTTTTTTTCGATAGGAATCGAGTCAGTTGGAAAGATTTGAAATGTTCAAGGTCCGTCAGATTGTTCGACAGAGAAGGTCCGATGAAGCCCACACACGATCGGAATGTCCGACCGATTCGTTCCGTCGGACCTTTTCTGCCGGAAAGTCCGGTCGTGTGTACGCGGCATTAGACCTTTGTTTGATGCTCTCATTGCACTTTGTACTTGGGAATCCCCTTTGCTCTCTGTCACTCTCCTCTACCCTTCCTTTCTTCCTCACTTCCTCCTACTCTTACCACATCTCCCCACCCTCCCCCTCCTTTTTACTCACCTATTTATTTGCCAATTTGGCACCCATCCCAGCCCCCCCCCCCCGCTACTCCCTTTCCACTCTCTACACCCCCCCCCCTTATCTTCTCTTCCTTATGTCCCCCTCCCTGCCATCTCCTCTTTTATTTTTCTCTTAGTCCCCTACCACTGTTTGCTGCTGCTCTACTCTTCCACCCTCGTTACCTCCTTCTCTTCCTCACCTTCTCCCTCTCTACCTATCCTTTCTCCTGTCTCTCTCCCTCTCCCCCTTCCCTCTCCCTCCTCTCTTTTCCTTTTCTGTCTTCCCCCTACTCTCTTCCCATTTCTCTCCCTTCTCTATCTCTTCCCGTTTACCCCCCCTTTTCTCCCCCCCCAACCTTCTCTCTCTATTCCCCATTCTCTCTCTCAATCCTTTGTCCCCTCCTCTCTCTTTCCCTCCATTACCCCTCCTCTCTTCCCCCCTTCTCTTTATCCCCCCCTTCTCTTTACCCTTTCCCTTCCTCATCTCCCCCCCCCCCTCCTCTTTCTCTCCCCTTTTTTTCTCTCCCTCTCTCTCTCTTACCTATTTTTCTCTCTCTTACCCATTTTTCTTTCCATCTCCCCCCACTCTCTCCCCCACTTTCTCTCTCCCCCCGTCTTCCCCCCTCCCCTTTTTGTCTCTCTCTACCTCTCTGTCCTCATTTCCCTCTCCCCTGCCCAACCCTCCCTCTTTTCCCATTTCTCCCCCTCCCCTCTCTCTCCCCCCTTTCTCTCTACTCCCCCCCTTTTACTCCCCCACCTCTTCTCTCTCACCCCCCCACCCAACCTCCTCTCTCTACTCCCCATTCTCTCTCTCTCAACCCTTTTCCCCTCCTCTCTCTCTCTCCCTCCATTACCCTTCCTCTCTTTCATCCTTCTCTTCTTTCCCTCCCCCCCTCTATCCCCCCTCTTTACCCTTTCCTTTCCCTCTCTCTTCTCTCCTCCCCCTCCTCTCCCCCCCTCCCCCTCTCTCCTCTCTCTCGCCCCTCTTTTTCTCTCCCTCTCTTTCTCTTACCTATTTTATTCTCTCTTACTCATTTTTCTTTCCATCTCCCCCCACTCTCTCCCCCACTTTCTCTCTCCCCCATCTCCCCCCCCTCCCCTTTTTGTCTCTCTCTACCTCTCCCTCCTCCTTCCCCTCTCCCCTGCCCAACCCTCCCTCTCTCCACCCTCCTCCATTCTCCAACTCTCTGCTGCTCCACTTGACCTTTCTGTGTGTTTCTCTGAAGCTATTTTAGGCCGGTGGTTATTGTTTTTTCCACTCGGATAACACAAATAAAGTGTAACAAGGTGAAGCAGATTGCCGTTCTGCAGTGCAGGAACTGGGACAGGCCTGGTTAACCCTCTGCTGGGGCGTCATACTGGAATCTGGCCCGTATCTGAATGCTGAAGGTGTTCCTCCAAACACAGGCTTCTCATAAAGTGGAGCTGGTGGGGGTCCTCGGGGAACACTTGGCACTGATGTTTAACAGCACAGCAGCACTTTGTTCAACATCATAGAAAGCTGTTCAGGGAATTTTTGAGAACCCACAAAGAGGCGGGAGGAAGTCAGATTTCATTTGTAGCATGAAAGGCATACCAAGCCAAGGATTTGCTGAAATTTATTTTGAATGTTCCCAGCTCTCGGTTCAAGCAATGATGTGGTTAGAAGTTACCAACTTTGCTGTGATAATCTCATGAATGTCTCTGAGGTTTATTGATTGAAGAAAAACTCTTATTTGTGTCATTACAGCCTACCTAGTGATCTATCGGAGACCTCCATTGGAAATCTCTCATCTATATAGATCCAAACACATACAGTGGGGCAAAAAAGTATTTAGTCAGCCACCAATTGTGCAAGTTCTCCCACTTAAAAAGATGAGAGAGGCCTTTAATTGTCTGATTTTTGAAAGAATTTATTTGCAAATTATGGTGGAAAATAAGTATTTGGTCACCTACAAACAAGCAAGATTTCTGGCTCTCACAGACCTGTATCTTCTTCTTTAAGAGGCTCCTCTGTCCTCCACTCATTACCTGTATTAATGGCACCTGTTTGAACTTGTTATCAGTGTAAAAGACACCTGTCCACAACCTCAAACAGTCACACTCCAAACTCCACTATGGTGAAGACCAAAGAGCTGTCAAAGGACACCAGAAACAAAATTGTAGACCTGCACCAGGCTGGGAAGACTGAATCTGCAATAGGCAAGTAGCTTGGTGTGAAGAAATCAACTGTGGGAGCAATAATTAGAAAATGGAAGACATACAAGACCACTGATAATCTCAGTGGATCTGGGGGTCCACGCAAGACCTCACCCCTTGGGGTCAAAATGATCACAAGAACAGTGAGCAAAAATCCCAGAACCACACGGGGGGACCTAGTGAATGACCTGCAGAGAGCTGGGACCAACGTAACAAAGGCTACCATCAGTAACACACTATGCCGCCAGGGACTCAGATCCTGCGGTGCCAGACGTGTCCCTCTTCTTAAGCCAGTACATGTTCGGGCCCATCTGAGGTTTGCTAGAGAGCATTTGGATGATCCAGAAGAGGATTGGGAGATGTCATATGGTCAGATGAAACCAAAGTAGAACTGTTTGGTAGAAACACAACTCGTCATGTTTGGAGGAGAGAGAATTCTGAGTTGCAACCAAAGAACACCATACCTACTGTGAAGCATGGGGGTGGCAACATCATGCTTTGGGGCTGTTTCTCTGTGAAGGAAACAGGACGACTGATCCGTGTGCATGACAGAATGAATGGGGCCATCTATCATGAGATTTTGAGTGCAAACCTCCTCCCATCAGCAAGGGCATTGAAGATGAAACGTGGCTGGGTCTTTCAGCATGACAATGATCCCAAACACACTGCCCGGGCAACGAAGGAGTGGCTTCGTAAGAAGCATTTCAAGGTCCTGGAGTGGCCTAGCCAGTCTCCAGATCTCAACCCCATAGAAAACCTTTGGAGGGAGTTGAAAGTCTGTGTTGCCCAGCGACAGCCCCAAAACATCATTGTTCTAGAGTAGATCTGCATGGAGCAATGGGCCAACATACCAGCAACAGTGTGTGACAACCTTGTGAAGACTTACAGAAAACGTTTGACCTCTGTCATTGCCAACAAAGGATATATAACAAAGTATTGAAATGAACTTTTGATATTGACCAAATACTTATTTTCCACCATAATTTGCAAATAAATTCTTTCAAAAATCAGACAATGTGATTGTCTGGATTTGTTTCCACATTTTTTCTTCATAGTTGAGGTATACCTATGATGACAATTACAGGCCTCTCTCATCTTTTTAAGTGGGAGAACTTGCACAATTGGTGGCTGACTAAATACTTTTTTGCCCCACTGTATATATGGCCAAAAGCATGTAAACCCCCTCCAAATAATTGAGCTCAGGTGTTTCCAGTGAAGGGTACTTGTAATCGGGGTTCCATTTTAATTGTAATGGGTTTCTGTCTTAAGACATTGGGTCTCATGGGGTGTGTATTCCCTTTTGCCCTGCCCCTTGGTTATATATGAGGCTAGTGTGGAGAGACTGGGGGTAATAGTCAGTCAATGTCTGAAAGGGAATAGGTGAATAGAAGAAACCAACCACCAAATAATCAATTAGAAGTCCATATATTTTCCATTCTTGATAGCAAAGTCACAACCAGTAGAAAATAAATACCCAACGTGTTTTGGGGGACCAAAACATCCCCCTTCATCAGGGTTCAGCTTGGTTGTCAACAGTCCAATGAAAACGATGGTGTGACCTCCTAGACAAAAATCTTTGTGAGACACAGAAGGGCATGAGGAATCTAGTGTCCATGTAGTAGCATTGCCTGTAGCAGTTGACCAAAGATTTCCATCTGGGAGGTCACACAACAGTTCTCATTGGATTGTTAACAGGTAAGCATGAGCCCTGATAAAGGGGGAAGCTTTGCCCCCCAAAATGCTTTGGTATTACTTTTCTAGTGGTTGTGACTTTACTACCAGGAATAAAATATTTATGAACTTTTAATTGATCATTGGGAGCTTGGTTCCTCAATTCATCCAATCTCCTCAAGTAGGGTGTATCGCACGTCTGTGGGTCTATCCCCCCACTTTGTGTTCTCTGAGTAGCCAAGCTCCATTTGACCAGAAGCACTATCAACTGGCATTTGAAGTGTCAACTAAGTGTCAAATCTAACAACTCAAATTATTGTCTTGCAATGTTTAAAGGCAGGGGCGGACTGACCATTCGGTCACTCGGTCGCCGACCGAGGGCCCGACGTCAGGAGGGGCCCCATGAGCGGCTCAGTCAGTAGTGGAAAAAAGCCGCCCGCTGCACCGCACGAAAACCCCGTCCTCCTGCATTATTTCAGCTCCCAGCACCGCAGCCAGCCCGCTGCCGAGCAGACCTCGGCTTAGGCTGAGAGAGGCTCTGTCAGCAGGGAGGGGCGGGGCAGGGAGCTCCACTGACGCTCTGACCCTGCCCTGCCCCTCCTCATGTAGTCTGAGTGTGTTCCTAATTAGAGCGTCTCTCCTGCACTTGTGAGAGCTCCGCTCTGGACCACAAAGATCACCGCCCCTACCGGCGAAAGCCCCGCCCCCTACCGGCGAAAGCCCCGCCCCTACCGACGAAAGCTCCGCCCCTGGACCTCTGAGAGCGGGAGGTGAGCCCGACTGGTCAGGTAGGTCCTTCTGCCTACATTATATACACGGCCTGTAGACCCCTTTTTTTTCCCTAAACCATCCCTGGAAATGTTGTTTACCCCCCTGTATAGCTGTGCATTGCTGAAAGTTTAAATTTTAAAACTGGCTACCTGGTCATCTCCTGTAGTCGCATCCCCAGTCTCTGGTCATTTCTTGTAGTCGCATCCCCAGTCTCTGGTCATCTCCTGTAGTCGCATTCGCAGTCTGGTCATTTCCTGTAGTCGCATTCGCAGTCTGGTCATTTCCTGTAGTTGCATTCGCAGTCTCTGGTTATCTCCTGTAGTCGCATCCCCAGTCTCTCGTCATTTCCTGTAGTCGCATTCGCAGTCTGGTTATTTCCTGTAGACGCATTCGCAGTCTCTGGTTATCTCCTGTAGTCGCATCCCCAGTCTCTGGTTATTTCCTGTAGTCACATTCGCAGTCTGGTTATTTCCTGCAGTCGCATTCGCAGTCTCTGGTCATCTCCTGTAGTCGCATCCCCAGTCTCTGGTCATCTCCTGCAGTCGCATTCACAGTCTGGTTATTTCCTGTAGTCGCATTCGCAGTCTCTGGTTATCTCCTGTAGTCGCATCCCCAGTCTCGCGGTTATTTCCTGTAGTCGCATTCGCAGTCTTTGGTTATTTCCTGTAGTCGCATCCCCAGTCTCTGGTTATTTCCTGTAGTCGCATTCGCAGTCTTTGGTTATTTCCTGTTGTCGCATCCCCAGTCTCTGGTTATTTCCTGTAGTCGCATTCGCAGTCTGGTTATTTCCTGTAGTCACATTCGCAGTCTGGTTATTTCCTGTAGTCGCATTTGCAGTCTCTGGTCATCTCCTGTAGTCGCATCCCCAGTCTCTGGTCATCTCCTGCAGTCGCATTCACAGTCTGGTTATTTCCTGTAGTCGCATTCGCAGTCTCTGGTTATCTCCTGTAGTCGCATCCCCAGTCTCTGGTTATTTCCTGTAGTCGCATTCGCAGTCTTTGGTTATTTCCTGTTGTCGCATCCCCAGTCTCTGGTTATTTCCTGTTGTCGCATCCCCAGTCTCTGGTTATTTCCTGTAGTCGCATCCCCAGTCTCTGGTTATTTCCTGTAGTCGCATCCCCAGTCTCTGGTTATTTCCTGTAGTCGCATTCGCAGTCTTTGGTTATTTCCTGTTGTCGCATCCCCAGTCTCTGGTCATCTCCTGTAGTCGCATTCGCAGTCTGGTTATCTCCTGTAGTCGCATCCCCAGTCTCTGGTTATCTCCTGTAGTCGCATTTGCAGTCTCTGGTTATCTCCTGTAGTCGCATTCGCAGTCTCTGGTTATCTCCTGTAGTCGCATCCCCAGTCTCTGGTTATTTCCTGTAGTCACATTCGCAGTCTCTGGTTATCTCCTGTAGTCGCATCCCCAGTCTCTGGTTATTTCCTGTAGTCGCATTCGCAGTCTGGTTATTTCCTATAGTCGCATTCACAGTCTCTGGTTATTTCCTGTAGTCGCATCCCCAGTCTCTGGTCATCTCCTGCAGTCGCATTCGCAGTCTCTGGTTATTTCCTGTAGTCGCATTCGCAGTCTCTGGTCATCTCCTCTAGTCGCATTCGCAGTCTCTGGTTATCTCCTGTAGTCGCATTCGCAGTCTCTGGTTATCTCCTGTAGTCGCATCCCCAGTCTCTGGTTATTTCCTGTAGTCGCATTCGCAGTCTGGTTATTTCCTGTAGTCGCATTCGCAGTCTCTGGTTATTTCCTGTAGTCGCATTCGCAGTCTGGTTATTTCCGGTAGTCGCATTCGTAGTCTCTGGTTGTCTCCTGTAGTCGCATCCCCAGTCTCTGGTTATTTCCTGTAGTCCCATTCGCAGTCTTTGGTCATCTCCTGTAGTTGCATCCGTAGTCTCTGGTTATCTCCTGTAGTCATTTATGATATCTATGGCTATGCATATTTCTTGAATCCATATTGAGCACTATATTTGATTGGCTGTTTGCTTCTGCTTAGGCCTGGCAAACACGCACAATCGCATATGATGCTGACTCCATCATCATGTGCGTGATTGTGATTGTGCGTGTGTGCCAAGCAGAAGCAGCCAATCAAATATAGTGCTCAATATGGATTAAATAAATAGTGGGAAGATTGTTCCTTCCATTGGTGGTCAGTGGGAAGAATGTTCCTTACATTGGTGGTCAGTGAGAAGTATGTTCCTTACATTGGTGGTCAGTGAGAAGAATGTTCCTTCCATTGGTGGTCAGTGAGAAGAATGTTCCTTCCATTGGTGGTCAGTGAGAAGAATGTTCCTTACATTGGTGATCAGTGAGAAGTATGTTCCTTCCATTGGTGGTCAGTGAGAAGAATGTTCCTTCCATTGGTGGTCAGTGAGAAGAATGTTCCTTACATTGGTGGTCAGTGGGAAGAATGTTCCTTACATTGGTGATCAGTGAGAAGAATGTTCCTTCCATTGGTGGTCAGTGAGAAGTATGTTCCTTACATTGGTGGTCCGTGAGAAGAATGTTCCTTCCATTGGTGGTCAGTGAGAAGAATGTTCCTTCCATTGGTGGTCAGTGAGAAGAATGTTCCTTACATTGGTGATCAGTGAGAAGAATGTTCCTTACATTGGTGGTCAGTGAGAAGAATGTTCCTTACATTGGTGGTCAGTGAGAAGAATGTTCCTTACATTGGTGGTCAGTGAGAAGAATGCTCCTTACATTGGTGGTCAGTGAGAAGAATGTTCCTTACATTGGTGGTCAGTGGGAAGAATGTTCCTTACATTGGTTATCAGTGGGAAGAATGTTCCTTACATTGGTGGTCAGTGGGAAGAATGTTCCTTACATTGGTTATCAGTGGGAAGAATGTTCCTTACATTGGTGATCAGTGAGAAGAATGCTCCCTACATTGGTGATCAGTGAGAAGAATGTCCCTTACATTGGTGATCAGTGAGAAGAATGTCCCTTACATTGGTGATCAGTGAGAAGAATGTTCCTTACATTGGTGATCAGTGAGAAGAATGCTCCCTACATTGGTGATCAGTGAGAAGAATGTCCCTTACATTGGTGATCAGTGAGAAGAATGTTCCTTACATTGGTGATCAGTGAGAAGAATGTTCCTTACATTGGTGATCAGTGAGAAGATTGTTCCTTACATTGGTGATCAGTGAGAAGAATGTTCCTTACATTGGTGATCAGTGGGAAGAATGTTCCTTACATTGGTGATCAGTGGGAAGAATGTTCCTTACATTGGTGATCAGTGGGAAGAATGTTCCTTACATTGGTGATCAGTGGGAAGAATGTTCCTTACATTGGTGATCAGTGAGAAGAATGCTCCTTACATTGGTGATCAGTGAGAAGATTGTTCCTTACATT
Organism: Aquarana catesbeiana; assembly: GCF_042186555.1. Lineage (NCBI taxonomy): Eukaryota > Metazoa > Chordata > Amphibia > Anura > Ranidae > Aquarana > Aquarana catesbeiana. The sequence continues at coordinate 26,375,466 of NC_133336.1, read as the reverse complement.
GGTGATCAGTGAGAAGAATGTTCCTTACATTGGTGATCAGTGGGAAGAATGTTCCTTACATTGGTGATCAGTGGGAAGAATGTTCCTTACATTGGTGATCAGTGAGAAGAATGCTCCTTACATTGGTGATCAGTGAGAAGATTGTTCCTTACATTGGTGATCAGTGAGAAGAATGTTCCTTACATTGGTGATCAGTGAGAAGAATGTTCCTTACATTGGTGATCAGTGAGAAGAATGTTCCTTACATTGGTGATCAGTGAGAAGATTGTTCCTTACATTGGTGATCAGTGAGAAGAATGTTCCTTACATTGGTGATCAGTGGGAAGAATGTTCCTTACATTGGTGATCAGTGGGAAGAATGTTCCTTACATTGGTGATCAGTGGGAAGAATGTTCCTTACATTGGTGATCAGTGAGAAGAATGCTCCTTACATTGGTGATCAGTGAGAAGAATGTCCCTTACATTGGTGATCAGTGGGAAGAATGTTCCTTACATTGGTGATCAGTGAGAAGAATGTCCCTTACATTGGTGATCAGTGAGAAGAATGTTCCTTACATTGGTGATCAGTGAGAAGAATGTTCCTTACATTGGTGATCAGTGAGAAGATTGTTCCTTACATTGGTGATCAGTGAGAAGAATGTTCCTTACATTGGTGATCAGTGGGAAGAATGTTCCTTACATTGGTGATCAGTGAGAAGAATGCTCCTTACATTGGTGATCAGTGAGAAGAATGCTCCTTACATTGGTGATCAGTGAGAAGAATGTCCCTTACATTGGTGATCAGTGGGAAGAATGTTCCTTACATTGGTGATCAGTGAGAAGAATGCTCCTTACATTGGTGATCAGTGAGAAGAATGTCCCTTACATTGGTGATCAGTGGGAAGAATGTTCCTTACATTGGTGATCAGTGAGAAGAATGTTCCTTACATTGGTGATCAGTGAAAATTATATAAAGTTAAGAAAAATAATTAAAAAAAAAATGTAAAGCACCCCCATGATCCCAGCACATGCTCTATATGAAAAGCTTTATGTAGGATGAGCACATGTATGTAAACATGTGTCTATAGACGCAAATGCTGGACACGGGAGCCCACCTGCAAGGTAACCCCCCCCCCCGGGAGAGTGCTTCTCCTAGGGAGTTATCTGATGTGGGGAGGAGCCGCGAGAGCCACCCCCAGATGTCGAGGTTCGGGGCCACTCTGTGCGAAACGAGCTGCACAGTGAAGGTAAGTATGATATGTTTGTTATTTAAAAAAACCAAAAAAAAAACCGAGCCTTTACAATCACTTTAATTTTGGTAAGGTACCGTTGTTGCACTTTCTTTAATGTAATTCTGTGACGAACGCATGTAGTGTGGGCAGTGCAAAATGTAGGTGCGGATTTGTGTGGGTGTGGCTTGAGTGTGGGTGGGAACACATGAGCGGGGACAGGGGGCCCCAGGATCTCCTATTGCCCGGGGGCCCCATGAGTTGTCAGTCCGCCCCTGTTTAAAGGAGAAGGCAGCCATGTAGAAGACAGAAAAGACAAGCCCATCTCTAGGGAGGCCTAGGACCTGGTAAGCTTGAGCCCTGAGTAAGGAGGAAGGTTTGCCCCCCCAAAATACATTGGCATTTCTTTTCTAGTGGTTGTGACTTTGCTATCCAGAATAAAAGATTTATAGACTTTTGACTGATCATTTGGTGTGTGATTCTTCTATTCATCTTATCTCTAGTAGGTTGGGTCCCACCTCTGTGGGTCCATCCCCCCACTTTCTGTTCCCCAAGTAGCCAAGATCCATTTGACAAGAAGGAATATCAACTGGCATTTAATCAACAACTAAGTTCCAAGTAAAATAAATAGGATGCCCTACATACAGCCCGCAGCGGCACAGATGTGAACCGATGCTAAGTGAGCACCACGGCAATACTAGTGGGACATTGTTATCCTACTTGGGATCTGTTTCTTGGTGTTATGTCATGTTCTTGGTCTTAACATATGAATCTGTAATTTACATTTTACGCCAATATGGCTGTAAACTGTTTAAGTGCTGTCCAGTAAAAGGCATAAAACGAAATTGTAATGCTTTGTTACTATGTTTGACAGACAAGGAGAGCACATGCCTTTAGGCATACCTCGCAACTTTTTGAGAAGGGAAAGGACACCTATCAACAAATGTATGCAGGCATAGGACACACTCCTTACCACATCCTCTTAAAGGAGAATTGTACAAAACAAGATTGGTTAAACCCACAAGTGCTTTTTTTACCACTACTATTCCTTTATATTGGCTTTTGAAATTTACAAATGCAGCAATTTAGAAATCAGTTGAAAGGTTTAGTGCTGGAAAACAGTTTTAGATAGATAAAAAGTGCATTTTATATACAACTATATAGATCAGATCAAAATGAGGGACAAATGAGGAGGAATGAGGGACAGAGGGACATTGCTCCAAATCAGGGACAGTCCCTCAAAATCAGGGACAGTTGGGAGCTATGCTTTAGGATGCACAGTCAATAGCAGAGGAATGTATTCTTGAGTGTTGAGTGCAAACTTGATCGAACTAGGAGCTGGTGGTGGCTAGCTGGAATTAAGTTTATGCTCTTGGAGGTGGTTAAAGACCCTTATGCCGCATACACACGGTCGGACTTTCCAAGGGGAAATGTTGGATGTGATCTTGTTGTCGGAAAGTCCGACCGTGTGTATGCTCCAAGGAACATTTGCTGTCGGGCTTTCTGACAACAAATGTTTGAGAGCAGGTTCTCTAGTTTTCCGCTAACAAAACTTTGTTGTCGGAAAGTCCGATCGTGTGTACACAAGTCCATCGCACAAAAGTTCACGCATGCTCGGAATCAAGCAGAAGGAACCGCACTGGCTTTTGAACTTCCTTTTTCTTGGCTCGTCGTACGTCTTGTACGTCACCATGTTTCCACGTTCATAATTGTTGGCCAACATTTGTGTGACCGTGTGTATGCAAGACAAGTTTGAGCCAACATCTTTCGAACAAAAATCCACGGTTTTGTTGGCAGAAAGTCCGATTGTGTGTACAGGGCATTAGAGTGGAAGTGAATCAGGGAGATGAAGTAAATGCTATTTTGAACCCACCATCTGTGCATGTAATGCAGACATTGAGGTCTGGATTGAACACCTGGGAATCAGCTTAACAACCCAGCCCCTAGAGGACTCATGTTACTGTAGGACACTAGTTGGAGGTTTGGGGACACCTACAGGCTGTTATTGCTACAACATACAAAGACATTTTAGTCAATTGTAGTAACAATTTGGGGAAGGCCCATTTCTGTTTCAGCATGACTGTGCTCCTGTTTGCAAAGCCAGGTCCATAAAGAAATGGCTTGTCCAGTTGGGTGTGAAGGAACTCAAGTGGCCTCCATAGAGCCCTGACCTCAACCCTACTGAACCCATTTGGGAAGAATTGGAACACTAATAGGGTCTTCTCCTCCAACATCAGTACCTGACCTTGCAAGTGGGCATACCTTTCCATAGACACACTCCAAAATCTTGTGGAAGGGTGGTGGATATTTTAAGCACATAGGAGTGCCAACTCCATATTAATGGCCATGGTTTTGAAATAGGATTGTCAACAAGCGCGGCTGCAGAGATCGGGAAATGTCTCACCGCCTGTGATTAGCGCAGTGCAGTGCCGACTTCCTGGCGGGCTATTCACATGGGCTGTGCGAACACGTCTGAGCTCATCCTTACTGGTAAGGTGTCTACAAACCTTTGGCCAAAAAATGTATAATAAGGGACCATGTCAAGCCTTTCCTTGTGTGTACAACTCTTCCAACAAATAGCATTGCTACCAGCTCTACTGGCAGAAGACATGTCAGACAAGACAAGGCAGAAAGCAAGCGGGGGAGGGTGGGGATTAGGACAATGAGAGGACAATGAGACTGAAGATATAGGAATGACCTACAGGTGGGAATAAATCCAAAGAGTTCAAAAGCTGGAGGAGTCACACCCTACGTGCCCAAAACCATCCTAATGTATTCAAAATGTATTCCCAGGAACCAGTGAAGACAAAATATGAGTAGATTAAACTTGAAGTTTAAACCACTTAAAATCCTTTTATCCCTTTTATGTATCTCAGGTAATCTGTTGGTGAGTTCCCTGGTCAACACACCAACTGTGGCCATTATGAGGAGCTTCCACCATCCCTGCTGGATTTTATATTAATTTCATATAATTGAGAATGCAACAGAAGGAACTAAAATACAAAATGGTGGGAATACCCAAAACTCCCAGGTCGCAAGGTTGCCAACCATCCATAAATATGTAAAAAGCAGTGACATTTTCTGTCCCTCAAAATCAGGGCTTTTTGGTGGAGTACTGGCAGGCACCTCTGCCAAAAGACACTGGGAGTGCTGGGCAGGTGCAGGCTGCGGAAGGAGCAAAAGGCTGCATTTGCTTATACTGTTCCTTTAGTCCTGGCTGCAGCCCTGTCCTGGCAGAGTGATACCTGTCCTCTGCCTCTCCCCGCCAGCACAACTTCAATTCCACTGGGGGCGCTACGGTGCACGTGGTGAGTCTGGGCCCAGGCCCCTGTTTCGTGTCCACCTGACCCTTCCATGGAGCCAGAAAGCCTTGGGGGTTCTGAATCTGTCTGCAGAGGGGGTACTGAATGAGCTGGTGAGTTTGGGGGCCACAGTCAGGGGACCATGACTGCATAATCCTCACCCCCTCCATAGAGAGACTGCCACCTCCAGTCCAGGGGCCCTCCATAGAGAGCTTGCTACCTCCAGTGCAAGGGCCCCTCCATAGAGAGACTTCTGCTTCCAGTCCAGGGGCCCCTCTGTAGAGAGACTGCTACCTCTAGTCCAGGGGCCCCTCCATAGAGAGACTGGTACCCCAGTCAAGGGGCCCCACCATAGAGAGATTGCCATCTACAGTCCAGGGGCCCCTCCATAGAAAGACTGCCATCTCTAGTCCAGGGGCCCCTCCATAGAGAGACTGCTACTTCCAGTGCAGGGCTCCCTCCATAGAGAGACTGCTATCTCCAGTGCAGGGCCCCCTTCATAGAGAGACTGCTACCTCCAGTGCATGGCCCTCTCCATAGAGAGACTGCTACCTCCAGTCCAGGGGCCCCTCCATAGAGAGATTGCTACCTCCAGTCCAGGGGCCCCTCCATAGAGAGACTGCCACCTACAGTCCAGGGGCCCCTACCTCCAGTGCAGGGCCCCCTCCATAGAGAGACTGCTACGTCCAGTGCAAGGCCCCCTCCATAGAGACTGCTACCTCCAGTGCAGGGCCCCCTCCATAGAGAGGCTGCTACCTCCAGTGCAGGGCCCCCTCCATAGAGAGGCTGCTACCTCCAGTGCAGGGCCCCCTCCATAGAGAGGCTGCTACCTCCAGTGCAGGGCCCCCTCCATAGAGAGGCTGCTACCTCCAGTGCAGGGCCCCCTCCATAGAGAGGCTGCTACCTCCAGTGCAGGGCCCCCTCCATAGAGAGACTGCTATCTCCAGTGCAGGGCCCCCTCCATAGAGAGACTGCTGCATCCAGTGCAGGGCCCCCTCCATAGAGACTGCTACCTCCAGTGCAGGGCCCTCTCCATAGGGAGACTGCTACCTCCAGTCCAGGGGCCCCTCCATAGAGAGATTGCTACCTCCAGTCCAGGGGCCCCTCCATAGAGAGATTACTACCTCCAGTCCAGGGGCCCCTCCATAGAGAGACTGCCACCTACAGTCCAGGAGCACCTACCTCCAGTGCAGGGCCCCTTCCATAGAGAGACTGCTACGTCCAGTGCAGGGCCCCCTCCATAGAGACTGCTACTTCCAGTGCAGGGCCCCCTCCATAGAGAGAATGTTACCTCCAGTGCAGTGCCCTCTCCATAGAGAGACTGCTACCTCCAGTGCAGGGCCCCCTTCATAGAGAGACTGCTACCTCCAGTGCAGGGCCCCCTCCATAGAGAGACTGCTACCTCCAGTCCAGGGGCCTCTCCATAGAGAAACTGCAACCTCTAGTCCAGGGTCCCCTCCATAGAGAGATTGCTACCTCAAGTCCAGGGGCCCCTCCATAGAGAGACTGCTACCTCCAGTTCAGGGTCCCCTCCATAGAGAGATTGCTACCTCCAGTCCAGGGGCCCCTCCATAGAGAGACTGCTATCTCCAGTGCAGGGCCCCCTTCATAGAGAGACTGCTACCTCCAGTGCAGGGCCCCCTCCATAGAGAGACTGCTACCTCCAGTCCAGGGGCCACTCCATAGAGAAACTGCAACCTCCAGTCCAGGGCCCCCTCCATAGAGAGATTGCTACCTCAAGTCCAGGGGCCCCTCCATAGAGAGACTGCTACCTCCAGTTCAGGGCCCCCTCCATAGAGAGATTGCTACCTCCAGTCCAGGGGCCCCTCCATAGAGAGACTGCTATCTCCAGTGCAGGGCCCCCTTCATATAGAGACTGCTACCTCCAGTGCAGGGCCCCCTCCATAGAGAGACTGCTACCTCCAGTCCAGGGGCCTCTCCATAGAGAAACTGCAACCTCCAGTCCAGGGCCCCCTCCATAGAGAGATTGCTACCTCAAGTCCAGGGGCCCCTCCATAGAGAGACTGCTATCTCCAGTGCAGGGCCCCCTTCATAGAGAGACTGCTACCTCCAGTTCAGGGCCCCCTCCAGTTCAGGGCCCCCTCCATAGAGAAACTGCTGCCTCCAGTCCAGGGCCCTCTCCATAGAGAGACTGCTACCTCCAGTCTAGGGGCCCCTCTAATCTCCCCTAGAGGATCCAAGATGTATAAGCCAAAACCTGGATAGCCCAGTAGGTGCTACCTAAAATTAAAATATTACTTTTGGGTGGATTGGCCCTTTAAGAAGTAGTCCATTGAAACAAAGTATATAAAACATTAACATGTACTGAAAAAAAAAAATCATTTACATTAGGCAGACCGTTTTCACGTGTTTATTTAAAAAGCTGTAAAACAGATCCACTTCGAGACAAAAAACCAGCATGTCGAGGTTACTTGGTGTAAAATCTCCTTCTGGATGCGGCCCTCCTCCAGGGTGCATTTTATTAGCCAGCTTAAATACGCTAATGACTAATCAGGCTGTTTTAACAGGTTCTTTTTCCAGAATTAACTGCAGTTAAACAATTAAAAATAACTGTAAGATTTCATGGCCTTTCAGTTGTTTTCGCAGCCCCCTTAATTTAAGGTGTGTGCGCGAGAGCGCTGACTGCTCCCTTGTACGGTGACATCAGACGCCGAAACGCCGCATTTATTAGCTGATTCTTTCAAACCATTACATAAAAGATTCCGCTGGTGGGATCTGTGGGGGTATTATCGTATTACTTGGTGATACCTGGGGCCCCTCCCCCACCCCATCCACCCTGAGCTGCACACTACCTGCCTTTCTCATTTGCCGCTCGTTACGGTGACGGCCGCGGCTGGTAACAATTATCCGACTGAGAAATTTGTACAGGTGAAGTGTCTCGTTTTACACATACTGTAACATTTTGGTTCAGGGTTCCAGGAACAAAAGACTAATTGTTTCAGCGCGTAGTTTATAAAGTGCGCTCAGAGCTGCAGAAATTTTACGATGAAACCGAAAAAAAAAGGTCGTATTTCTGGAGCTGGGTATCCGGTTCACCTAATGGGGAGAGGCTGAGCCCCGGAAAAGATTTAGATTTTCTCAGCTTCTGACCCCTCCGGATAGCTGCAACCTAAAACTGAAAACTTTTCGCTCTTACATCAACCGGAGGTAATATAAATTATACAGGAGATTGTGGATTCCGAAAGTGATGGAAAATATGAGGTTAAAGGGCGAATGAAACCAAACAATGATCAAATATCTCCTACGTACAACGTGCTTCCTTCATTCCTTCTTAAATAGACCAAAGTTCTATTTTATATATATTATTATTATTATTATTATACAATATTTATATAGCGCCAACAGTTTACGTAGCGCTTTACAACTTGAGGGTAGACAGTACAAATACAATACAATTTGATACAGTAGGAATCAGAGGGCCCTGCTCACTTAGAGCTTATATATATATATATATATATATATATAGTATTCAGACCCCCTTAAATTTTTCACTCTTTGTTATTTTGCAGCCATTTGCTAAAATCATTTAAGTTAATTTTTTTCCTCATTAATGTACACACAGCCCCCATATTGACAGAAAAACACAGAATTGTTGACATTTTTGCAGGTTAATTAAAAAAAAGAAAAACTGAAATATCACATGGTCCTAAGTATTCAGACCCTTTGCTGTGACACTCATATATTTAACTCACGTGCTGTCCATTTCTTCTGATCATCCTTGAGATGGTTCTACACCTTCATTTGAGTCCAGCTGTGTTTGATTATACCGGTTGGACTTGATTAGGAAAGCCGCACACCTGTCTATATAAGACCTTACAGCTCACAGTGCATGTCAGAGCAAATGAGAATCATGAGGTCAAAGGAACTGCCTGAAGAGCTCAGAGACAGAATTGTGGCAAGGCACAGATCTGGCCAAGGTTACAAAAAAATTTCTGCTGCACTTAAGGTTCCTAAGAGCATAGTGGCCTCCATAATCCTTAAATAGAAGACATTTGGGACGACCAGAACCCTTCCTAGAGCTGGCCGTCCGGCCAAACTGAGCTATCGGGGGAGAAGAGCCTCGGTGAGAGAGGTAAAGAAGAACCCAAAGATCACTGTGGCTGAGCTCCAGAGATGCAGTTGGGAGATGGGAGAAAGTTGTAGAAAGTCAACCATCACTGCAGCCCTCCACCAGTCGGGGCTTTATGGCAGAGTGGCCCGACGGAAGCCTCTCCTCAGTGCAAGACACATGAAAGCCCGCATGGAGTTTGCTAAAAAAACACCTGAAGGACTCCAAGATGGTGAGAAATAAGATTCTCTGGTCTGATGAGACCAAGATAGAACTTTTTGGCCTTAATTCTAAGTGGTATGTGTGGAGAAAACCAGGCACTGCTCATCACCTGTCCAATACAGTCCCAACAGTGAAGCATGGTGGTGGCTGCATCATGCTGTGGGGGTGTTTTTCAGCTGCAGGGACAGGACGACTGGTTGAAATTGAGGGAAAGATGAATGTGGCCAAGTACAGGGATATCCTGGACGAAAACCTTCTCCGGAGTGCTCAGGACCTCAGACTGGGCCGAAGGTTTACCTTCCAACAAGACAATGACCCTAAGCACACAGCTAAAATAACGAAGGAGTGGCTTCACAACAACTCTGTGACTGTTCTTGAATGGCCCAACCAGAGCCCTGACTTAAACTCAATTGAGCATCTCTGGAGAGACCTAAAAATGTCTGTCCACCAACGTTTACCATCCCCCCTGACAGAACTGGAGAGGATCTGCAAGGAGGAATGGCAGAGGATCTCCAAATCCAGGTGTGAAAAACTTGTTGCATCTTTCCCAAAAAGACTCATGGCTGTATTAGATCAAAAGGGGCTTCTACTAAATACTGAGCAAAGGGTCTGAATACTTAGGACCATGTGATATTTCAGTTTTTCTTTTTTAATAAATCTGCAAAAATTTCAACATTTCTGTGTTTTTCTGTCAATATGGGGTGCTGTGTGTACATTAATGAGGAAAAAATGAACTTAAATGATTTTAGCAAATGGCTGCAATATAACAAAAAGTGAAAATTTAAGGGGGTCTGAATACTTTCCGTCCCCACTGTATATATACAGTTGTGCTCATAAGTTTCCACACCCTGGCAGAATTTATGATTTCTTGGCCATTTTTCAGAGACTATAAATGATAACATACAACAATAATCTTTTCTTTCACTCATGGTTAGTGTTTGGCTGAAGACATTTATTATCAATCAACTGTGTTTACTCTATTTAAAGGTGTTGTAAAGGTAATTTTTTTTTCACCTTAATGCATTCTATGCATTAAGGTGAAAAAACTACTAACAATACCGCCGTCCCCAGCCCCCCCGTTTTACTTACCTGACCCCTCGAAATTCGGCTGCCCATTCCCGACCTTGATTCCGCTGCTCAGCCTGGCCACTGATTGGCTACAGTGGATGGATTGGAAGCAGCGCAGCCATTGGCTCGCGCTGCTGTCAATCACATCCAATGACGCGGCGCGCTGGGGGGCGGGGCCGAGTGATACAGCCAGCGGCTATAGCCGCTGGCTGTATCACGGGAGCGCGCCCGCAATAACTAACCACCATGCGAGGGAGCTCGCATTGAGGTGGTTAGTGCTTGCGGGGAGGAGCTGAAACAGCTGCCGAGGGACCCCAGAAAAGCAGGTTCGGGGCCACTCTGTGCAGAACGAGCTGCACAGTGAAGGTAAGTATAACATGTTTGTTATTTTTAAAAAATAAAAAAATGACCTTTACAACCCCTTTAAGGCTCCATGCACACCAGAGCTCATAAACGGCCGTTTTTGGGAGTTTGGGCGTTTTTTTTTAAACAGCCCATAAACTCCCCTCTATGTTATCCTATGTGTCCATGCACACATGGACGTTTTTGAACGTTTATCAGCAGTGGAGTTTATGGGCTGTTTTCTAAACGCCATAAAATCGCGTTCAAGAGTCGTTTTTATGACCACAAAAAAACACCAAACGCTTATAAACGCCAATAAATGCTCAAAAACGTGGCTCACCAGTGTTTTTTTAGCATTTTTGATCCATTGAAAAATAAAAAATAAAACGCTAAAGAAACGCTTGACGCAGAAAAATGCTAAAAACACACTAATAAACGCTGTCTTGCATACACACGGTCACACGAATGTTGGCCCAAAATTCCAAACGTGAGAACGCGGTGAAGTACAAGACGTACGACGAGCCAAGAAAAAGGAAGTTCGATAGCCAGTGCGGCTCCTTCTGCTTGATTTAGAGCATGCGTGGACTTTTGTGCGTCGGACTTGTGTACACACGATCGGACTTTCTGACAACAAGTTTTGTTGTCGGAAAATTTGAGAACCTGCTCTCAAACATTTGTGTGAGGAAATTCCGACAGCAAATGTTCGATGGAGCATACAAACGGTCTGACTTTCTGACAACAAACTCACATCCAACATTTCCCGTTGGAAAATCCGACCGTGTGTACGCGGCATAAATCATAATCACAACAGAAATTACCCAAATTACCCTGATCAAAAGTTTACATACTAGGGTTGCCACCTCATCCCTTTAAACCCGAACGCATATGAATTACACAGGTTCTGAAGCTAATTCAACACAGATAAGGCTCCAAGTGAGTTTAATTACCACCTTAATCAACCACAGAACCTGTGTAATTAATATGTGTTCGGGTTTAAAGGGATGAGGTGGCAACCCTATTACATACCCTGGTGATTTTGGCCTGATAACATGCACACAAGTTGAAACAAAGGGGTTTGAATGGCTATTAAAGGTAACCATCCTCACCTGTGATCTGTTTTCTTGTAATTAGTGTGTGTGTATAAAAGGTCAATGAGTTTCTGGACTCCTGACAGACCCTTGCATCTTTCATCCAGTGCTGCACTGACGTTTCTGGATTCTGAGTGATGGGGAAAGCAAAAGAATTGGAAAGGGAAAGGGATATAAAAAGATATCCAAGGAATTGAGAATGCCAATCAGCAGTGTTCAAACTCTAATCAAGAAGTGGAAAATGAGGGGTTCTGTTGAAACCAAACCACGGTCAGGTAGACCAACTAAAATTTCAGCCACAACTGCCAGGAAAATTGTTCGGGAGGCAAAGAAAAAACACAAATAACTTCAGGTAAAATACAAGACTCTCTGAAAACATGTGGTGTGGCGGTTTCAAGATGCACAATAAGGAGGCACTTGAAGAAAGATGGGCTGCATGGTCGAGTCACCAGAAGAAAGCCATTACTATGCAAATGCCACAAAGCATCCCGCTTACAATACGCCAAAAAGAAAATAGACAAGACTCAAACCTTCTGGCAAAAAGTCATTTGGAGTGATGAGACCAAAATTTAGCTTTTTGGCCACAACCATAAACACTACATTTGGAGAGGAGTCAACAAGGCCTATGATGAAAGGTACACCATTCCTACTGTGAAGCACGGAGGTGGATCGCTGATGTTTTGGGGATGTGTGAGCTACAAAAAGGAACAGGAAATTTGGTCAAAATTGTTGGCAAGATGAATGCAATATGTTATCAAAAAATACTGGAGGAACATTTGCGTTCATCAGCCAGGAAGCTGCGTATTTTACAAAAAAACCGGGTACTGATTTTTCTTGAAAATATAGATCTCAGTAATGTCATTGACCATTGTCCATATATGGTTCTATACCATTCCAGACCATTGTCTATATATTTATATGTTTACTCAACGCAAACCTAACATGTCAAGGCTTAAATCCTTGTGTGCCTGTGAATTAGCCAAAATGTACAGTGCCCAACATTGTCCATAGATGACGCTTTGAAGTGATAATAAAGGCATTAAAAAAAAAAATAACAAACATGTTATACTTACCTGCTCTGTGTAATGGTTTTGCACAGAGCAACCCAGACCTTTCTCTTCTCGGGCCCCTCGCCGGCGCTTCTGTCCCCTCCCTCCTGCAGAGTGCCCCCACAGGATGTGGCTTGCTATGGGGGCACCTAAGCAGGTTCACTCCAGTTCACACACAGAGCAGCGGCTCGGCCCTGTCCCCTCTCTCTCCTCATTGGCTCACTGGCTGTGATTGACAGCAATGGGAGCCAATGGCTTCCGCTACTGTCTCAGCCATTGAGGAGGAAGAGTTCCTGGAGAGCCGAGACTCTTGTGCACATCGCTGGATCGTAATGGGGCTCAGGTAAGTATTGGGGGGGCTGGGGAGGCTACTGAACAGAGAACGTTTTTATTATTATTATTTGTTATTAATTAGTTCCGTTCCATTCGTTTAGATGTGGCATTCGATATTTCGGATAAATTTGTATTCGTTATGTTCACTAACAGCCAAATTTGAAAGGAAAATCCAATACTTATAATTTAATAGTTAGTTATTATTAATTAGTTAGTTATTATTTAGAATTTTCGGATTTTTGGATTTTCAAATTTTTGGACTTTCTCATTTTCAATTTTTGGATTTTCGCATTTCCGAATTTTCGGATTTACGAATGTTTGAATTTACTAATTTTCGAATTTACGAAAAAAAAAATCGAATGAAACAAAGAACGAAAACGAATACATTTTTCAGCAGTGCACATGTCCACCACCATCTGTCTGGATTTTGCGGGCAGGATCGGATCGGATTGCGGCGGGTGTCAGTAGACATTTGTCTGCTTACATCCGCTGCTCCATAGGGAAGATTGGAGGGTCCAATCAGGTCAGCCTGAAAAACTGACAGATGGACCTGATCAGAAAGCCTGTGTGAATGGGCCCTATAAATACCTTTTTAATAAGTGATCACATTCCCTCTGTTTTCAGCTGCATAAGAGCTGGGGGAGGAGAAGCAGCAGCACACTGAGCTTCCCAGTGAATGGCTGTGCAGTGGGGGGCAGGGCTGGACTGGGACAAAAATTTGGCCCTGGACTTCACCCAGACTGGCCCACTTTGACAGGTCTCTCCCATGCCGGCTTGCCACCCAAGCCCCCCCCCCCCCCACTAGCTATTAGCCGTTTTACATTATTTCTCTTATAGGCAGTATCAGTGGGGAAGCTAGACATTATTTCACCTGGGGCAAAGAATCAGTTTGGCACCCCCCCCCCCCAATGGAACAAGATTAGGCAGGAAAGTGAGGCCACCCTCCTTCCAGATCGTATGATGAGCTTCTAAGTGTTGACTCCTGAGCATCATGTCTGTATTCAGGCGCGCTGCATAACTAGCCAGGGAGAGGAGGTGAGCACTGCGGGGGGGGGACAGAGGACCGGAGGGAGGCAGCGGTCCACTGTCACTGAAATCGGCCCACTGAGCCATCGGCCCACCGGGAAACTCCCTGTAGTCCCAATGGCCAGTACATGCCTGGTGGGGGGGGATGTTAGGACAAGTCTGATCATTGGAGGAGAGCAGGCTGGTTTCCCAGCATAGCTAGAGAACTGACCACGCTGTTGCTCTCCTGCTTAGTGTGGTCAGTTTTTAATAGGAAATCAGAGGGACTGGCAGGATCACCAGGGATTTCACACAAAGGAAGCAATACAAAGAGAACAGGAGACTTTCTCATACAAGTACATGGTACAGCAGGGGCATATCAGGAATATGAAAAGTAGGGGGCAATAAATAGATATGTGCGGTTCATTTTGTTCCGAATTAATATTCAGACAAATTTTTCGTTATTCGGAGATTCGGATATATCCGAATACCCAAATTACAATATAAACAAATTTTACTGAATGCTCCCAATAACAAAACAAAATTTGTCCGAATTCCGGAAATTCGGATTGAAAATCGAATCGAATTTTACATCGAACTCCAGTCAAATTTTAACTACACATATTGCTGAAATCAAAGACTGTGTGTGTTATTAGAGGACCATTTGGAAATAATGCTGTTTTAGTGAAGCCAAAAGGTGATTTAAAGAGTCATTGCAATCGTTTGATGGAGACAATTGAGTACTGTCCGTGATACTTTTTTTATTTGCACTAACATACAATTTTTCAGGACAAGCTTTCTGAGTATGTCCCCTTCTTCAAGGTCCAAGCAGTACTGATTCACAAATTTTTAAGCATAAAAATCCTGAAAAATTGTACGTTAGTGCAAATAAAAAAGTATCACGGACAGTACTCAATTTTCTCTGTCACAATTGCACTAATACGGCTACAATCACATCAAGTATAATCGTTTGATGAAGATTTTTCTTATGTTTGTTCACTCTGCTGCATTTGAATGGAAAACAATTAAACATTTTCGTTTCGACTGATTCGAAAATGTATCGATTTGAAAGTTCTGAATCGAAAAAAAATAGGTAAATTTGAAGAAAATTAGAAAATTCCGAATACGAATTCCGAATACGGATTGAACGAATCAACCGAATTTAACTAAATCAAAATAACTAGATTAACGAAAGTAAATAAATTTTTTTCGTCATGCACATGTCTAGTAACAAGCAAAGAAGAGGGTTTCATCATGTCAGATCCCAGAAGTGTGGATGCAACATCCCTAGTATGCAATTAGGAAAAAAAAAGAAGAGATCCCCCTTCATTGGGACTTTAAAGGCAACACACACTTGGCTACGACAAAAAAAGTCAATTTTATTGAATATATATAAAAATATTCAATCAGAAAAATGATCAATGGTTAAAAACCAACAAAATGGTTTACATACAAGAAGAAAAAAAAAAAAAAACACAAGACAACAATTTACATGGACAGTATGACAATAAGATAATACTCTCCGAATGATAATCCCTGGTACCCGACGCGTTTCTGATTAAACACCTTCGTCAGGGGTATAGGATAGGAGTAAGTATAGTCGCAATGTGTTTTTAACATGCAAAATGATTCCAATAAGGAAAGAAATAGGTGAGGCAACTGTGCAGGAGGGGGGCACAAGTGGGCGCCAAAACAAGTGCGTACTGTAATAGAACGAAGTACGTTCCAAATTGGGTATCCACCTACTAGATAGTAGAGACTTGATTCTGGCAGCTTTGTGGGACGGTGTCCGAAAGCCAGAAGTAGCTAGGCAGAGCTTTGAATAAAGCTTCAGGTCAGTAACACCAGGGGTTCCAAGATACCACACGGGTGTGTATCCCATGTAGATGTTGTGTGTGGGTCCCAGCGAGGGGCGTCTCCCCGGACGCACTGCATAGCGGGAAGACTCTATTCACTGGGACCCACACACATCTACATGGGATACACACCCCATGTAAAAAAAAAAAAAATTGCAGTAACTTTACTGTTTTATTCTTTAATTTAAAAAAGTGTATTTTTTACAAAAAAAAAAGTGCGCTTGTAAGACCACTGAGCAAATACGGTGTGACATAAAGTATTGCAACGACCGCCATTTCATTCTCTAGGGTGTCTGAAAAAAACAATATATATAATGTTTGGGGGTTCTAAGTAATTTTCTAGCAAAAAACAAAAAAAAACAGATTTTAACTTGTAAACACCAAGTCTGAAATATAAGCCCGCTCCTTAACCACATAGTGACCGGCGCACGCCGATGTACGTGGGCAGAATGGCACGGACAGGCAAATAGGCGTACCTGTACGTCCCTTTGAATTTGCCGCCCGCCATCGCACGCGCGTGAGCCCGTCGCGAGCTCCGTGAGTCAGATCGCAGGTCCCGCGGACTCGATGTCCGCGGGGATACCCGCGATCGTCTCACGGAGAGGAAGAATGGGAAGACGGTCACTGATCACAGCTCCCTGTGATCGGGAGCAGTGATCAGTGAAGTGTCACTCATAGCCACGCCCCCTAACAGTTAGAATCACTCCCTAGGACACACTTAACCCCTCCCTAGCCCTCTAGTGGTTAACCCCTTCACTGCCAGTGTCATTTTTACAGTAATCAGTGCAATTGCAATCGCACTGATCGCTGTAAAAATGACAATGGTCCCAAAAATGTGTCAAAATTGTCCAATGTGTCTGCCATAATGTCGCAGTCATGATAAAAATCGCAGATCGCCGCCATTACTAGTCAAAAAAAAAATTATTAGTAAAAATGCCATAAAACTATCCCCTATTTTGTAGACACTATAACTTTTGCGCAAACCAATTAATATACGCTTATTGTGATTTTTTTTACCAAAAATATATAGAAGAATACATATCGGCCTAAACTGAGGAAAAAAATGAAGTGATCAAATACCACCAAAAGAAAGCTCTATTTGTGGGAAAAAAAAGACGTCAATTTTGTTTGGGAGCCACGTCGCACGACTGCGCAATTGTCAGTTAAAGCGACGCAGTGCCGAATCGCAAAAAGTGTTCTGGTCTTTTGCCAGCCAAATGGTCCTTTGGAGACGAGATGAGATCCCCTCCCCATCAGCTTATTTCTCTCAATTTATCATCCCTCTGACATCCGCAGGTCTGACCGATGGGACCACCGCCGCAAAACGCAGCACCCCACCGCGGTCGGGGGGGGGGGGAGCCACAGACAGCCCGGCAATGTTGTTTTAAATATCTCCGAAGCCGGGAAGACCCATCCGATGAGAAGAAACTGTCGGTGTGGAGGAACAGAGTCGGCGGAGATGAAGAATTGAGTTTGGCGGGTCGGGGGAAGGCGGTCTGAGCCAGCGAAAAAAAAAGGCGATCGTCTCGTGCAGAGGCGACAGAACAATGCGTCTCTGTTCCAGCTGGCCAGACAAATTGGAAGCAGGGAAAGTGCGGAAAAGAAAACGTGGGAATGAATAAAAGATTTCCCATTCCCGGCTGACCCTTTTCATCCTCCAACAGATATATTATTCCAATTTCTTTTTATTTATTTTTTTCCCCAGACTAGAGATCTCAATTATTGGCGGTAGGCGTGCCGCGCGCTGAGCTGCTCTGAGATCACACCGATGGTCACATGACACGGGAAATAAAGGAGATAGGCTAATGGATGATTGGCTGCATCTCCAGGAGGCTTCGATCGTTGAGAAAACGAGATGAGGACAGAATATCAGGGGGGTACGTACGCTGCTTTTTGATAGGATAAGAAGCCTGGACCAACCAATCCAAGAAGACTTTTCTGATGAAGTCATTGGAAACTTTAGAACACAAAATAAAATAGTAGTTTGTATCTCCACCGTTCCTCTGGGCACTTTCACTTTGCTGCACTTAAAAAAAAAACAAAAAACGGTGCGCCTTCTTCAAAAATGCATATTGCGTCTTTAATGCTTTTTTTAGTGCATTTTCTCCCAGCATGCATCTGTGAAACACGGATATGTGACTCAAAAAGCGCAGCAAAAATGCAACCGCGGTGCGTTTTTTGATGCGTGTTTAATGTATTGTTACTGCATTTTTTCGGCTGTCAAACACCCAGCATACATCTGTAAAACATGGACACCAAAAAAAAGCGCACAATAAACACAGCTGCAGTGAATTCTTTCATGCGGTTTTGGTGCATTTTCTAGTTGCCTGACTCCCAGCATGCTTTTGTGAGAAATGGACATGTGACTTAACTGCTTGGCAACCAGCCGCCATCATTATACGGTGGCAAGGTGGCACGATCCCGTGAATCGCCGTAGCTGTACGTCGGCTCGGGAACACGCTATTGTGGGAGCGCGCACGCCGCCGGAGGGCCAGAGGGGGGGAGCCAGTCAGCTTCCAACATTTTGAGATGGGAATAAGGGACACCTACTAACAAACATATGTAGCTATAGGACACGCCCCCTGCCACACCCCCTTAAAGGAGAATTTATCAAAAAAGGACATTTTTTTACCACTTCTATTCCTTTATATCGGCTTTTAAAATGTACAAATGCAGCAATTTTGAATTTGGATGAAAGGTTTAGCGCTGGGAAACACTTTTTGAAAGATAAGTACATTTTATATATAACTATATGGATCAGACCAAAATGAGGGACAAATGAGGAGGAAAGAGGGACAGAGGGACATTGCTTAAATCAGGGACAGTTGGGAGCTATACATTTAACCCTTTGATGGCCCCTGATGTTAACCCCTTCCCCGCTGGATTGCTTTTGCAGGCAGTGGGAGGGAATATTCCCCCCCACTCTCTGGGCTCTCTCATGCGATTGAGAAGCCGGAGATCTGGCGACCCCACCAGATTACCATAGAGCTGGCCAAGGACCAGACCAGTCTCTGGCCATCTCCATGACCCTGGGAGGCCAGAAGTGATGTCATTATGTCACTTCCAGTTCTGGCAGATGCAAACACTGCCATTTTTTTTCCCCTGGAAAGTAGAAATCAATGTTTTTTTTTTTTTTTTAATCTCATGCTTTCCAGGGTAGAGGAGATATCTGGGGTCTCATTAATCCCAGATGTTTCCATAAAAAGGACCTGTCATTCCTTATTTCTACTGCAAATGTTTACATTTTTTGTAATAGGAATAAAAGTGCTACATTTTTTTTTTTTAAAAGGGACAGTGTAAAAATAAAAAAATAAATAAAAAGTAAATAAAAAACAATAAAAACATTTTTTAAAGCGCCCCCATCCCCTTGTGCTCGCACGCAGAAGTGAGCGCATGTGTAGGTTGCGCCCGCATATATAAACAGTGTTCGTACCACACATGTGAGGTATCGCTGCGAACGTCAGAGCACGAGCAATAATCCTAGCACTGGACCTCCTCTGTAACGCTAAACCTGTAACACATTTTTTAACCACTTCCTGACCGGCTCACGCCGATATACGTTGGCACTTTGAAGAGGCACTTTGTTGTGGCAGCAGCTAGCTACCATAACCCCGGGTATCCTCTTCTTCAGTGAGCGGCTCAGTTTCAGACAAAAGTGGTCTCTGCGGCGGATTCGCCGCAAGATCACTGTTATTGGCAGCAGAAGAGACCCCCCCCCCTTCCACCGCTACCGACGGCTCCAGTAAGTGGCGGAGGGCACCGGAGAGCGGATCCTCTTCCGTGTGTGGTATGGAGCTGAGTGAGGGGAAGATGACCCCCACCCGGGTCCATCTCATTGCAGGGCGGAAGCGACATCAAAACGTCACTTCCGCCCATAGCTCTTCAAGAGACATTTTTTTTTAATTTTTTTTTTTAATGACATTTAATTTATTTTTATGTTTATTGCATTTTAGTGTAAAGATGAGATCTGAGGTCTTTTTTGACCCCAGATCTCATATTTAAGAGGTCCTGTCATGTTTACAATCCTTTTATGAGGACTAAAAGTGACACAATTTTTTTTAAAAGAACAGTGTAAAAATAAAAAATAAAAGGTAAAATAAATAAGAAAACATTTTTTTTAAAAGAGCCCTGTCCCGACGAGCTTGCATGCAGAAGCGAACGCATACGTGAGTAGCGCCGCTTATGAACATCGTGTTCAAACCACACATGTGAGGTATCGCCGCGATCGGTAGAGCGAGAGCAATAATTCTAACCCTAGACCTCCTCTGTAACTCAAATCATGCAACTTGTAGAATTTTTTAAATGTTGCCTATGGAGATTTTTAAGGATAAAAAATTTCTCGCCATTCCATGAGCGGGAGCAACTTTTAAGCGTGACATGTTGGGTATCAATTTACTCAGCGTAACATTATCTTTCACAATATAAAAAAAAAAAATCGGTCTAACTTTACTGTTGTCTTGTTTTTTTTTATTTAAAAAAGTATTTTTTTTCCCAAAAAAAAGTGCTCTTGTAAGACCGCTCGGTGTGACAAAAAGTATTGCAACAACCACCATTTTATTCTCTAGGGTGTTATAAAAAATATATATATAATTTTTGGGGGTTCTAAGTAATTTTCTAGCAAAAAAAAAAATGTTTTTAACTTGTAAACACCAAATCTCAGAAAGAGGCTCGGGGCTTAAAGATTAAAGCGTCGCCTATGGAGATTTTTACGTACCGAAGTTTGGTGCCATTTCACGAGCACGCGCGACATGTTAGGTATCTATTTACTCGGCGTAACATCATTTTTTATATGTTACCAAAAGTCGGGTAATATATTTTGGTTTTTTTTTTGCATTAAAAGTTTATTTTTTCCACCCAAAAAATTGCGTTTGAAAAATTACTGCACAAATACCGTGTGCCATAAAAAAATGATCACCATTTTATTCCCTAGGGTCTCTACTAAAAAAAAATCTATATAATGTTTGGGGGTTCTGAGTAATTTTCTAGCAAAACAATGATGATTTTTACATGTAGGAAAAAAGTGTCAGAATTGGTCTGGGTGGAAAGTGTTTAATAGAAGCAGCAAATCTCCCTGATCCCCCCCCCCCCCCAGCTCCTTAGGGGAAAGGAGGACTATATGACCCAGCAAGCCCGTCCCTAGACTATTGATGACGTTCTGTCGGCTCTGCAGCGCTGTGGGTTCTGGATTGTATGATGAGCTTATTAGGCAGAAGTGTGTGTGTGACCTCCAGATAGAAATGTCCTGGAACGGCTGCCAGCTCCTTTTCCGCTCTCCTCTCTCTTTCTCTCTCTGCGCTCGGATACTATACATCAGACTGACGCGTTTTTGGCCCCAACCGCCGTCCTCCGCCGCTCCCTCTCCAGCAATCTGTGTGGGGGGGAAATTGACGATGGATTTCAGGGATGGATCTTGACCTCTCCCGTCCTCTGCCTTCAATTATTCTTCCAGCTCAAATGTAACCACTTGCTGACCGCTCTATAGCAGTTTTGCTGCAACAGGGTAAACATGTGCAGTTTGTTTCTTTACGGATTCAAACAAATTTTTCATTCTTTGGATGTATCTGAATTTCCAAATTACAATAGTATTTAAACGAATCCAAATAACGAAAAAAAAATTCGGACGAAATTTGAATAGTTTTCGAATTAAAGTTGAATTGTTTTCGAAGTTGAATATAATAGAATAGAAAATAAAGGAATAGAATAGGAAAGAATACAAAAGAATAGAAAATAAAAGAATAGAATATAATAGAGTAAAACAGAACAGAATACAAAATAAAATAATAATAATAAAAAAAATAGAATAGAAAATAAAGCGATAGAATAGAAAATAAAGAGATAGAATAGAACATAAAAGATTATAATAAAATAGAAAAGAATAGAGAAAAACTGAACAAGATAGATTACAAAATAAAAGAACAGAATAAAATAGAATAGATAATAGAGAAATAGAATAGAAAAGGATAGAATAGAATAGAAAAGAAAAGAATAGAATAGAGTAAAACAGAACAGAATACAAAATAAAATAATAGAAAAAAAATAGAATTGAAAATAAAGGGATAGGATTGAAAATAAAGCGATAGAATAGAACAAAAAAAGAATGTAATAAAATAGAAAAGAATAGAAAAAAACTGAACAAAAATAGATTAGAAAATAAAATAACTGTCAGAAACCATGAAATCAAGCCGAGACAGAAGTACAGTTAAATCACGCTTGTTTAATAATAAAAGTAAAAAGAACAAACATAGTCAAAACATGGCCAAAGTTCAGTAACCGGAATGGATAGTCAGCCAAGCTAAAAGTCAGGGATCAATGTAGTGGAACAGCAAACAGGATCTGGAGCCAGAAGGGATGTCAGCAAAGCAAAACTTGAACAAGATTGCAGGATTTTCTGTGATGTTGACCAAAGCGAAGACAGAGATCCTTTGGGCTGGATGGCTTAAGTAGGCAAGATTGACGAGCAGGATATCATCAACAGGTGAGTACCTGTGGAGAGATGGGAGCTGGCAATTAGCCGACAGCTGAGCGGCCAGCTCTGAGAAGGAAGGGCTGAGCCCAGCCCTGACAAGAACAGAATAAAATAATATAGATAATAAAGGAAAAGAATAGAAAATAAAAGAATTGAAAAGAATAGAGTAGAACAGAATTCAAAATAAAATAGTAGAAAAAAATAGAATACAAAAAAAAGGGATAGAATAGAAAATAAAGAAATAGAATAGAACATAAAATAATATAATAAAACAGAAAAGAATAGAGAAAAACTGAACAAAATAGATTAGAAAATAAAAGAACAGAATAAAATAGAATAGAAAATAAAGGAATAGAATAGAGTAAAATAATGATAAGTTAGAATAAAATAGAATATAACCATTTTCTGAAATTCAATTTGCAAATAGAATAAGTTTGAATGTAAATAGAATAGAAAAGAATAGAATAGAAAAAAATACAATAGAAAAAAAAAGAAAAAACTACAATATAAAAGAAAAGAATAGAATAGAATAAAGAAAAACAATAGGATAGAATAAAATAGAAAGAATATAACCTTTTTCCGAAATTTGAATTTAAATAGAAAAGAATAGAAAATAAAAATAGAATTAAAAAAAAATAGAATAAATATAATAGAACAATTTCCCAAAATTCAAATTCGAATTGAATAGAAAAGAATAGATTAGAATAGATATTAAAATAATAGAATAGAATAAAACAATAGAATAGAACAATAGAATAAAATAAAATTAATATAACCATCTTCCAAAATTCCAATTTCGAATAGAATAGGAAAGAGTATGAAGAATATAGCAATATAACCATTTTCCGAAATTCTAATTTTTGAATAGGATAAATTCGGATTCAAATAGAATAGAAAAAACAATAGAATAGAATGGAATAAAAACCATCTTCCAAAATTTGAATAAAACAGAATAAATCGGATTAAAATTCAAATCGATTGGAATTCGAATAAACAAAATGAATTCTGAACACAAATTAAACAAATTCATGAAACAAATCAAATGTTTTCCTTCTGCACATGTCTACTGCAGGCCGGCAGCTGTACACTGGAACACATATACATACATGATCCTGCAGTTCCACCTGTAGGGTGCGCTTCTTCTGCTCTGATTATTTACAGCACAGGCCGATCAGCAGGTGCCGGCCAATAGATGTCCACCGCAAACGGATTTTGTTGTCGGAAAATTTTATAGCCTGCTCTCAAACTTTGTGTGTCGGAAATTCCGATGGAAAAAGTCCGATGGAATTTCCGACAACAAGCTCCGATCGCACATATTCCGTCAGAAAATCCGACCGTGTGTACAGGGCACAAGAGTTGGTGAAAGCAAAGGTCCGTCATCCAGAGATAATTCCGAAAAACATCCGGATTATTCTCCTGGAGCTCCCGCAGCAAAGGCATATGACAGAATTGGTCACCATTAATAAAGCAACCAATTTTTGGTCCAAGAACTCCTCCTGTTCCTGGACTGGACTTGGGTCAAAACAATAACTCCAAGGCCAATAATAAATAACACGTTATCTTCTCTGATTCTGCAACATGTCTGGTTGACGAACGGCCATTCAGAAACGAACTGAAAAGCACGAAATGAAAAGCGCAAAATGAAAAGCGCGAATCAACACTCACCAAACTTCTACTGACACGAAATTAGCAGAAGGAGCCCAAAAGGGTGGCGCTAAAGAGCTGAAAAACCACGTAGTACGTCACTACGTTCGTGTTTGTTGGCCGACAATTCCTTGCCGTTTGTATGCAAGACAAAATCCAGGCACGCGCCTTCGGAAAAAAGTACGAGGTTTTGTCTGCGGAAAATCCGATTGTGTGTACGAGGCTTAAGACTGGGATGCCATTAAGGTTCATGTGCGTGTAAAGGCAGGCGTCCCAATACTTTTGGTAATATAGTGTATGTGTGACATCGGCGTGAAGGGGGTTAATAAAAGTTCCAAAAATTTGGGACTAAATTCTCCAGGTATGGGGATGTTTCTCGGCGGTCTTAGCGGGTCCTGGGATAATAGAGTGCACATCCGCACACTTTTAGACGGCTGACAGCGAGCTCCAGCGAAGGATGAAAGGATTATAGAGCAGAAGAAAGAAAATAGCTGTGTACATAATAAGCCGCCTTACAAACACCTCCATCGAAGAATCCTAATATTTTATACAACTGTCTCCCAGCCTGGAAAATTACTGGGGCAAACAAGGAACTCTATGCGACTCTCTAAAACATTGCAGATAAAACCATCATGTTTCCTATTCACCCGGGCGTAACAGAAGCGTGATTTACCCTGGAAGCCTGCCAGACGAAATTTCACATAAATAAACTTTTTTTCCATGCCTGGGAAAGGGGGGTGCGATGGAGGGTGATCCTGCAATATGTTCCATTTTCCTGGGTTTCTCGCAGTCTCTCAATGTTTATCGGGCCCTGCAGCCGCAGTAAATAAAAATCTGAGCGCGATTCCTCATCTGCAGGGGTGGACGGCTTTTCACAAATGATAATTGATGGTTTTCATGAATAGAATTGTATCGCGTGGCTGATAGTTGTTACTCTACGGAGCTGCGGGCTGACATTTGGCCGAACGTTACTGGTCCACGCTTAAAACCCTTTTAAGGGGTTTTAGGGTCAGGGTCAGCCTGTGAAGGGATTACGCCATAGTGCTGGCTGGTTTGCTAAAAGTAAGAGTCCTTCACGTAGCCCACCAAAGTTATGTGCCCGTGTGTAGAAAGATGATGGAAAGAAGACGACTTTAAATAAAGGAGTTGTCAAAAACTGTCTCTTGTCATTTTTAACATATTTGACAGTTTTTTAGTAAAATGGTAGGCCCTTACCATTTTACATGGGGGGGGGGTGGGATCTGGGGGCCCCCATGTTAAAGGGGGCTTCCAGATTCCGATAAGCCCCCCGCCCGCAGACCCCCACAACCACCGGGCAAGGGTTGTGGGGATGAGGCCCTTGTCCCCATCAACATGGGGACAAGGTGCTTTGGGGGGCTACCCCAAAGCACCCTCCCAATGTTGAGGGCATGTGGCCTGGTACGGTTCAGGAGGGGGGGGCGCTCTCTCGTCCTCCCCTCTTTTCCTGCGGCCTGCCAGGTTGCGTGCTCGGATAAGGGTCTGGTATGGATTTTTGGGGGGACCCCACGCCATTTTTTTTTAATTTTGGCGCGGGATTCCCCTTAAAATCCATACCAGACCTGAAGGGTCTGGAATAGATTTTGAGGGGGACCCCCACGCCATTTTTTAAAAAAAATTTTGGCCGGGGTTCCTCTTAATATCCATACCAGACCTGAAGGGCCTGGTATGGAATTTAGGGGGACCCCCCACGCCATTTTTTTTTTTTACATTTTGGTTCGGGGTTCCCCTGTGGGGAATTCCCATGCCATTTTTATCAATGAACTTTTATGTGTATTATCGGACCGGCAATTCATTAATAGCCGCGAGTAGTTTTAAATGACTTTTTTTCCTTTGAAATGTCATTTTGCTGTCAGACTGTTCTAAACACGGGAAACATGCGCCCCTTTACAGGCATACTATAGACACCCCCCAGGTACGAAATTTAAAGGGATATTACACTTTTATTGTTTGACTTTAAGTATTATTAAAATCACTGCTCCTGAAAAAAACATCCGTTTTTAAAACTTTTTTTTGCATTGATCCATGTCCCCTGGGGCAGGACCCAGGTCCCCAAACACTTTTTATGACAATACCATGCATATAAGCCTTTAAAATTAGCACTTTTAAATTCTCCCGTAGACTTTTAAAGGGTGTTCTGCGGCTTTCGAATTTGCCGCGAACACCCCAAATTGTTCGCTGTTCGGCGAACTGGCGAACAGCCGATGTTCGACTCGAACTCGAAGCTCATCCCTAGCCCTGACCAATCCCCAATGGATGGGTTGACAGGGGGCAGGCCCATTCAAATACTCTGGGTCAGCCCAGCTGGGGCATTGGAGTTCGGGTGGAAGCTGGAGATTGAGTGTTAGGTTGTTGGTGGCTCGGGTGCGGAAGGGACACACAGGTGTCCTGACCGGAGCAGGAGAAGGACAGCAGGAGGACACTGCCGGGCAAATCTCCAGGGAAGAAGACAGCCAGGGGGGAGAGGTCAGTCTGGGAGGACTGGGGAAGGGTAGCCAGGAGGGCTAGTGAGGGGGCAGCTGCAGGGACAATTTTGCCAAGGACCGGGGGGGGGGGGAAGCTGCGCGTTGAATGTAGTCTGGGGGTCGGTGTGGATCTTGGCGGCAAGTAATTTGTCGGGTGAACGGCTGGTTTTAGCACTTATATCATCCCAACACCATGCTTGATATGGTGTCAGGAAGATCAAATCATATTATTTCTATTACTTCATTGTAATATATAATGAAATAGTTCAACTCACCATAATGCAGAATCATTGGGAACCCTGAGCTTGTCACCAGCCACCAGATGCAGTGTGTCACTTGCCACGTCACCTGCCACCTGATGCAACGTGTCACTTACCACCTATAGCCTGCCACCAGATGCAATGTCACTTTCCACCCGTAGCCTGCCACCAGATGCAGTGTCACTTGCCACTCATAGCCTGTCACCAGATGCAGTGTCACTTGCCACCCACAGCCTGCCACCAGTCTGACACACCGGAGCCCCGGGAAGGAGGACGCCCCTCCCGCCACTGGCTGCCGATGTGGCTCCTCCCAGTGGCAGTGTAGCCCTGCTTTAGAGCATGCTGGAGCCAGCCAGAGGAAGATAGAGGAGGCGGGTGGCAGGGGTTTTGATAGGGTTGGTGTCACCCCACCGTTGTGGTAAAACATGGTGTCACCCCCCCCCCACTAAGTATACTCCCCCCTCAGTGCAGACCCCCCTTCACTAAGTATAGACCCCCCTCCTTCAATATGGACCCTCCCTCTCCACTAAATATAGACTCCTCTCCCTCAGTACAGACCTCCCCTTCACCAAGTATATATCCCCTCAGCATAGACCCCCCTCTCCCCCATGTATAGACTCCCCTCCATCAGTACAGACCCCCCCACTAAGTACAGACCCCCTCCCTCAGTACAGACCCCCTCGCTCAGTACAGACCCCCTGCTTATTACAGACCCCCATTAAGTACAGACCCCCATACTAACTACAGACCCTCCTCAGTACAGACCCCCCACTTAGTACAGACCCCCCTCAGTACAAACCCCCCTCTCCACTTGTGCTAGTAGGGAGGTGGAAGGGGTCAGATATGTGCTGGGGGGGTGCTTTTAAACTTTTTCCTGATCACTGTTCCTGTTCCCCTCCTCTGTCCATCTACATAATATGAAATAAGCTTAGAACAGACCTCAGATCAGCGTGAAAAATGCACAGCGGTGTCCCTCCTCCAGCTCCTGTGTTCATGTAAACAACCGAGGAGGGGGGAGGCGGCTTCGATCTGCTCTGCTGATAGAGGCAGGGAGAAACCCGGGGGCAGAGATCATAGTGACCCAGACTGCAGTGCTGGCAGGTTAGTGTCTTTTGATCTGCTCCTGCTGACAGGTCGTCCAGCATGGTGGAGAGCAGTGGCGTGGAGGAGGAGAAAGTTAACTCCTCTGCTTTGCATGCTGGGTAGGAGTCGCGGCGGTGATGTCGCTGGTTGCTAGACGCCAGGCTGCTCTAGCAACCAGTGGCCAGAGTCTCAGGTGGAGCTGGAGGCGGAGCGAGCACCAGCACTAAGGCCGGGTGTGCTCGCTCTGTCAATTTCATTCTGGAACCCGGGACAGACCTGCTAATTGTGGGACTATCCCAGGCAATCCGGGACACGTGGGCACCCTAAATGAGGCCCGCGGTCCCTGCCTGTAAAGGGCATTTGCTATCAATCTGACTGTGCCCTAATGTCACATCTTCTAACAGTGTGCCAGCTGGTCCTTGGAGTTGTAGTACTGCAATCAAGATTTGTGCAGGAGGCGGAGGAGAAGTGTATATACAGACTGTATATAGTTGTGTACCTGAAGAGTCCTTTTACTGAACGTCAAGTGGGAATCCCATGATATTCCTATCACTATCCAAGTTCATTCCCCTCAATAAAACATAAAAACAAAGCACTGGACTGTTATTCTGACTCAAGTGTGCTGTGAAGATGCGGTGTGCCTGGCTGTGCAGGGTGGGGGTTCCCTTTACACTTGCAGCTCCTTAGGGGGTGCGCTACAAGAGCGTCAAACAGTCTGAAAGTCCAAAAACATTTAACCACTTCCCGCCCGGTCTGTAGCAGAATGACGGCCAGGCCGGGGTTTCATTGTTCTGTCTGGACGTCTTATGACGTCCTTCAGAACAAGCCGCTCGTGCGCGCCCCCAGGGGCACGCAGAGTTTTGATCTGTGGTGTGTCCCTTGAACACACTCCATGTCCAAGCACGGTAAAGGGCCTATGACGTAGGCTCTTCACCACGTCCAATCACAGCTGATAATATTGTAAATAGTAAGTGAAGGTTATCGGCATTCCTTTCCTCATGCTGACAACGCGTGAGGAGAGGAGAGCCGATAAGTGGCTTTCCTCAGTGGGGACATCTGCATTGATAATCAGTGCAATGATTATCAGTGCAGCCCCATCAGTAATGCCCACCAGTGATGTCCGCCAGTGCCCATCAGTGCTGCCTTGCAGTGTCCATCAGTGATGCCTGTCAGTTGCCTTCAGTGCCACCTATCAGTACCCATCAGTGCCGCCTATGAGTGCACATCAGTGCTGCCTATTAGTTGCCATCATTGCCACCTATCAGTACCCATCAGTGCACATAAATGCTGCCCATTAGTGCCGCCTATCAGTGCCCATCAGTTTTGCATATCAGTGCCACCTATCAGTGCTTCATATTAGTGCCTCCTCATCAGTGCCACTTCAGCAGAACAGCCTATCAGTGCCTATCAGTGTAGCCTCAACAGAGCACATCAGTGAAGGAGAAAAATTACTTACTGTATTTACAACATTTTGTTACAGAAAGTAAGAAAAACTATTTTTTTTTTTTTTAAATGTTAGTCTTTTTTCGTTTGTTTAGCAAAAATAATAAACAACCCAGTGGTGATTAAATAGCACCAAAAAAAAGCTCTGTCTCTAAAAAAATAAAAAAAATGTGTTTGGGTGCAGTGTTGCATGACCGCGCAATTGTCATTCAAAGAGTGAGAGCGCTGAAAGCTGAAAATTGGTCTTGGCAGGAAGGGGGTGAAAGCGCCCGGTATTGAAGAGGTTAAAGCGAAGTTCCACCCCTTACATGTCACATTTTGCATGTCATATTTTTGGGGGGGAGTGGGTGACTAGTTTTGAGTGGGACTTCCTGTCCCACTTCCTACTTCCGACTACGGGCTGCCTAAGCGACTTCTCCACTCCCCTAGGTGGCCCCTCCCTCCCTGCAATCTTCTGGGACACGTCACAGGTCCCAGAAGATTGCCTGTCCACTCGGAGAGCACAGCGCGACGAGCGCAAGCACAGTGCGCGTCAGGGCATGTAAAGCCACAAGCTGTCATGGCCGGGTGCCCACAGTTTCAATGGAAGCGCCGTGGAAAGGAGGGGGAGAGGAGCGAGGCTCCGTGCGGCCGTATCGCTGGACCGTGGGACAGGTGAGTGTCTGTTTATTAAAAGTCAGGAGCTACACTTTTTGTAGCTGCTGATTTTTAATAAACAAAATAAAAAGCCTGGAACTCCGCTTTAATATGAACAGGGCCGATGATAGTGAGGTACAAAAAGTCCTACTGTACTGGGCCAGGGACTCCTGCTGACCTGATTGAGTCCAGGGCTTCCTTTGGATTACATGGTGCCCTTGCCCCATAATTTCTAATAGTGGTCCCTAGATTTCCCACCCACCAGTCATTGATTGGAGGAGGAGGGGACTTGGGGGCAGGAACTGGCTATTCAACTCTCTCCACAAAGAGGATGTATGGGTAAGGAAGGGAGTACAGGCAGTCCTACCATACTGGGCTCAGAACCCCTGATAACCTGATAATGCATTGGGCGACTGGGGGAGGAGCGACCCTAAGACAGACGCGGCCCTAGGAGGAACCTGGGGCCACAAGTTGCATTTGAAGTGTCGATGATCAATGTGTTCTGCAATTCATACTAATTCTCACAGCTAGCTGCGTTCTACATCACAGTTGTTCACCGCTAAAAGTCTTGCTCTATTCCTTGCCTTACGGTTTCAGTCTTGGTGTCAGAATAACTCCTGGGTCTCGCCTTTAGCTATGAATGGTTGGGGGCACTTGGCTCTGGGCTGGGCTTTAGGCTTCCAAACCACCCTGAGATGGGGCTGCGGGGCCCGAGCAGTACACGGCTTGGCCTGCTGGCAGAGAGGGCGTGGTTGGAAAAGGGCTGCGCGAAACAGTCCTTCCCCATTCCTGGCTCCTCCTAGGCACAGAAAGTACCATCAAAAGTTGATAGGGCAAACATCCAAATTTTTTGTGGAGATTAAAAGCTACAATCTAATTTTTTAATTGGCCCTGATCTTCTCAAAACTCTTCTATTTTTAACATTAATGTAGCGCCCTGGGGTTTAGTCAGGGAGCTCCTCACCAAATTCCTTGTCAGGAGTAGCTACTGTAGTTCATTACTAGGGATCCATTGACTTCTCCCTAACTTTGGCCTGCTTGTACTTTCCTCTTCTACCACCAAGTGGCCGGGCACTTGGAGGTATTAGATTAAGAAGGACAACTCGAGGTCAGGTTATGGGTATATGGGGTATCTCAGCCAATGGGCAGGGATTTTGTTGAATCCCTTGGCCTGCTGGGAAAGCCTATATATTCGGGTGAGGTCAGGTGATCCAGGTTCTTGTGTGCCACCCAGACCGCCACCTGGATGGATGTGTGTAGTACGCCCCGGGCTGCTAGGCCGGAGATGGGGCCTATTGGGGCATCAGGCTGCCAGGCTGGGTGAGGGCCTATCCAGAAGTAAGAGGGCAGCGTAGTCCAACCAAAAGTGATGGTGGTGGAAGGGAACCTGTCGCCATGAAGGGACCAATCGCCTTTACCAGGGACCACAGTGAGTAACTGAAGCAAGTACCGGAGCAGTATTCTCACCGAACGGGCACAGTGGAGAATCAGGAAACTTCAGGCGGTGATCAAGTCAGGGACCCAACCAGCGGAGGTGACGCTTGCAGAGCAGCCTTGTGTGTCAAGCTAGAGACCGACCCGGTCAGCAGGGGTGAAGCTTAAAGGCATCCGAAGTGCCAAGCTAGGGACCCAGCAGGGAAGCGTGGGTGACGCTTGAGGGAGATAGCACCACAAAAGCCTTGACGAGCTCACGGGATTCAGAGTCAGTGAATCAGAGAGTCTAGTGAGAGACCAGGAGCTCAAGGGGCAGAAGTTGTAGTACAGCTGAGAGAACTGTTACTTTGAATTAGGAACTGTTATGTACTGTTGCCATATTAGACAGCAATCCTGCACGTGCAGAAGTGGCACCTTGCTGGAACCTTTCCCTGCACGGCTGTTCTCCTATTGAAGTTTTGGAGTCTGCCATTTGAAATTGCAACTACTTAAGGGTGTCCTGGCCCCAGCCCTCTTTCCCCTACAAAAAAAAAAAGGACCGTCAAAGAAATAAAACCTCTTTTACATCCAAGAAGTGTCTGGCGCCCAATGACTTTTACCACCTTTACCACTATGCCTCACAACCCATTACATATTGAAGGATGTCAGCCACCTTTGGCCTTGAAGGTTCCCATTAGACTGGAAAAGGTCAGAGATTCTGCTAGATTAAATTGAATTATTTTTTATTATTATTGCTATTATTATTTTTTTTATTAATATTTGGGACCCGGACATAGGGAAGTTTGCAATTCTGCAGCGTAAGGTTCATCCTAGTGAGAGAGAGAGATGATTAATGTCACTGAGGATATTTGCATAAGTAATTATTGCCAAGCGCTGACACCGGTGACAAGTAAGTATTGAGCTGGCAGCGGCCGGAGTGGGAAGGACGGGGACACATC
The DNA here is from genome assembly GCF_042186555.1 of Aquarana catesbeiana. Lineage (NCBI taxonomy): Eukaryota > Metazoa > Chordata > Amphibia > Anura > Ranidae > Aquarana > Aquarana catesbeiana. The sequence continues at coordinate 26,343,538 of NC_133336.1, read as the reverse complement.
TTAATGGACTTGATTTCCAGCAGCTGGTTGAGTCCTGAGAAAATGAAGACAAATCTGAGCTTCCAGCTTCAGCAGGCACCATGTGACCAGAACTCCTCCGTTCTTAACAGCCGGTTCCACCGTGGCTATCCTGGTTATCCTCTTTTCGGAATGTGAATTTCCTTTCCAGATACAGAACATTAACCCCAGAAGAGGGCTGTGTGAGAGAAGATGAGATGCGGACAGCGTGTACATTGCAGCAGTTCACATTTATAAAAATCTATTTAATTTTTGCGCACGTGAAAACCTTTATCTTTGTTTATTGAGTTGTTTAGGCAACATTTTATTGAGAAAAATTAAATGGCTTTTCTTTATTTAGGGTAGTTTTTCTTTTCATTCAGGGTATTTTTTAAACTTTTTGAATTTTATTTCATTTTTAAAAAATTTTTAAAATTTTTTTTTTACCGTTGCTCATTGAGTTGTTTAAGCAACATTTGCTTTTTTTAAAAAAAAAAAATCCCCAATTAAATGGCTTTTTTCATTTAGTGTAGTTTTTTTTTTTTTTATTTAGGGTATTTTTCTTAACCACTTCATCCCCAGAAGGTTTTACCCTCTTAATGAACAGGCCATTTTTTTTTTCGCGATACGGCACTGCGTTACTTTAACTGACAATTTGTGCGGTCATGCGCGGTCATTGTACAAATTGTATAAAATTGATGTACTTTTTTCCCCATAAATAGAGATTTCTTTTGGTGGTATTTGATCATCTTTTCGGTTTTTATTCTTTGCGCTATAAACAAAAAAAGAACTACAATTTTGAAAAAAAAAAGAAACAATATTTTTTACTTTCTGCTATAAAACACATCCAATAAAAAAATGTTAAAAAATCTACTTTCGTCATCAATTTAGGCCAATATGTATTCTGCTACATATTTTTGGTTAAAAAAAATCCCATTAAGCGTATATTGATTGGTTTGCGCAAAAGTTATAGCATCTACAAAATAGGGGATAGATTTATGGAATTTTTGTTTATTTATTTATTTTTTACATGTAATGGTAGTGATCAGACATTTGTGTGCCCCCCCCCCCCCACACACTTTTCACATATTTATTTGTAAAAAATTATGAAAACTATTTAGCATTTTCCTTCCACTTCACAATTATGTGCCACTTTGTGTTGGTCTATCACATAAAATCCCAATAAAATACATTTACGTTTTTGGCTGTAACATGACAAAATGTGGAAAATTTTAAGGGGTATGAATACTTTTTCAAGGCACTGTATATATTTTTAGAAAAAATCTATGTCCTTAAATTATTAATACTACTGGATAAACCGAATTAATGCTCATATAAATAAATAAATAAATCTGTATTCAAAAAGTATTTTGTCAATAAAACACAAACAAGGAAAAAAAAAAAAAAAAACGAATTAATGCTCCTAGAACTATCTGATGTACTTAACATTCAATAGATTGAAACGTATGTGATCTTGGACTTAAATAATGAATAATAGATTAAAAAAAAAAGAAAAAACAAAGATCAACCAAGAATGAATGATCACACCTGAGCATAACGCATGGTAGAGTACTGTCAAAGGACATTAAATAGTAAAAAAGAGAAAAAAAAAAAAAAGGTTTGCTTATTTTTTTGAAATAACACTCAATAATAATGAAATAATAATTCTTCTATAATTTGACGTTTCTGTAAGGCTCCTTATCAACATTTCTTGATATGCAGTATATGTATATATATATATATATATATATATATATATATATATATATATATATATATATATATATATATATATATCAAATAGTACAGAAAAAAGAAAATAGCAGCGCTAAGATTAAATAAAAATGAAAATCCCAAATATTGATATTATATGATTACCATCAACATTAGACATTAATAAATAAATCACTCCATATTTTAGAAAAAAATATATTTCCTTAAATTATTAATAATACTGGATGAACGTAATTAATGCTCATATAAATAAATATATATATATTTATATATTAAAAAAAAAGAACATATATATTCAAATTCAAAAATGATATGGTCAAGAAAACAAATTTGTCAATAAAACACAAAAAAAGGAAAAAAAACAAAAAAAAAACGAATTAATGCTCCTAGCACTATCTGATGTACATAACAATCAATAGAAGCGTATATGGTCTTGGACATAAAGGGGTTCCAAAGGCTACATTTTTTTTACCTTCATGCATTCTATGCATGAAGGTAAAAAATGTTCTGTGTGCAGCTCCCCCCTCCCCCCTTCCCCCCAATCCTTACCTGAGCCCCATCTCTATCCAGTGATGTGCACGAGATCTTAGGCTCCCTGGGGACTCTCACTCCTCATTCGCTGAGACAGAAGCGGGAGCCACCTTCTGTGAGCTGCTCTCCCCACAGGCCCCTCAACACTCGCTTGAGCCACCTCTCGATCCAGCAATGTGCACGAGAGCCTCATCTTTCCCGGGACTCCCTCTCCTCATTGGCTGAGCCACTGGCTCCCGCTGCTGTCAATCACAGCCAGTGAGCCAATCAGGAGAAGGAGCGACGGGGCCGAGCTGCGGCTCCATGTGTGAATGGACATGCAGAGCCACAGCTTGGGAGTGAGCCTGCTTGGGTGCCCCCTGAGCAAGCTGCTTGCTCTGGGGGCACTTGGCAGGAGGGAGGGGCCAGGAGCGCCGGCAGGGGGACATGAGAAGAGGAGGATCCGGGTTGCTCTGTGCAAAACCATTACACAGAGCCTGTAAGTATGACATATTTGTTATTTTTTGATTTTTTAAACCAGACTTTAATATCACTTTAATACTGAATAAGAGATTAATAAAAAGAAAAAAACAAGGATCAATCAGGGATAAATATTCCCATCTGAATATGACACATAGTGGAGCACTATCAAAGGACGTAAATAGAAAAAAAAATGAGTTTGCTTATTTTTTGAAATGACATTCAGTAATAAAATAATAATTCCTCTATAATTGTGTAGTTGTTGTTTTTTTGACATTTCTGTAAGGCTCCTTATTAACCTTTGGAAGCACACAAGGATCTTTTTTATTATTTTTACATGTATTTATTTCATCTCATGACAAGGAATGTGTCTGTATCATGGCAGGAATTAAGCAATTCTTATTAAGCAACTCTTTCTAATTAACAAGTTCAGAGGTCAAGCGGGATGTCAGCTCCCCGCGGCGCATCTCAAGTGAGCCTCTATCACGATGGGAAGAGAGGAGTGAAATGGTGAGATACGTGGATTACTAATTAGAACTGCAGTCTGTTATTGTCACGTCTTGTATCATTGCAGAAATCGGCCATCCAGCCGGATTTATTCACTCCTGAGGCATTTAAAGGGGTGATTATCTTAAATGGACATTAGAGAAAACAGGAAAATGTTACAATCTGAGGTCAGCGCAGCCTACGAAGGGGCAGCCCCGAGGCTAAAGGACAAAAGGCATGAAAAGATCTTTTTGTTAGTGTTAAAATGTGGAATCCGGGAAATGGATCTGGAGAAATGTTCCAGAAGCACTGGTATGGCAAAAATGAAGAAAAAGGAGTTTGTTTTGCAGCCTCATCAGTGCAGTATATCAGTGCCCATCAGGGCAGCCTCAACTATGCCCATCAGTGCAGTATATCAGTGCCCATCAGTGCCCATCAGGGCAACCTCAACTGTGCCCATCAGTGCAGCCTCATCAGTACCCATCAGTGCAGCCTCATCAATGCCCATCAGCGCAGCCTTATCAATGCCCATCAGTGCAGCCTCAGCTGTGCCCATCAGTGCAGCCTCATCAGTGCAGCCTTATCAATGCCCATCAGTGCAGCATCATCAATGTCCATCAGTGCAGCCTTATCAATGCCCATCAGTGCAGCCTCATCAGTGCCCATCAGCGCAGCCTCATCAGTGCAGCCTTATCAATGCCCATCAGTGCAGCATCATCAATGCCTATCAGAGCAGCCTTATCAATGCCCATCAGTGCAGCCTCATCAGTGCCCATCAGGGCAGCCTCATCAGTGCAGCCTTATCAATGCCCATCAGTGCAGCCTCATCAGTGCCCATCAGTGCAACCTCATCAGTGCAGCCTTATCAATGCCCATCAGTGCAGCATCATCAATGCCTATCAGAGCAGCCTTATCAATGCCCATCAGTGCAGCCTCATCAGTGCCCATCAGTGCAGCCTCATCAGTGCAGCCTTATCAATGCCCATCAGTGCAGCCTTATCAATGCCCATCAGTGCAGCCTCATCAGTGCCCATCAGTGCAACCTCATCAGTGCAGCCTTATCAATGCCCATCAGTGCAGCATCATCAATGTCCATCAGTGCAGCCTTATCAATGCCCATCAGTGCAGCCTCATCAGTGCCCATCAGTGTAGCCTCATCAGTGCAGCCTTATCAATGCACATCAGTGCAGCCTCATCAGTGCCCATCAGTGCAGCCTCATAAGTGCCCATCAGTGCGGTCTTATCAGTGCCCATCAGTGCAGCATCATCAATGCCCATCAGGGCAGCCTCACCAGCGCTCATCAGTGCAACCTCATCAGTGCCCATCAGTGCAGCCTCATAAGTGCCCATCAGTGCAGTCTTATCAATAAATTAAATATATGAAAAAAGTCCCAATATTGCACAGACATTGTAGATAGTAGTTCACCAGTCAATTGAATCAACATAAAATTAACACCATGTGAAATACAGGGTTACCAGATAGCAAGCCAAAACGTGCAGATGGCCGTAACCCCAGCCTGGGTTGTAGATCTTGTATTTTGAACCAAATCGTGTAGGATCCAGACGTTGGAAGAAACAGGCAGATGTCTCCTTTAGAAAGGCAAGATGTCAGCTGTACCCAAACATACACTTAGATGTTAGACGCTAATGGCGCTCACAGCGTGGAACCGAAGGGACCGTCCGACCACAGATACCAATGGTTAGTGACCCAAGGGAAGATATAATATACCTCCTACAGGATCCACCTCAATGTCCCTAGGCTGGTCCACGTTCTCTCAAATCAGCACACTGCACATGGAACCATCAGTGCTGGACACTTCAATACGGTCCGTTCCTTTAAACACACTCGTCTCTTTCCTCCCTCCAGTCATGTAACAAGGGGATAGAGGAGGTATCCACCCCCAAAACAAATTCCCCTCCTAGCACAAACCCCCTTCCTCCCTACCATATTACCTTTTCTAGTACAAACCCCTCAAAATCCCCTCTCCCCATCCCCCCTTCCAACACGAATCCCCTCAAATCAACACTCCTAGCACACCTCCCCAAATGTCCCCTCCTAGAACAATTCTTATCCCCTGCTGCCCCACAAATCCCTCCCCCCCCCCCGACCTCCTTGTGGTGCCCCCCACCTTACATGATACCACAGTGCCCAGGGCAGCCGCCCCTCCCTGCCCACCCCTTGTCCCGGCCCTGTGGAATCTTATATCTACCTTTTGCTTGAATGGACTTTTTGAGAAATAGTGGACTTTATTTTTATATGGATGATTTGTCTGTGTGTGCACTTATGGTTTGTGTATAATAAGAGAAAAAAAAAAAGAAACAATACTCTCCTTGGACCCGGTTTCTGATTGGTAGGCTCCACAGTGACATCACTTGTCCTTCTGGTGGGATACTCGGAAGGCTGAGGATCCCAAATCTCTTGGAAAGAAATTTCAGCACAGTGCCGGATTTTAGATCATAAGCTCTCCCAGAATACCGGGGAGGGCACCCTCACCTAGAAGATGGTACCAGAACCTAGGGTGTACGGTGAGAGGTTTTATTTTTTTTTTTTTCTGATGGTAATTTTTTTAATTGTTTTTAATAAGCAGTTTTTGCATGGAGAGACTAGACTTTAAGCAGACCTTAAATTTTAATGCAAGTCCGCCTTAAACTCAAATCAATCAGTTCAAGTGATCAGTTCATCAATAGTGACCTTCTAAAGGTATCAATAATTCTGTATGTGCTTTATACAGATTGATGGCGTATAGCAGGGATATGCAATTAGCGGACCTCCAGCTGTTGCAGAACTACAAGTCCCATAAGGCCTAGCAAGGCTCTGATAGCCACAAGCATGACACCCAGTCAGAGGCATGATGGGACTTGTAGTTTTGCAACAGCTGGAGGTCCGTTAATTGCATATCCCTGGCATATAGTATACACATAGATGGCACCCAGCAGAGGCGTCACTAGGGGGTGGCTATTGGGGCTACAGCCCCGAATCTGGGGCCCATAGCCCCGCGTCTCTCACTGGGAGAAGCGGTGCCATCAGTGGCGGATGTGGGCGCCGTGCAGATAACTAACATCTCGGCCGTTTTACTTTGTTCTGCCACTGCACTGGTTGCTAGAACTGCCCAGGGTCTAGCAACCTGTGATGTCACATAACCTGAGTGACACACCCTAGGATCCCCAGGGACACACCCTGTACAGTATATCCATCAGTGCTGTTCTGAGGTCTGTACATTTTACTATACTTTATGGAGGTGGACATGTGCAGGGGGCTATGGGAGGGGAGAGGGGTGCCTATACTGATGGGGGGTCTGCAATGAAGGGGGGTGTCTATACTGATGTGGGGTCTGCACTGAGGAGGGGGTGTCTATACTGATGGGGGGTCTGCACTGAGGGGGGTGTAAGTACTGATTGGGGGGTCTGCACTGAGGGGAGGTGTCTATATTGATGGGTGTCTGCACTGAGGGGGGTGGCTGCACTGATGGGGTGTCTATAATGATGAGGGAAGGTCTATACTAAGGGAGAGGTGGTCTGTACTGAGGGGGGTCTGTACTGATGGAGGGGGGTGGTCTGTACTGAGGTGGGGTCTGTACTGAGAGGTGGTCTGTACTGATGGAGGGAGGTGGTCTGTACCATGCCCGTAGCCTCTGACATCTCCTGTATCATGCCCGCAACCTCTGCATCACCTCCTGTATATATACACACAAACACACACATTTATATTATATACATGTGTATGCCCGCCCAAGTGTATGACTTTTTTTACTTCACTCCTATGGGCTCTAGCCCCAGATCTTTAGTAGACCTAGCAACGCCCCTGGCACCCAGTATACATATAAATGGAATTTAGCACACACACAGGGGAGGATTTACTAAAGGCAAACATACTGTCCACTCTGCAAGTGCAGTAGCACTCATTTCCCCCAGAACTTAGTAAATGTTATTTTGCACCTGATCGGGTATCCATTACAAAGTTGTACTACATTACATTTACTAAGGAAAATTAGTGCATCACTTGCAAAGTGCCCAGTCTATTTGCCTTTAGTAATTCAACCCCATCATACACATATGAATGTGTCAGGACCTAGATCACCTGCTGGTGGCATCATGGTTCCCAGAACTGAAAGGCGCAGTTTGGGTGACCACCAGCAGGTGTCTCCCAGCTGCCAGCATCATTACTGAGATCTGCTGGCTACTGGGAGACACCCACTGGTGGCCACAGGAACTGCATCCTTCATCTTTGGGAACCACAGTGCCATCAGCAGGTGATCCAGGTCCTGACAGAATGGCATAGAGTATACACATAGGTGACATATTGCATGCATTGATTATACATGTGGATGGCACATAGCAGTGATGGTGAACCTTGGCACCCCAGATGTTTTGGAACTACATTTCCCATGATGCTCAACTACACTGCAGAATGCATGAGCATCATGGGAAATGTAGTTCCAAAACCTCTCGGGTGCCAAGGTTCGCCATCACTGGCATATAGTATGTACATGAAGGGGATAAAGTATACACATGGATGACATCAGAGCTTTTTTTTCAGTTGGAACATGCCAGGACACAGTACTAGCACCTCTGGCAGACACAGGTCACAGCTAGGGTGATGCCGAGCCAATCAAGAACAGTGGTGGTGATTTGGGCTGCCTTTCCGCACCATCTCTTTCTGTATACAATGCTGTACGTTCCTCATTCAGCTCCTCCTCATTCCGTATTGTTACTGATGGGGCATCTATTGTTTCTGTTGGGGGATTTATTAATTCTACCGGCGGGGGGATTTATTGTTTCTCTTGGGGATTTATTGGTGCTACTGGGGGATTTATTATTTCTGTTGGGGGATTTATTGACGCTAATGGAGAGGATTGTTTTTGACGCTGGAAAATGTATTGCTGTTGTTGATAGGATTTATTGTTGCCGCTGGGGGATTTATTGATGCTGGCGGGGAATTTATAATTTCTGCTTGGGGGATTTATTAATGCTAAGAGAATTTATTGTTGCTGCTGAGGGAATTTTTTGATGTTGCTGGGTGATCTACTATTGCTGCTGGGGGATTTATTGCTGCTGATAAGAGAATTTATTATTACCCACGAGAGGATTTATTGTTGCTGCATCGGGGTTATTATTGCTTTTGAGGGGGGTTTATTTTTGCTGAAGTGGGATCTTTTGTTGCTGCTGGGGAACTTGTTGCTGCTGAAAGATTTATTCTTTAAAAGGGGGTGGTCCTGAGAGATGGGTAGGGGCTAAGACAAAGGTTGGTGCTGAGAGATGGTAGGGGGTGGAGACAAAGGTGACCCATGGGGGGAGTGCCAGCACCTATTCTCTGAGAAAAAAAGCCCCGGATCACGCATAGTATACACAGCACTGAGTATATACAGTATATGGATGACATGTGGTATAAATGGGGCATATAGTATAAATGACACTGACTATACTGTACACGTGGATGACATATAGACATTTTAGTATGTACATAAACAGCATATAGTATACACATAATTGGCATACAGTATACACCTGTCTGGCATATACAGTATACTGGTAGTATACATGGCACTGAGTATACATATGGATGACATATAGTACAAATGGATGATATAGTGTATAGTATACACATGAATGGCATATAGTATACATATGGAGAGTGTATACACATGGACAGTGGCTGTTGGTGCTCAAAATTTGAGGGGGGGTGCAAACAAACTGAAAAATATTGAAACCGCCCCCCATCAATTGCAGCCTCACTGTGCCCATCAATTGCAGGCATTGTGCCCATCATATGCAGCCACTGTGCCCATCATATGCAGCCACTTGTGCCCATCATATGCAGCCATGTGTTCCCATCATATGCAGCCACTTGTGCCCATCAAATGCAGCCACTGTGCCCATCATATGCAGCCATTTGTGCCCATCAAATGCAGCCACTGTGCCCATCAAATGCAGCCACTGTGCCCATCATATGCAGCCATTTGTGCCCATCAAATGCAGCCACTTGTGCCCATCATTTGCAGCCACTTGTGCCCATCATATGCAGCCATTGTCCCCATCAAACGCAGCCACTGTGCCCATCATATGCAGCCACTTGTTCCTATCCGCTCCAGCGTGTGTCTCCTCCGCTCCTCTTCCTAAGCGCCAGGCATCCAATAGGGTGGCCTGGCGCTTTGGCCAATCAGGAAACAGGTCTGATGTCCTGCCTCCTGATTGGCGGGGAGGAAGGTTAGTGTGAAAATAGCGAAAATGTATTTCGCTATCGTCAAACAATTGGGTGGGTTCAGGGCGAACTCTCTGCGACCTGAGCCCACCCTATTTTGAAGCCTAATAGAGGCTCTGGCTCTAATCAGGTGCTTCAAAAAAGTACCACCCCCTCCCACCCCCGCCATAGAAATCCATGCGCCCGGGATCCTGAAAGGGGCCGGGCGCATGGATGGGAGGGCAGCGCCCGTGCGCCCACAGTGCACGGGCCGCCACTGCTCATGGATGACATATTGGGGGAGATTTGATAAAACTGGAGAGCTCAGAATTTGGTGCAGCTGTGCATGATAGCCAATCAGCTCCTAACTTCAGCTTGTTAAGCTTTGACAATAAAACCTGATTGGTTTCACACATGGAGGGCATAAAGTATGCACCACGCACACAAAGTTTTCACTCCTCTCTCTTCTGTACAGAGTAACACCTCTGACAAGGTGAAAAACAACTTTTTTTGTGCTGTGAAATCTTCAGCCTCCATCCATCTTCTCTCCATGTCAATACATTGACTGTTCATAAAAACTGCTAAACTCGGAATAAATTCCCATTAATTGTGAATTTCCATTGCGCTTTCAATAAGTCAATGGATTTCGGCTCCACATCAGAGAATAAAGCAAGACACAAAGGTGACCCAATCCCCCTATGCAACATCCAGATGATAGCGAACTAACAGCCCCAGCATGCTAAGCCAGCGAGAGGGGCAGTACATTTTTACCTCTACCTGTTTGCTTGAGCTCAGCCTTTTACTGGAATCACTTTTTCATTAATTTTTTTTGTTGTTTAAACCTATCCCATCCTGAATATACAGTGTCTTGAAAAAGTATTCATACCCCTTGAAGTTTTCCATATTTTGTCATGTTACAACCAAAAACGTGAATTTATTTTATTGGGATTTTATGTGATAGACCAACACAAAGTGGCACATAGTTGTAAGGTGGAAGGACAATGATAAATGGTTTTCCAGTCTTTTGCAGACTCTAACAGGTTTTCTTCTAAAGCCGCGTACACACGAGCGGAATGTCCGACAGAAAAAGTCAGACGGAAGCTTTTCATCATATATACCGGTCGCGTGTAGGCCTCATTGGACTTTTTTTTTGAGAATTCTGACGGACCTAGAAATGGAACATGTTCTAAATGTTTCCGACGGACCCAATTCCTATCGGGAAAACCGGTCGTATGTATGCTGGTCCGACGAACCAAAAATGACGCATGCTCTGATGCAAGTACGAGACGGAAGCTATTGGCTACTCGCTATTGAACTTCCTTTTTCTAGTCCTGTTGTAAGTGTTGTACGTCACCGCCTTCTGGATGGCCGGACTTTGGTTGGACTTTGGGTTTGACAGTGTGTAGGCAAGACCGCTTGAATGGAATTCCGTCGGAATTCGAAACCTTCGGAGTTTATTCCAACGGCTAACTCGGTCGTGTGTACACGGCATTGAATTGCCCTGTATTTGGCTCCATCCATCTCCCCATCAACACTGACCAGCTTCCCTGTCCCTGCTGAAGAAAAATATCCCCACAACATGATGCTGCCATCACCATGTTTCACAGTGGGGATAGTGTGTTCAGGGAGATGTGCAGTGTTAGTTTTCCGCCACACATAGCATTTTGCTTTTAGGACAAAAAGTTACATTTTGGGCTCATCTGACCAGAGCGGCTTCTTCCACATGTTTGCTGTGTCCCCACATGGCTTTTCACAAACTGAAAATGGCACTTCTTATGGCTTTCTTTCATTAATGGCTTTCTTGCCACTTTCCATAAAGGTCAGATTTGTAGAGAACACGACTAATAGTTGTCCTGTGGACAGATTCTCCCACCTGAGCTGTGGATCTCTGCAGCTCCTCCAGAGTTACCATGGGCCTCTTGGCTGCTTCTCCGATGAATGCTCTCCTTGCCCGGCCTGTCAGTTTAGGTGGACGGCCATGTCTTGGTAGGTTTGCAGTTGTGCCATACTCTTTCCATTTTCAGATGATGGATTGAACAGTGCTCCGTGAGATGTTCAAAGCTTGGGATGTTTTGTTTTATAACCCAACTCTGCTTTAAACTTTTCCACAACTTTTTCCCTGACCTGTTTAGTGTGTTCCTTGGCCTTCATGATGCTGTTTGTTCACTAAGGTTCTCTAACAAACCTCTGAGGGCTTCACAGAACAGCTGTATTTATACTGAGATTAAATTACACACAGATGGACTATTTACTAATCAGGTGACTTCTGAAGGCAACTGGTTCCACTAGATTTTAGTTAGGGGTATAAGAGTAAAGGGGGCTGAATACAAATGCCCCCCACACTTTTCACATATTTATTTGTAAAAAGAATTAAAAACCATTTATCATTTTCCTTCCACTTCACAATTACGTGCCACTGTGTTGGTCCACCACGTAAAATCCCAATAAAATACATTTACGTTTTTGGTTGTAACATGACAAAATGTGGAAAATTTCAAGGGGTATGAATACTTTTTCAATACACTGTATATTGTAAATATTGTATATGGCCATGCATATATGGACCTCCCTCCATGGCATGTTCAATGATGGAGTTGAGGTGTTTCCAATGAAGGTTACTCTTACTATTACAGCATACAAAGACATTTTGGCAATTGTTCTCTTCCAACCTGTTAACAGTTTGGGGAAGGTCTTTTTTTGTGCCCCAGTGTACCAATTCAGCTCCATAAAGACATGGCTTGATCAATTTGGTGTGGGGGAACTAGAGTGTCCTGTACAGAGACCTGACCTCAACCCTACTGAATACCTTTGGGATGAATTGGAATGCCAATGTGTGAGCCAGGTCTTCTCATTCAACATGAGTACCTGACCTCAGGTCCCACAGACATGTTCCAAAAGCGTTCCCAGGTGAGTGGAAGGTGTAATAACCACAAAGGTGATGAGGGGGTTCTCCATATTGATGGCCAAAGTTTTGGAATGGGATGTCCAACAAACTACTCTAGGTGTGATGATCAGGTTTCAACAAACTTTTGTCCATATAGTTTGTATCTAACCGAAAACAATACAATGTTTTCCACTGGCTCTTTTATTGCCTATAATTTGAAGGTTCCTTAGAATGAGATAGGATGTATGTCAGTGGTGGCCAACTGATATAGTGGTCCTCAAAGGCAGCCATTACCATTACTAAAGGGCTGCACATAATATTCAGTGAATGCAACCCATCTATTTCCTATGAGAGTCTAAAGAATAGTTTTTCTTCACTGGATTAAATAAGTACCTAGTTAGGGGAATTGACTTCTCTGTCTGCAAGGACCCTGTTGGCTACACAATAAGTGCCAAAGGGTTCCACGCTGGACATCAGGTATATATATGAAAGAAGTAAGGTCAATAATTTTTTCCAATATTCTTAATGTCAAAGTGTACAATGTAGGTCCAAGGCCTAAGACAGAAAGATCAATAAGTCAGCACAATGTTGAAAAGGCCTTACACAGAGAAGTTCTTACAGATGAAATGCAACTGTGTCTAATCCTCAGCAACAACAAAAAAGCAAATGGCAGCTCTAATGAGGGGGAACCTTCAGGACCCCAAACAGTTTTTATTAAACACATTTCTGGAATCTACACGATTAGCTTTCATCAATGCGCAAAAAAGTTTATCAAGCTGGCCTAAGACTCTTGTCCGCTGAAGAGCTGCCTTGAGGAACTTTCCCCCACATTAGATCTGATACCTGCCTTTACCTAAAGTGGTTGTAAACCCCATTCATTAAATCTGACCTAGGCACATGTATCTGTAGTGTTTTCTATCTCTCTTCGAAGTTTTAAGTCCCGTGTCTTTCTGCTGCTCCTTTCCTCTGTTATCAACATGATAACTTCTGACAAGCTCTCTCTCACAGGAGATAAAAGCAGCTGGAAATTTGTGTCGGGAAGGCAACTTAGATAGATAAGCAAAGAGCTTGTCTATTCTGACTGCAGCTCTGCAAGTTTCTTTGATCCTCTGCCTATGTAGAGGAGGGGGAGCTTTCCTCCAATCAACTATCACACAGTGTAAGCCAATAGACTTAAGGATGTCTGGGGACTAAGGACATAAGCAATTGGACTAAGGACATCTAAGGACTAAGGACAAAAGCCATTGGACTAAGGATGTCTAAAGACTAAGGACATCTAGGGACTAAGGATATAAGCCTTTGGACTAAGGGCTAAGGACGTCTGGGGACTAAGGACATTAGCCATTGGACTCAGGACTAAAGATGTCTAGGGACTAAGCCAATGGACTAAGGACATCTAAGGACTGAGAACATAAGCCATTGGACTAAGAACGACTAAGGACATAAGCCATTGGACTAAGGACATCTAGGGACTAAGGACATAAGCCTTTGGACTAAGGATGCCTAGGGAGTAAAGACACAAGCCATTGGACTAAGGATTCTTAGGACTAAGGATATAAGGCATTGGACTAAGGACTTCTAAGGATATAAACCAATGGACTAAGGATGTTTAAGGACTAAGGACATAAGCTATTGGAAAGAGGACATCTAAGGATTAAGGATATAAACCAATGGACTAAGGACTAAGGATGTCTAGGGACTGAGGACATAAGCCATTGGACTGAGGATGTCTAAGGATATAAGCCATTGGACTAAGGGTATCTAAGGACTAAGGATATAAGCCATTGGACTAATGATGTCTAGGGACTAAGAACATAGGGAAATAAGCCATTGGACTAGGGACATCTAAGGACATAAGCCATTGGACTTAGGACATTTAAGGAAATAAGCCATTGGACTAAAGACATCTAAGGACATAAGCCATTAGACTTAGCACGTCTAAGGGCATAAGCCATAGGACTTAGGATGTCTAATGACTAAGGATATAAGCCATTGGACTAAGGACTCAGGAAATAAGCCATTGGACTAAGGACATCTAAGGACATAAGCCATTGGATTTAGGACGTCTAAGGACATAAGCCATTGGATTTAGGACGTCTAAGGACATAAGCCATTGGACTTAGGACGTCTAAGGTCTAAGGACATAAGCCATTGGACTAAGGACATCTAAGGACCAAATATATAAGCCTTTGGACTAAGGACATCTATTTGGAGATTAATGTCTAGCTCCTCACCCCTACCTCTTCTTGGTTCTCAGTGCATACAGACAGCTGTCCATGACACTTATGCCGTGTACACATGAGCGGAATGTCCGACAGAAAAAGTCAGACGGGAGCTTTTCATCATATATTCCGATCATGTGTATGCCCCATCGGAATTTTTAACATCGAAAATTCTGACGGACCTAGCAAGAGAACATGTTCTAAATTTTTCCGACGGAACCAATTCCTATCGGGAAAACCGCTCGTCTGTATGCTGTTCTGACGTACCAAAAACGACGCATGCTCTGAAGCAAGTACGAGACAGAAGCTATTGGCTACTGGCTATTGATCTTCCATTTTCTAGTCCCGTTGTACGTGTTGTACGTCACCGCGTTCTGGACGGTCGGAATTTGGTGTGACCGTTTGTATGCAAGACAGCTTGAGCAGAATTCCGTCAGAACTTCGTTAGAAAAACCTTCAGAGTTTATTCCGACGGGAAAACCGGTCGTGTGTACGGGGCATAACACTCTTCCTCCTATCAATTTCAATGAGGAACAATCACTGAGCAACTAGACAGAATCCATAAAATAGCACCAGGCCTCACCTCATAGTGACACTGGAAGACGAAGTGTTCAGGTATGCTAAAAGTGATCTAAGCTTGATAAATAGTATCAAACAATAACCACTCAACCTGGTCCCTATTCTTTTTAGATTCTGCAAAGGTCCTCAGGTTGAGAATATATGAAGTGTAAATTCCTTTTCTGCCTGGTGAGCTGAGCTGGGACTGGACTTCCCGAGATGCCAATGACCTTCAAATTGTTTTTAAGATGGAGGCCATGAAAACGGCGTCATCAATGAAATTACGTCTTCGCTTGTGAAATAAAATATGAAAGTCGCAAAGTGACCCCACAGTCCACATAACCCCTGAGAGATATAAATGGCCCTCATGTGAATCAACCTGTCAGTGACTGCAGAGAGCCAACACATCAATTCTGGGTGGAGCTGCTCTGACCTGCTGTTATTCCTGCACTAAGCCGCATTTGTTGTCATAGCCTGAGATCTGCTGTACTTCATCCTCCCGCTCCGCACCTGACAACACACTGCGTTTGATTACACAAGTCTGCCTGCCCATTATTGTGGCAGGTGCCTGCATTCGTCACGCCCGTGCCAGCAGAAATTGTTTTTGTTCCATCAGCAATCCGTCCATTCCTGACGTTTGTTTTCTTACAGTCTGTGTGTATGTTCTGGAATTTACCATCCAGGAGAGATGATGAAGTCAGACTTGAGATATGGGGGCATCTGTTGTTCTGCTCAACAGAAGGTCACATAGAGTGCAGAATCCCTCTCAGTTCTCTGCCGATGGTGAAGAGGGACCACGCCATATAGAGACAGGACCAAGCAAAGGGGAGCTCCAGACAAGGAAGGGAAAACCAATCACATCAGTCTCCGCACCAGAGAAGCTTACAATCTAATGACCCCAGCATTATAAATTTATATAGCTCTGACATATTCCATAGTGCTCTACAGAAAACAATGAGCCAGTCACATCAGTTTCTGCACCAGGGGAATAGCCATTTTTATCATCTTCATTAGGAATGAGCAGAGCATTTAGGGCGTTTGGTGTGAATGTGACAGCTTACTGCTGTCACTGCTTGAGGAAGCAATGGGTGCCTGCACCCCGTGTCCTTAACAACCACTGACATCACACTCCCTGATCACTTACATTGATGGGAATCCCTGGCCCTAAGGGTCTGGTATAGAATTTGAGGGACCTTACACCTTTTTTTTTTTGCATGGGGTCTACCTTAAAATGTATATAAGGCTGGAAGGGTCTGATATGAATTATGGGGGAACCCCATGCTATTTTTTGTGGAGTTCCCTGTTAACATTCATACTGTATCAGACACTCATCTAGGATAAAGGTCTGGTATAGATGAAGGGAATAGTTTTTAAAAAAAATTTATGAAAAATAAAAAAAAAATAAAAAAATTGCATACAGCCTCCCCCTCTGAACAATACCTGGACATATTCCCTCAGCAAACAAGGGGCACCACGTTGATGGGGACAAGGGCCTCTTCCCCACAACCCTTGCCCTAGTGGTTGTGGGGGTCTGCAGGAGGGGGTTTTATTGTTATCTGAAGGGCACCCATTAACACTAGTGGGAGGCCCCTAGACACAGCTTCCTTCATAGAACAAAAATGTCCCATGTTGTACACCAATTGTCAATTACAAAGTCTAGCATGTGGGCCACCCTTTAACTTAAAACAAGATTTGAATGGTCTTATATGAATTAGGGGGGAACCCCAATCTATATTATGTTGGCAATTCCCTATTAACATTTACATCAGGCCCTCATCTAGGATAAGGGTCTGGTATAGATGAAGGGATTAGTTAAAAGAAAAAACGGCGTGGGGGCTCCCCCCATAATTCATACCATGCCATTCAGGTCTGGTATGATTTTAAGGAGACTCCACGCAAAAAATAAAAAATAAGAATGGCGTGCAGCCTTCCCTCCTGCACAATACCAGGACATATGCCCTCAGCAAGGTAGGGGTACTTTGCTTGCCAGAGGGGACACCCACCCGGGAAAGCACCTTGTCCCCATGTTGATGTGGACAAGGGCCTCTTCCCCACAACGCTGGCCCAGGGCTTGTGGGGGACTGCAGGAGAGGGATTTTTTTTAATCTAAGAGGCCCCCCATTAACAATAAGGGGGCCCCTAGACACCGCTTTTCCCATAGTACCTATTACCCCTACCCATTCACAAAAAAAGAAAGCAGTAAAAAAATAAAAAGGTCTTACAGTATACATCAATTGTCAATCACATGGTCCAGCAACCCACTGAAAGGAAAAAAACACTGACCACCAATGCATGTCTGTTCCCATTTTAGCCCCTTTTATCAGCTGAATGACAGTTCCGGTCCATGACAGCTGAGGGGCAGGATCTCCAGGGTGGCATCACCAGCCAAAATATTGACATGACCATATTTGGTCAATGACATCATGGGGATCCCAGTTCGACTGGCCATGGCTGGCATACAGACCTATACGCCTTAGAAGTGACTTCCGAGCTCCATGCTGATGCCAGTGACCGCTCTGTCTCCATGTGAAGCAGAACGATCCGGCCTTTGGAGCCCCTCTCTCCTTGAACCACCTTGAAGGAGAATCCTGGATGGCCAAGTGCCTGGAGAGAGTGCCGCTGCCTCCATTGTTAGGAATTATGGCTCCGCAGAGAACAATTGATTTTTCCTTTAATTTGAATTTCTGCAGTTCAAAGCCTTGTTTGATGCAGGAAAAAAAAAAAATCAATCCTTCAGCTTATTTTTAACAATGGTCAGTTTAGCCGGTACTTAAATAAAACAGGCCCGTATCTGAATCCTATTAGAACCTCAATGACCATGTGGAAATGTTTCCCGGGTGTAATTGATGGGGTATTAACAATGGGAATTACAATGGATGCATTCAACTGTTTAGATTTAGAACATAAAAAAATATTAATAGTTTAAAAAAAAATATATAAAAAGTTTCATGGGTTTTCTGAGTTGCAGAAAAACATGCATCTCAGGAGCTTAACCACCTCATGATCGCAAACTTTATATATGCATTTCGGCTTTGAAGTGGTTTACCGGGGTTATGGCTGAAGCTGTCAGCCACAAACTCTGTATTTTTTTTTTTTCCGCTGGTGGCTGACTTTCTCAGGAAAGCGTTCCGAGTGTCCCCTCCTGCCGCTTGCCGGTGTTTCTCGGGCTTACCGTTTCTCTTGCTTTCAGAGGTGAAGAAGAGATTCGAGGTCTTTTTAAGAACCTGTCATCCTTATTTCTATTACAAGGGATGTTTACATATAAGTTTATTGAGATTTTCTTGCCAAAAATTTGTAGCAGAATACATATTGGCCTAAAGTTATGAAGCAATTTGATTTTTTAAATCTTTTATTGGATATGTTTTATAGCAGAAAGTAAAAAATTATGTTTTTTTTTTTTGTCTTTCTCTTTTTTTGTTTATAGCCCAAAAAAAAAAGAGGTGATCAAATATCACCAAAAGAAAGCTCTATTTGTGGGGAAAAGGACATGAATTTTATTTTGGTACAGCGTTGCACGACCGCGCTATTGTCAATTAACTACTTCAATACTGGGCACTTATACACCTTCCTGCCCAGACCGATTTTCAGTTTTCAGCGCTGTCGCACTTTGAATGACAATTGCGCGGTCATGCTACACTGTACCCAAACTACATTTTTATCATTTTGTTCCCACAAATAGAGCTTTCTTTTGGTGGTACTTGATCACCTCTGGGATTTTTATTTTCTGCTAAACAAATAAAAAAAAGACCGAAAATTTTGAAAAAAAAATGTTTTTTTTTGTTTCAGTTACAAAACTTTGTAAATAAGTAAGTTTTATCTTTCACTGATGGGCACTGATGGGGCTGCACTGATGGGTACTGATAAGGCGGCACTGATGGGCACCGTTGAGGTGGCACCAATGAGGTGGCACTGATGAGGTGGCATTGATGGGCACTGATGATGGGCACTAATATGCGGCACTGATGGGGCACTGATAGGCGGCACTGACGGGCACTGATAGGTGGCACTGATATGCAGCATGGATGGGCACTGATAGGTGGCACTGATGTTTTGTAATGTATGTTACTGATGGATGCCAATCAGTGCCAAACAATAATGCCTGCCAATCAGTGATGCCCATTGTGGGCACTGATTGGCATTCATTGTGGGCACTGATTGGCATCCATCGTGGGCACTGATTGGCATCCCTAGTGGTCTAGGGTGGAATACCTGGTGGTGACATTCCTGGTGGGTCTAGTGGCGTCCCTGGTGGTCCAGTGTGGGCATCCTTGGGGGGGGGGGCTGCGATGATAATCGATCAGCACAGACCCCCCCGTCAGAGGAGCAGCCGATCGGCTCTCCTCTACTCGTGTCTGACAGCGGCTGACACCGGCTCTTCCTGTTTACATCGTGATCAGCCATGATTGGACACAGCTGATCACGTGGTAAAGAGTCTCCATCAGAGACTCTTTACCTAGATCGGACTGACACAGACTGACACACTGCAACAACGATCGCCACAATGCACGTCCCCTGGGGAGTGCAGCGGCTTAAAATCCTGAAGACGTCACATGACGTCCGGTCAGGATACTGAAACCACTTTGCCGCCGTCATTTGGCTATATGGCGGGCGGCAAGTGGTTAAAGTAACGCAGTACCATATTGCAAAAAATGGCCTGGTCATGAAGGGTCGGTTTGGGGCAATCAAGGCTTGATAAACACATTCAATTCAAAAGAATGCGTGTTGAGTTAGGTAGAAAAGGTCTCACAACCTGCCAACCCATGCCTGGTATGAGGGAGCTAAATCAACGAAAAAAGCTAAAAATCTAACCTGTTCAACAGGAAGTCCAGAAGTCCATTTAAGCACTTCTTATTATGGCAGGTGTGTGCTAAAGGGATCTGAACCGCAATACTGATTTACAGCCAGCAGATAATGATGCATCAAAGGTAATTGTTGCTCTGTGTTTTATTCCATCTGTTTTTTGGGGGGGTTTTTGTCAGCTGTCTGTCTCATTGTTTTGGTTCCCCTTGTGTTTTTACCATGCCTCCTCAGAAACAGTAGAAAGGTCAGTGTGGGGCAAACAAGGTCTGATGAACAGTGAATGAGTGTTGAGTTAGGTGAACGAGGTCTCGCAACCTGCCAATCCGAGCTGCTTCTGTCCATCGCTATCCTCTCTTTGTGCTGTTGCTTTCCCATATCCTGGCTTGACCCCGGGACTACATACTCTAGCTCCTGGCGGAGGTAAAGTGGATATTGTAACACTATAGAAATGTATAAATGCAGACTTTTAAAGTTACTAATTTATCCACTTTAAACTGTTCTGGCCAGATATGTGACGGTTGTACCCCGTGATTTGACAAAGGGGCGAACCCCGAAACATGTAATCCTGGCAATCGGAGGGATTCTTTGGTGTGTCCCAGTCTGAGTGTCCACCATCGTAGACTTCCTGGTTCTGGCCACATCACTTCTGGTGACGTCTACTTCTGGTGACCTGGATCCGCCCGCCTCTTTGGTGTGGTCGGCGAGAATGTTCCAACATGGATCCCATGGTCCTCATCGGTAACCCGGTTCCCCATCATATTTTGCATGCCTGTAGTATGGGGTTGGTCATCAACTGTTTTTTAACCGTGTGTGGAATAAACCAAGACTGTTTCAATGGATACACTGTCCTCTGTGCTTCTGGGCTTCTGATATCATTGCCAGTCAGCCCTTTGAGGTCTAATCATATCATGCATATATGACACACACATGTCATTTGAGGAGCGCCTTGTCAATGTTCTCATGTGTTCCTTGCCATTGTCCAAGTGGTCACTCCGAGGCAGCCCTTCTAAATGACTATTGGTATCTGGATCAATCATGGCGATGGACTTTTCATCAAGGTGGTGTTAGAATCAGTCTAGCGCCTTACAAGGCTGTTGTTTACAATAGATGATGCTTTGTGACTTGCTACAAAGTTACAATTTTAACACTGAGAGGGAGGAGACTGAGGAGTAGAGGTGGGCTGAACATCCCCCTGTTAAGTTTACAGCAGAACTCCCGAACAGGGGAAAAGTTCTAACCCGAACAGCGAACCCCATTAAAGTGTTTTGGAGCCGAACAGGAAAAATCCAAAAAGAGTGCCCATATTGAAGGCTTATATGCAAGTAATTGGCCATAAAATGGGTATGTGGGTCCCGGTACAGCCCTGGGGGACATGTATCAATGCAATTTTTAACAAAAAAAAAAAACAATAAAAATGAAAAATTCCTTTTAACCACTTACGGACCGCCCGCCGTCGTTTTACGTCGCTAATTTGAAGAGGAATATCATTGTTATGGCAGCATCTAGCTGCATCTAGGGCGGAAGCGATGTCAAAACGTCACTTCTGCCTATAGCTCTTAAAGGGAACTTTTTTTTGACCTTTTTTTGTCTTTTTGACCCCAGATCTCATATTTAAGAGGTCCTGTCATGCTTTTTTTCTATTACAATTGATGTTTACATTCCTTGTAATAGGAATAAAAGTGATACAATTTTTTTTTTTTTTTAAAGAACAGTGCAAAAAAATAAATACATAAATAAGAAAATAAAAACATTTTTAAACGCGCCCCGTCCCGCCCAGCTTGCATTCAGAAGTGAACGCATACATGAGTAGCGCCCGCATATGAAAACGGTGTTCAAACCACACAAGTGAGGTATCGCCGCGATCGGTAGAGCGAGAGCAATAATTCTAACCCTAGACCTCCTCTGTAACTCAAAACATGCAACCGGTAGAATTTTTTAAAAGTCGCCTATGGAGATTTTTAAGGATAAAAGTTTGTCACCATTCCATGAGCGGGCGCAATTTTGAAGTGTGACATGTTGGGTATCAAATTACTCGGCGTAACATTATCTTTCACAATATAAAAAAAATTAATATGGGGTGATTTGCTTCCCTAGGTTAGAGAGAGGCAGTGCCACATCCAAAAATACACATGTATATAGAAAAAGGAAATTCCCCTAAGTGGACTTTAATGGCACTTGCTAAAGGATATTTAGATAATAAGTATGTGTAGCAAAGTATGAAGAGTAAAAAGATTTTTTATTTAGACATAACATAGATTAAAAACATAGTGTATCATAAATTCAACGGAACATATTACAGAATCAATAAGTTTAGTGTTGTTACCAAACAGTAAATTATACGAGGGCTCTTTTTCACACCCAACGCGTTCCTTTCAAATTTGGCTATTAGTGAACGTAACAAATATGAATTTGTCCGAAGTTACGAATTATCCGAAAGAACGAATATCGTATCTAAACAAATGGAACGGAACAAATTAATATTTAATAATAATAAAATCTTTTATTATTATTGTTATTTAATTTTATTAATTCGTTACATTCCATTCGCTTAGATACGGCATTCATTATTTCGGAAAATTCGTAACTTTGGATAAATTCATATTCGTTACTTTCACTAACAGCCAAATTTGAAAGGAAATTGCAATACCTATCATTTAATAGTTAGTAATAGTTAAGTTATTATTAGTTAGTTATTATTTCAAATTTACGGATTGTTGTTCTTCTTTTGAATTTTCGTTTATTTTCAGATTTTCGAAATTTTAGAATGTACGAAATATTGAATTTCTGCATTTTTAGAATTTTGCGGATTTAAGATTTTTGGATTTTCGAATTTCCGGATTTCGGTTTTTTGAATTTTCGAATTTACGGAATTTTGAATTTTGAATTTTTTAATTTACCAAATTTCGCATTTACGGATTTTCAGTTTTTCTAACTTTCGAATTTATGAGTTTATGAATTAATGAATTTTCTAATTTACGTATTAAAAAATTTACTCTATACAAATATAAAAAAATTGGGCTAACTTTACTGTTGTCTTATTTTCTAATTCAAAAAAGTGTATTTTTTCCAAAAAAAGTGTGCTTGTAAGACCGCTGTGCAAATACGGTGTGACAGAAAGTATTGCAACGACCGCCATTTTATTCTCTAGGGTGTTAGAAAAAAATATATATAATGTTTGGGGGTTCTAAGTAATTTTCTAGCAAAAAAAAAAAAATTTTTAACATGTAAACACCAAATCTCAGAAAGAGGCTCGGTCCTTAAGTGGTTAAATATAGTGCCTGGGTGGGGAGTCCACTTAGTCTGCCTGTATAGTGGCGCGTCTGTAACATGCATAGAACATGCTGCAGCAAAAATTACATTTCTAAAGTGTCAAATCACATTTAAATTGACTCGCAGATTCAATTGCCGGCAGCTGGCTATTGAAAGAAAAAAAAAAGAAAAAAACGCCCCAAAAAAAGGGGGGCCACCTGGCTATGTCACCTGGTGGTCCCGCCCCCTTCTGACGTCACAGACTGGTGCATGCTGGTAAAGATTTTGGGGGGGACCACACACTGTTTTTTTTTTCTGGAAATTTTTGACAGCTGATGACTCCTCGGTTGTTAAGGACGCCACGGACGGCTTCCCGGTCCCGCTCCTTAGCAACCATCTTATACTGCGCCCTGATTGGGCAAAGTTTTCACTGTGTTCAAAAATTCACTGTGCAAAATGCATAAATTCGAAAGTTAGAAAAACTGAAAAATCCGTAAATGCGAAATGTGGTAAATTAAAAAATTCGAAATTCAAAATTCCGTAAATTCGAAAATTCAAAAAAACGAAATCCGGAAATTCGAAAATCCAAAAATCTTAAATCCGCAAAATTCTAAAAATGCAGAAATTCCATATTTCGTACATTCCAAAATTTGAAAATGTGAAAATAAACGAAAATTCAAAAGGAGAACAACAATCCGTAAATTTGAAATAATGACCCGAGAAAAAAACAAAAACGAATAAAACGAAAACAAACTAATTTTTCGGCATTGCACATGTCTACTTGTAACTGTCAGCCTTGCAGTGCCTCATGGGACTTGTAGTTCAGCAACAGCCAGAGGACCACAGGTTGAGCACTCATGTTGTATGGCCTGAAATGGAAATAGAAGTCCTCTATTTCCTTATAGTGTTCTTTGAGTGTGGAGTGTGAAGCTCGCACCCTTCAGTGGAATCCACCAAATAGGACATCGGTTGCCTGAACGGAGCCCCTAAGCTGCATTCAAGTTTGCAGTTTTCTTGTTCCAGGTCTGTGACTTCCGAGTACGAAATCCAGACGTGGTCAGGTAAGTAACATTTTTTCCGGAAGGAGGTCGATGTTGGGGCCAGCTTGGGTCGGTATCGATTACCCTCCCAGGAAACACAAAACTCAAGCCTGGAGAGAAAATACCAAATTTGTGCAAATGAGGAAGATTGAACTCCCGGACCCCCGGTGCTAACCACTAAACCGCCTTCCCGGCCTGACTATTCGCGTCTATCCATTTCCCGGGACGCAGAAGCGAGTAGCGGTAACCTAATCCTTCATTCTCTATTCTGGGCGGCTGACATCGGATCTGCAAATATTCACTGGTGAGAAAAGAGGCTTTTATAGAACGGAGTCCGGCTTATCTCCCGGCAAAACCGCAGAATAATATTTATATACAGTTTACAGCCTCCCCAAGGAGATGCGGGAAGGTGAATATCTAATCCACGTTTATCTGACTTACTGACGGCGAATGTGATTTGTCACCAGTTTAATAAAAAAAAAATCGCAATTGTATTTTTAACTGGCTTTTTGTGGTTGCTTCTTTTCCTTGGCAAATGATTCAGAATAGAGCAGAGGTCCGAGGGGGCCGCAGAGGGGGCCGGCGCTGAAAGAAACGGAAAAGGCGCATATCATCAACGAGGAAAGATAGTTTGATTTCATTTGCATTAGTAGGTTTTATTTTTCTGCTCCCGTGTCCAGGAAAAGTCACACTCGAGCAAGAAAAAAAATGTAAGTGAAACGGTTTTGTCAGCATGGAAGTCAGACATAAAATAAACCCCAGCCATAGAGAACCCATTCACATGAAAACTGATAAAATATTTTTATAATTTTTTTAGCTTTGGATGGAGTAGCAAAGGGTATAGAGCTTCTGGTTAGAGTTTATTGGCGGTTGTGTCACCAGTAGGAAGATTTTCCTTCATTTCCTGTCCTGGTGACACATTGGGAAGGCATTAGAAAAAAAAACAATGTGCACCTCTGCCACTAGAGGGAGCATGTAGACATAGACAAAAAATAGCAACACAAATATGGAACATGGACACTGGATGTGGACACTGGCTGCACTACACATGCCAAAAAATAATAATATTTGAAGAACACAGGGTGGTACATCATGTGCTTTTGCCCCATTGTTGCCCAACATCCATTTGCCATCAGTCTATTCCTGGCTTTTAAAATGTTAAAATGCTAGTTTGGAGTTGCTGTGTCTGCTATTATAGCTTCTGCTGTCAAAAAAAAAACAGACCATCTTCTAAATATTGTTTAGAAAGGAAAAAAATGTAACATTGTTTATAAACATTGTTCAGACAGGAGATAGAGAGATACAAAGTAATATTGTTTATAAACATTGTTCAGGCTGGAGATAGATACAAAATAATATTGTTTTTAAACATTAATCAGACAGGAAATAGAGAGATACAAAGTAACATTGTTTATAAACATTGTTCAGACAGGAGAGAGATACAAAGTAACATTGTTTATAAACATTGTTCAGACAGGAGAGAGATACAAAGTAACATTGTTTATAAACAATGATCAGACAGGAGAGAGATACAAAGTAACTTTGTTTATAAACAATGATTAGACAGGAGAGAGATACAAAGTAACATTGTTTATAAACAATGATCAGAAAGGAGAGAGATACAAAGTAACTTTGTTTATAAACAATGATCTGACAGGAGATAGAAAGATACAAAATAACATTGTTTATAAACATTGTTCAGACAGGAAATAAAGAGATATAAAATAATATTGTTTTTAAATGTTGATTAGACAGGAAATAGAGAGATACAAAATAACAGTGTTTATAAATACTGATCAGATGGGAGATAGAGAGGAACAAAGTAACATTGTTTATAAACATTGATCAGATGGGAGATAGAGAAATACAAAGTAACATTGTTTATAAACATTGTACAGAAGGGAGATAAAGAAATAAAAAGTAGCATTGTCTATAAACATTGTTCAAATAGGAGATACAGAGTTACAAAATAATATTGTTTATAAACATTGATCAGACAGGAGACAGAGAGATACAAAGTAACATTGTTTATACATATTGTTTAGACAGGTGATGGAGATATTGTACAAAAAGAAAACATTTTTATAAACATTTTTCAAATGAGAAAAAAAGAGATACACCTTAAAAAAAAATAGAATAGTGTTCTTATGCAACCCTTAATTAATCCTTAGTTTACCTTAATCAACCCTAATTAAATTCTTCTTTCACTTCTCTCATGACTGGCTTCTGTTATATGGGCATGCTGGTTCTCCAGCGTGCGATTCGCATCTAATGGATGCATCCGATTGGTTGGGGGGGGGGGGGGGGCAGTCACCCGGTTAGAACACAAAGGCACAGCGGCAGAGATCGCCATGCTAACATTGCATGTGTTAATAAAACATTCTCCCAGGTTTTTGGGTTTTTTTGGCCCGCTGGGTTGAACGAAAAAAAGTTCCTTTGTGTACCAGGCTTTAGTTTATCCTAATCAGCCCTAATTAACTATTTTTTCCCTTTGCCCCAAGGCTATTCTTTATCAGCTGGGTTTTTGATTGTTTGTTTCTATTTTTCTAACCAGTAAAGTGATACTAAAACACACACTGTTTAATGTATATTGTCCCTTCTATTTCTGTATGTGGATGATGGCACTGTAATTATTATAATAAGAAAAAAAAACGAAGTACCTTTTTCTTAATCGATATCCAGCTGTCACATGACCCGGCTCTCTCCCAGCCTGTCTGCAGGGAAACATAAGCAGGAGGAGCCTCTAGTCCTCTGCTGCTGGTCACATGTGTAAAGAAAGAAGAAAAAAACAGCCTTTGGAATCAGGGCGTGCAGTCGGGGGAGGCAAGTGAGGCAGAGCCTCACCTGCCATAAATATAAAAAAAAACAAAAAACGATTGAGCTTTGAGGGTCGTAGCTAGGTGACCTGGGACAGAGACCCCAAATTTGGGGGACGGGTAGCTGAAGTCCTACCCCACCACTGCCACCTATAGTTCTGGAGATACGGGGCTCCTTGTGCAGCCTGTCAGAAGCTACACACAGAGCGTCCAGTTTAAATACACATATACAAAACACACTCTGTTTGAAGCAGACTGATGATGAGCTCACAGTGCCTCTCCTCAATTCTTGTCAGAAGCACTGAGCCTGATGGACAGCTTGGAGTCTTTCACCAATAGTAGAGCACCATTGGAACAAGCTGTCCAATAAAAATTCTGCAGTGGAGGCACGCCTCTCACTGCAGTGTCCTAGAAGGGGGCGTGTGTTTAAAAGACAAATGCTCCCAGCCCAGCCCTCTTAACTACAAGGAAAAAACATGTTTATGTGTATAAGATTTACCCACAATCCCATGTTTTTCTCATACAGTTAAGAGGGAGAATGAGAATCTGCCGGCTGAAAAGGTACAAGCTAAAATATATATTATTACGCTATATATGTTATAAGATAATAATTTATTATTTATCTATTTACTGTGAAATTACTGGTTGGCAGTTATAACTTCAAACTTCACTAATTTGTCCATTAAGCCACCTGCTTGAGTACAGTTCTTGAAAATATAGTAAATTACCTTAAAAATAATTATTTGTATATTACTTACTTATGGTAATTAACCCCTTGCCACCCAGGGCAATTCTGACACTTCTCTCCTACAAGTAAAAATCTTAATTTTTTTGATAGAAAATGACTGAGAACCCCCAAACATTATATATATATATATATTTCAGCAGACACCCTAGAGAATAAAATGGTGGTCGTTGCAACTTTTTATGTTACACTGTATTTGCGCAGCAATTTTTCAAACACTTTTTTTGGAAAAAAACATTCATGAGTATAAAAAAGAAAAAAAACCCACTAAAGTTAGCCCGATTTTTTTGTATAATGTGAAAGATGATGTTACACAGAGTAAAGAGATACCTAACTATCATGCTTTAAAATTGCGCACACTCGTGGAATGAAACTTTTTTACAGTACAAAATATTTTACAGCGCACACATACAAGAATGACATTTCCTGCAAGGCTAGTTAAAAACACCCGAACATATTCCAAAAACACGGGGGTTTGGTCACACTATATGGTCATATAGCGCTAAGCCCACTTACTGCGACAAAGTACCCCGAATTAGTGGGTCCTACTCTAGTATTAGAATGGAAGATCCTTTGTCTTTGTATGATTTGTACTTGTATATTGGAATAGACCCTGACCAGGTTTTTTTGGGCTGGAGCACCCCTCCCCCTCCTCATTACCTCTTATTTAGTGGCCACCAGTGTATAGGACGTATCCCCTTCAGTTCTCCCACATAGAGGAGTTCAGCTCCCATGGTTGAGACAAAGGTACTTTCATTCTAATACTAGAGTAGGACCCACTAATTCTGGGTACTTTGTCGCAGTAAGTGGGCTTAGCGCTATATGACCATATAGTGTCACCAAACCCCCGTATTTTTTGAATATGTTCAGGTGTTTTTAACTAGCCTTGCAGGAAATGTCATTCTTGTATGTGTGCGCTGTAAAATATTTTGTACTGTTTGTAGGTCTTATAGCAGCACCATCTTGAATTTAAACGCATTGTAGGGTGTGCCCCCCAAATATGTTCTTGTAAACTTTTTTTCAGGTTACATGTTTAGAGTTACAGAGGAGGTCTAGTGCTAGAATTATTGCTCTCGCTCTTAACGATTGCGGCGTATGTAACCTGTGTGTATCTGGCTCTGATACTAGCCGGTGCCTCACCAGTCACTCACCGCACTGCACGTCCCTGTTTGGAATACAGAGTAAAAAAAAAAAAAATTTGTATACAGTTTTAAATTGTCATATAAATATATATTTGAAATAAAATCTTTTTAGCAATAACATGGTGTTTGTGGATTTCTGCCAGTCACAGGCTTGTGTCACACCCCTTCAGCCTGTGTCTTAGAATAAAAGGGAGGTGAAGCCTCCATCAATCTACATGTAATATCCCGTCTCCATTGTGTTTAGCTGGTTAGTGGGCATGGAGGAGGAGGGACAGGGGGGAGTGGGCTATCATTTAGCACTGTGTATACGCCCACATGTGTGATTCTATAGTCACATGGGCTGCTCAGATGTGATAGGGAGGAAATGCTGAGCATAGAAACACACTGAAAACTGAGCATGTGCAGAGCTGCCACCACGGCTGCAAAATCCCTATCTGCATTGGGGACATGGACAGAAGGGGGAGATAGAGAGCAGCAGGATCCACCAGGTTTTTTTGCAGAACACAGAAAACAAATCTCATAGTGACTGACTGAGTTCTATGAACAGCATGGAATACACAATTTATTGATCGATTTTTATGATGTGGGTTTAGTGACAGTTTATTATTTTCCTTTTTTTAAATTGGATTTTGTTTAACTGCTTGCCGACCGTATAACACAGATACAAGGCGGCAAGGCTACTAGGTACGTGATCTGACACTTCCAGGTAGGGGGCACGAGCGCGTTCCGCCGGCGACCCGGCCCTGCCGTGATTAAACACAGCAGATGTCGATCTGTGGATGCCGGCCAATAGATTACCACCAGCACCCGGCGATCATTATGAATTTACACAGGACAGAGGCCTGCCAAGTCAGCGGGGAAGTAATCGTTTTCCTTCCCCCCCCGCAGAGCAGTGAATGAAATCCATCATTTCCTCTAGTGAAAGCACCTCACAGTGTACACCAAAACACTGGCTAGGCACACATGTAACCCTTTGATCGCCCTAGATGTAGATTGCCCCTAACCCCTTCCCAGCCAGTGTTATTAGTACAGTGACAGTGCATATTTTTTTTAGCGCTGATCACTGTATTCGTGTCACTGGTCCCCAAATAGTGTCAGTTAGTGTCCAAATGTCCGCAGTCCCGCTATAAGTCGCTGATCCCGCCATGACTATTAAAAAAAAAAAAGAAAGAAAAATTTGAGTATAACCCATAGTTTGTAGACGATATAACTTTTGCGCAAAAATCAATCAATATACACTTATTGGGATTTTTTTTTTACCAAACATGCAGCAGAATAAATATTGGCCTATATTTATGAAGAAATTCGATTTAAAAAAAAAAAAAAACATTTCTTGGATACGTCTTATAGCAGAAAGTAAAAAATATTCGGGTTTTTTTTCAACAATGTCGGTCTTTTTTTTTGTTTATAGCGCAAAAACTAAAAAAAAAAAAAAAAACGCAGAGGTGATCAAATACCAACCAAGGAAAGCTCTATTTGTGGGGAAAAAAAGAACGTCAGCTTTGTTTGGGTACAGCGACGCCCGACGGCGCAATTGTCAGTTAAAATGACGCAGTGCCGTATCGCAAAAAAACATCCTGGTCATTAAGGGAGTAAATCCTTCCGGGGGTGAAGGGGTTAAGTGAAGACAACGTTTTTTTACTGAATAAACAGTCCAGGAGAAATGTAAAAATCGCTGTAGTCCATAGGCGGCGTACAGATGTGAGGGATGACGGGTCCAACAACAATAACCATTCGGACTATTCCCTTATTATAAGTACACTGTGCTTTTCTGTATATACTGTACAGTAAAACCTTGGATTGCGAGCATAATTCCTTCCAGAAACATGCTTGTAATCCAAAGCACTCTTATATCAAAGCGAATTTCCCCATAAGAAATACTGGAAACTCAAATGATTCGTTCCACAACCATTTATTCATAAGTCCTTCAGTTTATAGTCCGTATAAAAAGATTATAGCAATGTGATGAGGTTGTGTAACCATAAAATGTCCATTCACAAATGGAAGCCTCCACAAGGGGATTAGAAGCAAAATCCATCAGGAGCTCCAGAGTATAAAAGAGAAGAGAGGAGCCTCTTGTAGTAATATGTTGCTAAATATTGAATCTTCATTAAATGTAACTATATTGCTACACTTAGAGGCTCCTCTCTTCTCTTTTATACTCAGTTGTGACATGACGCTACTTGTATATCAAGACATCGCTTGTATTTGTATATCAAGTCAAAATGTATTTAAAAATTTTGCAAAACGCTCTCAAACCAAAGTTTTGCTGTATATTGTTTTATAATGATCCGGGTCTAAGTGAAGAGTTTCCATCAGACAAAGATCACAATGTGTATGGACAATGATTATCTCTATAGCAGCAGAGATGAAGAGGAAAGAGTATACACGGAACTCTTCAGTAACTAAACTTTTCCTTTTATTTTTTTTTTATTTTTTTTTTATTCTTATTTTTTTTATTTTTTTATTTTTTAAATATTTTTTTTTGTTCATTCTCGCACTGATCTATACCGGAGTAATGTAAACAGCACATAGATCTGAATGATGTCTGCGGTCTCCTAGGTAACAGCCAGTCTTCGCAGAGTGCGCAGAATAATTTCTAAGGGTCGTACCATTTTTATTTTTTTTTCTTTTAAATTACCAGCCAGGCAACCAGTTACAGAGTTACTTACCCCTTAACTTTCAGTTTAAATCGAATGGAGATGTCATTTTTTTTTTTAGATGAATTGTTCTGTTTCAAGTGCTGCTTTGTGCATTGACATTTCTCCTTAGACCCAGTCTGTCTGGACATGACACCATCCATAGGCAGGAACTGCAGTCTGCTCGCATAATTTGTAATGAAAAACATCTTTTGCCATTCTGAAGCTTCCCTCCAACCACTTTGCATATTATTTTATATATATACTGTGATTCTGTACTTGCCAAATAATGCTGCCCACTTCCTAACCAAGGCCATTTTTTGCGATATGGCAAGGCGTCACTTTAACCACTTGCTGACCAGCCGCCGCAGAATAGCACGGCTGAGCGAAACGACGTCATGTTACGTCGCTTCGCCCTGTGGCCACTAGGGCGCCCGCTGCTCGCCCCCCGGAGCCGATGCGAGTGCCCGGCGGTCGCCATGAGCGCCGGCCTCCCGCGATTGCCCGTGACACACCGAGAACCGGGATCTGTGTGTGTAAAGATCCCGGTTCTCTGATGGGAGAAGAGACTGATCGTGTGTTCATACAAAGTATGAACAGCGATCTGTCATCTCCCCTACACAGGCCCCTCCCCCTTCAGTTAGAACACTCCCTAGGGAACAGAGTTAACCCCTTGATCGCCCCCTAGTGTTAACTCCTTCCTTGCCAGTAACATTTATACAGTAATCACTGCGTTTTTATAGCACTGATCGCTGTATAAATGCCAATGGTCCCAAAAATGTGTCAAAAGTGTCCGATGCGTCCGCCATAATGTCGCAGTGCCGATAAAAATTGCAGATCGACGCCATTACTAGTAAAAAAAAAAAATAATAATAATAATGCTATAAATCTTCCCCTATTTTGTAGATGCTATAACTTTTGCGCAAACCAATCAATATACGTATCTATATATCTCCGTTCTGTCTCTGTCATGAGCGATCTCGGGTGGCCGGTGGGCATCGCCACCACCGGCCACGCGCATCGCTCCGTCGTCAAGCCGTGGGCGCGCGCTCCCCCTTAGAGCTGTTAAAGCGGCCAACGTACAATGACGGCAATTCGCCTAGGGGAGCCAATCTGCTGCAGTATAACTGCCGCAGCTGGCCCTTAAGTGGTTAATATCTTTGTGATACAATCAGGGGCGGACTGATAACTCATGGGGCCCCAAGCAATAGGAGATTACGGGGCCCCCAGGCAATCAGAGATTATGGGGCCACACAGTATACACACACACAGTATACAATCACACAGTATATACATACATGTACACACAGTATACACAGACAGATGTAAAAAAAACACAGATTTATACACACTGTCCCTGGTTTTACTGAGGCTGGCAACCCTGATGGGGCCCCCTAGTGGCCCAGGGCCCTCGGGCAGTGCCTGAGTGGCTCAATGGTCAGTCCACCCCTGGATACAATGAAATACCTGATTGGGGTATTTCTGCATTTTGGCCTCTAGATGGAGCTGACGATCATAGAAAATAAACATATTAGACACAATACGGTGATTCTTTGTGACGTTTTTATTTATAAAAATGTCAGTGAAGATCTCACAGGAGTGAAGAAGATCAATCGTTTGTTGAGTAACTCATTTATTGTTGTGATACAATGAAACACCTGATTGAGGTATTTCAGAATAAAACCGCATTATGGCCACTGGATGGAGCTGACGATCATAGAAAATAAACATATTAGGCACAATACAGTTATTCTTTGTGACGGCTTAAATTATACAATCTCAATGAAGCTCCCGTAACAGTTAAAAAGATAACGTATATACTCGAGTATAAGCCGACCCGAATATACTGTAAGTCGAGGCATCTAATTTTACCACAAAAAACTGGGAAAACGTATTGACTCGAGTATAAGCCTAGGGTGAGGAAATGCGCAGCTACTGTAAGTGGAAAAGAAGGTCAACAATGCCCATTTGCAGCCTCACTCTGCCCATTTGCAGCCATAGGTCCCCCGAACTTCAAACTCAATAGTTAAGGGTTCCTAGATGCCCCCTAGCTGCAGCCAAAATTTGGGGTCTCTGGACCCGGAGGGTCCCGAAATGACATTGCTGCAGATGGACACAGTTGACCGAATTTGGGACCCCGCATCTCGGGACCACTTAGTGCTAGGAACCCCAAATTTGATGTGCAAGCCCAGGGGAACTAGCACTACAACATATCCAAAGTTCCTAGCACCAAGTGGCCCCAAGATACAGGGCCCCAAATTTGGGTCGGAAAATGTCAATGTCAAGCACTTTTCTGCAGCAGAGAATGACATTTTCCGAACTGATTTTGGGGCTCCGTATCTTGGGGCCACTTGGTGCTAGAAACTTCAGCTTTTAATATGTTGTAGTGCTAGTGCCACTCTGTTTGCACTTCAAATATGGAGTTCCTAGCACCAAGTGGCCCCGAGATACGGGGCCCCAAATTCAATTCGGAAAATGTCATTCTCTGCTGTAGAAAAGTGCTTGACTCGAGTATAAGCCGAGGGGGGCATTTTCAGCACAAAAAATGTACTGAAAAACTCGGCTTATACTCGAGTATATACGGTATATTGTTTGTTGAGTAACTCTTTTATTTCTTTGTGATACAATGAAATACCTTTTCAGGCTTTTTCAGAATAATACTGCATTATGGCCACTGGATGGAGCTGACGATCATAGGAAATAAACATATTAGACACAATTCAGTGACTATTTGTGACGACTTTAATTGGAAAATGTCAGTGTAGCTCTCACATCATTGAAGAAGATCAATAGTTTGTTGATGAGTAACTCTTTTTTTTCCTTTTTTTTTCCTTTGTGATACAATGAAATACCAGATTGAGATATTTCTGAATAAAACCGCATTATAGCCTCTAGATGGAGCTAACGATCATAGGAAATAAACATATTGGACACAATACAGTGATTCCTTGTGACATCTTTAATTATAAAATGTCAATGAAGCTCTCACAACATTGAAGAAGATTAATGTTTGTTGATGAGTAACTCTTTTATTTCTTTGTGATACAATGAAACACCTGATGGAGGTAATTATGAATAATACCGCATTATGGCCATTAGATGGAGCTAATGATCATAGGAAATAAGCATATTAGGCACAATACAGTTATTTTTTGTGACAACTTTAATTATAAAATGTCAGTGAAGCTCTCAAAACGGTGAAGAAGATCAATAGTTTGTTGAGTAACTCTTTTGTTTCTTTGTGATAGAATGTATTTGTTGGATGCCCTGGGCTCCCCGCCTGTCACTGTAGACTGGAGATTGGAGCTCGGCTCATCATACACAATCAGAGAGAATGTGGCTCCTTCCAGGGATGTCGGTGACCGGTGGGCGCGCGTTGTACCACGCAGGCGGCGGGTGACCTCCACAAGGTGACCTTTTACATTGTTACAGGAGATGTTCTCAATGCCGCGTGTCTGAATATGTATTGACGGCGACATTTCAGGCCCGCCACGCTTAACGCGCTTATCGGGAGCCAATTCTCCTCTTACAAGATTCATTTGTAAACAAGATTTATTCAAATGCGTCTGCCGGTCTCGGGGAAAATGTGTTTTGAATGAGACGTGCGATTCTTCTCGGTAAGAAGGGCCCCGGGGATGAGGATATCTGCTCATTCCTGAGAATGGTGGATTCTGACCCAACGCCATTAACTCTGTCCGATCGCTGAAAGATAGTAGCCATGAGATCGTCTGCCCTCCCCGGGGGAAAAGCTTGGGTGCTTATCGCCAAACCGCATGGAATGTGCAAGTTGAATTCCTATTCTCCTTGTGTATATGGAAAAAAACAGCAAAAAAAAAAAAAAGGACCAGCCTACAAAGAAACTTAAAGTAGACGTAAATCCCAATCATTAAAATTCCATCTAGATACCAACACGGCAATGACATTTCCAACGTTGTTTTTAATAATCCCTGGTGAACCTACCATGAAGATCCTTGCTCAAGCACTTCCTGTTATAGGGTGACAACGCTCTGCCCCCATCCCCCAGTTGTCCTCTTGAGTTGTCATTCTGTCACAATGGCTTCTGACAGGAATGACCATGAATGTTTAAAATGGATTGATTAAAATTGGCCCTTTCAAGGTATGGTTCAAGACAGTGGCCTCACTAGGGTTGGTGTCCCCCGCA
Source organism: Aquarana catesbeiana (assembly GCF_042186555.1). Classification (NCBI taxonomy): domain Eukaryota; kingdom Metazoa; phylum Chordata; class Amphibia; order Anura; family Ranidae; genus Aquarana; species Aquarana catesbeiana. Next base: position 26,307,896 of record NC_133336.1, on the reverse strand, counting down.
ACGCATTTCTAGCACATTACGAAAAACTGATCTTGAAACAAAGCCCTCCGGCGGTGCACTGTCACTTCTGACAGGGCATCCATTTTCACTGGGTCTTCCTTCAGGGTTCGCGAGCTGTGGTCCTTAGAGTGGCCGAGTCGTGATGATGTGGGAGTCACTGTTTATGGTACAGGGCTCTGAAGGAACGGCACAGGTATTCTGTTCCTGTAGAGCACATGTGACGTCACCGGCTGCAGGGACACTAAATTTCTCCTAAACGGCGCCCATTTAGGAAATATTGCTTGTACCTACAGGTGAGCTTTATTATATGCTTACCCGAAGGTAGTGGCGGCTGGTGTTTTTTTTTTGGGGGGGAGGCAAACAATCACTCGCACACAACTACCTTCCCGAGCAGCACACAACTACCCCCCCAAGCGGCACACAACTAGCCCCCCCCTGAGCGGAACGTCCGGCACTTACCCCAGCGTGTAGCGGCTCGGCTGGGTTCTGAGTCCTGTCCTCCATGGCGGTGGGTGGCAGGCAGAGTGTAGCAGCTCGGCTGGGCTCTGAGTCCTGTTCTCCATGGCGGTGGGTGGCATGCAGCGGCTCGGCTGGGTTCCGAGTCCTGTTCTCCATGGCGGTGGGTGGCATCCAGTGTGTAGCGGCTCGGCTGGGTTCCAAGTCCTATCCTCCATGGCGGTGGGTGGCAGGCAGCGTGTAGCGGCTCGGCTGAGTTCCGAGTCCTGTTCTCCATGGCGGTGGGTGGCAGGCAGCGTGTAGCAGCTCGGCTGGGCTCCGAGTCCTGTCCTCCATGGCGGTGGGTGGCAGGCAGCGTGAGCGTGTACGGCTCGGCTGAGTTCCGAGTCCTGTTCTCCATAGCGGTGGGTGGCATGCAGCGTGTAGCGGCTCGGCTGGGTTCCGAGTCCTGTTCTCCATGGCGGTGGGTGGCAGGCAGCGTGTAGCGGCTCGGCTGGGCTCCGAGTCCTGTTCTCCATGGTGGTGGGTGGCATGCAGTGTGTAGCAGCTCGGCTGGGTTCCGAGTCCTGTTCTCCATGGCGGTGGGTGGCAGGCAGCGTGTAGCGGCTCAGCTGGGTTCTGAGTCCTGTTCTCCATGACGGTGGGTGGCAGGCAGCGTGTAGCGGCTCGGCTGGGCTCTGAGTCCTGTTCTCCATGGCGGTGGGTGGCATGCAGCGGCTCGGCTGGGTTCCGAGTCCTGTTCTCCATGGCGGTGGGTGGCATGCAGTGTGTAGCGGCTCGGCTGGGTTCCAAGTCCTATCCTCCATGGTGGTGGGTGGCAGGCAGCGTGTAGTGGCTCGGCTGGGTTCCGAGTCCTGTTCTCCATGGCGGTGGTTGGCATGCAGCGTGTAGCGGCTCGGCTGGGCTCTGAGTCCTGTCATCCATGACGGTGGGTGGCATGCAGCGTGTAGCGGCTTGGCTCGGTTCCGAGTCCTGTCGTTCATGACGGTGGGTGGCATGCAGCGTGTAGCAGCTTGGCTGGGTTCTGAGTCCTGTTCTCCATGGCGGTGGGTGGCAGGCAGCGTGTAGCGGCTCGGCCGGGCTCCGAGTCCTGTCCTCCATGGTGGTGGGTGGCAGGCAGCATGTAGAGGCTCGGCTGGGCTCCGAGTCCTGTCCTCCATGGTGGCGGGAGGCAAGCAGTGTGTAGCGGCTCAGCTCCAAGTCCTGTCCTCCATGGCAGCTTCCAGCTCCTCCCCTCCTCCTCCTAGGCGTCCAATAGGCAGCCAATTAGTTGCCCGGTGTCAAAGCCCGCTTCCAGATTGGCCGGGAGGAGGATCAGTGTTACTCTCTGTGACCCAAGCCCACCCTATATTGAACCCTATTTGAGCCTCTGACTCTAATAGGTGCTTCAAAGAAATGACCCCTCCACATTGGAATCCATGGTCCGGTGTCCTGAAAGGGGCAGGACGCATGGATAAGGAAGGCGGCAGATGAAGGGGGGGTGGCACCCCTGCACCATTAATGGACAGGCTGACCCTGCCTGTAGGTAGAAGTGTCCAGGGGACTTAACTACCACTTTAAGGAGACCACTTTGCAATGCTCATCTATGGAGTGTCTCCACGCAGGGGGCAGCCATCTTAACTGGGTTTGGATAGATCCCGGAGGACTGCGATTGGCTGATACAAGAGAAGAAGGGCATAAGGGAGAAAAAACAAGCAGGTGTGTGGAGAAAAGACTGTGCTGCTGGCTGAATGGAACCCTTATATAGCTGACCACAATTGGGTGAGACCTCAAAGAAGCAATCAAGATACCTCAAAGTGTGTCAGTAAACCCGGCCATACACGGTTCAAATCTCGGCTGGTTCAGCAAGAACCGGCCGAGATTCGAACCATTAGACCTGGTTCACACTGTCGCGACTTCAAAGTCAGAACAGAGGAAGAGAAATCAATGCCGTGCTGAAATCGCACTAAAAGTAGTGCAGGAACCTGTGATGCGATGTGTGCTCTTAAAGTCAGAGCGTATATCGCACCAGTGTGAACCGAGCCTAATGCCGTGTACACACGTCGGACTTTGCGACTGGACTGGTCCGACAGACACCGACGGACCATAGCCGGCGGACAATCCGATCGTGTGTGGGCTTCACCAGACCTTCAGCGGACTTTTCCAGTCGCAAATCTGACGGACTTTAGATTTGGAGCATGCCGTAACTCCGCCGGACCCAGAAATCCGCTCGTCTGTATGCTAGTCCGACGGACGAAAACCAACGCTAGGGCAGCTATTGGCTACTGGCTATCAACTTCCTTATTTTAGTCCGGTGTACGTCATCACGTACGAATCCGTCGGACATTGGTGTGATCGTGTGTAGGCAAGTCCGTTCATTAGAAAGTCCGTCGGAAGTCCGTCAAAAGTCCGTCGAAAGTACGCTGGAAAGTCTGTCGGACCAGTCTGGTCGAAAGTCTGTGTGTGTGTATGCGGCATTAGTGGGCAGGCTAAATGTACCAAGCTGATCAATCGCTCAACTTGGGTACAACCAGCCTGCTGGATTCGCTTGTAATTATCGCAACCTGTGGTTGCAGGAAAGAAATTTGCATGGTCTATATGGCCTGTCTAAGTGATGGGTGAGTGAGGTGTATCATCTTCAGGTGTGCAGAGAAATCACAAAACAATTGAGTGGCTCCTCCAGGGGTGCCGCTACATAAGCAAAAACCTAAGAGTAGGAAATGAGGATGCTGGTGGAGCGGAGGCTGTATCAGTATTGCGGCTGTCCTCGCAGTGATACGAGGTACGGCGGTGGCTTCTCAATGTTTATTCATACGTTATTGGAGTCATTATTTCTCCAATTGTGGAAAAACAAACGTCCTGTTAAAGTGCTGCAATTAGCCTGATTCAGTCACCATTAAACCGATCGATGTAAAATAAACCTACTCGAATAAATGGCATCTCTCCTTCTATAAATATAATTATAATCATCCTGTGAGTCATCGGCGTGTCTCTGGTGCCGACCTGTCCGCCATATGTCAGGATAACGCCTCCTCCCTGCTTGTTCCACCAAACTCCTCGGAAGGACACCTTCAGGACAAGATCAGCAAATCTTTTGCCTTTTACAGCCCTGGAAGGAAAAAAAAACAGCATCCATTCCCTCCAGGTGACGAGATGTACAAATGTTCCTGTGGACAGAAGAGAAGAACGATGGCTGGAGTCTTTAGGAGGTAACTCGGAACCGCGATAAACTGCGTCAACACTGTCAACAGGAGGTGGGCAGGAGGGGCAGCTGCCCTTAGTACAATGGTGTGTGTGTGTGGGGGGTGGGGGTGCCCCCTCATTTCATGCTCCAGATCATTGGCTGGAAAACACCATGCTATAACATGCTCACTTTCCACCCCATCCACCCACAGCTGACACAAAAAACACACTGAGCATGTGAAACTACCTTTTAGTTGATAGAAAGCAAGCAAATGACCATGCGTGTGTAGTGCACACTCCATGTCAACCACAGGTAGCCACAGCAAGGGGGCAGAGATTGGATTCAAGCAGGAGTGTATCTACCATGAGGCAAACAAGTCGTTTACCTTGGGTGGCATTTTTCAGGGGGCGGCGCCCACCCCCAGACAGAAGGGCAGAGGTGGCTCTTTAACCACTTTCCATTCTTTCTGTGGTTGTACCAGGACGATGCAAATGCAGGCATCACCCCGGTATTGTTTCTTGTATAAGCAATCAGAGCAGCTAACTAGCTATGCTATTACAAGCAGCGGAACCCCTGCCACCCCCCCCCCACGGGGCTCTCTCCTCCCACCAGGAGATCCCACCAACTTGATTAATATCATTTGACCATGTGGCCATATTGGGTCAATGTCATTTGGCCATGTGACAATATTGGGTCAATGTCCCATGGCCATATTAGGTCAATGTCATTTGACCATGTGGCCATATTAGGTCAATGCCATTTGGCCATGTGGCCACATTAGATCAATGTCATTTGGCCCCGTGGCTTTATTGGGTCAATGTCATTTGGCCATATTAGGTCAATACCATTTGACCATGTGGCCATATTAGGTCAATGCCATTTGGCTATGTGGTCACATTGGGTCAATGTCATGTGGCCATGTGGCCACATTGGGTCAATGTCATTTGGCCATGTGGCCACATTAGATCAATGTCATTTGGCCATGTGGCGCAATCGGGTCAATGTCATTTAGCCATGTGGCTATATTGGGTCAATGTCATTTGGCCTTGTGGCAATATTAGGTTAATGTCATTTGGCCATGTGGCCATATTAGGTCAATGTCATTTGGCCACGTGGCCATATTATGTCAATGTCATTTGGCCATGTGGCCACCATATTAGGTCAATGTCATTTGGCCATGTGGCAATATTAGGTCAATGTCATTTGGCCATGTGGCTATATTGGGTCAATGTAATTTGGCCATGTGGCCATATTAGGTCAATGTCATTTGGCCGTGTGGCCATATTAGGTCAATGTCATTTGGCCATGTGGCTATATTGGGTCAATGTAATTTGGCCATGTGGCCATATTAGGTCAATGTCATTTGGCCATGTGGCCATATTAGGTCAATGTCATTTGGCCATGTGGCCATATTAGGTCAATGTCATTTGGCCGTGTGGCCATATTAGGTCAATGTCATTTGGCCCCGTGGCTTTATTGGGTCAATGTCATTTGGCCATATTAGGTCAATACCATTTGACCATGTGGCCATATTAGGTCAATGCCATTTGGCTATGTGGTCACATTGGGTCAATGTCATGTGGCCATGTGGCCACATTGGGTCAATGTCATTTGGCCATGTGGCCACATTAGATCAATGTCATTTGGCCATGTGGCGCAATCGGGTCAATGTCATTTAGCCATGTGGCTATATTGGGTCAATGTCATTTGGCCTTGTGGCAATATTAGGTTAATGTCATTTGGCCATGTGGCCATATTAGGTCAATGTCATTTGGCCACGTGGCCATATTATGTCAATGTCATTTGGCCATGTGGCCACCATATTAGGTCAATGTCATTTGGCCATGTGGCAATATTAGGTCAATGTCATTTGGCCATGTGGCTATATTGGGTCAATGTAATTTGGCCATGTGGCCATATTAGGTCAATGTCATTTGGCCGTGTGGCCATATTAGGTCAATGTCATTTGGCCATGTGGCTATATTGGGTCAATGTAATTTGGCCATGTGGCCATATTAGGTCAATGTCATTTGGCCATGTGGCCATATTAGGTCAATGTCATTTGGCCATGTGGCCATATTAGGTCAATGTCATTTGGCCGTGTGGCCATATTAGGTCAATGTCATTTGGCCATGTTGCAATATTAGGTCAATGTCATTTGGCCATGTGGCTATATTGGGTCAATGTCATTTGGCCATGTGGCCATATTAGGTCAATGTCATTTGGCCATGTGGCCATATTAGGTCAATGTCATTTGACCATGTGGCCATATTAGGTCAATGTCATTTGGCCATGTGGCCATATTAGGTCAATGTCATTTGACCATGTGGCCATATTAGGTCAATGTCATTCGGCCATGTGGCCACATTAGGTCAATGTCATTTGACCTGATGGCCATATTACGTCAAAGTAATTTGAACTAGTAGCCATATTAGGTCAATGTAATTTGGTCATGCGGTCATATAAGGGCAATAATGTCACAATCATCCCCACCCCTTTGTGTACATACAGGGGCAGTGAAGCCACAGGTAATTGGACCAGCACTAACAGCTTCCTTCCAGGTTTTGCTGAACATGGGTCCAAAATAAACCCAAGCTCTCCCCTAGCAGGGACTGATTGCAGAGCATTGTGTAAAACGTTGGCATTATATAACTGCCTATAATTAATAAAAAGAACAAATAGGTTTATTTCATTAAACTTATCACTTTCATTGCTATATCTAGCAACAACAGTCCCCAACAACAGTCCTAGTTGGATATATGCGTCCATTATGGCAGGATAATTGAGTAACATTATCCGCCAGCAGCTCGCGAGGTGTCAGACTTGGGATTTTCAGTTAGGTGAATAATCTGGGTCGTCCTTCTGTTTTGGACGCTGCTGATGTAACGCGAATGGGGGAAAAATGTTTCCTTAGCTAACTGATCTGAGGTCCGGACAGCCCGGAGAGAGGAACACAATGACTTGTTAATGAGGCGAGAATATGTGACTTCATACATCAGCACAGCTGACTAAACTGTGAGCGGGCGGCTCAGACGCTACGCCATGGCTGGGTTGCGTTCACGTCTGAGGAGAGGTTGGACGCTGGAAGGCGAGGAAACATGTATTATATAGAATTGGGTGCTGGCTGTTGATTAGGAAATGGAATATGCATACCAGATAACAGCATCCCTTTAATCTGATATCATTTTACCTCTGTTACGAGATGCACACACGTGCACACACAGATGCCATAATAGGAAATGTGTATACTGTATATAAAAAAAATGAATATACAGTAGCGGCTGGTGCTTAAAATTTTAGGGGGGGGGGGGCGGCACAAACTAACTGCACCCCCTCACGGGAGACGGACGGCGGCAATTGACTGACTGTGAATGTGCTATTTGCATGTGCATGATGCCTTACCTTATGGAGGCAGGGGGAACGCACACATTCTCCTCCTGGCCGCACAGGAACAGGAAGTGTGTCCTGAGACACGATTGGCCAGGGAGTCCTAAGTCCTAAGACTCCCTGGCCAATAGGGGCTGCCTGATTGGCCGGGAGAATGAGGAAGACAATAGCGAAAATTCATATTCGCTACACAAGTGGGTGTGTTTAGAGGGAAGTGATCTGCACCCAGAGCCCACCCTTTTTTGAAGCCTATTAGAGCCTCTGGCTCTAATCACGTTCTTAATTAAAAAAAAATCCCTATTGAAACCCTTGTGCCCCTAATGGAGCTGCAGCCACTGCTAATATAAAAAAAAAAAAATCCAAGACTAGATATGAACCCAGAAAACAGGACAGAGGAGGAAGAACAGAATAGATGACAGCAATTTTTGTAACATTGATCATCTGTAATAGGGATGAGAGGAACCTGAAACTTTTCCCTTTCTCTTCAATATTGGTGAAATTTTGCAATTTTGGGAAATGCATTAACGTTAATGTGGAAGATGAAATTAAAGTGGATTTTGGTGTTTTTTTTTAAGATTGTAATCAGAACCTCCTTCCTCCTGCTGGTGATCCCTCTAGTGATATAAAGATCTACAGTATATAGAGGAATCAGGACCTCCTTCCTCCTGCTGGGAATCCCTCTAGTAATATAAAGATCTATATAGAGGAATCAGGACCTCCTTCCTCCTGCTGGGAATCCCTCTAGTGATAACTAAAGATCTATATAGATGGATCAGGACCTCCTTCCTCCTGCTGGTGACCCCTCTAGTGATATAAAGATCTATATAGAGGAATCAGGACCTCCTTCCTCCTGCTAGTGACCCCTCTAGTGATATAAAGATCTATATAGAGCAGGGATCTCCAAACTATGGCCCTCCAGCTGTTGCTGGAGGGCCATGAGGCATTGTAAAACTCTGACAATCACAGACATGATAGGCATGATGGGAATTGTAGTTCCTGAACAACTGGAGGGCCATATAGAGACCATTTGGAGACCCCTGATATAGAGGAATCATGACCTCTGATGACCTGCTGGTGACCCCTCTAGTGATATAAAGATCTAGATAGAGTAATCAGGACCTCCTTCCTCCTGCTCCTCTAGTGATGGCTAAAGATCTAAATAGAGGAATTAGGACCTCTTTCCTCCTGCTAGTGACCGCTCTAGTAATATAAAGATCTATATAGAGGAATCAGGACCTCCTTCCTCCTGCTGGTGACCCCTTTAGTGATAATTAAAGATCTATATAGAGGATCAGGATCTTCTTCCTCCTGCCGGTGATCCCTCTAGTGATATAAAGATCTATGTAGAGGAATCATTACCTTTTTGCTCCTGCTGGTGACCCTTCTAGTGATATAAGATTTATATAGAGCAGTGGTTCTCAACTCCGGTCCTCAGGACCCACTAACAGGCCAGATTTTAAGTATTACCTTGGGGAAATGCAGACTAGAATACTGCAATCACTGAGCAGCAAATGATATCACCTGTGATGTATTTCAGTTATCTTGCAAACCTGGCCTGTTGGTGGGTCCCGAGGACAGGAGTTGAGAACCACTGATATAGAGCAATTAGGACCTTCTTTGTTTATAGAGCAGTGGTCTCCAAACTGCGGCCCGTGGGCCAGGTGCTGCCCTTTCTCTGCCTTTATCCGGCCCTTGGGGCACTATTCCTGTCATTGATATGAGGCATTATTCCTACTGACACCAATGAGGCACCATTCTTTCCATTGACACCAAAGGTGGGGCATATTTCCCCTCATTGACACGAATGCTGGGGCCCTTTTCTTTCTACTGACAGCAACAATTAAGGGGCAGTGTTGCTCCCACTAATACCAATGATAAGGCATTATCTCTCTTCCTATTGACTACAGACAATATGTATTTTTTTTATTTTTATTTTACTTTCACTGATCACCAAGCGACCAGACATTTTCTACTCCCACTGGCAACAGTCCGGCCCTCCTATAGTTTGAAGCACAAAATACTGGCCCTTTGAGTAGAAAGTTTGGAGACCCCTGATATAGAGGAATCAGGACCTCCTTCCTCCTGCTGGTGACCCCTCTAGTGATATAAAGATCTATATAGAGGAATGAGGACCTTTGTACTCCTGCTACTAATCCCTCTAGTGATAAGGATAAGCCGAACACCCCCCCGGTTCGGTTCGCACCAGAAATCCGAACAGGCAAAAAATTCGGAAGAACACACAAACACCATTAAAGTCTATGGGGCACGAACATGAAAAATCAAAAGTGCTCATTTTAAAGGCTTATATGCAAGTTATTGTCATAAAAAGTGTTTGGGGACCTGGGTCCTGCCCCAGGGGACATGTATCAATGCAAAAAAAGTTTTAAAAACGGCCGTTTTTTCGGGAGCAGTGATTTTAATGATGCTTAAAGTGAAACAATAAAAATGAAATATTCCTTTAAATATCATACCTGGGGGGTGTCTATAGTATGCCTGTAAAGTGGCACAGTTTTCCCGTGTTTAGAACAATACCACAGCAAAATGATATTTCTAAAGGAAAAAAGTCATTTAAAACTAAAGACTGGCTTTCGAATTTGCCCCGAATACCGCATATTGTTCGGTGTTTGCCGAACGTTCGAACAGCCAAAGTTCGGCCCGAACTAATGCTCGGGCCGAACCATTTGCCCATCCCTATCTAGTGATATAAAGATCTATATAGAGGAATGAGGAACTTTGTACTCCTGCTGGTGATTCCTCTAATGATATAAAGATCTAAATAGAGGAATGAGGACCTTTGTACTCCTTCTGGTGATCCCTCTAGTGATATAAAGATCTAAATAGAGGAATGAGGACCTTTGTACTCCTGCTGGTGATTCCTCTAATGATATAAAGATCTAAATAGAGGAATGAGGACCTTTGTACTCCTGCTGGTGATCCCTCTAGTGATATAAAGATCTATATAGAGGAATGAGGACCTTTGTACTCCTGCTGGTGATCCCTCTAGTCATATAAAGATCTATATAGAGGAATGAGGACCTTTGCACTCCTACTGGTGATCCCTCTAGTGATATAAAGATCTATATAGAGGAATGAGGACCTTTGTACTCCTGCTGGTGATCCCTCTAGTCATATAAAGATCTATATAGAGGGATCAGGAGCTCCTTCCTCTTGCTGTTGATCCGTCTAGTGATTGTCCAGAATCTATTCCCTTTCCCCGGTGCCTGATCACACTCTTTACTCTTTTGCAAACATCTAAAATGAAAACCTCCAAGTTTTTATCTTTTATATTTCTAGCCAATACTGTATTCCCAATAATATGCTTTATGTGGGGATATTTTCAGACTTAGAAAATGCAGTCCAACTCTCTGAAGATGTCTATTAAATCAGCTCAAGGATAAACCTAAACGCTCGCTTCTCCAAAAGGTTCATACAATGTGGATGGGGCACGGTGCATTCAGCTACCTTTTCATACTTAACCTATTAACCCAGTCTATGGAAATGCTCACAAATCATGTATAAACTGTAAAAACAATGACATGTATGTTCATTGTCAGAAAACAATATGCTTTATAAGGCTGAAAAGGTTCATAAAATTCTTGTATGAATTCATATAAGATGCTTTGAAAATTATCAAGGCCAATGAATGAATGCTGTGAGGAGCCTTCCAAGAAAATAAAGATGGGAAAGAAAAATCAGTCTTATCTGTGTTCTTCGCTGCTCAAGTGCTAAAATATATACATTATCTCACAAAAGTGAGTACACCCCTAAGTCAAAATGTCCAAATTGGTCCCAAAGTGTCAATATTTTGTGTGGCCACCATTATTTTCCAGCACTGCCTTAACCCTCTTGGGCATGGAGGTCACCAGAGCTTCACAGGTTGCCACTGGAGTCCTCTTCCACTCCTCCATGATGACATCACAGAGCTGGTGGATGTTAGAGACCTTGCGCTCCTCCACCTTCCCTTTGAGGATGCCCCACAGATGCTCAATAGGGTTTAGGTCTGGAGACATGCTTGGCCAGTCCATCACCTTTACCCTCAGCTTCTTTAGCAAGGCAGTGGTCATCTTGGAGGTGTGTTTGGGGTCGTTATCATGTTGGAATACTGCCCTGTGGCCCGGTCCCTGAAGGGAGGGGAATAAACAGTTCAATCTCTGTATTTGCGGAGGATAATAAGCTAAGCAGGGCAATAAATTCTCTGCAGGATGTGGAAACCTTGCAAGAAGATGTGAACAAATTAATGGGGTGGGTAACTACATGGCAAATGAGGTTTAATGTGGAAAAATGTAAAATAATGCATTTGGGTGACAAAAATATGAATGCAATCTACTCACCAGGGGCTGAACCTCTGGGGGAATCTAGGATGAAAAAGGACCTGGGGGTCCTAGTAGATGATAGGTTTAGCAATGGCATGCAATGCCAAGCTGCTGCTAACAAAGCAAACAGAATATTGGCATGCATTAAAAAGGGATCAACTCCAGAGATAAAATGATAATTCTCCCGTTCTACAAGACTCTGGTCCGGTTGTACCTGGAGTATGCTGTCCAGTTCTGGGCACCAGTCCTCAGGAAGGATGTACTGGAAATGGAGCGAGTACAAAGAAGGGCAACAAAGCTAATAAAGGGTCTGCAGGATCTTAGTTATGAGGAAAGGTTGAGAGCACTGAACTTATTCTCTCTAGAGAAGAGACGCTTGAGAGGGGATATGATTTCAATTTACAAATACCGTACTGAGGACACCACAATAGGGATAAAACTTTTTTGGGGAAGGGAGTTCAATAAGACAATCATTAAAATTCAAAGAAAAAAGGTTTAAACTTAAACTGCGTAGAGGGTTCTTTACTGTAAGAGTGGCAAGGATGTGGAATTCCCTTCCACAGGCGGTGGTCTCAGTGGGGAGCATCAATAGTTCCAGAAAACTATTAGATAAGCACCTGAACGACCGCAACATACAGGTATATACAATGTAATACTGACATATAATCACACACATAGGATGGACTTGATGGACTTGTGTCTTTTTTCAACCTCACCTACTATGTAACTATGTAACTATGCTCTGCTTCAGTATGTCACAGTACATGTTGGCATTCATGGTTCCCTCAATGATCTGTAGCTCCCCATTGCCGGCAGCACTCATGCAGCCCCAGACTATGACACTCCCACCACCATGCTTGACTGTAGACAAGACACACTTGTCTTTGTACTCCTCACCTGGTTGCCGCCACACATGCTTGACATCATCTGAACCAAATAAGTTTATCTTGGTCTCATCAGACCACAGGACATGGTTCCAGTAATCCATGTTCTTAGTCTGCTTGTCTTCAGAAAACTGTTTGTGGGCTTTCTTGTGCATCATCTTTAGAAGAGGCTTCCTTCTGGGACGACAGCCATGCAGACCAATTTGATGCAGTGTGAGGCGTATGGTCTGAGCACTGACAGGCTGACCCCTCACCCCTACAACCTCTGCAGCATTGCTGGCAGCACTCATACGTCTATTTCCCAAAGACAACCTCTGGATATGACACTGAGCACGTGACCTCAACTTCTTTTGTTGACCATGGCGAGGCCTGTTCTGAGTGGAACCTGTCCTGTTATACCGCTGTATGGTCTTGGCCACCATGCTGCAGCTCAGTTTCAGGGTCTTGGCAATCTTCTTATAGCCTAGGCCATCTTTATGTAGAGCAACAATTCTTTTTTTCAGGTCCTCAGAGAGTTCTTTGCCATGAGGTGCCATGTTGAACTTCCAGTGACCAGTATGAGAGAGTGAGAGCGATAACACCAAATTCAACACACCTGCTCCCCATTCACACCTGAGACCTTGTAACACTAACAAGTCACATGACACCGGGGAGGGAAAATGGCTAATTGGGCCCAATTTGGACATTTTCACTTAGGGGTGTACTCACTTTTGTTGCCAGCGGTTTAGACATTAATGGCTGTGTGTTGAGTTATTTTGAGGGGACAGCAAATGTACACAGTTATACAAGCTGTACACTCACTACTTTACATTGTAGCAAAGTGTCATTTCTTCAGTGTTGTCACATGTAAAGATATAATAAAATATTTACAAAAATGTGAGGGGTGTACTCACTTTTGTGAGATACTGTATGTTTATCTCCATATTCCGGGTAAAAACATTTTCTATTTATTTTGTGAATATCAAGTTACTTCTTGATGAGCCATAATTCACTTTTCAGTAACTCTAAACCAGCGGTCTCTAACCGTTCCAAACAAAGGGCCAGTTTACTGTCCTTCAGACTTTAGGGGAGTAACACTGTGCGCAGTGGGAGAAGGATATGTCTCAGGATATGTGGTCAGTGGGATTAAACTAATTACATAACACTTGTGAGCAGTACTAGGAAAAATAGTGTCCCATCATTGGTGTCAGTGGGAGCAATAATGCCCAATAATTGGTGTAGTACTCCATTGTTGGTTTCAATGGATGGAATAGTGCCTCATTACTGGTCATTGGAAGGTATTATGCCCCATTGTTGGAGTCTGTAGGAGCAATTATGCCCCATTGTTGGTGTCAGTGATAGGAATAGTGATCTATTGTTGGTGTCAGTGGGAGGAATTATGCCCTTTTGGTAACAGTGGGAGGAATGGTGCCCCATTATTGGTATCAGTGGAGGGAATTGTGCTCCAATGTTGGTGTCAGTGGTAGGAATAAATCACTATAACTGGTGTCAGTGGGAGAAATAGTGCCCCGTCACTGGTGTCATTGGGAGGTTTTATAACCCATTGTTGGTGCAGTGATAGGAATAGTGCTCCATTGTTGGTGTCAGTGGGAGGAATAATGCCCTGTTGTTGGAGTCAGTGGGAGGAATAATTCCCCACTGTTGGTGTCAGTGGGAGGAATACATCACCATAACTGGTGTCAGTGGGAGAAATAGTGATCTGTCACTGGTGTCATTGGGAGGTGTAAATGCCCCATTGTTGGTGTCAGTGATAGGAATAGTGCTCCATTGTTGGTGTCAGTGGGAGGAATATTGCCCCATCATTGGTGTCAGTGGGAGGATTTATACCCTGTTGTTGGTGACAGTGGGGGGAATGGGGCTCCATTACCAGTATCAATGGAGGGAATTGTGCTCCACCTTTGGTGTCAGTGGGAGGGATAAATAACCGTCACTGGTGTCAGTGGGGGAAATAGTGCTCCATTGTTGGTGTCGGTAGGAGGAATAGTTTCCCACTGTTGGTATCAGTGGAGGGAGTAGTGCTGCATTGTTGGTATTAATTGGAAGAATAGTGCTCCATCATTGGTGTCAGTGGGAGAAATAGTGCCCCATTATTGGTGTCTGTGAGAGGAATAGTGCCCCATTATTGGTATCAGTGGGGGGAATAGTGCCCCATCATTGGTGTCAGTGAGAGGAATAGTGTCCCATCATTGGTATCAGTAGGAGGAATAGTGCCCCATCATTGGTGTCAGTAGGAGGAATAGTGCCCCATCATTGGTGTCAGTTAGAGGAATAGTGCCCCATCATTGGTGTCAGTGGGAGGAATAGTGCCCCATCATTGGTGTCAGTTAGAGGAATAGTGCCCCATCAGTGGTGTCAGTGGGAGGAATAGTGCCCCATCATTGGTGTCAGTTAGAGGAATAGTGCCCCATCATTGGTGTCAGTGGGAGGAATAGTGCCCCATCATTGGTGTCAGTTAGAGGAATAGTGCCCCATCATTGGTGTCAGTGGGAGGAATAGTGCCCCATCAGTGGTGTCAGTGGGAGGCATAGTGCCCCATCATTGGTGTCAGTGGGAGGAACAGTGCCCCATCATTGATGTGAGTGGACGGAATAGTACCCCATCATTGATAGTAGTGGGGAGAATAGTGGCCCATCACTGCTATCACTGGGAGGAATTATGCCCCATGTTGGGGTCATTAGCTGTGATGATAACTTATTGTTGGTGTCAGTGGAAGGAATAGTCACCCATGGGCCAGATAAAGGTATGCAAAGAGATGCATCAGGCCCACGGGCCACAGTTTGGACACCGATACTGTAAACAATGTCAGTCTTCTTTCAGAATTGTTATTTCAGTAGCGGTATAATGGAGGTCAGTGAGACGGTGTATTTGGATCTCGGAGGTGTCACACTTGTCCAACCAAGACCATCAGGCAGGCTGCAGAACGAGCTAGAAATGGAAATCCGGGAATTCAATATTTCTACAAATCAGAGAGGAGGCCTACTGCAATTATCAGCTACGACGGGGAATGTACGCGACGCGGGATGTACAGAATATTACATGACAGAATAAACATTATGTATTAATGAAAAGTGGCAATCCCGCGGTGAGCGTGTGATCATGAGTATGTTTATCCTGTCATTTGATGTATAGAATAAATTCTTAATCAGAGACACCACAAAGACGCGTTAGGTGGCATCACCCGGAATGAGTTCTGATATTGTGAACACGGGGGGGGGGGAAATGCAAAGATCAGAAGTGCTTGTCAGCTGGTAACATGGTCATAATAGATTGATGTACCTCAAGCTGGATCAGAAAGATGGACAACCTCTGAGTCACATGAAAATTGGAACATTGCCAAGATGACCATTCCATTTCAATCCACGAAGACCCCCTAGATGAGTCTAAAATGGAGAGGAAAACCCAGTGCCAGACTACAGGACAGAGACCAATATAGCTCCCAACTGTCCCGGATTTCGAGGGACTGTCCTGCATCCAGAATAATGTTCCTCTTTCCTCCTCACTTGTCCCTCTTTTTTGGTCTGATCTATATAGTTGTATGAAAAATACACTTTTTATCTTTTAAAAAGTGTTTCCCAGTGCTAAACCTTTCATCCAATTTCTAAATTGCTGCATTTGTAAATTCCAAAAACCAGTATAAAGGAATAGTAGTGGTAAAAAAAAAAAGCCCTTGTGGGTTTAACCAATCATTTTTTTGTTGTTGTTGTTCTACAATTCTCCTTTAACTACTTAAAGACTGCCTACCACAGATATACTGCAGCAGTGCGGCTCTATTGCGTGAAGCGTATCGCACGCTGATTGGCCGGAGGTCATTCACCCGTCGATCGTTCCCCAGAGAGGCAGAATGGCGATCTGCCTATGTAAACAAGGAGGCACAGTGGCAGCATTCGATGGACACAGTGGGAGCATTTGATGGCACAGTGGCAGCGTTTGATGGGCACAATGGCGGCGTTTGATGGGCACAGTGGTGGCGTTTGATGGGCACAGTGGTGTCATTTGATGGCACAGTGGCTGTGCTTGATGGTACAGTGAGGCTGCAACTGATAGGTTTTTTCCAGTTTGTTTGTGCCCCCCCAAAAAAATTTTGAGCACAAGCCGCCACTACCAGTTAGCCTAACATCAATAGTATGTAAACTCTTGGAGGGGATAAGAGACTATATACAAGATTTTAGTAATAAGAATGATATCATTAGCAGTAATCAGCATGGATTCATGAAGAATCGTTCTTGCCAAACCAATCTATTAACCTTCTATGAGGAGGTGAGTTGCCATCTAGATAAAGGAAGGCCCGTAGACGTGGTGTATCTGGATTTTGCAAAAGCATTTGACACAGTTCCCCATAAACGTTTACTGTACAAAATAAGGTGCGTTGGCATGGACCATAGGGTGAGTACATGGATTGAAAACTGGCTACAAGGGCGTGTTCAGAGGGTGGTGATAAATGGGGAGTACTCAGAATGGTCAGAGGTGGATAGTGGGGTTCCCCAGGGTTCTGTGCTGGGACCAATCCTATTTAATTTGTTCATAAACGACCTGGAGGATGGGATAAACAGTTCAATCTCTGTATTTGCAGACGATACTAAGCTAAGCAGGGCAATAACTTCTCCGCAGGATGTGGAAATCTTGCAAGAAGATCTGAACAAATTAATGGGGTGGGCAACTACATGGCAAATGAGGTTTAATGTAGAAAAATGTAAAATAATGCATTTGGGTGGCAAAAATATGAATGCAATCTATACACTGGGGGGAGAACCTCTGGGGGAATCTAGGATGGAAAAGGACCTGGGGGTCCTAGTAGATGATAGGCTCAGCAATGGCATGCAATGCCAAGCTGCTGCTAACAAAGCAAACAGAATATTGGCATTAAAAAGGGGATTAATTCCAGAGATAAAACGATAATTCTCCCGCTCTACAAGACTCTGGTCCGGCCGCACCTGGAGTATGCTGTCCAGTTCTGGGCACCAGTCCTCAGGAGGGATGTACTGGAAATGGAGCGAGTACAAAGAACGTCAACAAAGCTAATAAAGGGTCTGGAGGATCTTAGTTATGAGGAAAAGTTGCGAGCACTGAACTTATTCTCTCTGGAGAAGAGACGCTTGAGAGGGGATATGATTTCAATTTACAAATACTGTACTGGTGACCCCACAATAGGGATAAAACTTTTTCGCAGAAGAGAGTTTAATAAGACTCGTGGCCACTTATTACAATTAAAAGAAAAGAGGTTTAACCTTAAACTACGTAGAGGGTTCTTTACTGTAAGAGCGGCAAGGATGTGGAATTCCCTTCCACAGGCGGTGGTCTCAGCGGGGAGCATTGATAGCTTCAAAAACCTATTAGATAATCACCTGAATGACCGCAAAATACAGGGATATGTAATGAAATACTGACACATAATCACACACATAGGTTGGACTTGATGGACTTGTGTCTTTTTTTAACCTCACCTACTATGTAACTATGTGTGATCAATGCAATCAACAGAGCTGGGAGTTACTACTGAGTGGAGAATCAGCAGAGCTGGGGGTACAACTGAGCAGGGGGTCTGCTGAACGAGTGTACTAATAAGCTGGGGATCTGCTGAACAGACCCTGTCACTAAATATGTGGGGACTACCTGTCATGTCTACTTTACATGTTGCTCCAGCCCAAACCCCACCACTAGATACTTGCCGACCACCTGTCATGCCTACTTTATGGATTGATCCACCCTAAACCCTTCATTGCTGTGATCCCTGCAATCAATGCTTTTTTTTGAGTTGGGTGATCAGCAGAGCTGAGAATTACTACTGAGTGAGGGAACAACAGAGCTGGGAGTAACTACTGAGTGGGGAATCAGCAGAGCTGGGGATTATTACTGACCATGGGATCAGCAGAGCTGGGGGTAGCTACTGAGCAGGGGATCAACAGAGTTGAGAGCTGCTACTAAGTAGGGGAAAAACAGAGCTGAGGGTTGCTACTGAACAGGGCATCAGCAGAACTGGGGGATACTACTGTGCCAGGGATAAGCAAAACTGGGGGTTACTATTGAGCAAGGGATTAACAGAGCTGGGGGTTACTTTATGGATTGATCCGGCCTAGACCCTTCATTGCTGTGATCCCCGCAATTAATGCTTTTTTGAGTGGGGGATCAACAGAGCTGGGGGTTAATAATAAGCAGGGGATCAGCAGAGTTGGGGGTATTACTGAACAGGAGATCTGCTGAACGGGTGTACTAAAAAGCTGGGTATCTGCTGAACGGGGGTACTAATAATCTGGGTATCTGCTGAACGGGGGTACTAATAATCTGGGTATCTGCTGAACGGGGGTACTAATAATCTGGGTATCTGCTGAACGGGGGTACTAATAAGCTGGGAATCTGCTGAACGGGGGTACTTATAATCTGGGGATCTGCTGAACAGGGGTACTAATAATCTGGGGGTCTGCTAAATGGGGGTACTAATAAACTGGGCATCTACTGAACAGGGGTACTAATAATCTGGGGATCTGCTGAACAGGGGTACTAATAATCTGGGGATCTGCCAAATGGGGGTACTAATAATCTGGGGACCTCCTGAATGGGGGTTCTACTGGGCCCCTTTAACCGCTTGCCAACCAGCCCACGACGATGTACATCAGCACAATGGCACGGCTGCACAAATGGGCGTACCTGTACGTCCCCTTCAAATCGCGGGCTAGGGGGGCATGCCCCCACTGCGCGTCTCGTGAGCGTGCACCGCGGGTCCCGTGGACTTGATGTCCCCCGGTGGCCCGCAATTGTGGCACGGGGAGGCAGAACGGGGAGATGCAAGGTAAACAAGGCATTTCCCTGTTCTGCCTAGCAACATGACAGAGATCCACTGCCCCCTGTCATCGGGAGCAGTGATCTCTGTCATGTTCTAGTGAGCCAATCCCCCCCCCAGTTAGAACACACTGAGGGAACACAGTTAACCCCTTGATTGCCCCCTAGTGTTTAACCCCCTTCCCTCTCAGTGCCATTTACACAGTAATCAGTGCTTTTTTATAGCACTGATTGCTGTATAAATGACAATGGTCCCAAAATAGTGTCAAAAGTGTCCGATGTGTCCGCCATAATGTTGCAGTCACAATAAAAATCGCAGATCGCCGCTATTACTAATAAAAAAAAAAATATAATAAAAATGCCATAAATCTAGCCCCTTGTTTGTAGACGCTATAACTTTTGCGCAAACCAATCAATATACGCTTATTGCGATTTTTTTTTTTTTTTACCTAAAACATGTAGAAGAATACATATCGGCCTAAACTGATGAAAAAAAATAGTTTTTTTATATATATATTTGGGGGGGATATTTATTATAGTAAAAAATATTGCTTTTTTTTTCAAAATTGTCGGTCAATTTTTTTGTTTATAGCACAAAAAATAAAAACCGCAGATGTGATCAAATACCACCAAAAGAAAGCTCTATTTGTGCGAAAAAAAGGACGTCAATTTTGTTTGGGTGCAACGTCGCATGACCGCGCAATTGTCAGTTAAAGAGACGCAGCGCCGTATCGCAAAAAGTGCTCTGGTCAGAAAGGGGGGAGTAAATCCTTCCGGGGCTGAAGCGGTTAAAACAAATTCATTGAAAAAATCCCTGCTGCGTACTTGTGGCAGTTGTAGGAAAAACAAAAAAAAAAAAAAAAAAAAAGAATAGCTATAATTTCCCCCCAACCTTTATGACTTGTCCCCTTATATCTGTTCCCGGTGATGTCCCTCGCCAATGACTGACTCGATCGGCATTAAATATTCGTAATAGTCTGTCATTTTCCTCCCATCATCAGCTTTATGGAGCGTAGACTGTCCGGACATGTATCTATTGTATAGCTCATTTCCCTCGACAATGGGCAGCGCGACTTTCCATAAACGTAATGACTTGTACGCTCCGCTGGGCTCCGTGCGCGCGCTCCGGCCCGCGCCGCGCCCGGTGAGCGGAAGTCCCCGCGCTGCCATTTACAGCAATGAATTGATAACGGCCCCAGCAAGAAAATGCCGTTTTCCCGGACGGCTCGTGCCCGCCACCGTCTTCTCTCCGTCCCGGTGGTCTTCCATTAACTGTTGCTCAGAGTCACGCAGGTTTGTTTTCACGGCTGTCTACGCCGCGGCTAATTAGCGATGACGTCTTGCTGAGTCTTTCAATTGCCTCCGAATTAACGACTAATGAGTTTGTCCCGACCCGCGGAGAAGATCACCTCCAGGGCGCCCAACCCGTGACAAGGAGCTGGCTAAAAGCTCGATACCCAATCAATAATTATAATTTCTATGATGTAAGGCTTTGCCAGCCCCGCTATCGATCCCTAGGTGCCAACTTTCATCTGCTTTCAAAGACGCGGCGCTGTTGACAGTTATCGCGCGTGACGCCAGAGCTGGGTAGGGGGAGGCGGGGGGGGGGGACGCATCGCGGCGGTGGAGATAACGCGCTCGGCAGGGTGCAACTCATCCCAGGAGTTCAATACGTATTCACCGTTCGGCAAAAGAAAACCGCGCTAAAGTTCTCTTGTTTTTATTTCCCAGTTTGTAAAAGATTCCCATGTAAGTGATGTGATAACAAAATGCAGCAGGAACTAGTGAGAAGCCAACAACGTAAAGATGATCTACTGGAAAACATTTTATAAAACACGAAAAATTTCCATAGCTAATTATCCAGCAAAAGGAAAATACTGCATTATGGCCACTAGATGGAGCTGAGAATCTTAGAAAATAAGTATGATCCTCAGCGCCATCTAGTGGCGTTATTTCCTCAACACACTTTTTTTTTTTTTTTTTTTACATTATTTAATCATATAATCAAATACCAAATAGAGTTTAAAATAAAATAAAAGTACATAGAAAAAACAAACAAACTCAATTTTACCCCATTTACAGAGGACAAATGTACTGCACCAGCACTTTTGCCAGATGAATAGCTATGCAATTTTTTTCTTTTTTTTTTTTTTTTTTTTTTTTTAATCAAATGTTTTCCGTTAGATTGTCATTATATTGTTTGCTGAGAAGCAAACATTTTATATATCCACAAGGTTTAGGAGTGTGGCTATGGGAATGTTTGACCATTTTTTTTCAGAAGCGCATTTGTGAGGTCAGGCACTGATGTTGGATGAGAAGGCCTATCACTAGGATGCGATATGGGAACCTCTGCTATTATGGAGAGGGGGCTCTGATGTGATGGAAGGGGGGGGCTCTAAAGTGATGAAGGGAAGACTCTGATATGATATTGGCACCTCTAAAGTCATATGGAGACCACTGATGTGATGGAGGGGAGGACTCTAATATTATATGGGGACCTTCAATGGGATGGAGGGAAATCGAATGTTCTCCTTCCATTCCTTCTCCAGGCCGAATGTCATTTATCCATGAAAATAGAGTGGTTCAGGAAAATACAGCTATATGGCCACTAGATGGCGCTGAGAATCTTAGAAGATAGGTATGATCCTCAGCGCCATCTAGTGGCCGTAATGCAGTATTTTCCCCAACCACTTTTACCCCATTTGTACAGAACAAATGTACCAGAACTTCTGGTGAATAAATATCTATGCCGTTTTTTATATACTGTATACACATACACCATATTGTCAAAATCTAGTGGCCATATAGCTGTATTTTCCTGAACCACTCTATTTTCATGCATAAATGACATTCGGCCTGGAGAAGGAATAGAAGGAGAACATTCGATTTCCCTCCATCCCATTGAAGGTCCCCATATAATATTAGAGTCCTCCCCTCCATCACATCAGAGGTCTCCATATGACATTAGAGGTGCCAATATCATATCAGAATCCTTCCCTTTATCACTTCACATCAGAGTCCCCTTTCCATCATATCAGAGGTTCCCATATCACATCAGAGTCCCCCCTCCATCACATCAGAGTCCCCCCTCCATCATATCAAATCAGATTGCTCCCCTTCATCACATCAGAGTTCTCCCTTTATCACATCAGAGGTCTCCATATCACATCAGATTCCCCTCCATCACATCAGAGCCCCCCCCCCCATCACATCAGAGTCCCCTCTCCATCATATTAGAGGTTCCCATATCACATCACAGTCCCCTCTCCATTACATCCATATCACATCAGAGTCCCCCCTCTATCACATCAGAGGTTCCCATATCATATCAGAGTCCTCGCCTCCATCACATCAGACCCCCCTCTCTATCATAACAGAGGTCTCCATATCACATCAAAGTCCCCTCTCCATTACATCAGAGTCCCCCCCCTCCATCACATCCATATCACATCAGAGTCCCCCCCCCCAAAGAGTTCCCTTTCCCATTCTAGCCCTAATAATGACTATGATTATGGCAGAGGGATGGAGGTGGAGAGGAGTGGACAGAGGTGCACATTTGTCCTCTTCCAATTTCTGGGGGGTGGGGGTGGGGGT
The DNA here is from genome assembly GCF_042186555.1 of Aquarana catesbeiana. Classification (NCBI taxonomy): domain Eukaryota; kingdom Metazoa; phylum Chordata; class Amphibia; order Anura; family Ranidae; genus Aquarana; species Aquarana catesbeiana. The sequence goes on along the minus strand of NC_133336.1, from coordinate 26,285,325 downwards.
GGGGGTTGGGTGCTCCGGATCAGTGCCTGCCGCCAGCACCTAAACAAGGAATAGCGCGGTGCGTCCTGGGTCCAGACTAGAGCGTCATTGGCTGTTATGGTGCTGGAAACCCTCCCGTCCCCTCCATGATGACCCATTACTGTAAGTCAGGGGTCTTCAAACTACGGCCCTCCAGTTGTTCAGGAACTACAATTCCCATCATGCCTAGTCATGTCTGTGAATGTCAGAGTTTGACAATGCCTCATGGGATGTGTAGTTCCACAACAGCTGGAGGGCCGTAGTTTGAGGATCCTTGCTGTAAGTGATGTGAAAATACGAAACAAACTGCATCCCATGTTCGCTGCCCTCCCGGGCCGAACCCGCATGGCGCCCCAGTTGAGAAGCGCTGGTATAGAGCGGCGATATGAGTTGTCAGCGATATATATACACACTTGTTATGGGTGCAGCGAGGAGGCAGAACCTCGAGATGTGCTTCAAATAAGTCACACTGACAATCTGCTGGCTGAAGTTTAGATAAAGTCTTTCCCTTGTGGCAGTTTATAAAAATTCTCAGCGATAGACGAACACAATGGAAAAAGTGAAAATCTGGTTTTCGATGTTTTCTAGGCTGTCACTATTGTTCTGGAATGGAAAAAAAAAAAAAAAACAGAACAGATAATGAAAAAAAGGAAAGTTTTGGCAGATCTTCCTGTTTTTCTGTTGAACATAATGCAGAAATATTTTTATGACTCGGGAGACACGGGAGGATGGACAGTAAACGGGGAAATTACAGATAATTATCCATTTATAAAAACAGCTGCGATTCATCCGGGGCTGACAGCGGCTTCTGGAGTGCCGGCGGAGGGAGCATGCTGGGATCTGTAGTTCTGCACCAAGTCAAAGATTTGTTCTGCAAAAACAAGATGAATGGTTGGGAGTTCTTGCTGGGACTTGTGATCCACCAGTTCTGTGATGGAGAATAATTATTATGAGTACATGCTGGGAGTTGTAGTCAGTTCTGAAATAGAGGATGAATGATGTTCAATGCAAGAACTCCACCATGAATGGCTTCACCCACACTGTCCTCCAACACTCCTGTGTCCCCGAGAATGTATCTGTCTGAGGACATTTATTATGTTCTCTAGTTACACTTTCTGTATCCTTCCTTATAGCCTAATAGATCGTAAGCTCTTCTACTTTCTGTATCCTCCCCTATACCGTAATAGATTGTAAGCTCTTCTGCCTTCTGTATCCTCCCCTATACCATAATAGATTGTAAACTCTTCTGCCTTCTGTATCCTCCCCTATACCATAATAGATTGTAAGCTCTTCTGCCTTCTGTATCCTCCCTTATACCATAATAGATTGTAAGCTCTTCTGCCTTCTGTATCCTCCCCTATACCATAACAGATTGTAAGCTCTTCTGCCATTTGTATCCTCCCTTATACCATAAAATATTGTAAGCTCTTCTGCCTTCTGTATCATCCCCTATACCGTAATAGATTGTAAGCTCTTCTGCCATTTGTATCCTCCCCTATACCGTAATAGATTGTAAGCTCTTCTGCCTTCTGTATCCTCCCTTATACCATAACATATTGTAAGCTCTTCTGCCTTCTGTATCCTCCCCTATACCGTAATAGATTGTAAGCTCTTCTGCCTTCTGTATCCTCCCTTATACCATAACATATTGTAAGCTCTTCTGCCTTCTGTATCCTCCCCTATACCGTAATAGATTGTAAGCTCTTCTGCCTTCTGTATCCTCCCTTATACCGTAATAGATTGTAAGCTCTTCTGCCATTTGTATCCTCCCCTATACCATAACAGATTGTAAGCTCTTCTACCTTCTGTATCCTCCCCTATACCATAATAGATTGTAAGCTCTTCTGCCTTCTGTATCCTCCTTTATGCCATAATAGATTGTAAGCTCTTCTGCCTTCTGTATCCTCCCTTATACTTGAAGAGATTGTAAGCTCTTCCTGCTTTTTTTTTTTGCTTTATATTGGTAAATGATAAGTAAAACAAAGTAATAATATAATAATAATAACGATAGGGATTATATATACTGTATATATACAAGTGGTGCATCTCAAAAAATTAAAATTTAATCAAAAATGTAATTTATTTCAGTAATTCTATTAAAAAAGTGAAACTCATATATTTTATAGGATTCATTACACACAGAGTGTTATATTTCAAGCATTTCTTTCTTGTAATTTTAACCCCCTTATACCCTAATCAATTGTAAGCTCTTCTGGCTTCTGTATCCTCCTTTGTAACACAGTAGATTGTAAGCTCTTCCACCTTCTATATCATTGGCTATATTCTAATAGATTGTACTGTAAGCTCTTCTGCCTTCTGTATCCTTCCTTATAACCTAACAGATTGTAAGCTCTTCTGCCTTCTGTATCCTCCCTTATTCTCCAGATTGTAAGTTCTTCTAATTTCTATCACCTCTCATATGTCCTAAGCTCTTCTACCTTCTGTGAACTTTCATATATCCTAATATAATAGAATGCAAGCCTGTTTGCCGCCTGTATCCTTCCATATACTCTAATACAGTAGATGGCAAGCTCTTCCATCTTCTGTATCCAACCTTATATTTTAAGTGATTGTAAGCTCTTCTACTTTCTGTATCCTCTGTTATACCCTAATAGATTGTAAGCTCTTCTACCTTCTGTATCCTCTGTTATACTCTAATAGATTGTAAGCTCTTCTACCTTCTGTATCCTCTGTTATGCCCTAATAGATTGTAAGCTCTTCTACCTTCTGTATCCTCTGTTATACTCTAATAGATTGTAAGCTCTTCTACCTTCTGTATCCTCTGTTATACTCTAATAGATTGTAAGCTCTTCTACCTTCTGTATCCTCTGTTATGTCCTAATAGATTGTAAGCTCTTCTACCTTCTCTATCCTCTGTTATGCCCTAATAGATTGTAAGCTCTTCTACCTTCTGTATCCTCTCTTATACCCTAATAGATAAAAGGCTCTTCCACATTCTGTATCCTTTCCTTTACCCCAGTAGATTGTAAGCTCTTCTACCTTCTGTAACCTCACTTACTGTATACCCTAATAGACTGGGAGCTCTTCTACCTTCTATGTCCTCCCATGTATCCTAATAGATTGCAAGCTCTTCCATCTTCTGTGTCCTTCCTTATACCCTAATAGATTGTAAGCTCTCCTACCTTTATGTATAAAAAAAGTGCAGCGCTGTGGAAATTTTACATGTAAACGAGAAATAAAAAATTGTGTATCAGTGATACGTGCAAAAATGTGCAAATAATAAAGTAAATGAATTTACCCAATTAGGTGCATATAAAATGATACATCAACACAGTAAATGCGTGAAAAGATAATAAAGGGCATGAGTACTAAAAATCAAATACAACCACTAGTACCCACAATGGACTAAGTGATGAAAAGTAGAATGCAATGAGAAAAAACAAGTCCACAAACATCCGTGTTGGAATGAACTCACTGCATAGGTGTGAGGGAGTAAGGAGTCTATGCAAATAAGGATGATGGTGGGCAACCTTCAGTAGAAGAAACACCCAGGACTGTGCATCTACAAACCAAGGAAAGGGTAGGTACTTCTTACCAGAAGATGTGGACACACACACCAGCGGCACTGAGTCGGAGAAGCATGGAATGGAAACAGGATCTTAAACCGCGGTCTCCAGGAATCCAAACGACACTCATGAGTCTCTCATCCGTCAGATGGTAGCAAGTAGGGTCATAAAAAAGGAAAAAGTACTGGCATCATAACAATGCGTACAATAAAATCGATGTGATCACAAGATAATATGAGCAAGCGCAATGTACAGCGCTGGTAAGCAGTAATCCGCCGCGTTTCGTCCTAAAGGACTTCAACTGGGGTATAAGTTTATCATACCCCAGTTGAAGCCTTTTAGGATGAAACGCATCGGGTTACAGCTTGCCGCTCTGTACATTGTGCTTGTTCATATTATCTTGGGATCACATCGATTTTATCGTACACAGTCTACTAGTGGATGTATTATATTTTTAGTACTCATGCACTTTATTATCTTTTAACGCATTTACTGTGTTGATGTATCATTTTATATGCACCTAATTGGGTATATTCATTTATGTCATTATTTGCACATTTACATATCAGTGTGTAGCACGCAGCCATTACTGTCTAAACTGCTGGCAACAAAAGTGAGTACACCCCTAAGTGAAAATGTCCAAATTGGACCCAATTAGCCGTTTTCCCTCCCCGGTGTCATGTGACTCATTAGTGTTACAAGGTCTCAGGTGTGAATGGGGAGCAGGTGTGTTAAATTTGGTGTTATACTTGTCACTGGAAGTTCAACATGGCACCTCATGGCAAGGAACTCTCTGAGGATCTGAAAAAAAGAATTGTTGCTCTACATAAAGATGGCCTAGGCTATAAGAAGATTGCCAAGACACTGAAACTGAGCTGCAGTATGGTTATCAAGACCATACAGCAGTTTAACAGGACAGGTTCCACTCAGAACAGGCCTCACCATGGTCAACCAAAGAAGTTGAGTGCACGTGCTCAGCGTCATATCCAGAGGTTGTCTTTGGGAAATAGACGTATGAGTGCTGCCAGAATTGCTACAGAGGTTGAAGGGGTGGGGGGTCAGCCTGTCAGTGCTCAGACAATACTCCGCACACTGCATCAAATTGGTCTGCATGGCTGTCGTCCCAGAAGGAAGCCTCTTCTAAAGATGATGCACAAGAAAGTCTGTAAACAGTTTGCTGAAGACAAGCAGACTAAGGACATGAATTACTGGAACCATGTCCTGTGGTCTGATGAGACCAAGATAAACTTATTTGGTTCAGATGGTGACAAGCGTGTGTGGTGACAACTAAGTGAGGAGTACAAAGACAAGTGTGTCTTGCCTACAGTCAAGCATGGTGGTGGGAGTGTCATGGTCTGGGGCTGCCTGAGTGCTGCCGGCACTGGGGAGCTACAGATCATTGAGGGAACCATGAATGCCAACATGTACTGTGACATACTGAAGCAGAGCATGATCCCCTCCCTTCAGAGACTGGGCCGCAGGGCAGTATTCCAACATGATAATGACCACTGCCTTGCTAAAGAAGCTGAGGGTAAAGGTGATGGACTGGCCAAGCATGTCTCCAGACCTAAACCCTATTGAGCATTTGTAGGACATCCTCAAACAGAAGGTGGGGGAGCGCAAGGTCTCTAACATCCACCAGCTCTGTGATGTCATCATGGAGGAGTGGAAGAGGACTCCAGTGACAACCTGTGAAGCTCTGGTGAACTCCATGCAGGCCCGGTGCTACCACTAGGCAAACTAGGCAGCTGCCTAGGGTGCACTGCTGCCTAGGGGCGCCGGGCCACTGGTTTCCCTCCGCGTCTGCATGCTCTGCAGGCTGCAGCATGTAACTAACTCAGTCTCAGGCAGCTGCTCTGTCCAACAGGTAGTATAATTAGAGGCTCAGCGCAGCATTGGAACCAGCGCTAGAGGAAGCAGAGCTGATGCTTCCTGTATAGCGCCGCCTCCTGTCACATGGGCAGAGCAAAGAGGGTGGGGCCAATGGGGCGGTAAAATGAGGTTTCGCCTAGGGTGTCAAAAATCCTTGCACCGGCCCTGACTCCATGCCCAAGCGGGTTAACCACTTAAGGACTAGCATCGTTTTGGATTTTAGGTGTTTACATGTTTAAAACAGTTTTTTTTTGTTAGAAAATTACTTAGAACCCCCAAACATTATATATTGTTCTTTTTTTAACACCCTAGAGAATAAAATGGTGGTCAATGCAATACTTTTTTTTGCACCGTATTTGCGCAGCGGTCTTATAAGCGCACTTTTTTTTGAAAAAATTCACTTTTTTGAATAAAAAAATAAGACAACAGTAAAGTTAACCCAATTTTTTTTATATTGTGAAAGATAAGGTTACGCCAAGTAAATTGATACCCAACATGTCACGCTTCAAAATTGCGCCCGCTCGTGGAATGGCGTCAAACTTTTACCCTTAAAAATCTCCATAGGCGATGTTTAAAAAATTCTACAGGTTGCATGTTTTGCGTTACAGAGGAGGTCTAGAGCTAGAATTATTGCCCTTGCTCTTGGTCGCGGCGACACCTCACATGTGTGGTTTGACCACCGTATATGCGGGCGCTACTCACGTATGCGCTCGCTTCTGCGCATAAAATATATATATATATATATATATATATATATATATATATTTTATATATTCTCCTGTGGCTAGGAGCCTTCAATTTTACAAAGCTGTCAAATTTAAGGCAATTTTCAGAATTTTACATCCTGGGACTTGTAGTTCCCCAGCAGCTGTATCAGTGCCCGTTGCTGGAACTGCAAAACCTTTCCAGGCGGTTTAACATGAATCATCATTTGGCCCAGTGTGCTGCAGCCTCCATCAGACAAATGTGATGTACTTACATGAAGGAAAGGTAATGTGTTATTCATGGATCTCTGCAATAAGCTCGCTGTAGGGGCCCATTTGTGCTCCAGATGTTTGGGGAGAATTCTGGGCCGGGGCCAGCAGAGCGCGTCCTCCTCGAAGAGGTGAGAGACTCTAATGGGGTGAGAGTTGGACAGTAGCGCAGCAATGTTTCTCCGGAATCTTGTTTCCATTATCTGGTTGTTGGGTTTAATCAAATCTTTCCCAGAATAAGAGATAATTATTATCATATTATCGTGTACTGGGCATAAGATGCCCTCTAACTGCCCGGGAGAGAGCCAGCGGGGCCCCAGAAAGGGTTTGGACACTTCTCCAGTCTATTTAAGTAGCGTCGCTAACCAACATTGTGCAGCGAATGGATTTATGCTTGCATGCGGCTGCGGTCGATTAGACGTAACTTTTCTGAATTTCCTCTTCCCGCAGGTTATGAGAGTTCAGCTAAGGCCACTTCATTCTTTAGGAGGATGACTTGTATGATTTTAGAGAGGTTAATAGAATATACTGTAAGAGTGACAATTGAAGTTAGCATACTTACCATCATTTTTGGTTCCAGTCCCCGAGACACTGTCACACATCTCCACCAACAGGCTTGCCAAGTGACCAGTTAGTCTCAGTCCAACCCCACTCACTTGTTGGCAGTTGTAGTTTGGCCTCCCTGCAAGGGCGGCACTGTTCGGGGGCCACCGTGCAGAGAGGGTGGAGGACAAGGAGGAACTTAGGTCCTTCTGAAGCCTTTGTAGATGTCATTAAGGGAGCAGCTGCCTGACTGGACCCTGGAACCTGCTGCCCTGTCCATGTTTGGTGTGGGCAGTGCTAATAAATAGCATTGTCCTCCTCGGGTGGACATGCATTCTGCATAGTGGGTAGGTCAGGGACAGCTTGGTTAGCATAGGTTCTTGTGCAGGAGGGACTGTTGCAGTAGTCTTTCTCATTCAGGGGCTCCATTGCTGGTCTCCCTTCCAGCAGCCTCCTCTGTCGGATGTTGCCAGGTGTCTAGAGTGTGCACAGATATCCCTTGGTGGTTCATTGTGAGTGTTTCGTCGGTCCGGTGTGGTTAAGGTCTTCAGAGTTACATACATAGTTACATAGTAGGTGAGGTTGAAAAAAGACACAAGTCCATCAAGTCCAACCTATGTGTGTGATTATGTGTCAGTATTGCATTGTATATCCCTGTATGTTGCGGTCATTCAGGTGATTATCTAATAGTTTCTTGAAGCTATCAATGCTCCCCGCTGAGACCACCGCCTGTGGAAGGGAATTCCACATCCTTGCCGCTCTTACAGTAAAGAACCCTCTACGTAGTTTAAGGTTAAACCTCTTTTCTTCTAATTGTAATGAGTGGCCACGAGTCTTATTAAACTCTCTTCTGCGAAAAAGTTTTATCCCTATTGTGGGGTCACCAGTACAGTATTTGTAAATTGAAATCATATCCCCTCTCAAGTGTCTCTTCTCCAGAGAGAATAAGTTCAGTGCTCGCAACCTTTCCTCATAACTAAGATCCTCCAGACCCTTTATTAGCTTAGTTGCCCTTCTTTGTACTCGCTCCATTTCCAGTACATCCCTCCTGAGGACTGGTGCCCAGAACTGGACAGCATACTCCAGGTGCGGCCGGACCAGAGTCTTGTAGTGCGGGAGAATTATCGTTTCATCTCTGGAGTTGATCCCCCTTTTAATGCCAATATTCTGTTTGCTTTATTAGCAGCAGCTTGGCATTGCATGCCATTGCTGAGCCTATCATCTACTAGGACCCCCAGGTCCTTTTCCATCCTAGATTCCCTCAGAGGTTCTCCCCCCAGTGTATAGATTGCATTCATATTTTTGCCACCCAAATGCATTATTTTACATTTTCCTACATTGAACCTCATTTGCCATGTAGTCGCCCACCCCATTAATTTGTTCAGGTCTTTTTGCAAGATTTCCACATCCTGCGGAGAAGTTATTGCCCTGCTTAGCTTAGTATCGTCTGCAAATACAGAGATTGAACTGTTTATCCCATCCTCCAGATCGTTTATGAACAAATAAAATAGGATTGGTCCCAGCACAGAACCCTGGGGAACCCCACTACCCACCCCTGACCATTCCGAGTACTCCCCATTTATCACCACCCTCTGAACACGCCCTTGTAGCCAGTTTTCAATCCATGTACTCACCTTATGGTCCATGCCAACGGACCTTATTTTGTACAGTAAACATTTATGGGGAACTGTGTCAAATGCTTTTGCAAAATCCAGATACACCACGTCTACGGGCCTTCCTTTATCTAGATGGCAACTCACCTCCTCATAGAAAGTTAATAGATTGGTTTGGCAAGAACGATTCTTCATGAATCCATGCTGATTACTGCTAATGATACCGTTCTTATTACTAAAATCTTGTATATAGTCCCTTATACAAGAGTTTGAGTTTGTTGTACTTTCTCAGCATTATCACTTCTATACACTTTGCCGCATCAACTCGTGCAAGTTCTCTTTCCCATAGGGAGTAGAGAATCTCACTAACACACTCACTAAAATGGCCCACCCATTCTTCCACTCTAATTAGGGGAGTTGTAAAGTCTCTAGGTTTTTCGTCTTAATGCATTTTATGCATTAAGGTGAAAAACCTTCTGTTTTGCAGCTGCCCCCCAGAGCCCCCCTTTTCCTTACCTGAACCCTTTAGTTCCAGCGACAAGCACAAGCCCAGCAGCTCCAGCCGCTGTCTCGGGTCTGCATTGGATAGATTGATAGCAGCAGGAGCCATTGGTTCTCACTGCTGTCAATCGAAGCCAGTGACACAGGGGGGCGGGGCAGAGTCCTGCTGTCTGTGTCAATGGATGCAGCTCTCCGTGGGGGGAACTCTATGAAGAGGATGAGCCAGGAGTGCAGCCGGGGGACCACAGAAAAGGAGGATCAGATCCGCTATATGCAAAACCCTTGCACAGAACAAGCAAGTATGACATGTTTGTTATTTAAAAAAAATAAATAACCAAGGAACTGGGGTTGGGGGACTGAAGATTCAGATACAATCACTTTGAGCAGGGACCACCTGCTTGGGGATTTTTGTAAGGAATGCCTTATTGAACTCAAATTAGGGCAACACTATGATCCTGGACATAGCCCGGGACACAGCATTATTGGGACTGAGGTCCAAGATGCGGGACAGTCCCAGCAAATCTGGGACAGTTAGCATCTATATGTTTGCAACAGTACCAGAATACAAGTATAAAATCTGTGCTAGGTTTTGATTTGCAGGCTCATGTGGTAAACAGGTTCAAATATCTGCAAATTATGAACTGTATTTGTCAATGCCATTGAAATCAATAGGAGGTGAATCTTGAAAATTGATTATCTCAATTTTCTAAGGGTTGTCAAACAAAGGGCATTGGGGGGTTGGACACTGCTAGGAAGGGGGGATGGGGGTTACATGTACCAAAGTACAATTTATTATTTGAAATACCATTAGGCGGGGAGAAGCTCTTTTAATAGGGATTAAAAGTTCACAGTTCCCTTAAATAACATTCTTAGGGGTTGACTTAAACCTTCTTGTGAAATGGTGCATTTGTATGATGTACTCCAGCAAAAGTGGCATATTTACAAAGAGAAAAAAATCATTTTAATTGCTACTAAATGACATTTCCCAGCTGCTTTGCTAGTAAACAAAGTGGCCGGGATACCCTTCAGCGTCCATACCTGACCTTCATCCTAGATCAGATTGTAAAGAAAGACCCCACAAAAAAACAAATAAACAAGAACAGCTTGGGTTTCCCTCTAATATCCCATACCAGACTCTTCCATACCAAATCATCGATGAGGGTCTGGTATGGATTTTAAAGGGGCTCTGGCCCCCTCTAACAGTACCATCTTAATAACATCATGGGCCCCTGGATAAAGTAATGCACTGGGGCCCCTTCCAGTCTGCATCAGGTGTCCATTTCACAGTGTCCCCTTACATCAGGTTCGCCATCACAGTATCCCCACACATCAGGTGTCCCACTTCTCAGTGTCCCTATAAATTAGGTTCCCCCATCACAGTATCCCCATACATCAGCTGTTCCCCTTCATAGTGTCCCCATACATCAGGTTCCCCCATCACAGTGTCCCCATACATCAGGTGTCCCCTTCACAGTATACCCATAAATATAGGTGTCCCCCTTCACAGTGTCCCCACATATGAGGTGCCCCCTTCAGAGTGCTCCCATACATCAGGTGTCCCCCTTCACAATGCCCCCCATACATCAGGTTCTCCCATCAAAGTGTCCCCATACATCAGGTTCCCCATACATCAAGTTCCCCCATCACAATATCCTCATACATCAGGTGTCCCCCTTCACGGTGCCCCCATACATCACAGGGCCCCCATTCATCACAGTTGTGCCCTCCCCTTCCCCCTTGTACTCACAGAGCACAAATGCTGTTCCCACCTGCAATGAAGACAGCTCCTTTTTCCTCTCACATTCTGAGACTGAGGTCAGTTCTCAGTCTCAGTGTCAACTCTCTTCCTCCCCCTGCAGAAGCCAGCCACTGCTCCTTCTGACAGGAGTGGCAGTGCAATTACTCCTGTCAAAGGAGAGGTGCGTTAGCAGCCAAATCACCAGTGCACCCTGCCCCCCCTCCCTCAACACAGTGCCCTCCCCTTTTCCTGGCCCTGACCATGAGCCTCTCATGCACCTGGGGACCCTGGGCACTGCCCAGGTGTGCCCATTCATTAAGATGGCCCTGCCCTCAAAAAATCCCCACCAGACCCTTATCCGAGCTTTCAACCTGCCAGGCCAGGAAATGGAAGATGGGACGAGCGTACACACTCCTTCCTGAACCATACCAGGAAACATGGCCTCAACATGGGGAGGGTACCTTGCAAGAGGGATTCCTCTGGCAAAGTCCCTTGTCCCCATGTTGATCAGGAAAAGGGCCTCCTCCCCACAATGTGGAGGTCTGCAAATTGGGGCTGATCAGAATCTGGAAACCCCTTTTAGATATTCAGCCTCCCTTGCATGGCTGAGTAAGGAGTACATAGTATTCCTGGTTACTCATTCACAAAGAAAATGGGTCTTGCATGGCTTTTGGGGGACCCAGCGCTTTTTTGTTCTTGTTTTTTTGCATGAGGTCATCTCTAAAATTCATAGCAGACCATCAATGATAATGGGCACTGCTGCAACTTCCCTCCCTCACTCGGAGGTATGCAGCACATGTGCTGCAAAATACTCCTTCAATCTGCTATGAAGAAAATGGAGCGGTCGCTGATTATTCAAAGATTTTCAGCAATCTCAGCGTGAGATGACACTTCCGAACGAACAAACTGCGTTTTTTAACCCTGACATACCCTGAATATTCTCAAGCAACGCCGGGAACTGTCACTTAGAGGAGAATTCAAATAAAATATATCATCGCTGCATAGGACATTTTATAATTAATGTATTGGTCTTGTCTCAGCAGCTTGGTCTCTTCGTTTTTTGGGGGGGGGTTTCGTTTAAATTTAGAAGCTAATTAGTTTTATTTTAGCAGCTTGATTGCCGTACCTCTGAAAAGCGATTTGCGCTCTGGTTGCTTTTCAGAGGCGTTTGACAGGTGACGAAGAGTAGTACAATGTTACTATTAATTTATAAATACTGTATAATAAAAAAAAAATGAAAATTAAAAAAAAAGTGATTACTTTTGTTTTTGTACTGTCAGCAGTCAGTGTCCCTGATCACCACCACACCACTTATAAGATGACACTGTACTGCACTGGTGACAGTATGTAAAAAAAAAAATTGTGAAATTTATTTTCTTTTAATTTATTAATTTTCCCAAAAATTATGACAAAAAATACAACTTCAAAAAACTCACTAGGCCTCTTACTAAACACCTTGGACTGTCCTTGGACTGTCTACTTTCCAAAAAATGACTGCCCATGATCTGATGTTTGCGGTGAAACCTCACATGTGTGGAACGATCGCTGTTTGCGTGCGTGCGGGACCAAACCGCTTGTTCGCCTTTACGCGTAAGCACGGGAGGACAGGGGACGCTTTACTTTTTTTTTTCATTATTATTTTATTTTATTTTTTTAATTTTTACACAGTTTTTTTTTTAATCACATTTATTGCTGTCACAAGAAACGTAAACATCCTTGTGACAGCAATAGGCATGGAACAGGTCATCTTTATGGGGAGATCTGGGGTCCCAAATCCCTCCTTTGCACTTAAAAGCATTCAAAACACCAAGATCAGTGTTTTTGAATGCTTTTGATTTAAAAAAAACGGCGCCGATAGTTTCCGAGTAAACCGGAAGTGATGTCATATCATCGCTTCTGGTTTACTATAGACATGTGTAGAATGAAAAAATGCGTTTTGTTTTGTTTCGATCCGTTATTTACATACATTTGTTTAGTTAAATTAGTTTACTTCCTTTCATTTATTTTCGGAATTCGTTTTGTTTATCCATTTTCAAATCAATTTCAAATAGTTTTCGAATAGTTTTCCAATTTCCAAAAAGAATAAAATAGAATAGAAAATAAAGGAATATATTTCTATTCTTTTCCCTTTATTTTCTATTCTATTTTATTCTCTTTGGAAGTTGGAAAACTATTCGCAAAGTTTTCGAATTTGAAAAGGATTTGAATTCGAAAAGTATTCGAAAACGATTCGAGTTCGAATTTTGTCCGAATTTTTTTTTTCGTTATTTCGGATTCATTTAAATTCGGTACTATTCTAATTCGGAAATTCGGATATATCCGAATTTCCGAATAACGAAAATTTGTCTGAATTTTAATTCGGAACGAAAAGAACTGCACATGTCTAGTTCACTATAACGAACAGCCACTCAAAGCCAATGCACCGGCTGGTTGCTCTGGTCTCTCGGTGGGATGAAAAAGCCAGAGAGAGTCACAGAAGGCGGTGGGAGGGAGGGAGGGCGACCCCTCCCACTGCTTGTAATAGCAGCCGAGCGGCTGGTGAGCCACCTTGGTTGCTATTACAAGAGAGCCGACTGCCTGCTCTAAAAAAATGGTTGCAAAAATGCTGCAGGCATCATACAGGTACGTCGCTGGATGGGAAGTGGTTAACCACTTGCTTACTGGGCAACTAAACCCCCCCTCCTGCCCAGACCAATTTTCAGCTTTTAGCGCTGTCACTCTTTGAATGACAATTGCGCGGTCATACAACACTGTACCCAAATACGTTTTTATCATTATTTTCCCACAAATAGAGCTTTCTTTTGGTGGTATTTGATCACCTCTGCGTTTTTTTTATTTTTTGTTAAGACAGAATAAAAAAAAAATAAATAAATTACATAACCATTTTATATTTTGTTAATACATTTTGCACACAAGTAATTTTTTCTCCTTCATTGATGTACGCTGATGAGGCTGCACTGATGGGCACTGATAAGGCGACACTGATTGGCAGTGATAGGCGAATAGTACCAAATTTAAATGAATCCGAAATAACGAAAAAAAAATTCAGACAAAATTGGAACTCGAATCGTTTTCGAATAATTTTCAAATACTTTTCGAATTCAAATCCTTTTCAAATTCGAAAACTTTTCGAATAGTTTTCAAATTCGAAAACGTTTCAAATTCGAATAGTGGGCACTGATGGGTGGCACTGATGGGCGGCACTGATGGGCATTGATAGGTGGCACTGAAGGGCACAAATAGGTGGCACTGATAGGTGACACTGAAAGCTGGCACTGATGGGTGGCAGTGATGGGCACTGATAAGTGGCAGTGATGGGCACTGATCGGCACAGGTAGGTGACTCTGGTAGGCAGCACTGCTAGGTGGCACTGATGAGGCACTGATTGGCACCACTGGTGGGCATTGATAGGTGGCACTTGTGGGCACTGATTGCTGGCACTTACTCTGGGCACTGATTACTGGCACTTACTGTGGGCACTAATTGCTGGCACTGTCAGGCAGTACTGGTGGGCACAGAGGCTCTTCTTCTTCGGGACCGATGTTCCTTCAACAGCAGCCGGTGATCGGCTTTTTTTTCTTCTCATGCTATCAGCGTGAGAAGAAAAGAAAAGCGATTACCGATCCTCTATTTACATCACGTGATCAGCTGTCATTGGCTGACAGCTGATCAAGTGGTAAGAGGCCGGGATTGACCCCGTACTCGGATCTGTGATCACCCGAGTCTCATTGACTCTGGTGATCACAGGGTGCGCCGCGTGCGCCTTTCAGGGGGGCGTGGCCAGCTTTGAAAGGGGAGGACGTCAATAGACGGCCTCCCGGCAAAGCAGATCCGTGCTGTAGCCGTCATTCGGCTATAGTGTGGAACTGAAGGAGTTAAATACCACCAAAAGAAAGCTATATTTGTGTGAACAAAATAATAAACATTTCATATGTGTACAGTGTAGCATGACCGCGTAATAGTCATTCAAAGTGTGACAGTGCTGAAAGCTGAAAATTGGCCGGGGCAGGAAGGGGGGGGGGAGTGCCCGGTACTGAAGTGGTTAAACATTATCAGGATAACCAAGATATCATCGGTATTGAGGCATTTCTTCCACATGGGAGGTTGGAAACTCTTCTTTCGTCTTTCCCACCATCATTTCTAATTTTCATCTGCTATCGATTTCCATTGCCACAACAAAAAAAAAAAATTAAAAGAATATTGGCCAAGTCTGTCTGCAGGAAGAGAAAAACGATGCAACGTACATTACTATAATTACAACAATTAAATTTTGAGTCTGCGATCATTCCCCTGTGGAGGAACGACGTTTATGCGTTTTACTAAAATTAGCCCAAGACAAAAACTGATGAAGAGATTACAGGCCAGGTGCAAATGATTTGTGGGTTGCAGAAGTGCATCCTGCGTCTTCTTCATGTGGATTTCAAGCCATATTCCGACCGGCCAGTGCACTCTATGGGGACAATGTAAATCAACGGCTTGGCGAGAAACACTTTACTGCGTTGCCCATGAGGCTCAATGCACTGTCTGGCCCAATCGGAAGTGGTGAGGGGTCCTTAGGAGGTCTGGGGAACATCTGCAGGTGTTCTGTTTTTCAGTTGTAGGCTACCTGAAAGCTGTGTAGTGCATTAACGATGATTACAAAATACGGGGGGATATCTATGGCAACAAGCTTCCAAAGAAAAACCTTTCAGTGGCTGAATCTTGAGATGTTGTCCATGGCTATCCAAACAATGACCATGGACAACCAGATCCTAAAGAGGAACTTCAGTCCTCCTACTGCTGGCCATACCCCCCCCACCCCTTACTTGGGTCACCATCTATATTGGTCTGGCCAGGGCTTTTTTTCACAGACAATAGGTGCAGGAACTCCCCTTTTCCGAGTCACCCCTTTTCCCCGCCCTTACCCACCTCTGAGCACCGTCCCTTGGTTCCACCCCCTACCCACCTCCCAGTACCACCCCTTTTAGACAATACAGAACCAAGTACTATTTTGTGATTCCGATGGGGTAAGTGAGGGGCTGGTGACCAACCGCCCCCCCCCCCCTAAAAAATATACCACCAGCTGTCACTGGATAGACTATATTACCAAAAGTATTGGGACGCCTGCCTTTACACACATAAACTTTAATGGCATCCCAGTCTTAGTCCGTAGTGAGGTTAGGCACTGATGTTGGACCAGAAGGCCTGGCTCGCAGTCTCCACTAATTCATTCCAAAGGTGTTCTATCGGGTTGAGCTCAGGACTCTGTGAAGGCCAGTCAAGTTCCTCCACCTCAAACTCGCTCATCCATGTCTCTATGGACCTTGCTTTGTGCACTGGTGCGCAGTCATGTTGGAAGAGGAAGGGGCCATCCCCAAACTGTTCCCACAAAGTTGGGAGCATGAAATTGTCCAAAATGTCTTGGCATGCTGACTCCTTAAGAGTTCCCTTCACTGGAACTAAGGGGCCAAGCCCAACCCCTGAAAAACAACCCCACACCATAATCCCCCCTCCACCAAATTATTTGGACCAGTGCATAAAGCAAGGTCCATAAAGACATAAATGAGGGAGTTTGGGGTGGAGGAACTTGACTGGCCTGCACAGACCTCAACCCGACAGAACACCTTTGGGATAAATTAGAGCAGAGTCTGCGAGCCAGGCCTTCTCGTCCAACATCAGTGCCTGACCTCACAAATGCGCTTCTGGAGGAATGGTCAAACATTCCCATAGAGACATTCCTAAACCTTGTGGACAGCCTTCCCAGAAGAGTTGAAGCTGTTATAGCTGCAAAGGGTGGGCCAACTCAATATTGAACCCTACAGACCAAGACTGGGATGCCACTAAAGTTCATGTGTGTGTGTAAAGGAAGGCGTCACAATACTTTTGACAATATAGTGTATGTACCACACCTGTGGGATCCCTCTAAAAATTGGAAATGACTGTAGTAGACAACGCTACTACAGTGATCTCCTCTAAATTCCGGGTCCCGTGTCGAGCGGCTGCCATTTTGCATTTTGAACACAGATTAAAACATAAGCAGATAAAACTTCAGCTTTATATCTGATAAGAGTTTCAATGATAGAACTCCTGCAATGCTCTTCCTATCATTTTTTCAGTAAGATATAGAAGGGAACATATGGGCACAATGAAGGCAGGTAGCGTTACGGAATAACAGACGCCAGATGAGCGGCATGCTGAGATGACAAGCTGAGATCGGGCCCTTTTCTCTGGGAATGCCCCCCCTTGTAAATGATTCACCCCATCACCAGTCATTGCTGATAGGATCTGACAAAACACCTGTTCCGGTATTCTCACCTGACTCCAATGCTGCCGTTCCGAAGAGTTATGCTGCAGGGAGAGCCAAATCCAAACCTTCCGTCTCCAATTAACATACAATCACACAGCCAAGCTCCGAGCTTTGCCAGACTTTCTTTGTTTCTTTTTTATGAAATTATTTAATTTTGCACTAGGTGTTGTTTGCTAAACTTTTTCTTTGGGGTGAAAACTTGATAGTATTATTTGTAATGATTCTCATTTTTGCACAACACCCTTCCTTCCCCACCTCGGCATCTATTATTAGGCTATACTTATTGCCTGGAAACAAATAATAAAGAACAAATATCAGCCAGTGACTTCTCTTGCCCTTATTTAGATGGAATGGCCTGGCTTTTAGTGGTGTGCTGTTGCTTGGCAACCTCCAAATTGCTCTGTAGATTATTACGACCTTCGCTGGGAGTTTGTGATCTGGATAGTCAGTTATTTTATCAGTGGGATAAACCGGGCTGGCGCAGGCGGGGAAGGAGGAAATCTGACGGCTGTATTCTGTACCGACGCCGTACAGCTGGCATGGAGTGTGGCCTACAACTCCCAGCTGGCCTGCCCTTCACTTCGCTCTTATAGATCCCCACCTCCTATGGGAAATTGAATGGCATTAGGTTGGGTATGGTTACCCAACCTGTATGGGTCGCCTTGACTTTTTGCTGAATACCCACGCAATTGCAGAAAACACAGTCCTGTGGGAATAGGGGTGTCTGAAATACATTTCCAAACCAAAAGGCAAAACCTTTTTTTAGGTTTTGGTGAGAAAAGTTAGAGCGTCTGTCTGTATTTTACTGCTAAGGAAATTAGGCACTTATGGTGCTGGCTATAGTCTTTATCAGATAGAAATAATAGAGCCCTCACTTGACAGCACAAAGATATCACAGCTAGGGGTTGAGCTGTCAACTTTGTCTGAATTTTAGCAGGGGACATGTTTTCCCAACCTAAAGACGTCCTCCTGAACCTCAGATAGGTCCTCCTGGCTCCCAGATTGGTCCTCTGACCCCCAGACAAGACCTCCTGACTCTCAGACTGGTCTCAAGATTCTCAGACAGGTCCTCCTAAATCTCAGACAGGACCGGTCTCTAGATTCTCAGACAGGTCCTCCTAAATCTCAGACAGGTTCCCCTGACTCTCAAACAGATCTCCTGACCTTCAGACAGGTCCTCCTGACTTTCAAGCAGGTCTCCTTAAGCCGCGTACACACGAGCGGAATGTCCGACAGAAAAAGTCAGACGGAAGCTTTTCATCGTCTATTCCGATCGTATGTGTGCTCCATCGGACTTTTTTTTTTTGAAAATTCTGACGGACCTAGAAATAGAACATGTTCTAAATATTTCCGACGGAACCAATTCCTGTCGGGAAAACCGCTCGTCTGTATGCTGTTCCGACGGACCAAAAACAACGCATGCTGTGAAGCAAGTACGAGACGGAAGCTATTGGCTACTGGCTATTGAACCTCCTTTTTCTAGTCCCGTCGTACATGCTGTACGTCACCGTGTTCTGGACGGTCGGAGCTTTGGTCGGACTTTGGGTTGACCGTGTGTAGGCAAGACCGCTTGAATGGAATTCCGTTGGAGTTTCGTCAGAGAAACCTTCGGAGTTTATTCCGACGGCAAAACCGGTCGTGTGTACGCGGCATTACTGTCAGACAGGTCCCCCTGAATCTCAAACAGTTTTACTGACCCTCAGACAGGTCCTCCTAAATCTTAGACAAGTCCACCTCCTGACTCTCAACCAGTTCTCCAGACCCTCAGACAGGTCCCCCTAAATCTTAGACAAGTCCTCCTGACTCTCAAACAGGTCTCCTGGCTATCAAACAGGTAAGCAGAGTGAAAGCAGGTTCACAGGCAAGCTGGGTCAATAACAGAATGCAAAGTAGAACCAGGTCCAAGAGCAAACTGGGTCAGCAACAGGTAAGCAGAGTAACAACAGGTCCAAAGGTCAGCTGTTTCAATAACGAGAAAGCAGAGTAAGCCAGGTCAAGAGTAAGCTGAATCAGCAACAGATAGGTTCAGGTCATGGGATGATAGCTGAAGACTATGCAGCAAATTTCTAACTCAGTCCTGCTCCTTAAATAGGCCTTCTGGCACCAAGGCTGGAATTAGTTGTGAGAGCTCGTTTGAGTTAGCATGTTTGCGCAAAAGTGCATGCACACACTTACGATTACCCTAGATGTGTGAGTCTTATTCAGATCCCTCACTGTGATTGAAATAAGGTGTCAGAACTGAGTCACTGTCAAAACTTCTTCCCCAAAGCAGTATTTAGAAAATGAGATGGGTAGTGCATACTTCTGACTCCACTTTGACCACCAACAATGGTGGATCCTTCAGAATAAGGCCCCTTTAGATGGTGTTGCATTATAAGTGTCTTAGTACAAGGATAAGGAAGGTGAAAACAGTATTTCATTGCAAAAAATTACTATTGTTTACGCTATACGGTGCATATAGCAAATTAGACTTCATTCAGTTGGGGTTCACATCTACTTTAACTAGTTCGGTTAATAGCCAAAGTTCTTATTTCCATTAGTGGAGTTGATAAGAACATCTTGTCGCTCTTTGAATTTTCCCAGAAATGTCTATGAATGCTCAGATTTGGCTGTGGAATTTTGCCAAGGAAACTTTTGTTTTGTGCCTCCGTTGCTGACTTCCATCTGCCAGGCCAGAGCTATTGGTGCTGCGGGTTCATCAATCATCCAGGACCGGGGGCCGATACACGCTCTATACCGTGATTACAATTCTGTCCACGGGGAGCGGCCAATGAAGTCGCACCGGCTGGGTTAATGGAAGCGTCCAGCCCGAGGCGGCATTCCAGGCCCGTGTCCAAATGTTTTGTTTGATTACAGATAAAACCCTGACATCATAAAAAGAAAGGAAACCAATTAAACACAAAGTTTTGGTTCTGACCATAATAAAGAAAGATATAGAAACCCCTCTGGGGGCATATTTATAAAGCAGTGAATGTGACTCTCAGCAAACATTTACTTGCGAGTTATTCGCTGTCATTTACAACACATGCGCCAGAAAGATTCACCTGCGGTGAAAGTTTGAGGAGTGTCAGATTTGTTGTTTTATAAATATACCTTATATGTCCCATTTAAGGCAATAGGTGAATAGTTTTCCAGGTGGTATTTTCTGGAGGTTGCACTTCACTGTTTTCTATAAGAACAAGACTAACTAGGCTTGGAAAAGGCAAATGCCCATCTAGTGCAAACTTTCACCAATTACAACAGTTTTGGTATGGAGAAGCCAAAAGGATAAAACCTTGGGCAAGTGTGAACAATTCTACACCTGGGCAACTGTGACCGATTCAACCCCTGGGCAACCGTGACGATTCTACCCCTGGGCAACTGTGACCGATTCTACCCCTGGGCAACTGTGACCGATTCTACCCCTGGGCAACTGTGATCGATTCTACCCCTGAGCAACTGTGATCGATTCTACCCCTGGGCAACTGTGACCAATTCTACCCCTTGGCAACTGTGACTAATTCTACCCCTGGGCAACTGTGACCAATTCTACCCCTGGGCAACTCTAACCAAACCTTCCCCCTGGGCAATTGTTACAAGTACTACCCCTGGGCAACTCTACACAATTCTACCCCTGGGCAACTGTTATCAGGTCTATCCCTGGGCAACTGTGCCCAATTCTACCCCTGGGTAACTGTGACCAATTATATCCCTGGGCAACTGTGCCCAATTCTACCTCTTGGTAACTGTGAACAATGTTATCCCTGGGCAACTGTTATCAGGTCTACCCCTAGGCAACTGTGACCAATTTTTCGCCTGGACAACTGTGACAAATTGTACCCCAGGGTAACTGTGATCAATTCTATCCCTGGGCAACTCTAGCCAGTCCTACCCCTGGGTAACCGTGACCAATTGTATCCCTGGGCAACTGTGGCCAATTCTATCCCGGGGCAACTGTGCCCAGTCCTATCCCTGGGAAACCGTGACCAATTTCACCCCTGGGTAACTGTGACCAATTAAATCCCTGGGCAACTATGCCCAATTCTACCCCAGGCAACTGTGACCAATTTTACCTTGGGCAACTGTTATCAGTTCTACCCCTGCTCAACTGTGCACAATTCTAGCCCTGGGCAACTGTTATCAGTTCTACCCTCAGGTAACTGTGACCAATACTACCCTAAGGCAACTGTGACCCAATCTAGCCCCAAGCAAATGTGACCTATTCTACTCCCTGTGACCAATTATAAACAGGAAAATGACATATTTTTACCACCTGATCAGCTGTGACCAATACTAATCAAGGGCAACAGTAAACAATTTTAAACCCCCGAAAACTGATTTTACCACTTGATCAGTTGTTGACATTTTTACCTCTAGCAACTGCGACTGACTCTGCCCCCTGACCACTGAGACAAACTGTAAATAATTCTACCCCATGAAACTATGCCCCATGGGCAACTTTGAACATTTCTACTTTCAGATAACGGTAGTCAACTCTACCCCCTGAATAACTGTGATCAACTCTAATCCTGAGCAACCGTGAGCAAATGTGACCAACTCTGTTCACTATGTAACCCTCAAACAACTGTGACTATCTCTGACTGTGAACAATTTTAACCCACGGCAACTGTGATCATCTCAGCCTCCTGAGCAACTGTGAACAATGCTACCCCTGGGGAACTGGGACAAACTCTGTCTACTGGGCAACTATGACCATCTTCTTTCTCTGAGCAACTGTGACTAGTTCTACCCCTAGCTGGGCAACTGCAGCCAATTCTCCTCCCTGATTAATGTGACCAATTTTACCCCTGAATCATGTGACCAATTCTACCCCCTGCATCATGTGACCAATTCTACCCCCTGCGTCATGTGACCAATTCTACCCCCTGCGTCATGTGATAAATTCTACCCCCTGCATCATGTGACCAATTCTACCCCCTGCGTCATGTGACCAATTCTACCCCCTGCGTCATGTGACCAATTCTACCCCCTGCATCATGTGACCAATTCTACCCCCTGTGTCATGTGACCAATTCTACCCCCTGCATCATGTGACCAATTCTACCCCCTGCATCATGTGACCAATTCTACCCCCTGAATCATGTAACCAATTCTACCCCCTGCATCATGTGACCAATTCTACCCCCTGAATCATGTAACCAATTCTACCCCCTGCATCATGTGACCAATTCTACCCCCTGAATCATGTGACCAATTCTACCCCCTGTGTCATGTGACCAATTCTACCCCCTGTGTCATGTGACCAATTCTACCCCCTGAGACATGTGACCAATTTCTCCCTCTGAGCAACTGTGGCCAATTCTACCGCAGGACAACTCTGGTCAATTTTGTCAAATCTGATCAACTTAATCAAGTAATACAACAATGTACCAATATAACTGCAGAAAAGGACACAAAAGAAACTTTTTATATATTTCTATTACTGATTTTGCCACAGCTGGCTATATATGATTGGACTTTTCAAAGTTAGCTTCTAGGGAGACGAGAATTCATTAGGCCCACAGCTATCACATGGTACCTTGGTTAATCACAGCACCCTGTACCATGTGATAGCTGTGAGTCAATCCACAGCACACAATAATAAACCACAGCTGTTATGAATGTAACCCATCCATGACGGTTCAAAACATTGCTGTTACAATGATTATCACTATAACAGCAATCAAAGTGTAGGAAAAAAAACCCGATCACCTCCCAGAACAGTACGGTGTCACTGTGGTGTCAATGAACTACTTTATCGAAAATATGTTAAAAAGGAAAAGAAATGTTAAAACAGAAAAAAAATGTAAAAAATGTTTAAAACCATTGAATAAAAAAAAAATATATTTATTTTTTAACATAGTCACCAGTCAGTATATCTGACCTCTGCCACACCAACCATATGATGACGTTGTACGGCACTGGTGACAGTATGTAAAAAAAAGAACATATTTTATTTCAGTTCTTCATTTTCTCAAAAATTGTGACAAAAAAGTACAACTTCAAAAAAACTCGCAATGCCTTTTACTAAATACCTTTGACTGTTGTCTACTTTACAAAAAGGGGTCATTTGGTGGGTATTTGTACTGCCCTGGCATTTTAGGGCCTCAAAAAATGAGATAGGCCATCAGTACATCAGGACTGATCAATTTTCAAATATAAAGTATCTCACAAAAGTGAGTACACCCCTCACATTTTTGTAAATGTTTTATTATATCTTTTCATGTGACAACACTGAAGAAATGACACTTTGCTACAATGTAAAGTAGTGAGTGTACAGCTTGTATAACTGTGTAAATTTGCTGTCCCCTCAAAGTAACTCAACGCACAGCCATTAATGCTCTAAACCGCTGGCAACGAAAGTGAGTACACCCCTAAGTGAAAATGTCCAAATTGGGCCCAAAGTGTCAATATTTTGTGTGGCCACCATTATTTTCCAGCACTGCCTTAACCCTCTTGGGCATGGAGTTCACCAGAGCTTCACAGGTTACCACTGGAGTCCTCTTCTACTCCTCCATGATGACATCACAGAGCTGGTGGATGTTAGAGACCTTGCGCTCCTCCACCTTCTGTTTGAGGATGTCCCACAGATGCTCAATAGGGTTTAGGTCCGGAGACATGCTTGGCCAGTCCATCACCTTTACCCTCAGCTTCTTTAGCAAGGCAGTGGTCATCTTGGAGGTGTGTTTGGGGTCATTATCATGTTGGAATACTGCCCTGTGGCCCAGTCTCCGAAGGGAGGGGATCATGCTCTGCTTCAGTATGTCACAGTACATGTTGGCTTTCATGGTTCCCTCAATGAACTGTAGCTCCCCAGTGTCGGCAGCACTCATGCAGCCCCAGACCATGACACTCCCACCACCATGCTTGACTGTAGACAAGACACACTTGTCTTTGTACTCCTCACCTGGTTGCCGCCACACACACTTGTCACCATCTGAACCAAATAAGTTTATCTTGGTCTCATCAGACCACAGGATATGGTTCCAGTAATCCATGTCCTTAGTCTGCTTGTCTTCAGCAAACTGTTTGCAGGCTTTCTTGTGCATCATCTTTAGAAGAGGCTTCCTTCTGGAATGACAGCCATGCAGACCAATTTGATGCAGTGTGCGGCGTATGGTCTGAGCACTGACAGGCTGACCCCCCACCCCTTCAACCTCAGCAGCAGTGCTGGCAGCTCTCATACGTCTATTTCCCAAAGACAACCTCTGGATATGACGCTGAGCACCTGCACTCAACTTCTTTGGTGGACCATGGCGAGGCCTGTTCTGAGTGGAACCTGTCCTGTTAAACCGCTGTATGGTCTTGGCCACTGTGCTGCAGCTCAGTTTCAGGGTCTTGGCAATCTTCTTATAGCCTAGGCCATCTTCATGTAGAGCAACAATTCTTTTTTTCAGATCCTCAGAGAGTTCTTTGCCATCTGGTTCCATGTTGAACTTCCAGTGACCAGTATGAGAGAGTGAGAGCGATAACACCTGTAGTAAGGTCCCAGGCCTCCTTTGATTTGAGAACTTCCAGGGCCAGGGACAGCTGACATCCTTCTGTATGTAGTGGGTTGTGAGGCATGGTGGGTGTATAGTTGTTAAAGTTATCGGGCGCCAGACACTTCTTGGATGCAAAAGAAAGTTTATTTCTCTTAACAAACCTTTTTTTTGGGGGAGAGAGGGTTAGGGTCAGGACACCCTTAGGTAGTTGCAAGATTAATTGGCAGACTCCAAGACTTCAATAGGAGGACAGCCATGCAGGGAAAGGCATCCAGCAAGAGTAGGAATGCTGTCTCCTATGGCAGTCTTTAACAGTTCCAAACATAAAGCTTAACAGTTCCTTCACTTTCACTACAATCACTCCTTGTAGTTCTTCAGCCCATTGAGCTCCCAGTCTCTCACTTGACCCTCTGATTCACTGACACTGAATCCCTTGAGCTCCTCCAATCTTCACGGTTGTATCTTCCTCAAGCGTCACCCCCGCTTCTCTGCTGGGTCCCTAGCTTGGCACTCTAGATATCTCTCAAGCTTCACCCCACTGGCCTGCTCGGTCCCTGGCTTGACACACAAGGCTGCTCTGCAAGCGTCACCTCCGCTGGTTGGGTCTCTGGCTTGATTCCCACTGAAGTTTCCCGATTCCTCTCTGTCCCCGGTTGGCGAGAATACTGCCCCGGTACTTGCCTCAGTTACTCACTGTGGTCCCTGGTAATTAAGCGGATAGTCCCTTACTGGTGACAGCTTCCCCTTTACCTCTGACCACGACAGGTTCTCCAGCCGACAGAACCGTCACTTTTGGTTGGACTGCAAACTGCAATCCCAACCCTGCACTGCTCTCTTGCTTCTGAATAGGCCCTCAGACAGCCTAGCAGCCAGATGTGCCCGGGATAGGCCCCATTTCTAGCCTAGCAACCCGGGCAATACAACACACGTCCACCCAGACAGACGTCCAGGTGGCACAGAACATAGATCACCTGAGCTGACAGGCACCCGAATATATAGGCTCTCCCAGCAGGCCAAGGGATTCATGAAAACCCCTGCCCATTGGCTGAAATACCCTATATACCTATAATCTGACCTTGCATTGCCCTTCTCGTATCTAGTACCAAAAAATACCCGGCCACCTAGTGATAGAAGAGAAAAGTGCAACAAGGCCAAACTTAGGGAGAAATCAACAGATCTCTAGCAATCAACCAAGATAACTACTCCTGGCAAGTAAATTTGAGAGCGCTCCCTGACTAAACTCCAGGGTGCTACACACCAAATTCAACACACCTGCTCCCCATTCACACCTGAGATCTTGTAACACTAACGAGTCACATGACACCGGGGAGGGAAAATGGCTAATTGGGCCCAATTTGGACATTTTCACTTAGGGGTATACTCACTTTTGTTGCCAGCGGTTTAGCTGTACACTCACTACTTTGCATTGTAGCAAAGTGTCATTTCTTCAGTGTTGTCACATGAAAAGATAGAAGAAAATATTTATAAAAATGTGAGGGGTGTACTTACTATTGTGAGATACTGTATATCCCATATTTGTCGACTTCATAATTTCCACATAAACCAATTCAAGTGGTTATAAGGCTAAAGGTTTTTTACCTTCATGTATTCTATGCATGAAGGTAAAAAACCTTTTGTGTACAGCTCCCCCCCCCCCCACAGCTCCCCTAATACTCCCCGGAACCCCCTCTCGATCCAGCGGTGTGCACAAGAGCCTCAGCTGTCCCGGGACTGTCTCTCTGCTCATTGGCTGAGACAGCATAGGGAGCCATTGGCTCCCACTGCTGTCAATCGCAGCCAGTGAGCCAATAAGGAGAGTGGGGCCGCATGCAGCAGGGCTCGGGAGCAAGCACGCACCAGTGCCCCCATAGCAAGTGGCTTGCTGTTGGGGGAACTGGTCAAGGGGGAGAAGCCAGGAGCACCAGCCGGGGAGCCGAGAAGAAGAGGTTTAGGGTTGCTCTGTGCAAAATTTTTACACAGAGCAGGTAAGTATAACATGTTTGATTGATATATATATATATTTTTTTTTTAAAAGCCAAACCTTTAATACCAACACAAGAAAAAGACAGTGCAACCTGCCCTAGTGTAATCCAGTTCATTGGAAGAGGCTAAAAAAAAATAACCAAATGGATTTCCATGGTTCTATAAAAGTAAAGCATGTCTCGATAATTCCTGTCCCTCCTCGATGGCCACTCTAGGGTCCGGGTGGTAAACACCTCCAATGAGGCCAGCTGAGGCCAGTCAGACATGCCGGCTGGTCGATTGGTTCTCCCGGTGTGATGAGAGACCCGATCTGAGCGGTAGAAGGCAGCTGGAGAGGGGGGAGGTCCCCTCCCGCTGCCTGGGATAACGGCTGAGTGACTGCTGAGCCAAATCAGCCATTATCACCAGATAGCTGACCGACAGCTCTAAAAAAATGGTACCGAGACATCTACTTGATGTACAGGTACGTTGATTTGCAGGAAGTGGTTAACATACAATATATTGTCAAAAGTATTGGGACACCTGCCTTTACACACACATGAACTTTAATGGCGTCTTAGACCGTAGAAATGTTTGACCATTTTTCCAGAAGTGCATTTGTGAGGTCAGACACTGATATTGGGCGAGAGGGCCTGGCTCACAGTCTGCACTCTAATTCATCCCAAAGGTGTTCTATCGGGTTGAGGTCAAGACTCTGTGCAGGCCAGTCAAGTTCCTCCACCCCAAACTCGCTCATCCATGTCTCTATGGACCTTGCTTTGTGCACTGGTGAGCAGTCATGTTGGAACAGGAAGGGGCCATCCTCAAACTGTTCCCACAAAGTTGGGAGCATGAAATTGTCCAAAATGTCTTGGTATGCTGACGCCTTAAGAGTTCCCTTCACTGGAACTAAGAGGCCAAGCCCAACCCCTGAAAAACAACCCCACACCATAATCTCCCTTCCACCAAATGATTTGCACCAGTGCACAAAGCAAGGTCCATAAAGACATGGATGAGCGAGTTTGGGGTGGCTGACCTCAACCTGATAGAACACCTTTGAGATCAATTAGAACGGAGACTGGGACCCAGGCCTTCTCGTCCAACATAAATGCCTGACCTCACAAATGCTCTTCTGGAAGAATGGTCAACCATTCCCATAGACACACTCCTAAACCTTGTGGACAGCCTTCCCAGAAGAGTTGAAGCTGTTATAGCTGCAAAGGGTGGGCCAACTCGATATTGAACCCTACGGACTAAGACTGGGATGTCATTACAGTTCATGTGTGTGTAAAGGCAGGCGTCCCAACGTTTGACAATATGGTGTATATATAAAAAACTGCATAGATATTTATTCATCAGAAGTGCTGGTACATTCATTCTGTACAAATGGGGTAAAAGTGGTTGGGGAAAATACTGCATTACGGCCACTAAATGGCGCTGAGGATCATACCTATTTTCTAAGATTCTCAGCTCCATCTAGTGGCCATATAGCTGTATTTTCCTGAACCACTCTATTTTCATGCATAAATGACATTCGGCCTGGAGAAGGAATGGAAGGAGAACATTCGATTTTCCCTCCATCCCATTGAAGGTCCCCTTATAATATCAGAGTCCTCCCCTCCATCACATCAGAGGTCTCCATATGACTTTAGAGGGGTCAATATAATATCAGAGTCTTCCCTTTATCACTTTAAAGCCCCCCCTTCCAACACATCAGAGGTTCCCATATCACATCAGAGCCCCCCTTCCATCACATCAGAGCCCCCCCCCCCTCCATCACATCAGAGCCCCCCCCCTCCATCACATCAGAGCCCTCCCCTCCATCACATCAGAGGTTCCCATATCACATCAGAGCCCCCCTTCCATCACATCAGAGCCCCCCCCTCCATCACATCAGAGAGCCCCCCTCCATCACATCAGAGGTTCCCATATCACATCAGAGCCCACCCCTCCATCACATCAGAGCCCTCCCCTCCATCACATCAGAGGTTCCCATATCACATCAGAGCCCCCCTCCATCACATCAGAGGTTCCCATATCACATCAGAGCCCTCCCCCCATCACATCAGAGGTTCCCATATCACATCAGAGCCCTCCCCCCATCACATCAGAGGTTCCCATATTACATCAGAGCCCCCCCTCCATCACATCAGAGGTTCCCATATCACATCAGAGCCCCCCTCCATTACATCAGAGGTTCCCATATCACATCAGAGCCCCCCCTCCATCACATCAGAGCCCCCCCCTCCATCACATCAGAGGTTCCCATATCACATCAGAGCCCCCCCTCCATCACATCAGAGCCCCCCCTCCATCACATCAGAGGTTCAGACTGGGATGCCATTAAAGTTCATGTGCGTGTAAAGGCAAGTGTCCCAATACTTTTGACTATATAGTGTATATTTACATATTTAACATTGAAAAAAAAACACAATATTAAAAAAAAAAATTATAATTTGTAAATAACTTTTCAATGCTTTGTACCATTGCTGACAGTTGAAGTGTAAACAGAACAGTTGCGGTAGGTATCGGTAATTGATATTGGCGATTTACTAAAAACAAATGATCGGTACTCGTACCCGCTGTAAAAAGAAAATGGTATCAGTACATCCCTAGTTATAACTGTTCCTGCGTTACACGAAACTATAAAGAGGAAACGTTGGGCTGTGTGTTTATCTTCAAACATTCACCCATCATCCTTCTAATTTCATATCAAGCTTTGCCAAGCCCAATAACAGAGACTGAAAACTGCTTTTCTTCTATTCCTTTGATGGTCCGAACCGGCAATGTGAAACCACCAACCGACTTCCCTTTAATGTCGTCTTTTCATTCCCATGCTCGGGCCAAATAACTAAGCACCTTGTTTACACACCGCGCCACTTCTCCGGTTAATGGCGGCCCATGGGGAGCGCGCACGCACACCGCTCATCGCACGCTGTGTGTTTGAACGAAATAACCGTGTATGGCTTCTCTTAATCATCACTCGACCCAAATACAGCCAGTTTGCGGCTCCCCGCCACCAGAAGGCCGAATTCTGCGCAGCTTGGATACCGCCGACCCCCCCCCCGAACGTCATAATCTGTAATCACCTCTACGCCGAGCGTTTGCTGTGCAGTCTTGATTTTGAAGGACAGGACACCCCCAACCCAATCCCGCCGTTACCCCAGGACGACGGAGGGACGCGCGCCTGAAAATTAGCCGGCGCGGTCTCAGCGGATAAAGGGTTAATAACAACCAATAAAGGCGGCGTTCCAGCCAGGATGATGAATACGCTCCCATTTCACCGCAACGCTCACAAGCTCCTTCCATCTACAAAACTGTAATTTAAAACACACGTCTCCGAGAGCCGGATATACATCTCGTGTTCTAGATAAATGTACGGGGGAAGAATCGCCACTTCGATTACCCCGAGACCGACGGGAACCTTTTCCTAATGTCAGCTTATGCATATATATATTATTATTACTATATTATACAGGTTTTATATAGCGCCAACCGTTTGCGCAGCGCTTAACAAAATGAAGGCAGACATTACAGTTACATTACAATTTGGTACAAGAGGAATCAGAGGGCCCTGCTCGCTAGAGCTTACAATCTAGGGGATATATACAGTATATATAGATATATCTATATATATATATATATATAGATATATCTATATATCTATATATATCTATCTATAGATAGATAGATATATAGATAGATATATTTATATCTATAGATAGATATATATCTCTATCTATCTATCTATCTATCTATCTATCTATCTATCTATCTATCTATCTATCTATCTATCTATCTATCTATCTATCTATCTTCTCTCTTTCTCTACTCTCCTCTCTTCTCTCTCTCTTTCTATCTCCCACTCTGTCTCTCTCCTCTCCTCTCTTTCTCTCCTCCTCTCTCTCTTTCTATGTATCTTCCTCACTCTCTATCTATCTATCTATCTATCTATCTATCTATCTATCTATCTATCTATCTATCTATCTATCTATCTATCTATCTATCTATCTATCTATCTATCTATCTATCTATATCTATAGATAGATAGATATCTATATCTATCTATAGATATAGATATAGATATAGATATAAATATATATATATATATATATATATATATATTCAGCCGCCAGACAATTAGAAATACCGCCTCCAGCCCTTTGAAACATAAATGAGAGGAAGCAATGCTCTGCAGATCTCTAGGGAGTTCGCATAGGGAATATTCTGCAGAAAATAATAACATGTATCTGTTAGGATGGAGATGGAGTGATGTTCTGCAGATCCCTAAAGAGATCAGTGATTAAATAATGTGCAGAATATATCAATATGAATCTATCGGGATATAGATGTGGATCGTGATGAAGCAATGTTCTGCAGATTTTTCAAGAACAAATGACGCAACGATCTGCGGAATATATCAATATGGATCCGTCAAGATGTATATGGGAGTAATGTTCTGCGGACCTCTAGAGAGAGGTCATATAGGGAATAATCTGCAGAATTATATTAATATGTATCTGTCAGCTGGGGACGGGGCTGAGTAATGTTCTGCAGGACTCTAGAGAGGGCAGTGATGGAATAATGTGCAGAACAATCAATATGAATCTATCAGGATGAAGATGTGAAGAAGCAATGTTCTGCAGATCTATAGAGAGGCCAGTGATAGAATAATCTGCAGAATACTGTATAGTAATATGTATCTGTCAGGGTGGAGATGAGATGAAGTAATGTTCTGCAGATCTCTAGAGAGGTCACAGAAGAGGTCACAGAAGGAATAATCTGCAGAATATATCAATATGATTGTGGCAGGAGGGAGCCATGTTCTTCAGATCTCTACAGAGGTCACAGAAGGAATAATCTGCAGATTACATCGATATGTATCTGTCAGTAGGGGATGGGACAGAGAAATGCTCTGCAGTTCTCTAGAGCGATCAGTGATGAAATAATCTGCAGAACAATCAATAAGAATATATCAGGATGTAAGTGTGAAGAGGCAATGTTCTGCAGATCTCTAGACAGGTCAGTGATGGAATAATCTGCAGAATACCATATATTAATGTCAGGGTGGAGATGACATAGAGGAATGTTCTGCAGATCTCTAGATTGTAGAAGGAATAATCTGCAGGATATATTATTATGTATCTGTCAGTAGGAGATGGGACAGGGCAACGTTCTGCAGACCTCTAGAGAGGTCAGTGACGGAATAATCTGCAGAATACCATATATTAATGTCAGGGTGGAGATGACATAGAGCAATGTTCTGCAGTTCTGCAGATCTCTAGATTGTAGAAGGAATAATATGCAGAATATATTATTATGTATCTGTCAGTAGTGTATGGGACTGAGCAATGTTCTGCAGATCTCTAGGAAGGTCAATATTCTGCAGAATATATCAATATCTATCTGTAAGAATGTAGATGGGTCAGAGCAATGTTCTGCAGATCTCAGGATCACAGGTCACAGAAGGAATAATCTGCAGAGTATATCAATATGATTCTGTTAGGATATAGATGGGATGAAGCAATGTTCTGCAGATTTCTAGAGAGGTCAACGATGGAATGATCTGCAGAATATACCAGCATGTATGTATCTGTAGGTAAGGGATGGGACAGAGCAATGTTCTGCAGATCTCTAGAGGGGTGAGATATAAAAAACATCTGCAGAATTTATTAATATGTATCTGTCAGTAGGAGATGGGAGGGAGTAATGTTCTGCAGATCTCCAGAAAGGTCAGAGATGGAATAATCTGCACAATATATATTAATATGTATTTGCCAGGAGGGAGATGGGATGGAGCAATGTTCTGCAGAACTCTAGAGAAGTCAGAGATGGAATGATCTGCAGAATAAATCAATATGTATCTTTCAGGCGGTAAATGGGACGGAGCAATGTTCTGCAGATCTCTAGTCACACAAGGAATAATCTGCAGAATATATTATTATGCATCTGTCAGGAGGGAGATGGGATGGAGCGATGTTCTGCAGATCTCTAGTGGGGTCAATTATGGAATAATCTGCAGAACATATCAATATGTGTCTGTCAGGAGGGAAATGGGATGGAGCGATGTTCTGCAGATCTCTAAAACAGTCAATGATGGAATAATCTGCAGAATATACTACTATGTATCAGTTAGGGATGGAGCGATGTTCTGCACTCATACATTGGTCAATACTGGAATAATAAATAGGGGACAATAATAAAGTTGTCACGTTTCGTCTTTTATACCCAGAATAGAGTTAATAAAACAGGAAATCCGCCTTCCTGATATTTTCGGTATTTTATGTCAGGTATTTGCCCGCCTCCATCGCACTCTTCTCGCGGCGCCGGCTCCCGTTGCGCTTCGACTTGTAATTTTGGAGGGGATTTCCATCCCTTCTATTGTCACCTCTGACAGTTGCTGATTACGGCTTTGTGACATCTCAGGTTATAATACACCTGGGGGGGGGCGGGGACCGCGGCGTTCTGTTGGGTTCTGTACGGTGCTTTGCTGTCCC
Source organism: Aquarana catesbeiana (assembly GCF_042186555.1). Lineage (NCBI taxonomy): Eukaryota > Metazoa > Chordata > Amphibia > Anura > Ranidae > Aquarana > Aquarana catesbeiana. The sequence continues at coordinate 26,252,331 of NC_133336.1, read as the reverse complement.
ATTCTATAAATGGAGGTACAGCTGCGCCATTAAGTCAGGATGGCGGCACACTAGGAATCGTCAAGCTTCGTGTGACAGAGCAGGCAGTAATTACCTCGCCGTTTCACGCCGCAGTGAGCCTTTATTGAGAACATTCAACGAGACGCACCGGGACGGAAATCGCACCGCAGTCGGGTTCTGTCAAAGTGAACGTGGAGCTGTCCCCCCCACCCCACCCCCGCTGACATCACTTATCACAACAAAACGGGGGAGAGGACCCCCTAGTGACACCAACTAATCCACAATTCTGTCTGAGCAGATTTTTAGTTGTCATTCACCAATCTCTACAAACTGGTGGAAAAACACCGGCGTCCGTCATGGCGTCCAGAGTCATAGATAAGGGGGTACTACCAGTCCTCTTTTATGGGGTCAGCAGGGGAGGGGGTCCAGGCAGCAGAGTAAATTGGATGTGGGTAAGGAGGAGAGTGATCAGTAAGGCAGGGGGGCAATTACTGGAACCGATCCCCTGTGTGGGTCTCTCTGCAGCAGCTGAAAGCTGGCCTCTTCTCCTCTCCCTCACGTTGACTTCCAGCTGCTGCAAGGAGAACCATACAGGGGATCGATTGTAGTAATCCCCCCCCCCCATACCACACCGATCACCCTCTCTGTGCACTATACATTTCCCCCTGCTGCCCAGGCCTCCCTGTGTGCCCCCACCCCCCCTGCAGCACTGCGGGCTTCCCTCCTCTTCTTCCCGACAGCAGCTGCAAGCACACAATGGGATCCCTCAAGATTGAGAGTGGGAGAAGGGTTAGGTCAATTTGTCGTATTTACCAGCCCCTCCCTTTCCTGAATGAACACAATGAGTAATCAGTACGGATCACTCACATGTCTGTATGGGGCCCCCCGTGTCGTGTTGTCTGTATGGGGCCCCCCGTGTCAGGTTGTCTGTATGGGGCCCATGTCAGGTTGTCTGTATGAGGCCCTGTGTCAGGTTGTCTGTATGGAGCCCTTATCAGGTAGTCTGTATGGGGCCAAATGTCAGGTTGTATGTATGGGGACCCCCGTGTCAGGATGTCTGTATGGGGCCCTGTGTCAGGTTTTCTGTATGGAGCCCTTATCAGGTAGTCTGTATGGGGCCAAATGTCAGGTTGTATATATGGGGACCCCCGTGTCAGGATGTCTGTATGGGGCCCTGTGTCAGGTTGTCTGTATGGAGCCCCTTATCAGGTTGTCTGTATGGGGCCCGTGTCAGGTTGTCTGTATGAGGCCCTGTGTCAGGTTGTCTGTATGGAGCCCTTATCAGGTTGTCTGTATGGGGCCCGTGTCAGGTTGTATGGAGCCCCATGTCAGGTTGTCTGTATGGGGCCCTGTTTCAGGTTGTCTGTATGGGGCCCCATGTCAGGTTGTCTGTATGGGGCCCTGTTTCAGGTTGTCTGTATGGGGCCCCATGTCAGGTTGTCTGTATGGGGCCCTGTTTCAGGTTGTCTGTATGGGGCCCCATGTCAGGTTGTCTGTATGGAGCCCTTATCAGGTTGTCTGTATGAGGCTCCGTGTCAGGTTGTCTGTATGGGGCCCCGTGTCAGGTTGTCTGTATGGAGCCCCGTGTCAGGTTGTCTGTATGGAGCCCTGTTTCAGGTTGTCTGTATGGGGCCCCATGTCAGGTTGTCTGTATGGGGCCCTGTTTCAGGTTGTCTGTATGGGGCCCCATGTCAGGTTGTCTGTATGGAGCCCTTATCAGGTTGTCTGTATGAGGCTCCGTGTCAGGTTGTCTGTATGGGGCCCCGTGTCAGGTTGTCTGTATGGAGCCCCGTGTCAGGTTGTCTGTATGGAGCCCTGTGTCAGGTTGTCTGTATGGAGCCCTGTGTCAGGTTGTCTGTATGGGGCCCTTGTCAGGTTGTCTGTATGGAGCCCCGTGTCAGGTTGTCTGTATGGAGCCCTTGTCAGGTTGTCTATATGGGGCCCTGTGTCAGGTTGTCTGTATGGAGCCCTTGTCAGGTTGTCTATATGGGGCCCTGTGTCAGGTTGTCTGTATGGAGCCCTTATCAGGTTGTCTGTATGAGGCTCCGTGTCAGGTTGTCTGTATGGGGCCCCGTGTCAGGTTGTCTGTATTGGGCCCTTGTCATGTTGTCTGTATGGAGCCCTTGTCAGGTTGTCTGTATGGAGCCCTGTGTCAGGTTGTCTGTATGGAGCCCTTGTCAGGTTGTCTATATGGGGCCCTGTGTCAGGTTGTTTGTATGGAGCCCTGTGTCAGGTTGCCTGTATGGAGCCCGTATTAGGTTGTCTGTATGGGGCCCGTGTCAGGTTGTCTGTTCGGGGCCTGGTGTCAGGTTGTCTGTTCGGGGCCCCGTGTCAGGTTGTCTGTATGGAGCCCCGTGTCAGGTTGCCTGTATGGGGCCCGTATCAGGTTGTCTGTATGGGGCCATTGTCAGGTTGCCTGTTCGGGGCCCCGTGTCAGATTGTCTGTATGGGGCCCTGTGTCAGGTTGCCTGTATGGGGCCCGGTGGTTTCTAACAGCAGCCCTGATGGTGTCACAAACCTTCCTTCACTGTCCCTGTATGAAGACCGACCGAAATACGCTACTTGTGAACTGTAGGAATCCTCGCAGCAGATGAAATAACAAAGTAACCAGGTTTGCCTTTTGATGTCCTGGCATTCATGAGGTCTCAAAAATGCAGATGAAACGCCTGCTTTTAACACTAGTGTAAGCTTAGCCTTACTGGAACACCTCCTGGGCAGTACTGGTGGAGGGGCGGCATACAACAGTCATCCTCCTCTTGTGAAGTACAGTACTTTGTAGGGTGGCAGGAGAGTGTTAATAGTCCCCAGGCCAATTCTGGCATTTCTCTCCTACATGTAAAAATCATCATTTGTTTGCTAGAAAATGACACCAGACATAATATATATTTAAAGCAGAGGCCCATATGGTGGGTGTTGCAATTTTGTATGCTTTTTATGCCCTGTGCTTTTTTACACAATGCAAGCAGAACATGGCTGGTGAAAGGGCCCGATGGGGGGTTTGTTGTTCATGGCTTCCTGAAAACATCACAGCAACCTGCCTCAGTACTCCACTCAAGAGTGCTCAGTCCTGAAGCAAGAGTTATCAAAATTCCCTGATGGGTCAGCCTGGAGGGTTTGGCATGTTTGCATGCAGGCCGCCGTAGGTAATGCCCATATGTGATTGACGGATTTTAAATCCAATAAATGAAGGGGGCGGGCCAGGGACAGTTAGGCTGGGGTGCAACGTCCATGGGTGCTCAACCTGTAGCCCTCAAGCTGCTGTGGAACTACCTCATGCTTCTGCCTTTGGGAGTCATGCTTGTAACTGTCAGCCTTGCAATGCCTCATGTGACTTGTAGTTTCACAACAGGTGGAGGGCCACAGGTTGAGCACCCATGCTAGATGATGCTGGATGCAGGGGCGGATCCAGGGGGGGGGGGCAAAGGGGCAATTGCCCCCTCCGAGAAATGCAGGTGAGAGCAGGGTGTGTGAGAGAGCCGCCGGGCGGCTCCGTGAGTGAAAGAGGAGCCGGGCGGCTTCGTGACTGAGAGAGCCGCTGGGCGGCTCGGTGACTGAAGGAGCCGCTGGGCGGCTCGGTGACTGAGGGAGCCGCTGGTCGGCTCGGTGACTGAGGGAGCCGCTGGGCGGCTCGGTGACTGAGGGAGCCGCTGGGCGGCTCGGTGACTGAGGGAGCCGCTGGGCGGCTCGGTGACTGAGGGAGCCGCTGGGCGGCTCGGTGACTGAGGGAGCCGCTGGGCGGCTCGGTGACTGAGAGAGCCGCTGGGCGGCTCGGTGACTGAGGGAGCCGCTGGGCGGCTCGGTGACTGAGGGAGCCGCTGGGCGGTTCGGTGACTGAGAGAGCCGCTGGGCGGCTCGGTGACTGAGGGAGCCGCTGGGCGGCTCCGTAAGTGAGGGAGCCGCCGGGCGGCTCCATAGGCGAGAGAGAGCCGCCGCTCAATGTGTTTGTGGGCGGGCTGCTGCCTGCTGGCCAATCAGGGAGCCGGCGGGCGGGGGAGCAGAGAGATGACATCATCTCTCACCGCCTGGTGCCCGCCCTGCATCCCTGCAGTTCAACTTCCCCCCCTCCATGCAGGTAGCTGCGGCAGCAGAGAGATTACATCATCTCTCTGCTGCCTGTCTCTGGGACACAAGAGACCACCTTAGCAGGTGGCAAGTGACAGGCGACGTGGCAAGTGACAATCCGCAACATGTGGCAGGCGACGTGGCAAGTGACAATCCGCAACGTGGCAAGTGACAATCTGCATCTGGTGACAGGCGACGTGGCAAGTGACAATCTGCATCTGGTGACAGGTGACGTGGCAAGTGACAATCCGCAACATGTGGCAGGCGACGTGGCAAGTGACATGGCAAGTGACAATCCGCAACGTGGCAGGCGACGTGGCAAGTGACAATCTGCATCTGGTGACAGGCGATGTGGCAAGTGACAATCCGCAACGTGGCAGGCGACGTGGCAAGTGACATGGCAAGTGACAATCTGCACAGTGGCAGGCGACGTGGCAAGTGAGATGGCAAATGACAATCTGCAACGTGGCAGGCGACGTGGCAAGTGACAATCTGCATCTGGTGACAGGCGACGTGGCAAGTGACAATCTGCATCTAGTGACAGGTGACGTGGCAAGTGACACACTCGGGGCTCCCACTGATTCTGCATTATGGTGAGTTAAACTATTTAATTTTTTATAACAATGTAATTATAGTAATAATGCGCTTCAATCATCCTGACACCATAACAACCATGGTGCCATGATGATTGAAGTGCCAACACCAGCCATTTCCCCGATAAATGTACCCCAAAAAAATATATTTTCTGGCAGTGCCCCTCCCGAGACTAGACTCTGGATCCGCCCCTGGCTGGATGTCCTCCAGCCGGGAAATGAGGTGGGCTCTATCTGACTTGCTGCGGCTTCTAATGCACATTGTTAGAAGCTCACAGTGTGCAGTGAAATCTGAATAAGCCACTTCAGTCCAGGAGAGGAGCCGGTACGACTGTGAAAGACTGAGAGGGAGACCAGAGCCTGGAGATCAGATTTAACATGGGTTCTTATTGGAGAGTCGCAATGAGTTGCAATCTCCGGAGATTCTGGTACTCTTTGGCTTACTATTCTCCCCATTCGGTCACTTTTTCTTTACCCCACCTTGTACAATTCCCTGTTATATTCAGCCCAAAGCGTAAGCAGAAATATTAACCGTCATCGTCATGACCAGCGCTAACTAATGTCCTCCTGGCTAGGAGCCATCCATCCAACTCCTGGCTGGGAGCCATCCAAGGTTAAGAAGCTCCATCGGTGTCACCAATCCCATCCTATATGAATATGTATTTTTATCAGCGTGTCACAATGGCCTGGGTGAGGCTTTTCCTGGCCGCTCAGACTACACAACCCTCAGGAAGTGGAGAGTCCCCCCCCAAAGGGCCGGGTCTAGGCTGCGGAGAATTCTGGAATATCCCTTATAGAGTTCATCCTTGTCTTCCTGCCCGTCCCCTCTCCGGCTCTGTCCACCTCGGGGCGTCCGAGGCTCCCCGGGGAGGGCAGGAAAACACATTGCACTTTGATAAGGAGATTTCTTGTAGATGCAACTGTCTTCTAATATTCAAACAATGACAGAATGGAGATGACATCAGGACAACAGCGCGGGGAGTCGGAGGTCATCCAAGTAGAGTGTCTATTTTTACCGAAAAAGGATCAACACTACATCACCGGACCTCACCAAACAAGGACAAGAGATGAGCTAAGCCACAACTTCAGATGCAACCGTTTTCTTATTTTAAAGTAAAGGATAAAAAAAAAGTGAGGAATGAAACCTCTGTTGGGCTGTTACTGCTATAGAAAGAAATCCTGCGAGCCACCACTGTCTAGAGATGCTTAACCACATGCTTACTGGGCCTCCTATCCAGACTAATGTTCAGCTTTCAGCGCTGACGCACTTTGAATGACAATTGCGCGGTCATACAACGCTGTACCCAAATGACATTTTTATCATTTTTTCCCCACAAATAGAGCTTTCTTTTGGTGGTATTTGATCACCTCTGCGGTTTTTATTTTTTGTTAAAAAAATGTAAAAAACTGAATTTAAATTTTTTTTTTTTTTTTTTTAATATTTTGTTATAAAAAAATTAAAACAGGTAATTTTTCTCCTTCATTGATGTACGCCGATGAGGCAGCACTGATGGGCACCGATAGGTGGCAGTGATGGGCACCGATAGGTGGCAGTGATGGGTGGCAGTGATGGGCACTGATGGGTGGCAGTGATGGGCACTGATGGGTGGCAATAATGGGCATTGATCGGTTACACTGATAGGCAGCACTGCTAGGTGGCACTGATTGGCACTACTGGTGGGCATTGATAGCTGGCACTTGTGGGCATTGATAGGTGGTACTCGTGGGCATTGATAGGTGGCACTGTGGGCACTGTTAGGTGGCAATGGCAGGTGGCACAGATGAGGCAGATGTGCCTCTTCCACTTCGGGACCGATGTCCCTTGCAGCTGAGCCGGTGATTGGCTTTTTTTTCTACTCACGCTATCAGCGTGAGTAGAAAAAAAAAACGATTACCGATCTTTTGTTTACATCATGTGATCAGCTGTCATTGGCTGACAGCTGATCACATGGTATGGGGCCCGGGACCGACCCCTTACTCGGATCGGTGAGTGAGGATCCTGACATTTTAAAGAGCCCAGAGGTGGTTCACATGCGTGCTTTGACTTAGCTTAATCGCAAAGTCGCACGCTCCAAGGTGAGCATTTACTACCTAAGGGGGGCACCTGAGGGAAGACACCCCAGCACGTCTTGGATCACACTTTTTATTGTTCCTGAATTACACAAACGTTTATCACGTTACTAGAGACACAGTTGGATGCGATTTGGATGAGATTTACAGTATATGCACATGAGCACTTTGTCTTATGATCTGAATCACATCTCCCTTGCAGTGTTGTTTATTTTCAGCACGGTCATTTATGACATATTTGGACACTATATATTGCACAGGAGCACTTTTTCTTTATGTTATTTATGTTTATGGTTTTAAACACAGTTATGCACGAGGCACTTTAAATTGGTTTTGTGTGTATATCATATCTATGTATTAGTTATATTAATTTGATTAATTTTACATAGTTTTAGTATACACTACAATCTATATAATAATTTTTTGAACAGCGTATTCAATTAATGGGTTGTTACTGCTGTCAGTGTCCTCCACTTATATGGGGACACTTATGACTGAGGTCAGAAAGGAGGGGGGGATGTTCTGTAAAATAAGAGCAGATCAAGAAAAATTCTAGGGATGAGAGCTATAAAGGAGATTCATCCAGCGAATCTGCATGCAAATTGAGCAAAGCAAATGTTCTGTAGGCTATTTTCTCTTCTGTATAAATGTTCTTTTAAAATGAGCAGTAGTAAAATACTGGGTTATGGCCACTAGATGGAGCTGAGGAGCCAATAGCACTACAGCCGACACTTGTGCCCAACTGTTATGCCGCGTACACACGGTCGGACTTTTCGTCTACAAAAGTCCGACAGCCTGTCCGACAGACTTCCGGCGGACTTCCGGCGGACTTTCGGCGGACTTGCAGCAGACTTTCTAACGAACGGACTTGCCTACACACGACCACACAAAAGTCCGACGGATTCGTACGTGATGACGTACACCGGACTAAAATAAGGAAGTTCATAGCCAGTAGCCAATAGCTGCCCTAGCATGGGTTTTTGTCCGTCGGACTAGCACACAGACGAGCGGATTTCGGGGTCCGTCGTAGTTACGACGTAAAGATTTGAAGCATGTTTCAAATCTAAAGTCCGTCGGATTTGAGGCTGAAAAAGTCTGCTGAAAGTCCGGAGAAGCCCACACACGATCGGATTACCAGCCAGCTTTAGTCCGTCAGCGTCCGTTGGACTTTTGTAGATGAAAAGTCCGACCGTGTGTACGCGGCATTAGACCTCAGATACAAGAAGCAGCAGCAGTTCAAGGCTGAGAATGGCTCTCCGTAGATTTTCTTTGGCATTGGTCACATGACACAGCGGAAAGGAGGACTTCCCCTCACTTTGAACTGCTGCCCTATCTAAGGTCTGGTGATGGGTTTCAGGAAGGGGGGAGAGAGATCTGTACCAGGAAGTGGGGGGAGGAATTGGGCTTGGACCGAGTGTGTAGTTTAGGTTGTACACTGGCTTGTGCATTACATACGTCTGACCCCTGCACTCTGTGTGTTACTTACTCCTGACTCCTGCACTCTGTGTGCTACATACTCCTGACCCCTGCACTCTGTGTGCTACATACTCCTGACCCCTGCACTCTGTGTGTTACTTACTCCTGACTCCTGCACTCTGTGTGCTACATACTCCTGACCCCTGCACTCTGTGTGCTACATACTCCTGACCCCTGCACTCTGTGTGTTACATACTCCTGACCCCTGCACTCTGTGTGTTACTTACTCCTGCACCCTGTGTGCTACATACTCCTGACCCCTGCACTCTGTGTGTTACTTACTCCTGCACCCTGTGTGCTACATACTCCTGACCCCTGCACTCTGTGTGTTACATACTCCTGACCCCTGCACTCTGTGTGTTACTTACTCCTGCACCCTGTGTGCTACATACTCCTGACCCCTGCACTCTGTGTGCTACATACTCCTGACCCCTGCACTCTGTGTGTTACATACTCCTGACCCCTGCACTCTGTGTGTTACTTACTCCTGCACCCTGTGTGCTACATACTCCTGACCCCTGCACTCTGTGTGTTACTTACTCCTGCACCCTGTGTGCTACATACTCCTGACCCCTGCACTCTGTGTGTTAATTACTCCTGCACTCTGTGTGCTACATACTCCTGACCCCTGCACTCTGTGTGTTACTCCTGATTCCTGCACTCTGCGTGTCACTTACACCTGACTCCTGCACTCTGTGTGTTGCTTACTCCTGACCCCTGCAGTCTGTATTCTACATACTCCTGACTCCTGCACTTTGTATGCTACATACTCCTGACCCCTGCAATCTGTGTGTTACTTACTCCCGACTCCTGCACTGTGTTTGTTACTTACTCCTGACCCCTGCACTCTGTGGTGTTACTTACATCTGACCCCTACAGTCTGTGTGTTACTTACTTCTGACTCCTGCATACTGTGTGTTACTTACTTCTGACCCCTGCACACTGTGTGTTACTTACTTCTGACCCCTGAACTCTGTTTAATACTCCTAACCTCTACACTCTGTATGCTACATACTCATGGCCCCTGCACTCTGTTACATACTCCTGACCCCTGCACTCTGTGTTTCTTACTCCTGACCCCTGAACTCTGCATGATGCATAATGCATTCCTGACTCCTGCACTCTATACATTATGCATTCTGAACCACTGCACACTGTGTATTATGTACCCCTTCCACCTGCACTTTGTAATACTGACTACTGCATCTTGTGCAATAACTACTCCAGACCCCTCTGTGCAATACACATTCCTGACCACTGCATTCTCTATGTTATATACTTCTGAGTCCTGCTCAGAAGTTAGGTTATACATTGTATACTCCTGACCACTGCACTCTAAGTACCTAATATATTCCTGGCCCTTGCATTTTTATGCTATGTTGTATATTACATACTTACTACCAAAGGAGTTATTTACTTTGGTAACCACTATGGATTGTGTAAGGACTATGACATATGTGTGCTGTGTGTACAGTGGGAAGGTTCAGGTCTTATTTAACAACTTGCCTCCTGCTAACAGTACATTTGCTGCTAGTGAGCAGCACAGACACGGCAATGTACCTGTATGTCGCTGTGCACTTCCTGGTTTTCGGGTGCGCTTGCGCGCTTTCCCTACTGATCTATGCTGTGATTGGACACAGCACGAGTTTGTCAGCAGGTTACATCATCCAATGATTTTGGCTGTATACCTGCTGACCGTCTGTGGGGGATCACAGCACAGAGTTCTGTGTTTACAAAAACACAGAACACTAAACACACACCAAACACAGAACCGTGATCTGGCTATTTCTTCTCCCTGAAATCAACTCAGGGAGATCAGGGAGAAAAGACAGCCAGATTATGTGAGTAAAAGCAGCACACATACAGTTGTTAGGCACGCAGGTAACCCCTTAAATGCCATTCTGTTCACCCCTGTCACACATTGTCATTAATACAGTGTACAGTATTATCACTGATCACTATCCAAGGTCCATAAAGACACGGATGAGTGAGTTTGGGGTGGAGGAACTTGACTGGCCTGCACAGAGTCCTGACCTCAACCCGATAGAACACCTTTGGGATGAATTAGAGTGGAGACTGTGAGCCAGGCCTTCTCATCCAACATCAGCACCTGACCTCACAAATGCATTTCTAGAAGAATGGTCAAACATTGCCATAGACACACTCCTAAACCTTGTGGACGGCCTTCCCACAAGAGTTGAAGCTGTTATAGCTGCAAAGGGCGGAGCCAACTCAATATTGAACCCTATGGACTAAGACTGGGATGTCATTAAAGTACATGTAAAGGCAGGTGTCCCAATACTTTTGACAATATAATGTGTATATATACATATATATATATATATATATATATATGTATATATGTAGTGGCTTGAATTTATGGGAGGGGCCCAGGAGGGGGGGTATTTAAGCAGCCCACACGCCCATGGCTCTTTGTCGGTTCCAGTGAGCGATACCCTCCCTCTCTTCCCTTTTTTCAAGGCACTTCTCAACACATCCTTCTCCATAACTACCCATTATCTTGGCAAGTGAGTGTGGGGTAGGCGTGAGATAATTATGACCCACGCGGAGGCACCGTCCCTAGTAGAAACAAAATTTAGAGAAGAACGTGGATTGGGATGTGCCTCGGTGGAGTAAAGACAATGATTTATGACACAATGTTTTTTTAACCACAGGGCACTTAAACCCCCTTCCTAAAAAGACTGAAAAATTTGTAAAAAAAATTTGTTTCGGTTTAAAAATTTAGTAAATTAGTCATTTTTCTTCATAAATTTTGGCCAAAATTTATACTGCCAAATATCTTTGGTAAAAATAATCCAAATCAGTGTATATTATTTGGTCTTTGTGAAAGTTATAGATTCTACAAGCTATGGTGCCAATCACTGAAAATTGATCACAGCTGATGTACTGACGGTCTCATCTCATTTCTTGAGACACTAACAAGCCAGGAAAGTACGAATACCCCCAAAATGACCCCATTTTTGTAAAGTAGATAATCCAAGGTATTTAGTAAGAGGCATTGTGAGTTTTTTTTCCCACAATTCTTTGCAACATGAAGATTTTCTTTTCTTTTTTTTTTCCACAGAATTGTCATATTAACAGGTTATTTCTCTCACACAGCATATGCATAACTCAAATTATACCCCAAAACACATTCTACTCCTCCTCCTGAGTACGGCAATACCACATTTGTGAGACTTTTACACAGCCTGGCCACATACAGAGGCCCAACATGCAGGGAGCAACGTCAGGCGTTCTAGGGACATAAATTACACATTTCATTTTTTGACTACCTCTTACACTTTTGAAGGCCCTGGAGCACCAGGACAAAGGGAACGTCCACAAAATGACCCCATTTAGGAAAGTAAACACCCCAACGTATATTATATAAGGCATAATGAGTCTTTTGAACATGTCATTTTTTTCCACAAGTTTTTGGAAAATGTGGAAAGAAAAGGAAAACACATTTTTTTTTTACAGAAAGTTGTCCATTTATAAGATATTTCTAACACATAGCATGTACATACCAAAAATTACACCCCAATATATATTCTGCTACTCCTCCAGAGTATGGCGATACCACATGTGTGAGACTTTTACACAGCCTGGCCACATACAGAGGCCCAACATGCAGGGAGCGCCATCAGGGACATAAATTTCAAATCTAATTTGACTACCTATTACACCTTTGTGATTCACTGATGGGCACTGTAGTGGCAAGGATGTGGCACGGATGAACACTGATGTGGCACGGATGAGCACTGTTGTGGCATGGCTGTGGCAAGGATGAGCACAGATTAGGCATGGATGATCATGGATGAGCCAGGGATGGATTGAGCATGGATGAGCACGGATTGAGCATGGATGAGCATGAATAGCAAATAGATGAGCCAGGGATAGATGGAGCATGGATGAGCATGGTTGGATGGAGCACGGATGAGCCAGGGATGGATGGAGCACGGATAGGCCAGGGATGGATGGAGCACGGATAGGCCAGGGATGGATGGAGCACAGATGAGCCAGGGATGGATAGAGCGCGGATGAGCCAGGGATGGATAGAGCGCGGATGAGCCAGGGATGGATGGAGCACGGATGAGCCAGGGATGGATAGAGCGCGGATGAGCCAGGGATGGATAGAGCGCGGATGAGCCAGGGATGGATAGAGCGCAGATAAGCCAGGGATGGATGGAGCGCGGATGAGCCAGGGATGGATGAGCATGGATGAGCCAGAGCATGTTTTCAGCACATGTGGAGCATGGATGGACACATATGAGGCATGTTTTCAGCACATGTGGAGCATGGATGGGCACAGATCAGCACTGTGGGCACTCCAGAGACATCCCACAGCGCTGTTGCACCCAGCTCCCTCCTCTACTCGCACACTGTACTGATCAGTGCGAGGAGAGGGGAGGAGCTGCACCGGACAAGCTCTGGTTTGTTGACAAGTGATCGCTTCATCATTGGACATGGTAAAGGGCCGCTGTGATTGGCCCTTTACCCCATTCCGCGACGGACACTCCCGGGTGCACGGGAGCGCAATTCTGTGAGGATGTCCTTGGCCCCCTTCCCAGAATAAGCCGACCGCGCTGTAGCAGTCTTTCGGCTATGGCTCGGTCGGCATGTGGTTAAAAAATTCATAAAGATACTTTATTTACCATCCTTGGATGCAAATATTTAAAACATTACAGTTTAAGATAAAATACAATTTTACTGTTGATCCAGGTTGTGCGAGTCCTGGTATGGAATATCATAAAGTGTGGCCTACGCGTTTCACGGGAACCCCGCTTCGTCAGGACCTTTTAGAACAACACAAACAGCAAGTAAACACTAAAGATGTCCTAGAGATACAAAATTGCCTTGGGTATGCCCCCTTTTCTTGGCATACCGACCAGACCACCAAGGCACACCTCGGGTCTATTTATGTTGTATGTCTTGTCGCGTGTTTATGTGATCCATATCGGTCTTGGTCTTAGGGCCACGACCATAAATAAATATATATGTGCCTTGCAAAAGTATTCACCCCCCCCCCCCCATTGGCATTTTTCGTGTTTTGTTGCCTCACAACCTGGAATTAACATGGATTGTTTGAGGATTTTCATCATTTAATTTACAGAACATGCCCACAACTTTGAAGATTTTTTTTTTTTTTTATTGTGAAGCAAACAACAAATAGGATAAAATAACAGAAAAAGTCAATGTGCATAACTATTCACCCCCCTAAAGTCAATACTTTGTAGAGCAACCTTTTGCGGCTATCACAGCTCCAAGTCTCTTTGGATAGGTCTCTATGAGCTTGTCACATCTTACCACTGGGATTTTTGCCCATTCCTCCTTGTAAAACTGCTCCAGCTCCTTCAGGTTGAATGGTTTGTGCTTGTGCACAGCAATCTTTAAGTCTGACCACAGATTTTCTATTGGATTGAGGTCTGGGCTTTGACTAGGCCTTTCCAACACATTTACATGTTTCCCCTTAAACCATTCAAGTGTTGCTTTAGCAGTGTGTTTGGGGTCATTGTCCTACTGGAAGGTGAACCTCTGTCCTAGCCTCAAATCACACACAGAGAGGTACAGGTTTTGCTCAAGAATATCCCTGTATTTAGCACCATCCATCTTTCCCTCAACTCTGACCAGTTTCCCAGTCCCGACTGCTGAAAAACATCCCCACAGCATGATGCTGCCACCACCATGTTTCACTGTGGAGATGGTGTTCTTTGGGTGATGTGATGTGTTGGGTTTGCGCCAGACATAGCGTTTTCTTTGATGGCCAAAAAGTTCAATTTTAGTCTCATCAGACCAGAGCACCTTCCTCCAGATATTTTGGGAGTCTCCCACATGCCTTTTCGCAAACTCAAAACGTGCCATTTTATTTTTTGCTGAAAGAAATGGCTTTCTTCTGGCCACTTTGCCATAAAGCCCAACTCTATGGCTTATTGTCGTCCTATGTACAGATACTCCAGTCTCTGCTGTGGAACTCTGCAGCTCCTCCAGGGTTACCTTAGGTCTCTGTGCTGCCTCTCTGATTAATGCCCTCCTTGCCCGGTCCGTGAGTTTTGGTGTGCGACCGTCTCTTGGAAGGTTTGCTGTTGTGCCATGTTCTTTCCATTTGGTTATGATAGATTTGATGGTGCTCCTAAGGATCATCAAAGATTTGGATATTTTTTTATAACTGAACCCTGACTTGTACTTCTCAACAACATTGTCCCTTACTTGTTTGGAGAGTTCCTTGGTCTTCATGGCAGTGTTTGGTTAGTGGTGCCTCTTGCTTAGGTGTTGCAGCCTCTGGGGCCCTTCAAAAAGGTGTGTCTATGTAATGACAGATCATGTGACACTAATACCGTGTACACACGGGCGGACTTTTCAACCGGACAGGTCTGCCGGGACAAATCCGTCGGACAATCCGACCGTGTGTGGGCTTCATCGGACCTGCAGCGGACTTTATCAGTCGAAAATCAGACGGACTTTAGATTTGGAACATGTTTCAAATCTTTACGACGGACTTGAGTCCGGTCGAAAAATCCGCTCGTCTGTATGTAAACCGACGCTAGGGCAGCTATTGGCTACTGGCTATCAACTTCCTTCTTTTAGTCCGGACTTTGGTGTGATCGTGTGTAGGCAAGTCCGTTCGTTCGAAAGTCCGTCGGAAGTCCGTCAAAAGTCCGTCAAAAGAAAAATAGTTTTATGTATATATTTTTCTAATTTTACTTCACCAACTTAGACTATTGTGTTCTGATCCATCGCATATAATTCAGATTAAAAAAAAACATTGAACTAAAGGCTGTAATGTTACAAAATAGGTAAAAAGCCAAGGGGGGTGAATACTTTTGCAAGTCACCGTCTATCTATCTATCTATCTATCTATCTATCTATCTATCTATCTATCTATCTATCTATCTATCTATCTATCTATCTATCTATCTATATACATACACTGTATATATTTATATAGGCACATACACATGCATGTGTGTTTGAGCTTTAGGGTGCACACCCGAATGAAATAGGCTGCCCACACCTATGGGCCCTTTATACTAGATGTGGGTAAGTTCGGGGTCGGGGCCTCTCGAAATATCATATAGACTTGGACACAAATCACTTCTTTCTATCTGATGGTTAATAGATACATGACGAATAAGTACAGCCAATTAATAGAAATGGGAGCCAAAAAAATGGTTTTACCCAGGGGGCCCTTGGTGACACTGTCTACCATTTTCTTACATATACACCTTCCACCTGCTATGAGTTTTGGTAAGCATTGGTGGAAAACGTTCAATTTCACCCATATATGGTTCACAGAGTAAAAAAAAAATAAAAAAAGTGTGCACAGCTTTAAAAGTGGCACCAGAAATGCATAGCATTGTAATTCCATCATAAAGGGATTACCGGGAAAGGGGGGGGATCATAAAAATACCGACTGTGTTTGCTCCGACGGCATTGGATTAGAGGCGACTTCCCTGAGCCGCCAGAGACATCTGGGGATTCATAGACGACATAACGTTTAAAGAGGCGACTCACGTCCTTTATGGAGAATAGTATTTTTTCAAATTTTTTTATATTACTAGAATATCAAAGGGCATGAGCAGAAAAAAAAAGGGGGGGAAGGTGTGAGATTTTGCTGGCAGCGGGTCTCGCCCTTTGAAAAAAAAAAAAACGCCATCAATGAGGGATCAGCGTTGCTAATCTACACGAGACCGTAAAAAGATGAGAACGCGGGCCAAACGGATCGCCTTGAAGTAATTAGTTTGGGTTTCCACCAAAATGAAACACATGGAAGCATGAAGAAAGCTTTCCTCGCGTCCCGCATGCCTGTCCTGAGCACATTTTTTGGGCCCCCGCCGATGCCACCTGCCCGGCTTTGCACCCCGACAAGTGACGTTTAACAGGTGCCCCGGCGCGGACGTGTGATAGATCTGCGGTACGCTCAATATTCTGCTCCGCTTTTATGGTCGACGGATAGAAAATAGATTAGGTGCTGCTATATTGGGATTTCTCGCCCTAAAGGGGAAAAGGCTGCGAAGGCGGCATAATCCTCCATCTACTCTCGACGGCTCTCGCAGAGTGACACAAGGCTTTAATCTTCCTGAATGTGAATATTTTTTGCTAGATGGTCCATGGAAAGTAATGGATTTCATTCATGATCTGCCATGACCGGAATCTGAAATCGAGAGAGTGCCGAGCCTGGCCCCGGCGGGGAGGGAGACGGGCGCTTTGGAGAGATATTACATTACTCAGCGACTCTCCGTATTACGGAGGATCATCACCGAAGCATCTCTTATTTCAAAACACATTCATTTCCCTAAGAAAAATCTTCTTATATGTCTCCTAAAACACCATCTTTGGCATACAGGAGAGCACTCACCTAGGTGATAAACTCTACTGTATGACCAAAAGTTTGTAAAGACCCGACCATCACAGCTACCTGTATGGCCGGATGTAAGTGGATTCCCCTCCAAATGATTGAGTTCCAGTGTCTCCAGTGAAGGGTATTGTTAATCCCAGTGGTCTCCAAACTGTGGCCCTCTGCTTGCCTTTATCCACCCTTGGGGCAATATTCCTCCCGCTGGCACCAACAATGGGGGGCATAATTCTTGTTGCTAACACCAACAATGGAGCACTATTCCTCCCACTGACACCAATGATGGGGCACTATTCCTCCCACTGACAACAATGATGGGGCACTATTCCTCCCACTGACACCAGTGATGGGGTACTATTCCTCCCAATGACACCAATGATGGGGCACTATTCCTCCCAATGACACCAATGATGGGGCACTATTCCTCCCAATGACACCAATGATGGGGCACTATTCTTCACACAGACACCAACAATGGAGCACTATTCCACCCACTGACGCCAATGATGGGGCACTATTCCTCCCACTGACACTAATGATGGGTCAGTATTCCTTCCACTGACACCAACGATGGAGCACTATTCTTGCCACTGACACCAATGATGGGGCGCTATTCCTCCCACTGACACTAATGATGGGGCACTATTCCTCCTACTGACACCAGTGATGGGGTACTATTCCTCCCAATGACACCAATGATGGGGCACTATTCCTCCCAATGACACCAATGATGGGGCACTATTCTTCACACAGACACCAACAATGGAGCACTATTCCACCCACTGACGCCAATGATGGGGCACTATTCCTCCCACTGACACTAATGATGGGGCACTATTCCTCCCACTGACACTAATGATGGGTCAGTATTCCTTCCACTGACACCAACGATGGGGCATTATTCCTCCCACTGACACCAACAATGGAGCACTATTCCACCCACTGACGCCAAATATAGGGTACTGTTCCTCTCATTTACCAAACAATGGGTCACTATTCCTCCCACTGACACCAACAATGTGCCACTATTCCTCCCCATAGGCGTGCTCAACACACACATATGTGTAAATATATATATATATATATATATATATATATATATATATATATATATATATATATTTATATACACACACACACACATTATATCTTCAAAAGTATTGGGACACCTGCCTTTACACACACATGAACTTTAGTGGCATCCCAGTCTTAGTCCGTAGGGTTCAATATTGAGTTGGCCCACCCTTTACAGCTATAACGGCTTCAACTCTTCTGGGAAGGCCGTCCACAAGGTTTAGGAGTGTGTCTATGGGAATGTTTGACCATTCTTCCAGAAGCACATTTGTGAGGTCAGGCACTGATGTTGGACAAGAAGGTCTGGCTCCCAGTCCCCACTCAAATTCATCCCAAAGGTGTTCTATCGGGTTGAGGTCAGGACTGTTTGCAGGCCAGTCAAGTTCCTCCACCCCAAACTCACTCATCCATGTCTTTATGGACCTTGCTTTGCGCACTGGTCCAAATTGGTGGGGGTGGGGGGGATTATGGTGTGGGGTTGTTTCTCAGGGGTTGGGCTTGGCCCCTTAGTTCCAGTGAAGGAACACTTAAGGCGTCAGCATACCAAGACATTTTGGACAATTTCATGCTCCCAACTTTGTGGGAACTGTTTGGGGATGGCCCCTTCCTGTTCCAACATGACTGCGCACCAGTGCACAAAGCAAGGTCCATAAAGACATGGACTTAGCAGGGGTAGTGGAAAATTAACTTCAAGTGCAATAATTCACATTATAACAGTAACTAAAACATATAAAATTAAGTGTAACAATCTAAAAAATTTAAATTCCAAAGTGCTATAATGAAGTAAACCTCCCAACTATAAAGTTGTTGCATTTGAAGTTAGTTTGTATTGCAATTATCTGTAGAGGGGTTTCCAACATCCCTGCTAAGTTTCATTTGTTACAGTAGCTGCCTGCAAGAATGTGTTTCCAGCGCGATCCCATCGCGCTGGTTCTCGGCTACAGGGTACTGTACATCTCGTTACAGCGCGAGAGGGAATTCCCCTCCAGGAGCATACCAGGCCCTCAGGTCTGGTATGGATTTAAAGGGGAACCCCCTATGCCGAAAAACGGCGTGGGGGTCCCCCCAAAAATCCATACCAGACCCTTATCTGAGCACGCAGCCCGGCCGGTCAAGAAGGGGGGTGGGGACGAGTGAAAGCCACCCCCCTCCTGAACCGTACCAGGCCGCATGCCTTCAACATGGGGGGTGGGTGCTTTGGGGAAGGGGGGCGCCCTGCGGCCCCCCCACCCCAAAGCACCTTGTCCCCATGTTGATGAGGACAAGGAAACCAAAGAATATGTCCCAGACAGATGGGGACCAAAAGAACAGCGGGGCTTATTGGAAAGGCAATGAAAAGGATGTATATATCAAAAGAAATAATTTATTGTGGGTACACAGTAGAAAAACATGTAGAAATATACAGTAGCTTCACCATAAAGTGACCTTGCCCTAGTAAAATATGACCAAAGCCTAGATTGATCAAAAAACGAAAGACACACAGACATGGGGAACAAGTAACAAGACATACAAAAAACCACCGTCCGGACGTCAAAGCTTATTGATGTCTGCGCAAACCCACAGTGAGGAGTATACAGCAATTGCTGAATGAGGTTTTGCTGAAGCAGACATCAATACCCCCGGGGGAGGGGTGGCTCAAATTGTGGGGTAGGGGTGGGGAAGGAGGGGGGGGGGAGGGGTGGTGGAATGGGTAGGGAAGGGGCGAGGGCTGTGGGGGAGAGAGGTTAATGACCGTGGGCAGGGGTGCCGGGAAGAGTCCTAGGGTATCAATAGATGTAAATGGCGAAAATATGCCGGCCTTCCATGTGAAATAGATGGGTTGTGATAACCAGGATTCAAAGTGGTATACAGCTATGCTGTTGTCATATACAGTACTTTCCGGGATGGTGTAGGTACTCCTACATATAGCCTCCCTGTGGTTGGAACAGACAATACTGTGCATAAGCTGCACTACATATACAGATGGCTGTGTACGTTACCACTCCCGGGTCCCAGTTGGGAATCCTTATGTAATGCCGGGTAGCGGTAGCCTCTGTACGTTTTAGCTGCTCCACTGGTCGCTATGAATGGTACCAAGCGCTGTCCCGGTATGGTTAATCACACACCCCTGGATCAGAAGTGTAGTTCGTAGGGGTAGATGGACGGCCGTGCAGCTGCATCTATTTCCTTCCCCACGGTTCGTTCACAGCATGGAGCGGAACGTCCTCTCAATCGGTGAGCCGGCTAGCCCCAACGGGGGATGACAGCAGGCATGACGTCCGGACGGGATGACGTCAACGCGTTTCACAACATAGACTTGTGTAGCTTCGTCTGGACGTACAGGTGGTGTGTGAGGGCTCCTTCTTATAGTAGTCCCTCCCTCTAACACGCCCACCAGGCTGGATTTAGTGAAGGAGATGTATCGAGTCTGTGTATGTCCAGGCTGTCATACACTGCATGTTTATTATTTGTTGCTTGTGATTTGTTTTATGCTCGAGTGTCAATGTTTTCAATTGGGTATACATTTTACCTGCCTATATTGTGCATAGTATAGCCTGTCTTCATGTAGAAGTATTTCTATCTCATAACATATACCTATTACAAATAGTGTGTATAAAGATAACATATTGAACAGGCTATTGTTAGTCTGTGCGGTACACAATACATAGTACAGGAAACAGATATATATCCAAATGACGGACACTCCAGATCATGAAAATTAATTAAATTTAGATTATATCGAAAAGAAAGGTGGACCAGTGAGATACAAGGGACAGAGGGGGGGGGGGGGGCAAGGGTAAGAGGAAGGGAAGGAAGGGGGAAAAAAAAAAAAAAAAAAAAAAAAAAAAAAAAGGGGTGGAGGAGGGGGGAGGGGAGGAAGGGGGAACCCCCTTAGGTCCCAAAATAAGGGAATTCCTGAGTCGAGAGGGTAGATTCAAGAATCAGGCCATTACTCTATTGAGAAAGTTACTCATTTTTGGGGAGTGGACTTGGTGGATCAATGTTGATGTTTTGTGTGCTAAACCCAACCATGCAGATATTCATACTGCAAGGAAAGGCTGGAGGTTCAGTTCTGTATTCAGGCCCAGGGGAAACAAAGAGGACAGGCGAAAGATCCATCTTTTTTCCTTTTGTTGTAGGATTTGATCAAAGTCCCCTCTTCTGGGGGAAAGATTCAGGGCATAAATTCCCTTTACCTGCATGCCAGACAGTTTGCCCTGGTGGTATTGGGCAAAGTGTCTGGCTATAGGTTTTTCTGGATTTTTCTCCAAGATCTCCCTCATATGTTCCCCTAGGCGAATCCTGAACTGCCGTTTTGTTTTGCCAATGCAAATTTTTTTACAGGGGCATGTCAGCATGTATATGACCCTGGTGGTAGCACAATTAATGAGACTTTTTATCTCAAAATTGTTTTTATTTAAAGAATCGCTGAAGGTACTTGTCCTATGCACATAAGGACACACCTGACAGTGTCCACAGGGGAACATCCCCTTGCTTCTCGGGAATCGAGAGAGCCATGACTCATTTACCGTTCTCGTATGTTCCGAGTGGATTAAGGAGTCACCTAAATTTCTGGCTCTCCTAGCAACCATTTTGGGACTGGGTCCCACTATCTGAGCTATACCTGGGGTGTTGGTAAGTATACCCCAGTGTTTCTCTAAGATAGTTTTGACTGTGTCCCATTGGGATCCAAAATCTGTGATAATTCTCACCGGTTCTTGGGTCGGGGGTGAGGTAGAGGTAGGTCGTGGGTTTTTAAATTGTCTGCCATCCAGGAGGGAGGGGCGTTCTCTACTTGCTGCCTTGAGTTTAGCCCTCCTAAGCTGTTTATGTGAGTACCCACGCTCCCGAAAACGTTTATAGAGCTCGTCACTTTCCCTCCTGTAGTCTTCTTTATTGGAACAGTTTCGCTTAATACGGAGGAATTGGCCCACGGGAATACTGTCTTTAAGCCATTTTGGATGGTGACTATCTGCTCTAAGGAGTGTGTTTGCAGAGGTCTCCTTGCGGTAAGTCTGTGTCTCCAACAAGGAGCCCCTTCTGCTGATGAATAGATCTAGGAAGGAGATTTTGTCATGGTCCCATGAGTATGTTAATTTGATATTGCGTTCATTGATATTGAGAAAATCAATGAACTGTACCAAGGTGTCATGGTTGCCCCTCCAGATGACAAACACATCGTCGATGTACCTGAGCCACGTATGTACATGGCTCAGGTACATCGGCGAGGCGTATACGACCTCCTCCTCCCATAGTCCCAGATGTAGGCAGGCATAAGCTGGGGCCCATGGTGCACCCATAGAGGTGCCATTAGTTTGTTGATAAAAGTGGGACAGGAATTGGAAAAAATTGTTTTTGAGTGCAAAAGACAGAAGGTCCACCAAAAACTCATTTTGTGGGCCATGACTAGGGAAATGTCTGTCCAAAAAGGTGTTGACTGCTTTGATTCCCCATTCATGGGGAATCGACGTATACAGAGATTCGACGTCGATCCCCACTAGGAGTACCTCTCCCTGTACATTGATCTGTGAGATATGTCTCAGAACATCACCTGTATCCTTCACATAAGATCTCAGATCTATAACCATCTCCTTCAGTAAGCTATCTAGATATTTTCCCATTCTCTCAAGGGGACCTCTTATTGCTGAGACAATTGGTCTCCCTGGAGGGTTTTCAAGCGATTTGTGTACCTTGGGAATGATATAAAATGTTGGTACGTTATATTCCTGGACAGTGAGGTAATTTAGTTCTCGTTTGCTCAGTAGTCCTGCTTCTGCCGCCAATTTAAGTTTGTCATTAAGGTTAGCGACTAGGTTCGGGAAGGGATCACTAGACAGTTTTTTATATGTTTTAACATCGCCAAGTAGGCGGAAAACTTCCTTCTCATAGTTTTTTTCCTCTAGGAGTACCACATTCCCCCCTTTGTCGCTCCTCTTTATAACCAACTGTGGGGCTTCTGACAGTTCACGAATCGCTTTACGTTCCGCCAGGGACAAATTGTCCTCATTTTTATTTTTGAATTTCCAGTTCACCTTGGATAGATCTGTTTGTATCATATCCAGAAAGAGACATAGCCACCTGTTTTTATTAAGTGGGGGCATTTTGGTAGATTTGATGTTTAGTCCAGCCTGTCTTTTATACGGGTCATGCTCAGCTTCCTCTCGCTCATTTTCCTCCAACAGGGAGCTGAGGATGGCCAGCATTTCTTCATCCTGGCTTGTAGTAGTGTCTTTGGCAGTCATGGGCCCTGAGCTGTTTGTATGGATAAAGCGTAAAAATACCTTCCGTATAAACAGGGTAACATCTTTAAATACCGTGAATTCATCCATTTGACTAGTGGGTGAAAAAGACATCCCTCTTTGTAAGAGGTCAAAATGTCTTTTGCTTAATTTGAATTTTGACAGATTGATAACTTTCATATCCACCTCAGCCACCTTGTCGGTGGATGACCTATTTATTTCCGCTGGCTCCGAGTTCGTGTTCCTCCTCTGGCTGTCTGTCTCTGGGGTTCGGGGGCTCGTTGTTTGTGCTGGTTTGAGTTCACGTCTGGGTGATTGTCCTTGTTTTCGCCCGCCGCCCCCTCTCCCTCTAAAAAAGTTACCGTCTTAGTCAGATTATCTTCCTCCGTGTCACTTACAGGTTTTTTACCCCTGGAGGATGATCTATTATTTCTTCTCCTGGAGCTGCTACGACTCCGGCGTGGGGTTAAATCAAAGATGTCTCCCTTTTCCCAGTCGCTCAGGTCCCGTCTAAATTTGGATTGTTTAGTTGTTTTTAATGTAGACTGGGTTCTTTCTACCTCTTTTCTCAGGGCCTCATTGAGTTTCTGGAACTCATCCAGTTCTTTGAAGGGTTCCAGTCCTTGGGAGCTTTCTGTAATTGCTTGGACTAATTCTGCTAGTTGAATTTTCTCCTCTTCGACTATTAATTTCATAACGGATACTCCGTGATCTATGCAGAGTTCCTTCCACTTTTCCAAAAATCTTGGACTGTGGAGGTGCTCAGCGGGTATCACCTTATCTCTAAGGCCCCTTGGAACTATCCTATTATTAATATAGGTTTCTAGGAAAGACACGTCCCACTTTCTATTCAGATGTTTGATAAGTAATTTTTTGTGCTCTTTGAACCGAGTTTTTACCTCTTCCTCTTGAGAGGGAGTGGTTACCGTGTCTGTCCTAAAAGCCTGACTGATTTCTAGATCTATATCTTCACCGATCACAAATGCCATACTTCTTTGACTATGGCAACATCAAACATGCAGACTGTGGACAGCGTGGAACCAATAGGGCAAATATGGGTGCTGCTGTAGATCTCAAAGTGATGCCTCAGGAATGGATCACCAGTAATCCCAATATCACACATATAACAATAAATAAATATAGAGGCTTGTCTTAAGACATGTATATAATACCGTGACCTAAACCTTGTGGTTGCCTACCAACCCCTATAGTCAGCAAACCAAAGAATATGTCCCAGACAGATGGGGACCAAAAGAACAGCGGGGCTTATTGGAAAGGCAATGAAAAGGATGTATATATCAAAAGAAATAATTTATTGTGGGTACACAGTAGAAAAACATGTAGAAATATACAGTAGCTTCACCATAAAGTGACCTTGCCCTAGTAAAATATGACCAAAGCCTAGATTGATCAAAAAACGAAAGACACACAGACATGGGGAACAAGTAACAAGACATACAAAAAACCACCGTCCGGACGTCAAAGCTTATTGATGTCTGCGCAAACCCACAGTGAGGA
The DNA here is from genome assembly GCF_042186555.1 of Aquarana catesbeiana. NCBI lineage: Eukaryota > Metazoa > Chordata > Amphibia > Anura > Ranidae > Aquarana > Aquarana catesbeiana. Next base: position 26,227,966 of record NC_133336.1, on the reverse strand, counting down.
GTATACAGCAATTGCTGAATGAGGTTTTGCTGAAGCAGACATCAATACCCCCGGGGGAGGGGTGGCTCAAATTGTGGGGTAGGGGTGGGGAAGGAGGGGGGGGGGAGGGGTGGTGGAATGGGTAGGGAAGGGGCGAGGGCTGTGGGGGAGAGAGGTTAATGACCGTGGGCAGGGGTGCCGGGAAGAGTCCTAGGGTATCAATAGATGTAAATGGCGAAAATATGCCGGCCTTCCATGTGAAATAGATGGGTTGTGATAACCAGGATTCAAAGTGGTATACAGCTATGCTGTTGTCATATACAGTACTTTCCGGGATGGTGTAGGTACTCCTACATATAGCCTCCCTGTGGTTGGAACAGACAATACTGTGCATAAGCTGCACTACATATACAGATGGCTGTGTACGTTACCACTCCCGGGTCCCAGTTGGGAATCCTTATGTAATGCCGGGTAGCGGTAGCCTCTGTACGTTTTAGCTGCTCCACTGGTCGCTATGAATGGTACCAAGCGCTGTCCCGGTATGGTTAATCACACACCCCTGGATCAGAAGTGTAGTTCGTAGGGGTAGATGGACGGCCGTGCAGCTGCATCTATTTCCTTCCCCACGGTTCGTTCACAGCATGGAGCGGAACGTCCTCTCAATCGGTGAGCCGGCTAGCCCCAACGGGGGATGACAGCAGGCATGACGTCCGGACGGGATGACGTCAACGCGTTTCACAACATAGACTTGTGTAGCTTCGTCTGGACGTACAGGTGGTGTGTGAGGTTGGTAGGCAACCACAAGGTTTAGGTCACGGTATTATATACATGTCTTAAGACAAGCCTCTATATTTATTTATTGTTATATGTGATGAGGACAAGGGCCTCTTCCTGACAACCCTGGCCGTTGGTTGTCAGGGTCTGCTGGCGGAGGGCTTCTCGTAATCTGGGAGCCCCCTTTAATAAGGGGGCCCCCAGATCCCAGCCCCTCACCCTATGTGAATGAGTATGGGGTACATCGTACCCCTACCCATTCACCTGGGGGAAAAAAAGTGTCAATAAAAAACACTCTACATAGGTTTTTAAAGTAATTTATTAGGCAGCTGCGGGGGTCTTCTTCCGACTTCACTGCTCTCTCCGGCCTCTTCTCCCGGTGTCCGGTTCTTCTCCTGCTCTCCGGCCTCTTCTCCAGGTCTCCGGTTCTTCTCCCGCTCTCCGGGTTCTTCTGCCGGACTCCTCCGCTATCTTCTGCTCTTTTGATGCTCTTTTGCTAGCGGTGGCCCGGTCTTCTCTATCATCTTGTTCCCTCTTCTCTTCTTCCGATGTTGACACGTCGCTCTCTCCCGCTGTAATGCCGTGTGCGAGGTGTGCAACGACTTATATAGGCATAGGGCGTGGTCACCGGGTGATGTCACTCGGTGACCCCGCCCATTATGACGTCACAGTCCCATCATGCCCCAGGACTGAGGGCATGCGGCCTGGTACAGTTCAGGAGGGGAGGGGGGCGCTCGCTCGTCCCCACCCCCCTTCCTGACCGGCTGGGCTGCGTGCTCGGATAAGGGTCTGGTATGGATTTTTCGGCGTAGGGGGTTCCCCTTACAATCCATACCAGACCTAAGGGCCTGGTATGCCCTTGGAGGAGAACCCATGCCAGTTTTTTATTTAAAATTTGGCGTGGAGTTCCCCCTCATGATTCATACCAAACACCTGTCAGCAATGCTTGCCGCTCATCGGGAAAGGAAAAAACACATTTTTCCTTACCCGATGAGCAAGCCAGCTTGGCGCTGGCTCCCGCGACGGGGCTCGCAGGTGTCAAATCTTGCAGATAACAGTGGCGAGATTGACACAATATCACGGTCACCTACTGTATGTCTTGTTTTCACTTTGATGTGTATTATATGTGACGTTACATATCACAGAGACCGGTATTGTGGTAATATTGAAGTTTATTGAGATTTCCATACATTAGAGGGTTCCACCATTATTGTTAAGTTATTGAATAGTAAGTTAGCGCTGCACTTTTTTTTGTAGTGTGGGAACACATAACAGTACTTAGCGGCAGGCCTTTTACTGACACCTTTTTATTTTACCTCCAGTAGTTTATCGTAAATAGTAGTGTGGCGATTATCTATTATACCACAGATCAGCATGTGGCATTATTAAATATTGACGGATTTCAGTTGTGCCCCACCAGGCTGCCCCCCCATGGACAATGTGCCTGGCTGCTGAGTTTATCTCCCCATCCCTGCACTCAGTGCACTGATGGGCACTGATTAGCAGCACTGATGGGCACTGATTGGCAACACTGATGGTCACTGATTGGCACTGATAGGTGGCACTGATTGGCACTGATAGGTGGCACTGATTGGCAGCAATGATGGGCACTAACAGCTGCCCCCGATGGACACAGATAGGTGGCAATGATTGGCAGCACTGATTGGCACTAATAGGCAGTACAGATTTTTAGCACTAATTGGCACTAATTGGCAGCACTAATTGGTGGCACTGTTAGGCAGCAATGATTGGCACTGATTGGCAGCACTGATGGGCACTGATTTGTGGCACTGATAGGCCGCACTGTTGGGCACTCATTGGCACTGTTTGTTGGCACTGATTGACATCATTAATGGGCACTGATTGGCACTAATAGGCTGCACTGATTGGCAGTGTTGATGGGCACTAATTGGTATCACTGATGGGCACTGATATGTGGCACTGATAGGCAGCGCTGACTGGCAGCACTGATAGGCGGCACTGATAGGCAGCACTGGTGGGCACCGTTTGTCAGCACTGATAGATGGCACTGATGGGCATTGATAGGCGGCACTGATAGGCTCTGATTAGCAGCACTTATGGGCACTGATAGACAGCACTGATGGGCTCTGATTGGCAGCACTTATGGGCACTGATAGGCAGCACTGATGGGCATTGATTTGCAGCACTGATGGACACTGATTGCCACTGATTGCCACTGATTGGCAGCACTGATAGGCAGCATTGATTGCCACTGATAGGCAGCATTGATTGGCAGCATTGATTGACACTGATTGGCAGTATTGATTGGCACTGATAGGCAGCACTGGTTGGCACTGATTGGCACTGATTGGCAGCACTGATTGGCACTGAATGGCAGCACTGATTAGCACTGATAGGCAGCATTGATTGGCATTGATTGGCAGCATTGATTGGCACTGATAGGTGGCACTGATTGGTAGCATTGATTGGCATTGATTGACACTGATTGACAGCACTGATTGCCACTGATAGGCAGCATTGGTTGGCACCATTGGTTGGCACTGATTGGCAGCATTGATTGGCACTGATAGGTGGCACTGATTGGTAGCATTGATTGGCATTGATTGACACCGATTGACATGGCAACATTGGTTGGCACTGATAGGCAGCATTGGTTGGCACTTGGCACTGGTTGGCACTGATAGGCAGCATTGGTTGGCACTGCTTGGCAGCATTGGTTGGCACTGATAAGCAGCATTGGTTGTCATTGGTTGTCACTGATTGGCAGCATTGGTTGGCATCAGGCCTGTGCTGGCCATCGGGACTACCGGGAGATTCCCGGTGGGCCGATTGGCAGCGGGCCACTACAATGACTCAGATGTCAGACAGTGACTGTGTCACTGTCTCTCTCCGTCTGAGCGTCGCCTGGCGCCGGGCGGCTCCGCTCCTGCACTCGGCGGGCGGGCCGGCCGCCGGCGTCACAAAAGAACAGGCAGGCATTGACACTCCCCCAGGCACTCCCCCTAACAGCTATCAATATAGCTATTTGGGCGGCCTCTTTGTCCCGGCGCCGTGACGTCACTCACGGACGGAGGGCGGAGGCGGCCCGGGGACATAGGAGGAGGCGGAGCAGAAGTTCTGAACCACCACCAGCAACAAGTACAGAGAGACCAAGGCTATAGTGTCACTGAGTCTGTCATCATTCAAGTAAGCAGCAGTGCAGCACTATAGTAATAATAACTTTTCTAATAATAATAGTAATTACTAGTAAGTAACTGAATATACAGCATGGAGGGGGGGAGGGGTAAATCTGTACTGTATAAATGTACTGCCTCTGGTCATGGTTAAATTATTCATCAGTTACCATGGCCAGTGGCATTAAAAAATTAATAATTGACCAGTGGCATTAAATTAATATTAATGCCAGGCATTAATATTAATTTAATGCCACTGGTCAATTATTAATTTAATGCCACTGGCCATGGTAACTGATGAATAATTTAACCATGACCAGTGGCAGTACATTTATACAGTACAGATTTACCCCTCCCCCCCTCCCCCCGCCATGCTGCATATTCAGTTACTAAAAGTAACTGAATATGCAGCATGGCGGGGGGAGGGGGGGGGGGTAAATCTGTATTGTAAATGTACTGCCATTGGTGATGGTTAAATTATAAAGTAACTGAATATGCAGCATGGCGGGGGGAGGGGGGGGGGGTAAATCTGTATTGTAAATGTACTGCCATTGGTGATGGTTAAATTATAAAGTAACTGAATATGCAGCATGGCGGGGGGAGGGGGGGGGGGTAAATCTGTATTGTAAATGTACTGCCATTGGTTATGGTTAAATTATAAAGTAACTGAATATGCAGCATGGTGGGGGGAGGGGGGGAGGGGTTAATCTGTACTGTAAATGTACTGCCACTGGACATGGTTAAATTATTCATCCATCAGTTACCATGGCCAGTGGCATTAAATTAATAATTGATCAGTGGCATTAAATTAATATTAACCACTTACCAACCGGCCCATAGCCGAATGACGGCTGCAGGGCGGTTGGATAACTCTGGGAGGACGTACTATGACGTCCTCCCAGAATTCCCCTCTCGCGCGCCCCCTGGGGCGCACACCCGAACACATCCGTGACCACGCATCACGGATCCTGGTAAATGACCGCTGATCGCGGCCGTTTACCATGTGATCTCGCCGTCAAATGACGCCGTCTGATGACGCCGGTTCCTCTCCTCCCCTCCTGTGTACCGATCGGTACGCAGTGAGCGGGGAGGGGGATGGATGGATGTCTGCAGCGCTGTGGGCTGTATGTGTAGTGCCCATAGCGCTGCACAGAGACATCCATCCATCCATGCTCAGCCATCCCTCACTACTATGCAATGCTGTGCAATACTCTGCAATACCCCCACACTACTCTGCAATACTCTGCAATGCCACCACAATACTCTGCAATGCTGTGCAATACTCTGCAATGCCCCCACAATACTCTGCAATGCTGTGCAATACTCTGCAATGCCCCCACAATACTCTGCAATGCTGTGCAATACTCTGCAATACCCCCACAATACTCTGCAATGCTGTGCAATACTCTGCAATACCCCCACACTACTCTGCAATACTCTGCAATGCCACCACAATACTCTGCAATGCTGTGCAATACTCTGCAATGCCCCCACAATACTCTGCAATGCTGTGCAATACTCTGCAATGCCCCCACAATACTCTGCAATGCTGTGCAATACTCTGCAATACCCCCACAATACTCTGCAATGCTGTGCAATACTCTGCAATACCCCCACAATACTCTGCAATGCTGTGCAATACTCTGTAATGCCCCCACAATACTCTGCAATGCTGTGCAATACTCTGCAATGCCCCCACAATACTCTGCAATGCCCCCACAATACTCTGCAATGCTGTGCAATACTCTGCAATGCCCCCACAATACTCTGCAATGCTGTGCAATACTCTGCAATGCCCCCACAATATTCTGCAATGCTGTGCAATACTCTGCAATGCTGTGCAATACTCTGCAATGCTGTGCAATACTCTGCAATGCCCCCACAATACTCTGCAATGCTGTGCAATACAACAGTTTATATACTGTTTTTGTGTGTGTTTGAAAAATTAAAGTGGGCCGGTCTGGATGAAGTCCAGGGCCAAATTTTTGTCCCAGTCCAGCCCTGCCCACCCCCGACATAACCGCTGAATTTTGACAGCTGGTCTCTCTCTCGCTGCAAGCAGTGACATATGACCAGTTCACACACTCAGCGGTTCTAGTAAACCTCACAGACTGCTGCCTGTGAATCTGTTTCACAGGCAGCGGGGGCTACACACTCTCTTGGTTGCAACATTCTCGGGAGACAGCACGGGTCATTAGGGTGTGCCCAGGCACACCCAGCACACTCCGTGCTCACGCCTATGTTCCTCCCACTGGACACCAATGATTAGGCACTTTTCTTCCCACTGACACCAACAATAGGGCACTATTCCTCACACTGACACCAATCATGGGGCACTATTCCTCCCACTGACACCAATCATGGGGCACTATTCCTCCCACTGACACCAATCATGGGGCACTATTCCTCCCACTGACACCAACAATGGGGCCACCAATCATGGGGCACTATTTCTCCTACTAAAGATGTGGCATTGTTTACTCCCACTGACACCAGGACATTTCCTACTCCCACTGGCCACAGTCCGGCCTCCCTAAAATCTGAATGACAGTAAACTGGCCTCTTGTTTAGAAAGTTTGGAGAACTCTGTCCTACACCATACAAATTTTTTTTTAGACAATTATGTATTTTTAGCCTTTTAATAACATTTTGGAGAAGGCTTTTTCTGTTCCAGCGTGACTGCGCCTCTAGGCACAAAGCCAACTCCATAAAGACATGGTTTAACAGTTTGGTGTGGAGGAGCTAACCTCAACACTACTGATCACCTTTGAGATGAATTGGAATGTGGATTGTGAGTCAGGTCTTCTCTTCCATCATGAGTACCTGACCTCACAAATGGGCACAAATTCCCACACACACTCCAAACTCTTGTTGAAAGTCTTCCCAAAAGAGTGGAGGCCATTATATTATTGCCCTCTAGTATATCCTTCCTGACGCTGGCCGGGATGAGCAGGGAGGACGATAGGTGTAGAGCCTGGTGTACCTGCAGAAGGAGAAGCTGTCATCAGGGCCATGACCAGATCAGGGAGGGCCAAAAAGGGTGATTCTGGCCTGGACAACCGAAACTGTTGCAGTCATAGGCGTGCCCACGGGGTGTGCCGGGTGTGCCTGGGCACACCCTAATCCCCCAAGCAGTGTTTAGCCCCATTCCATCTGTATCCGATGTGCAATGTGTACCCTGCACTGCCTGTGAGTCAGTATAACATTGTGCCGATATTGGGGCTTGAAAGATCCGCTCAGTGTGACACTGTCCTGTATGGTAACTGCATGGAGAGAGAGAGAGGAGCTGTCAGATTTCATGTATGATGTCGGGGTGGGCGGGACCAAGCAGGTATCTGAACACCAGCCAATGGGATGGGTCTGCTACGTGTATGTAGCCCCGCCCCCTTTCTCAAGCTGCTCAATTATTGGCTGATGTTCAATAGCTGCTCGGTTCTGCTAGGATATTACACAGGCACAGCGAGCAGAGTGAAGCCACCTCCCCCTCCAATGTTTATGTGTACATAGGGGGAGGGGCCCTGCTGTGCCTGTGCCACGCTGATCTGAGGTACTGAATGGGATGGGGGGATCTGTCTGTGCTGAATGGGGGGGTCAATCTGTGCTGAATGGGGGGGTCAATCTGTGCTGAAGGGGATGGTCCATCTGTGCTGAAGGGGGGGGATCTGTGCTGAGGGGGGGGGATCTCTGCTGAGGGGGGGTATGTGCTGAAGAGGGGGTCCATCTGTGCTGAAGGGGGGGTCTGTGTTGAATGAGGGGTCTGTGCTGAAGGGAGGTCTGTGCTGAGGGGGGCTGTGTAATGTAAAGGGGTGCAGTGATACAGGGTCCTGTGTAATGTAAAGGGGTGCAGTGATACAGGGTCCTGTGTAATGTAAAGGGGTCCAGTGGTGCAGGGTGCTGTGTGATGTAAAGGGGTCCAGTGGTGCAGGGTGCTATGTAATGTAAAGGGGTGCAGTGATACAGGGTCCTGTGTAATGTAAAGGGGTGCAGTGATACAGGGTCCTGTGTAATGTAAAGGGGTCCAGTGATACAGGGTCCTGTGTAATGTAAAGGGGTCCAGTGGTGCAGGGTGCTGTGTGATGTAAAGGGGTCCAGTGGTGCAGGGTGCTGTGTGATGTAAAGGGGTCCAGAGGTGCAGTTGTGGAGAGGGGGTACGCAGTAGTGACAAAGAGTTATTGAAGGATGCAGAGGTATTCAGGGGGCACAGTGGGGTGTTTTTACATTTTAACGTGGGGTGTTGGGTGGCAGATATAGGATCCGTCCCGGGTGCCAAATGCTCTAGGTACGCCCCTGGAAACCCCCCCTCTCGTCTGTCAGTGCTTCCAACTAATGCCACCTGTCTGTGCCAATCAGTGCCCCCTGTCAGTGCCAGTGCCGCCTGTCAGTTTGTCAGTGTCAATTAGTGCTTCCAATCAGTGCCACCTGTCAGTGCCAATGAGTCCCAATCAGTGCTTCCAATCAGTGCCACCTATCAGGCCAATCAGTGCCAGTGCCGCCTGTCAGTGCCAATTAGTGCTTCCAGTCAGTGCAACCTGTTAGTGCTAATGAGTGGCAAGTGCTTCCAATCAGTGTCACCTGTCAGTGCCAATGAGTGCCACCTATCAGTGCTTCCAATCAGTGCCACCTGTCAGTGCCAATCAATGCCAGTGCCACCTGTCAGTGGCAATTGGTGCTTCCAATCAGTACCACCTGTCATTGCCAATCATTATCAGTGCCAATCAATGCTTCCAATCAGTGCCACTGAGTGCCAATCAGTGCCACCTGTCCGTGCCAGTGTTTCCAATCAGTGCCATCTGGCAGCGCCAATCAGTACTTCCAATCAGTGTTACCTGTCAGTGCCAATCGGTGCCAGTGCTGCCTGTCAATGCTAATGCCGCCTGTCAGTGCCAATCAGTGCTTCCAATCAGTGCCACCTGTCAGTGCCAGTCAGTTCCACACCAGTACAAATGAGTGCCACCTGTCAGTGCCAATCAGTGCTGCCAATCAGTGCTGTTAATCAGTGCCCATCAGTGCACTGAGTGCAGGGATCGGTGTGATGAACTCATCTGCCAGGCACATTGTCCAAGGGGGTGCCGGCCTGGTAGGGCACAACTGAAATCTGTTGTTTATTAATGCCACATCCCGATTTTAGTATAACAGGTAATCACCACATCACTATTTACAATAAACTACTGGAGGTAAAATAAAAAAGTGTAATTGAAAGGCCGGCCACTAAGCACTGTTATGGGTTCCCACACCACACAAAAAAAAAAAAGTGCAGCGCTAACTTACTGATCAATAACTTAACAATAATGGTGGAACCCTCTAATGTATGGAAATCTCAATAAACTTCAATATTACCACAATTCTCTGTGATACGCAACTTCACATAATACACACCAAGCTGAAATTAAGACATATTGTATAAAAATAAGCTTAGCAGGGATGGTGGAAACCCCTCCTATAGATATTTACCATACAGATTAATCTCAAGTGAAACAACCTTTTAGTTGGGAGGTTCCCACCATTATAGCACTTTGGAATTTTTATTTTTTAGATTGTTACACTTAATTTTAGATGTTTTAGTTACTATTATAATGTGAATTTTTGCACTTGAAGGTAATTTTCCACCATCCATGACTTTATGGACCTTGCTTTGTCCTCTGGTGTGCAGTCATGTTGGAACAGGAAGGGGCCGTCTACAAACTGTTCCCACAAAGTTGTTAGCATGAAATTGTCCAAAATGTCTTGGTATACTGGCACCTTAATGCCCCGTACACACGGTCAGACATTGATCGGACATTCCGACAACAAAATCCTAGGATTTTTTCCGACGGATGTTGGCTCAAACTTGTCTTGCATACACACGGTCACACAAAGTTGTCAGAAAATCCGATCATTCTGAACGCGGTGACGTAAAACACGTACGTCGGGACTATAAACGGGGCAGTGGCCAAAAGCTTTCATCTCTTTATTTATTCTGAGCATGCGTGGCACTTTGTGCGTCGGATTTGTGTACACACGATCGGAAATTCCGACAACGGATTTTGTTGTTGGAAAATTTTATATCCTGCTCTCAAACTTTGTGTGTCGGAAAATCTGATGGAAAATGTGTGATGGAGCCTACACACGGCCGGAATTTCCGACAACAAGGTCCTATCACACATTTTCCATCGGAAAATCCGACCGTGTGTACGGGGCACAAGATTTCCCTTCACTGGAACTAAGGGGCCAAGCCCAACCCCTGAAAAACAACCCCACACCATAATCCCCCCTCCCCCCCCACACCATAATTCCCCCTCCACCAAATGATTTGGACCAGTGCACAAAGCAAGGTCCATGAAGACATGGATGAGTGAGTTTGGGGTGGAGGAACTTTACTGTCCTGCCCAGAGTCCTGACATCAACCTGATAGAATACCTTTGGGATGAATTAGAGTGGAGACGTTGAGCCAGGCCTTCTCATCCAACATCAGTGCCTGACCTCACAAATGCTCTTCTGGAAGAATGGTCAAACATTCCCATAGACACACTCCTAAACCTTGTGGACAGCCTTCCCAGAAGAGTTGAAGCTGTTATAGCTGCAAAGGGTGGGCCAACTCAATATTGAACCCTACGGACTAAGACTGGGATGTCATTAAAGTTCATGTGTGTGTAAAGGCAGGTGTCCCAATACTTTTGTCTGTTTGAGCTTTGGGGTGCACACCCTAATGCAATAGGCTGCACACGCCTGTGGTTGCAGTTAAGGAGGAGATCAAAGAATGCAGCTGGGAAATGGCCCCCGGAGATGGATTGCAGGGATGCCAACTGGGTGCTGGGCCTGGCTGTAGCCGGAGGCGGGAAGAGGAGCCTGAAAAGCTCTGCTTTCCTGGCCGTGGTGGGAAAGGGAATATCTCTGCGTCCCAGCTCAGAAATGAGCTTGGGGATGGTCCATCCCCTGAGGGACTGTACGCTGCCGCACTCTGAGCCCGTGGAGGGTGACAGAGGGGCAGGTGTGGGGTCCTCGCTGCCAGCTTGTGACTTGGCTCCGACTAGAAGACAAAAGGGGCTGGGGGGTGCTCATGTTTAAGAAGAGACTTCTATGATATGAAATGGAAGCCTTGGTCCTCCTGATCCCAAATAGATCATAGTTGCTCTCCCATGACAGAATCCCCAGATTATACTGCATTGTAAACATCCCTGACCCCAAAGGTTCCCCGTAACCACCTCTTTATTTTGTTTAATGGTTTATTTGTTCTGCCAGCAAGCCTACTGTTAAGCGACCTTGTCTGCGCGGTGAAGGGCGACCTTCGAAAATAGAGTGTCATGTATAGACATATGTGACAGAAACTAACGCCTGAAGAGTACGTCCAATGATGTATGTAAAATAACAATATAGTGCAAGGGTGCTGTAGAGTGATGTGATGGAGAAACCCGTGAGCTACGCACCTGACTGACACTCACTAGTAGCAAAGTCCTGGTTAGGATCGAACTCGGTCGACCAGGAATATCTGTAGTAGGGGTGACATAAGTGGGGCAAGAGATTTATTTAATTTTTTTTTTTTTTCTTTCCAATTCCCCCTTTTTTTGCCCTTTGTGTGCAACTGGCCCTGGTGAAGATGCAATCATTGCGTTTTTTTTTTTTTTTTTCTGGGAAATAACATCCAACCTGGTACAGGATGGCACCTGAACTCGACTGACCCGAGGGAGAAAGACAGAGGAAAATCATGAGTGGCTCGTATGAATGCCACTGGAGACGAGTGGCCGATTAAGTGCCACTAAAATGAAGTGTGGCTGTGTGAGTGCCACTGAGTGCCAGTTCACACTACAGCAACCTGAAAGTCGGCACGACTTTGCCAGGCAACTCCGAGGCAACTTCAATGCAACTTCGAGGCAACTTCAAGGCAACTCCGAGGCAACTCCGAGGCAACTTCAAGGCAACTCCGAGGCAACTCCGAGGCAACTTCGAGGCAACTTCGAGGCAACTCCGAGGCAACTTCAAGGCAACTCCGAGGCAACTCCGAGGCAACTCCGAGGCAACTTCGAGGCAACTTCGAGGCAACTAGGCAACTTCGAGGCAACTTCAGGGAATTCCTGGATAATCTTCCTGTAATGTCAGATCCAAATCACATCAATACACGACTGCACACGACTGCCACAGCAACTTGCAAAACGACTAAGGTAAGGATCTGACTTGGAGGTGACTTCCATTGAAATCTATGAGTACAAGTCGGCTAGAAGTTGCCTTGAAGTAGTACAGGAACCTTTTCTGAAGTCAGAGCGACTTCAGTAGTGTACATTACGGCTCTCATTCACTTCAATGGAGTTTCTTATGTCCAGCGACTTGGGGCAACTTGAGGTCTGACAAGTCGGATCCCAAGTTGCTGTAGTGTGAACCGGCACTGAGTGTGCTTGCATCGCTTTGCAAGAAGTTATGTTGAGATGCGTGCTTGCAGCGTTTGCAAGGAGTTTTAGGCTGAGAGTTTGTGGCATAGAGAATGGGTAACTGCTGAGATGCGAGTACTTGCAGCGATTGCAAGGAGTGTATTTGTAGCAAATGCAATGGGTATATGCTGAGATACAAGTTTTGCAGCGATTGCTTATTGCAATGCGATGCGTATTCTTGCATCGATTGCAACAAAGGTAACCTACTGATAGGCAAAAAGAAAAAGATAGCAGAAATATTATGTGTAGGAACAAACTGTGAAAAATGGCATACGTAACGAATCGTAGATTTATGATAGGGAGTGTAACGAGTTGAGTGTGGAATACTTGTGATGCGAACCGTTGTGCCACCGATGCGACTAGGTTCGGTTAGGAGTGTGATGTATGTACCTGCTGATACGATCCGAATCGGGGCAGAACGACAATGTGAATAACGAATCGTAGGGTATGGTACGAACCGCTTTGAATCGGTGCGTGGGATACTCGTGATGTGAACCGTTGGGCTGCTGGTACGACTAGGTTGGGTTAGGAACGTGATGCATGTAGCTGCTGACATGATCCGAATCGATCAGCACAATGATACGAATAATGAAGTAAAACGAAGTGTTGTGCCACTGGTGTGACTAGGTTCGGTTAGGAGCATGATGGCTGTAACTGCTAACACGATCGGAATCGGTCAGAACAACAATTTAAATAACGAATCGTAGGGTATGGTACGAACTGCTACGAATTGGTGGGTGGGATGCGAGTGATGCGAACCATTGTGGCGCTGGTGTGACTATGGTTTGGTTTGGAGTGTGATGCATGTAGTTGCTGATACGATGTGAATCGGTCAGAACAACGATGTGAATAACGAATCGTAGGGTATGGTACGAACCGCTTACAAATCGATGCATGGGAGTGAGACAACGAATCGTTAGTAGGGTATGGGGGTGAGCGGTATATGTCCGATGCGAACCGTATTGCTGCTGATGTGACTAAGTAAGAATCAGACTGTGGTAAGTGTGCCATGCATCCGTTGTGAATCGGAGCAAAAACAGGGACGGGCCTGTGACTACTGTGTACTGGAGGCCTACGAACGATTCGTAAGCTCCACAGCAGAACCAAACGAGGAATGGGGAACAAAATGAGAAACAAGCTGGTTGAACGTGATATGACAAGGGGGGTAACGAATCCTACCTGTGACAGCGAGCAAGACTTTGAACGACAAACCATGAAAAAGCAACCGCAACGTACTGTATTCGGAACAACAGACGAACGCGGTGAGCTGAAGAGTCGGCCTGATGACGTAACGAATCATGCACTGGAACCGACAGAGAGCAAGGGCTCCTCCCATAAATTCAGGCCACCATACTGCTCTTCTAATATATATATTCCAGTATCTTTACCAGACACGATAACTTTTATGCAAACCAAATAATATACACTTATTGAGATTTTTTTTTTTTTTTTTTTTTTTACCAAAGACATTTGAGAAGAAAATTTGAAGAAGAGGAAATTTGAGTTTGTCAATTTTTTTTATGGGATACATTTTATAGCAGAGAACAAAAATATATATACTTTTTTCAAAATTGTCCATCTTTTTCATTTATATCACAAAAAATACACAGTGGTGATCAAATACCACCAAGAGAAAGCTCTATTTATGTGAAAAAAATGACATAAATTTTGTTTGTGTACAGTGTTGCTTGATTGCGCAATACAACGCAATGCAACAGTAAGGTTGCTTTGCCTTATATGGACATTGGGTTTCCCTCGTACATACCTAATGGTTTGCCATCTTGATTTATAAATCTTCTCGCCAGATTTGGCATGATTGGCAACACATGCGGTGGTACCTCCACCTATTATATAATGACGTGAGGTGTACCAAGATGGCTACGCCTCCGACGACGTCTAGTGACAAAACGCGCAAGGCGGGCCTTGGTACATGTCAACGTCATTTCTGGTTACTTCCAGTTCTCTGGTTACGGTCTGTGGAACGCACGCCGCCCGGACTTAGGAACTTGTCCGTAACCAATCGGAGCCTTTTATCTTTTATGCTTATGGAAAGTCCTTTTTTATATCATATTTTTTTTAATTCATGTTAAATAAACAATTTTTTATTGGATTTACACTATGGATGCCCGTTTTTGATTCCTATGTGGATACCGCATTGCATTCACCTTATTCCGGAGCAGGAGAGACTACTGGTCCCAGGGACATCTGGATTGGGGAACTTATTATTATCTGCAGGGGTGAGGGCTTCTGGTGAGTGTATATACCTAAGAGGGAGCACAAGAAGTCACCTATTTGCTGCACAGAAGTCGTGATAAAGTTGCATCACTTGAAAATCAGCACAAGTCACTTTATTGGGAATATGGATATCTACTATTAAAAGGCTATTTCTTTTTATATATATATATATATATATATATATATATATATATATATATATATATATATATATATATATATATAAAATTTTTTTTTTTTTTTTCACTTATGGACTGAGAATTTATCACTTTTGTTGATAGAGATATATATATATATATATATATATATATATATATATATATATATATACATTGATGTTTTTTGTTGTTGTGCCTGCATACAGTCTTTTTATATAGTTTTTCTTATTTATGTATTGTATACTCACTACTATTATTCACTTGTTCCGCATACATACTAGTGGTTCACTTTATTATATATATATATACAGATATATTTATTTATTTCGTATAGCCACCAGCACTTGGTATCAGCCATTCTATATATGATGCACACTCACACTTCTTAGATGTGAATAGAGTATTTATCATTTTTATCATTTTTTGTATTTTTGCATATGGTGTATTACACTACTTATTGGCCTATATAAACCTCACACACTCACATTTCTCAGATGTGAACAGAGTTTTTAGAACTTTTTACTTTATACATTTTGGATATGGTACATTACATTACCTAAGGACTCAACTTTATATATCATTTTTATTGTCCTATAAAGATCTCACATTGTCATACACATATTTAAATATCTCTAAGGTTAGGTGATATATATATATATATATATATATATATGTCTCTTTCACATTCTTTTTAGCAGCGCCATTTCTCCTTTGTTGTGATTATTTGATCGCTCAATTGCCAATTAATGTAGCACAGTGCTGCAAAGCATATAAAAA
Organism: Aquarana catesbeiana; assembly: GCF_042186555.1. NCBI lineage: Eukaryota > Metazoa > Chordata > Amphibia > Anura > Ranidae > Aquarana > Aquarana catesbeiana. Next base: position 26,212,489 of record NC_133336.1, on the reverse strand, counting down.
AAAATGCTCTGGCCATGAAGGGAGACCTTCTGGAGGTCAAGTGGTTAAACAAGAATATTCCAGATATCAGTTCTACGTTTCCAAATCTCAACCATCACTTGGCTCCCCCTGACATGCGCTGGCTTACTTACTGATAACTGTTCATCATCTCAGCCACAGCAATAAAAAACAAATAAAGACGGAGACAGAAGAATTATAAAGAGACCTTCCAGGAGGACAGGCAGAACTTCACCAACTTATCAGAAACAGAACATAACCAGCCTCTGCCTGGCCAGAATACACCGTCAAATGTCTGATCCAGAAAGTCTTAAATGTTGCTGTAATATTTAATGGATGCTTTTTTGTAGAACTGGACTCCACCCGGAACTCACGTGGGGAACATTTGTGATATTCACACAAGGATTTATTGAGTAACTTACATGTGAACCCCAATGCTGGAGAATTATCCAATGACACTGAATCCCCTTCCAGCGCAATCATCCCATTATATATGCCTGTGGCTGTCTTACAACATCTTCATTGTATTCCCCCAGTGTAAAATCACGACGTTAAGTAAATCCCCCATAAATGAAATCTCTGAAATCGGAGTCTGTGCGTTATTCACAACTGTGCAGGGCAACAGGAGGATTGTAGAGAGAGTAACGCGGATTACAGACTTGTGTGGACCCCCCCCAATGTTCTGATATATTAAGACTGAGAAGTATTATATTCTGATACAAATGTGTTTTGGTCTCTTCATCCAAGGCCCAGTCCAATGAAAAATAATATTTTAGTTTTATGTGAAGCCTGGTTTGCAGAGACAGCTTGGCTTCCTATGTCTGGTTGCTCCAACAGTGAGATTGCCCTGCCAAAATTCCAGGTTCTCTTCTTGCCCACAATAGGCTCAACTCAAGAATCTCCAAAAAATGAAATTTTCGTCCCGAAAAACAAATCCTAACGAAAGGAAACACACATGTCTACTCACATAAGCGCCACAAAACCCAAAGAGACACATGCCATGCCTCGGATTCCCTGGAGGGCGAGCGTGAGGACATCTAACAGACAGGGCTGAAGAGAGGGGAAGCAAAAATTCAATAAACAATATATTATGCAGTAGTATTAACTGAAAAAATATATAATGTTAGGTCAACCAGGGTTAAACATATATTATAGGTTCAACCCTGGTCTCCTGAGGTCTTTCCAGCTCTGTCTGTTAGATGTCTCCACAAGTCATTAAGCAAATAACCCTTTAAAACGAAAGAAAATGAAGCCTGATTCTGAAAGTGGGTCACCATTAGGAAGGGTCAGAGAGCCAGTGCTGGGACAGGTTTGTCATTCACCCAGAGCAAGGATTCAGAACTGTGCCCCCTTCCTAAAGCATGCCTAAGAATGGGTGTACCATGATTCTGAAAGTGGGTCAGCATTAGGAAGGGTCAGAGAGCCAGTACCGGGATGGGTTTGTTGGTCATCCAGGGCAAAGATTCCGAACTATGCCCCCTTCCTAATGTATGCCTAAAAATGGGCGTACCACGATTCTGAAAGCGGTCACCATTAGGAAGGGTCAGAGAACCAGTACTAGGACGGGTTTGTCGATTGCCCAGGGTAAGGATTCAGAACTGTGCCCCCTTCCTAATGCATGCCCAAGAATGGGTGTACCATGGGTGGCACCATTTGTCCCTTTGCTCCAACTGGCCAAGGTTAGCATGGAGTGTGCACTGCCCCTACAAGGCCAATCACTTGCTTTCTTTTGGCTAGAAGGCAGTTGTACATATAAGGTGTGTTTTTGTTTTGTATCAGCTGTGGGCAGATGGGGTGGACTGAAGGACAGGTATGTTGGAGTACGGTGTAACAGCAGTAGTGGTCAGCGAAGACATAAAACTGTGGCCCCTGGTTGCTAATCACTAATCTGTAGCTTGCATGTGGTCAGGGTGCACCCTCCCCCACAGTTGCACCCTGGGCGGCTGTCCCTTTTGCCCACCCCTTGTCTTGGCCCTGCAGAGAGCCCATCAATATCCAACAACTTCTCCAGGGGTGAGGTACTCCAGAAATAAGGATACACAAGCCTCCATGACAAAATTTGCTTATCCTGGAGTTCGGCTTTAGGATATATTGCACTGTGCAGGGCAGGCAAACAAACTTCTTACCAAGCAGGATCTGAAAAAAAAAATCACTACAGCTGAATATTGTCAGCATTGCTGCAAGAATAAGATTTTTTTTCTTTTTGTCGCTTGTAAAAAAAAAAAAAAAAAATAGAGTGTCTGCAGATTGGAATAGAGAGGTAATTTTTAATAACATTAAATTTTAAATATTTGTTATATCAATTTTTAATAAAACTTCAGTTCTCCTTTATTGAGTTGCAGCAAGCTTTTTGTAGTGGTAGCAGCTCCCTTGTTGAGGTGATGTTTAATGGCATTGTAGGTAGACATCACTTTTAAGGCTCCAGTGACATTCTCGAGCGGTTGCTTGTTTCCCTAGATTGCCGTTACGGGGCGTAATGGGAGGTGAGTGCTCACTAAGACTAGATAAACAGCGAAGAACATCTGCTTACCGAAAGAAAACAAGGACATATTTCTCCTTTTCTGAATTCAAATTTCCCCACAATGTGCTTTGCAGACTCCGACAGATGCAGGAAAAAAAATCATAATTCCTGGCTGTGCCGAGTAGGAGGTATTTGTCTGCTTCTATTTCTAACAATAAAGAAACAGAGTAAAGAAAGTACACAGCAAAAAACAGCGAGATGAGAAAGCGAAAAATCTGAGCAGAGGATAGGTTCTCCTGACCCTCGGACAGGTCTACCTGACTCCTGAAAAGGTCTCCTGACCCTCAGACAGGTCCTCCTGACTCTCAAACAGGTCTCCCGACCCTCAGACAAATCCTCCCAAATATCTGCCAGGTCCTCCTGACTCTCAAACAGGTGTCCTGACCCTCAGGCAGGAGCTCCAAAATCTCAAACAGGTCCTCCTGACTCTCAAACTGGTCTCCTAACCCTCAGACAGGTCCTCCTAAATCTAAGACAGGTCCTGATGAATCTCAAACTGGTCTCCTGACCCTCAGACAGGTCCTTCTAAATCCCAGACAGTTCCTTCTGACTTTCAGATGGCTCATTCTAATGCACAGACAGGTCCTTCTGATTCACAGAAGGTATGCCAGTCTCTCAGACAAGTCATTCTGACCCTCAAAAATGGGTTTTCTAACTAGGTATGTTTGGAGATTCATTAAACGGCCAAACTAAATGGGTATAAAAACATACAAAACAGCGCTCGCAAATATATCTATGTAATATAGTGATCTATAGACCCAAAAAAACTTTGTTGCAGCTGCAGAATGAAAGTACTGTACTTTAGTGATATATACCCAGGTAGACTGCGCTAGCAACTTACTAAAAATAAAACATAACAAACCAAAGCCTAAATACACTATAGGAAAAATAGTGAATATAAAAATATAAAAGGACTGGACATGCACCTTGCACAACACACCCAATACTGAGTGGGAACGTGCATGAATGCACTCCCGGAATCAAAGACCTTCAATGTGATAAAAAATCAAATAATGTGCATAATATACAAGTGCAACTGTGGAATGATATAAATACGGTTATCGCTACTCTGGTGCAAAAATGAGAAATGAATAAATGTGCTCTCAAAGATTCACAATCACAAATGACAATGAAGCGAGCCCCTGAGAAAATGCCAAGTGGGATAATGAGAAACAAAAATGTCAGCAATACCAAAATTGCAAACCAAAAAGTATCTAACAGTTTAAAACCCCTCCATAGGAGAAACAATTAGCAGACTTCCAGCTTATTCATCCATATGATCAAACAGGGCAGACGGTATATCGATGTTAAAGTTGCTTGGAAGGGACCACAAGACTCGCGTTCCACCAAAAGAAAAGGAAAAGCATATAGTGTAAAACCTTAGGATACCATAGGGTCACCTGCGCATATGTGCGCTACTCACGGGACCGGTATGCAGAGCAGGCATTCAGATACTTGGTCGGTTCGCCACTGTCCGGCGTGCGTTCGCGCGCGTTTCGCCCCTCCCCCAGTCTTTGATGACGCCCCGGGGGAGGGGCGAAACGCGTCGACGCAACATCCTGTCTACGTTTGCCAAATTTGGTACCAGTGACATCACTTCCTGGAGTTGGTGGAACGCACGCCGGACAGCGGCGAACCGACCAAGTATCTGAATGCCTGCTCTGCATACCGGTCCCGTGAGTAGCGCACATATGCGCAGGTGACCCTATGGTATCCTAAGGTTTTACACTATATGCTTTTCCTTTTCTTTTGGTGGAACGCGAGTCTTGTGGTCCCTTCCAAGCAACTTTAACATCGATATACCGTCTGCCCTGTTTGATCATATGGATGAATAAGCTGGAAGTCTGCTAATTGTTTCTCCTATGGAGGGGTTTTAAACTGTTAGATACTTTTTGGTTTGCAATTTTGGTATTGCTGACATTTTTGTTTCTCATTATCCCACTTGGCATTTTCTCAGGGGCTCGCTTCATTGTCATTTGTGATTGTGAATCTTTGAGAGCACATTTATTCATTTCTCATTTTTGCACCAGAGTAGCGATAACCGTATTTATATCATTCCACAGTTGCACTTGTATATTATGCACATTATTTGATTTTTTATCACATTGAAGGTCTTTGATTCCGGGAGTGCATTCATGCACGTTCCCACTCAGTATTGGGTGTGTTGTGCAAGGTGCATGTCCAGTCCTTTTATATTTTTATATTCACTATTTTTCCTATAGTGTATTTAGGCTTTGGTTTGTTATGTTTTATTTTTAGTAAGTTGCTAGTGCAGTCTACCTGGGTATATACAAACTAAATGGGTGTTCAGCCTGAACCTCCAACCGCAGCTGTAAAAAAAACATTTAGCAGTGGATTAATGAGGACTTTGAATTGAAGATAGAATAAAGGGATGGTAGGATTTCTCCAATAGCTAGTTTGTCAACCCTAGTGCCATACAAAGGGAGACTGATTTAGGATCTAGCAAGACAAAACTTACACCACTTTTTTTGCCTACCTACTAACAGTGAAGCGCTTCTTCATAAAATTATCAAATATGGACTCAAATGTGCATATAAACAACAATGCTTGTAAATTTACACAATTATCATAAATCATGTGCAGAAAAAAGTAAAATTTGCGAAAACAATCCCAGACATCATCCAACTAGGTTGTAAGTAAAAAAACGTGAGAACAGTCCCATATATCATCTATTTCGGTTTATTTTTATATTTTATTTATTTCAGGTACTTATATAGCGCTGTCAATTTACGCAGCGCTTTACATATACATTGTACATTCACATCAGTCCCTACCCTCAAGGAGCTTACAATCTAAGGTCCCTAACTCACATTCATACATATTAGGGACAATTTAGACAGAATCCAATTAACCTACCAGCATGTCTTTGGAGTGTGGGAGGAAACCGGAGTACCCGGAGGAAACCCACGCAGGCACAGGGAGAACATGCAAACTCCAAGCAGGTAGTGTCGTGGTTGGGATTCGAACCAGTGACCCTTCTTACTGCTAGGCGAGAGTGCTACCACTACACCACTGTGCCACCAAAAAATCCAATTAGAGTGTAAGTGTCCAGAAAAAACACCACCACAGGTAATGTTCCACAATTAAAGTAAATCTTCCACCACGGATTGCCACCAAAGAGTGTCACCCAATGTGCCCAGTTGGATGTCTCCTCACCTGATGTGATGGACCTCTTAAAATAATCAAGGTGGTCAAAAGCACCTAAATCACATAGACAACAGGTCAGCAGTACTAGGGTCACATCTCTATATTCCACAGCTCTTGCATAAAAAGGCCCAAAGAGGTATATACAAAGATGATCCAATAGTGTAATATTTTCAGTGACTTTTTATTAAAAGAATTAAAAGGAATAACACTCAGAATGCAGAGAGACACATACAAGCCTCCTGACCCTCAGACAGGTCCTCCTGTATCTCAGACACATCCTTTTTAGTCACACACAGGCCTGACTCATGGAATGTCCCCCTAACCCTCAAACAAGTTCCCCTGACTTTGAGACGGGTTCTCCTAACTCTCAAGGTTCTCCTGACTCTCACACAGGCCCTCCCGTTTCTCTGACAAATTTTCCTGAGCCTCAGACTGGTCCTTCTGACCATCAGACAGGTTTTGCTGACCTTTAGATAAGTCTTCTTGACCCTCAGACAGGGCCATCTCATCCACAGACAGGTCTTTCTGACCCTTATAATAGTCCTTCTGTTGTACATCCCAAGTGCATCCTCTTGCAAGTACAAACACATTATATTTTTTACCATCTAGCAGTTTTTGTGTCCAGTCAGAATCTTGTTTTCTCCTGGGACACCCATCCTTTCAAGAGCTTACATTCTGGCCAGGCCGGGTTTTGTATAAATACAAAGAAGGCCAAAGCCTGATGTGACAATATTGTGGTTTGATGAAAACTAAACTAAGGAGAATGGGGAGTCATACTGAGCACAGTGCCACCCTTATTTTTCCAAAATTCTCAAGTCAGTAACACAACATTTAGGTTTAACGTCTCATATGTGTAATGCCATAGTTGCCAACATTTAAAACATTTTTTTCAAGGAAACCTTTTTTTCGCTTTGGGTTCAACAAGTCATTGTAGGAGGAGAATTACATTAATTAGGAGTGGGGCATTCATTTAAAATGGGCATAGTTTTAAAAAGAGGCATATAGTTAAGGTAGGGCCACATTTTAAGCACATACAGTGTCTTGGAAAAGTATTCATACCCCTTGAAATTTTCCACATTTAGTCATCTTACAACCAAAAACATAAATGTATTTTATTGGGATTTTATGTGATAGACCAACACAAAGTGGCACATAATTGTGAAGTGGAAGAAAACTGATAAAAAGGTTTTCAATTTTTTTTACAAATAAATATGTGTGGGGTACATTTGGATTTAGCCCTCCTAAGTCAATACTTTGTAGAACCACCTTTCGCTGCAATTACAGCTGCAAGTCTTTTTGGGGATGTCTTTGCCAGCTTTGCACATCTAGAGAGGGACATTTTTGCCCATTCTTCTTTGCAAAACAGCTCAAGCTCTGTCAGATTGGATGGAGAGCGTCTGTTTACAGCAATTTTCAAGCCTTGCCACAGATTCTCAATTGGGTTTAGATCTGGACTTTCTGGACAGTCTAACACATGAATATGCTTTGATCTAAACCATTCCATTGTAGCTTTGGCTGTATGTTTAGGGTCATTGTCCTGCTGGAAGGTGAACCTCTGCCCCAGTCTCAAGTCTTTTGCAGACTCTAATGCCGCGTACACACGGTCGGACTTTTCGTCTACAAAAGTCCAACGGACGCTGACGGACTAAAGCTGGCTGGTAATCCGATCGTGTGTGGGCTTCTCCGGACTTTCAACTGACTTTTTCAGCCTCAAATCCGACGGACTTTAGATTTGAAACATGCTTCAAATCTTTCCGACGGACTCGAGTCCGGTCGAAAAATCCGCTCGTCTGTATGCTAGTCTGACGGACAAAAACCCACGCTAGGGCAGCTATTGGCTACTGGCTATCAACTTCCTTATTTTAGTCCGGTGTACGTCATCACGTAAGAATTAGACGGACTTTTGTGTGATCGTGTGTAGGCAAGTCTGTTCGTTAGTAAGTCCGCCGCAAGTCCGCCGCAAGTCCGTCGAAAGTCCGTCGAAAGTCTGTCGGACTTTTGTAGCTGAAAAGTCCGACCGTGTGTACGCGGCATAACAGGTTTTCTTCTAACATTGCCCTGTATTTGGCTCCATATTTCTTCCCATCAAATCTGACCAGCTTCCCTGTCCCTGCTAAACAAAAGCATCCCCACAACATGATACTGCCACCACCATGTTTCACACTGGGGGGTGGTGTGTTCAAGGTGATGTGCAGAGTTAGTTTTCCGCCACACATTTTGGTATCATTTGACCAGAACACCTTCCTCCACATGTTTGCTGTGTCCCCCACATGGCTTCTCGCAAACTGCAAATGGGACTTCTTATGGCTTTCTTTCAACAATGGCTTCTTCTTGCCACTCTTCCATAAAGACCTGATTTGTGGCGTGCACGACTAATGCCCCATACACACGGTCAGATTTTCCGACGGAAAATGTGTGATAGGACCCTGTTGTCGGAAATTCCAACCGTGTGTAGGCTCCATCACACATTTTCCATCAGATTTTCAGACGCACAAAGTTTGAGAGCAGGCTATAAAATTTTCAAACAACAAAATCCGTTGTCGGAAATTCTGATCGTGTGTACACAAATCCGATGCACAAAGTGCCACGCATGTTCAGAATAAATAAAGAGATGAAAGCTATTGGCCACTGCCCCGTTTATAGTCCCGACGTACGTGTTTTACGTCACCGCGTTTAGAACGATTGGATTTTCCGACAACTTTGTGTGACCGTGGTTATGCAAGACAAGTTTGAGCCAACATCCGTCCGAAAAAATCCTAGGATTTTGTTGTCGGAATGTCTGAACAAAGTCCGACCGTGTGTACGGGGCATTATAGTTGTCCTGTGGACAGATTCTCCCACCTGAGCTGTGGATCTCTGCAGTTACCATGGACCTCTTGGCTGCTTCTCTGATGAATGCTCTCCTTGCCCGGCCTGTCAGTTTAGGTGGACGGTCACGTCTTGGTAAGTGTGCAGTTGTGCCATACTCTTTCCATTTTTGGATGATGAATTGAACAGTGCTCTGTGAGATGTTCAAATCTTGGGATAATATTTTATAACCTAACCCTGCTTTAAACTTCTCCACAACTTTATCCCTGGCCTGCCTGGTGTGTTGCTTGGCCTTCATGATGCTGTTTGTTTGCTAAGGTTCTCTAAGAAACCTCTAAAGGGCTTCACAGAAAAGCTGTACTTATACTGAGATTAAATTACACACAGGTGGACTCTATTTACTAATGAGTTGACTTCTGAAGGCAATTGGTTCCACTAGATTTTACTTAGGGGTATGAGAGTAAAAGGGGCTGAATACAAATGCACACCACACTTTTCACATATTTATTTGTAAAAAATTTTGAAAATCATTTATCATTTTCTTCCACTTCCCAATTATGTGACACTTTGTGTTGGTCTACCACATAAAATCCCAATAAAATACATTAACCTTTTTGGTTGTAACATGACAAAATGTGGAAAATTTCAGGGGGAATAAATACCTTTTCAAGGCACTAACTTACTACAGAAACACTAATTTATACAAAAAAAGCTCATTAAATTGCCGGCAAATGACATCTTGGGCCACTTTAATTCTGTTCGTTAACAAAGTAGCTAGGGATTCCCTTCATCTATACCAGACCCTAATCTTAGATCAGGGTCTGACATAGATGTTAATAAGGGATCCCACACAAACCAAAAAAAAAAAAAAAAAAAAACACAGCCACAAAAAAACCTGGGGTCCCCAAATTCCCTAATTAATGATATAAATTTTAAGGGGGATCCCCATGCAAAAAACAAAAAAAATAAATAAAAGAATGGGGCTCCCCCCAAAATATCAGACACTTATCCAAACATGCAAGCCTAGCAGACCAGGTAAAAGAAGGCAAAGGAACGTGTGGCCCTCTTCCTGAAACACAAAAGGCCACATGCCCTCAACATGGGGGGGATAACCTGGTAAACCTTTTTTCTATATTGATGCAGACAAGGGCCTCTTCCCCACAACCCGGGCCCAGTGGTTGAGGGGGTTTGGAAGAGGGGGAAGGAATGTGTGTCCCTCTTCCTGAACCACACAAGGCCACATGCTCTCAACATGGGCGGGATAACCCCCCCAAAGTACCTTTTCCCTATGTTGATGCAGACAAGGGCCTCTTCCCCACAACCCAGGCCCAGTGGTTGTGGGGGTCTGAAAGTGAGGGCTGATCAGAATCTTGAAGCCACTTTTAGCAATAAGGGGATGTCTAGATACCTGCCCTTCCTTCCCCTGTTCCTGGCTCACCAGAGGAATCATTCATTCATGTTACAGACTGTTCAATTCATGAAGGCTTGGCATCACACATGGGCATTGCCTAGGATGCTCTGCATGCAAACACAGTCTTCCAAAAATGCCCGACATCCTCCTATCAAGGCATTTTGGCATTTGTATAACTCCTCCCAAGAGCCAGCCCACTGATTCCATCAAGGCGGAGGGCTCTTAAGAGGAGTACTGAGGCAGGGTGATGTAATGTTTTCAGGAAGCCATGTACAACATCCTGGCCGCCCGAGAAGCACAGAGACCCAGTTATGGATAAACTAAGATTTGTATTAAACCAGAAATATTTTATTCAAAAATATCCTTAACATGTTGGTGAGGAGAGGTGGAGAAGGAACCAGGGAAGGCAAACTATAAGCAGATTAAATTTCAGCTTTAAAGTGTTACTAAACCTGCAACACTAAAATCAGTCTGTATATGCAGTAAAGCCTGCTTGTTATACTAACTGTGGAACCTGCGTATTGTGTAAAAAGGCTGTTTGATCCTCTCTTCTCCGAGCCTCCCCTTCTTTTACTGTCCCCAATCCATCTCCTGATAAGACAGAGGCTTGGAGTCACTCTGCACATGCTCAGTTTGGTGTGTATTGCTATAGAGTTTTTTTTTTGTGGGAGTGTTCATGTGATTAGCACAGGGCCAATGAGCATTGTCCAGACAGAGGGTCTGTGATGGCCGGACACTAATAGAAGTCACAAGACTGCTATATACTGCTGATGATAAAAGGTATTTAGCAGTGTTTATTTGCTAAAAATAATTGCATTTCCATGTCCTGTGTACTGTGGGAGACCAGATATAGTGAATGCAGGGTGCTGGGTTTAGTAACACTTTAGGTTTAGCCTCACTGATGAATTTTTGGCCTTAGAAAACTATAAAAGCTGATTGAGTCGGTGGACAAATGAATGGGGCTTTACTAATAACAAGCTTGGAGAAAAAAGGGATTTTTGGGAGTGCTTAGAAAAAAAATCAGTTCACCATCTGAAACGCATAAGCTGAAGCTGAGGGTGGTTCCAAGTTTAATACATTTAGATTTCGGCCAAGGTCAGTAGACAAAAAAATGCTAGCATTCCTTCCTTTCCACGAATCAGCATTTTGGTCTTTCATTTGTATCCCGTCTACAGAAGGGACGTCGAGGATACGACTCTGCTGTATATAAAGACATAGAGAGGAATCGGTGGGAGATAGAAGCCATCTGAGTAGATAAGAGCTAGAGAGGATCTTAGGAGGACAAGATACATCTCAGGACACTTCATCAATCTTCTCCTAGAGATACAGCTAGCCCGGTGATGAGTGTAGGGTGGGGTGCTGCCATAACATAAAGCATTAGAAACAGATTACTGAAAACTGAGATATGAAAAGGTTCCAAATTCTCCAAATTTCTGGGCTGTGAAAAATGTTTGTTAAAGCAGATCACAAAAGAAAGTATAAGCAAGCAGCAATTCGTCATCTGTTGGTTCAGTTGTTCCAAATATCCCTCACATTCATCACTATCACCGGGACAAGGAGAGAGGATTTTTGAGGCTTGCTGGCTGGACCAGGGACAAAAGTCAGGGGTCAAATGCCTGAAAAAGTTCCGCCAAGGGATAAAAGCAAAACGAGATTGGTTGTCACACGCCTTCCTGGATTCAACGTACTGTTCTCCCGTTGATAGGATAGAAATTGAACAATCGCTCAATATTAACAGGCAGAACTTCAAACTTTGCTAAGTAGCTACAAGAAAAACAACAAACAGGATTTTGAACCCTGGTGGCCAACCTCCAGACCTCTGGCATTTTTTTTGTTTGGCTCTTGGAGCCCCTGCATACAATAACTATGTTTCACTTATAGGCAGGTGCATTCTACTTTCTCCACTGCAGGTGGCGCTCAACCGCAGCGGTATTGCAGGGGGAGAGGAAGTCAAAAGGAACACGGTTCATCCTTAGCTCTCAACTGTCCCTGATTTTGAGGGACTTTCCCTGACTTGGAACAAAATGCCTCTGTCCCTCTTTCTTCCTCATTATTCTCTCTATTTGGTCTGATCTATATAGTTGTATATGAAATGCACTTTTTATTTTTCAGAAATGGTTTCCCAGTGCTAAACCTTTTATCCATATTCTAAGTTTCTGCATTTGTAAATATTTAAAGCCAATATAAAGGAATAGTAGTGGTGAAAAAAAGCACTTGTCAGTTTAACTAATATTTTTTGTATAATTCTCCTTTAAGAGGGCGTGGCAGGGGTGTGTCCTATGCCTACATACGTTTTCTAATAGGTCTCCCTCGTTCCCATCTTTAAAAGTTGGGAGGTGTGTTCATTTATGGTTTCCTGGGTACCTGGGGGTGCTCTCGGATTGGATGCTGCCACCTCATGTGGCTCTGGTGGCCATCTAGGGTTAGACAGAGCCTATTTAAGACCATCTGATGTATAATACCTGTAGTCTTTCACCATCTCTTGTGTCATGCCGTAGTCTTTAACCATCTCTTGTATCATGCCTGTAGTCTTTTATCATCTCTTGTATCATGCCATAGTTTTTAACCATCTCTTGTATCATAACCGTAGTCGTTCACCGTCTCTTTCATCATGCCCGTAGTCTTTAACCATCTCTTGTATCATGTCTGTAGTCTTTAACCATCTGTTGTATCATGCCGTAGTCTTTAATCATCTCTTGTATCATGTCTGTAGTCTTTCACCATCTCTTGTATAATGCCTATAGTCTTTAACAATCTCTTGTATCATGCTTGTAGTCTTTCACCATCTCTTGTATCATGCCGTAGTCCTTAACCATCTCTTGTATAATGCCTATAGTCTTTAACCACCTCTTGTACCATGCCTGTAGACTTTCACCATCTCTTGTATAATGCCTATAGTCTTTAACCACCTCTTGTACCATGCCTGTAGACTTTCACCATCTCTTGTATAATGCCTATAGTCTTTAACAATCTCTTGTATCATGCTTGTAGTCTTTCACCATCTCTTGTATCATGCCGTAGTCCTTAACCATCTCTTGTATAATGCCTATAGTCTTTAACCACCTCTTGTACCATGCCTGTAGTCTTTCACCATCTCTTGTACCATGCCTGTAGACTTTCACCATCTCTTGTATAATGCCTATAGTCTTTAACCATCTCTTGTATCATGCTTGTAGTCTTTCACCACCTCTTGTATCATGCCTGTAGTCTTTCACCATCTCTTGTATCATGCTTGTAGTCTTTCACCACCTCTTGTATCATGCCAGTAGTCTTTGACCATCTCTTGTATCATGCCTGTAGTCTTTGACCATCTCTTGTATCATGCCTGTAGTCTTTCACCATCTCTTGTATCATGCCTGTAGTCTTTCACCATCTCTTGTATTATGCCTGTATGTCTTTCACTATCTCTTGTATCATGCCTGTATGTCTTTCACTATCTCTTGTATCATGCCGTAGTCCACTCATGTATCATGCTGTAGTCTTTGACCATCCCTTGTACCATGCCTGTAGTCTTTCACTACCTCTTGTCTCATGCCCGTAGTCTTTCACCATCACCGGTATCATGCCCTCCAAAGTGGGGACACTCTAATACAGGAGGGGTGTTACTGGCTAGATCACCAGGTGAAAACTGAGGGAAAAAGCCTAAAAAAGGAAAACAAATGCAGCCACCACATCTAATGATTGGTAAGCTGCAGTATATTACATTTTAAGTTTTGAGATTAATACCACATTAAACTTCAGCTTTCAATCACTTATGTTGAGTGCACAAGGGTTTCCCAAGGGCCCGGGGGCAGCTAAATTCGTGGGCCACCACGTTCCGGCACTTGTTCATGGAGGTTTTCGTTAACTTTATAGCTTTTTTATGCCTATTAAAGCTGACTTTGATAATAAAATATGTGAGGAATATTTCCTAACAGCTGCTCCACTCCCAGATGTTGTACGAAAAGCGATTCTTCATGGAGCTCTCCCCGCGGGAATTACCGTGCCACTTTCCGGTTGGGTGTCTAGGGATCATCTATTAACGCGGTGACAAGGGGGGGCGCTCCGCCTGTACCTGAACACCACTGATCACAGTACTGACCTAGATAGAACAAAGCCTATTATTAACCCTTTCAGTACCTTGCACATGGCAGGGGAGGGGGGGGGGGGGGGAGTATGAAATTTTTCACGCTGTCATGAAAGTGACATGGTGACATTAAAGGGAAGTTTTCTCTCCATCAGAGGAAATGCATCTCTGCCAGATTAAAGCTCTTCTAACAACCTGGTAACGTCAGGTACTTCACAGACGCCTTTTCTCACATTTCCTCAGAGAAGGGCGATTATTGCGCAGGCGGGGGGGGTGGTGATCATCGAACGCCGAGATGGAAGTGCGCAGAGGGAAATCTATTCCCCAAAGTCGCAGAGTCAAGGAAAGAGACGTAAAGTAAAGATCTGTCAGTGGTAGGAGAAGCCACGCCCCTGACGCAGAGTATTATTAAAGGACCAGGACATATACACTCACCGGCCACTTTATTAGGTTGCTAGTAACGGGTTGGAACCCCTTTTGCCTTCAGAACTGCCTTCATTCTTCGTGGCATAGATTCAACTATTCCATAGTGACATGGTAGCATCACGCAGTTGCTGCAGATTTGTTGGCTGCACATCCATGATGCCAATCTCTCGTTCCACCACATCCCAAAGGTGTTCTATTGGATGAGATGTGGTGAGTGTGGAGGCCATTGGAGTACAGGGACCTCATTGTCCAGTGGTGAGATGATTGGAGCTTTGTGACATGGTGCATTATCCTGCTGGAAGGAGCCATCAGAAGATGGGGACACTGTAGCCATAAAGGGATGGACATGGTCAGCAACAATACTTTGAGAGGCCGTGGTGTTTAAATGATGCTCAGTTGGTACTAAGGGGCCCAAAGTGTGCCAAGAAAATATCCCCCCCACCATTACACCCCCACCACCAGCCTGAACCGGTGATACAAGGCAGGATGGATCCATTTCATGTTTACACCAAATTCTGACCCGACCATCTGAATGTCGCAGCTGAAATTGAGACTCATCAGACCAGGCAACGTTTTTCCATTCTTCTATTGTCCAATTTTGGTGATCCTGTGTGAATTGTAGCCTTAGTTTCCTGTTCTTAGCTGACAGGAGTGGCACCCGGGGTGGTCTTCTGCTGCTGTAGCCCATCTGCTTCAAGGTTGGATGTGTTGTGCATTCAGAGATGGCCTTCTGCATACCTTGGATGTAACGAGTGGTTATTTGAGTTACTGTTGCCTTTCTATCATCTGGAACCAGTCTGCCCATTCTCCTCTGACCTCTGACATCAACAAGGCATTTTCCTCCACACAACGGCCGCTCACTGGATATTTTCTCTTTTTCCGACCATTCTCTGTAAACCCGAGAGATGGTTGTGTGTGAAAATCCCAGGAGATCAGCAGTTTTTGAAATCCTCAGACCAGTCCGTTCGGCACCGACAACCGTGCCACGTTCAAAGTCACTTAAATCCCCTTTCGTCCCTTTTCTGATGCTTAGTTTTAACTTCAGAAAGTCATCTTCACAACGCCTAGATGCCTAAATGCATTGAGTTGCTGCCATGTGATTGGCTGATTAGCAATTTGTGTTACCAAGCAATTGAACAGGTGAACCTAGTGGCCGGTGAGTGTAATGTCCCCAATGTGGGACTAGAATGTTTAGGGACACTTTCCTGCCCCAGGGGGCCACATGGGAAGAGTCTGACAATTTGCTATATCATTATGTGGTATTTAATATAGTAGATTTTGACATTTACACCAAATTGAAGTTGTTTATGAAAATGCTGAAAATGGTGCAATTTCCCTCTTTTATACAGTTTTCTAATATCTTTTGTTTTTTATTATTTTTCACTTTTCTACCACCCTCTGAACCCAACCCCTCTCCATCAAATTGCCATGGGTTTGAGATTTCCAAGTATTATTATTTATAAGCATAGTTCAGACAGGAGATAGAGAGATACAAAGTAACATTGTTTATAAACATTGATCAGACAGAAGATAGATACAAAGTAAGACTGTTGCTTTTTTTTATCTAATATTTTTTTCATCTGTTGATCAAAGGGATATGGTTCATATGATGCAGACAGATTTAAAACAGTTTTTTTTTTTTTTTTTAATAAAATGTGTTTCTATGTATTCCCTAATCAGTCTGAATTAACTCCTCCTTCCCCTTTTTTCCTTAACTGTTGCTTTCCTGATGATCCTTTTTTTTGGTTTATTTCTATTCTTGTAACCATTAATATTGAAACCTTTTCTTCATTTTTATTTGTTTTATTTAATTACTTTCTTCGTCACGTTAAAAAAAAAAAGCAAAAATTGAAGAAAAAACAAGCTTTCCTTGTTTGAGACAATCCAGTCTCATTTATGGACTATTTTTGCACAAACTTTATTAGTAGTTGTTTATTTATGTATTAGTGTTGATCACTATCACCTGTCGCCAGGTTTATTTATTTATACTGTTTAGTGCTACTATTTACTTTAGTTTACACTGTAAATGCTTATTTATATTTATTTCATTTAAAGTAGCAGCCATTGCACATTTAGGTTACCTTTGGCGCAGTGGTGGTACTTGAAGAGTGGGTGTACGGATCTTTTTGGACCAGTTTTGTTGAATGTTGAGTGTACAGCTTGTATAACAGTGTAAATTTGCTGTCCTCTCAAAATAACTCAACACACAGCCATTAATGTCTAAACTGCTGGCAACAAAAGTGAGTACACCCTTAAGTAAAAATGTCCAAATTGGGTCCAAAGTGTCGATATTTTGTGTGGCCACCTTTATTTTCCAGCACTGCCTTAACCCTGTTGGGCATGGAGGTCACCAGAGCTTCACAGGTTTCCACTGGAGTCCTCTTCCACTCCTCCATGATGACATCACGGAGCTGGTGGATGTTAGAGACCTTGCGCTCCTCCACCTTCCATTTGAGGATTCTGCACAAATGCTCAGTAGGGTTTAAGTCTGGAGAAGTGCTTGGACAGTCCATCAGCTTTACCCTCAGCTTCTTTAGCAAGGCAGTGGTCATCTTGGAGGTGTGTTTGGGGCCATTATGTTGGAAAACTGCCCTGCGGCCCAGTCTCTGAAGGGAGGGGATCATGATCTGCTTCAGTATGTCACAGTACATGTTGGCATTCATGGTTCCCTCAATGATCTGTAGCTCCCCAGTGCCAGCAGCACTCATGCAGCCCCAGACCATGACAACCCCACCACCATGCTTGACTATAGGCAAGACACACTTGTCTTTGTACTCCTCACCTGGTTGCCGCCACACACGCTTGACACCATCTGAACCAAATAAGTTTATCTTGGTCTCATCAGACCACAGGACATGGTTCCAGTAATCCATGTCCTTAGTCTGCTTGTCTTCAGCAAACTGTTTGCGGGCTTTCTTGTGCATCATCTTTAGAAGAGGCTTTCTTCTGGGACGATGGCCATGCAGACCAATTTGATGCAGTGTGCAGCGTATGGTCTGAGCACTGACAGGCTGACCCCCCACCCCTTCAACCTCTGCAGCAATGCTGGCAGCACTCATACGTCTATTTCCCAAAGACAACCTCTGGATATGGCGCTGAGCATGTGCACTCAACTTCTTTGGACGACCATGGCGAGGTGTGTTCTGAGTGGAACCTGTTCTGTTAAATTGCTGTATGGTCTTGGCCACCGTACTGCAGCTCAGTTTCAGGGTCTTGGCAATCTTCTTATAGCCTAGGACATCTTCATGTAGAGCAACAATTCTTTTTTACAGATCCTCAGAGAGTTCTTTGCCATGAGGTGTCATGTTGAACTTCCAGTGACCAGTATGAGAGAGTCATTGTGATAACACCAAATTTAACACACCTGCACATTACACCAGGGAGGGAAAATGGCTAATTGGGCCCAATTTGGTCATTTTCACTTAAGGGCGTATTCACTTTTGTTGCCAGTGGTTTAGACATTAATGGCTGTGTGAGTAAGTAGATGTGTGTAAAACACCTGTAGATTGCTGCGCTAAATATGTGACTTCAAATAGAGATAAGTGACAAATGAATGAAGTGTAATTAACTAAATGGGTTGCTGCTCTCAAAGTGCATGTGCCTTTAAATATGTGATCAGAATAGGAGTGCTACCTCCTGCTGTGCTAATAAATCATTACCAAAAAAAACAATGATAAAATTAACATGATCATAATCAGTGTACAATACAATAATAGTACAGTAGTGATAATAAAGTCCATGCAAATTCAAAATAAAGTTTGTGATCGTCAAAAAACTTTGCAGTGCAACCTTAAATTATTCAAATGTTCAAATTTAAGTGGTAAGTGCTTAGAAGATCATCTGTGCATGGCGTGGGTCCCCCCCCCCCAGTTCATTACCAGGTCCTTTGGGTCTGGTATGGATATTAAGGGGAACCCTGTGCCAAAATAAAAAAATGGCGTGCCCCCCCCCCCCAAAATCCATAACAGGCCCTTCAGGTCTGGTATTGATATTAAGGGGAACCCCACACCAAAATTAAAAAAAAAAGGCATGGGGTCCCCCCCAAAATCCATACCAGGCCCTTTAGGTCTGGTATTGATATTAAGGGGAACCCAACGCCAAAATTTTAAAAAATGGCATGGGGTCCCCCCAAAATCCATACTAGACCCTCATCCGAGCATGCAACCTGGCAGGCCGCAGGAAAAGGGGGAGGGGGACGAGAGAGCACCCCCTCCCCTCCTGAACCATACCAGGCCCCATGCCCTCAACATGGGGAGGGTGCTTTGGGGTCCCCCCAAAGCACCTAGTCCCCGTGTCGATGGGGATAAGGCCCTCATCCCCACAATCCTTGCCCGGTGGTTGTAGGGGTCTGCGGGCAGGGGGGCTTATTGGAATCTTGTATAAACGAAAATCTGCGCTGGCAACTTAACCAAGTAGATAATTAATAAACTATAATGAGACAAAATAATAAATACACTATGCAAATAGTTGTGAACGTGAAAAAAATTATAAAGAAAAATTTAGAAGTAGACCTTGCACAATTTACTGTGTGCTGAGTGAAATCGTGCACAAATGCACTAACAGACTAAGTAACTACAATGTGATGAGGGACAAATCAAAAATATATATATGTACATACACTGATGCAATTTGGATGAATGATCCAAAAAAAACACACATCCAAAACACTATGCGACTATAAGGCGATAGAATATCGCTATACTGATGCAAAAAAATAATAAATATATATAATATATCTATGTGCTCTCATGTATTCATAATCATAAATAGCAATGAAGTGAACCTCTATACAAAAATAAACGCCAAGTGAAATAGTGAAACAAAAATGTCAATTATATCAAAATTTGCAAATGACAGAGTATCTATTAGATTAAAATGCTCCTTCACAAAAGGACAATCAGCAGACTTCCAGCTTTTTCATCCGTATGATAAATCAGGGCAAAAGGTATTTTGATGTTGGAGATGGTTGGAAACTTTTGGGACCACAAAGCTCGCGTTCCACCAAAAGAAAAGAAAAGACATATAGTGTAAAACCTTAGGATACCATGGGGTCACCTGCGCATATGTGCGCTACTCACGGGACCGGCATGCAGAGCAGGCATTCAGATACTTGGTTGGTTCGCCGCTGAACGGCGTGCGTTCCACCAACTCCAGGAAGTGATGTCACTGGTTAACAGGCGTAGGCAGGATGTTGCGTCAACGCGTTTCGCCCCTCCCCCAGGGCGTTATCAAAGAGGTATGCTGATGACGCCCTGGGGGAGGGGCGAACGCGTCGACGCAACATCCTGCCTACGCCTGTTAACCAGTGACATCACTTCCTGGAGTTGGTGGAACGCACGCCGTTCAGCGGCGAACCGACCAAGTATCTGAATGCCTGCTCTGCATGCCGGTCCCGTGAGTAGCGCACATATGCGCAGGTGACCCCATGGTATCCTAAGGTTTTACACTATATGTCTTTTCTTTTCTTTTGGTGGAACGCGAGCTTTGTGGTCCCAAAAGTTTCCAACCATCTCCAACATCAGCATACCTTTTGCCCTGATTTATCATACGGATGAAAAAGCTGGAAGTCTGCTGATTGTCCTTTTGTGAAGGAGCATTTTAATCTAATAGATACTCTGTCATTTGCAAATTTTGATATAATTGACATTTTTGTTTCACTATTTCACTTGGCGTTTATTTTTGTATAGAGGCTCACTTCATTGCTATTTATGATTATGAATACATGAGAGCACATAGATATATTATATATATTTATTATTTTTTTGCATCAGTGTATGTACATATATATATTTTTGATTTGTCCCTCATCACATTGTAGTTACTTAGTCTGTTAGTGCATTTGTGCACGATTTCACTCAGCACACAGTAAATTGTGCAAGGTCTACTTCTAAATTTTTCTTTATAATTTTATTCACATTCACAACTATTTGCATAGTGTATTTATTATTTTGTCTCGTTATAGTTTATTAATTATCTACTTGGTAAGTTGCCAGCGCAGATTTTCGTTTATATATCACTAAAGTGTCAGCACTTTTATCCTGCAGCTGCAACAGGATAGTTAGAGTTTGAAGATTATCATATTACACAAATTTATTTGCGAGCGCTGTTTTGTATGTATTTATTGGAATCTTGGGGACTCCAAAGCACCCTCCCCATGTTGAGAGCATGTGGCCTGGTACGGCTTAGGAGAGGGGGCCCTCTCTTGGTCCCCTCCCCTTTTCCTGCGGCCTGCAAGGTTGCATGCTCAGATAAGGGCCTGGTATGGAGTTTGGGGGGACCCCCACGCCATTTTTTTAAAATTTCCCCTTAAACACTTTAATACACTATATTATATATACTACACTGTCTGAATATAGATTCTACACTGAATATCTAATTTACACTAAATGCAGAGTATATACTAGGCTGTATATATATATATATATATATATATATATATATATATATATATATCAAATACACTGCCTGCACGCCACTAACTAAGCTGCCTAATCTCTCTTCATTCATTACACTATATGTGTAAGCAGCAGCCTTACTTGAACCGCAGGCTCATCCCTAGTCTATGTGAGAGCAACAGGAGGGAAGGGGACGGGCACTGACACAGAGCAGACAGGCAGGCAGGGGGGAGGAGGACAGAGAAGGACAGGGGAGAGCTGCAGATGACGGAGGCACATAAAGTTACCACTGTGTCAGGGCTCAGTAGCCATGATAAACAGTGGTCAGTTTACAGGGGAGAGGGCAGAACCAGGCAGGATCAGCCAGGTATTTTAGGTGATAGAAAGGGACAAATTACACAGCACAAGCACTGTGCTGTATAACATGCTTTAAGGGAACAGGATCTGTTCTGGCTGCTGAATGACCGGGCCATTTTTTGTGATTCGGGCACTGCATTGATTTAACTGACAATTGCTCGGTCGTGCAACGCTGCACCCAAACAAAATTGACATCCTTTTTTCTTCACACAAATTATATTATTATTTTTTGTGCTATAAACAAAAAAAGAGCAACAATTTTGAAAAAAACACAATATTTTGTACTTTTTGCTATAATAAATATCCCCATTTTTTTTTTTTTTTTTTACATGAAAATTTTTCTCAGTTTAGGCCGATATGTATTCTTCTACATATTTTTGGTAAAAAAAATTGCAATAAGCGTATATTTATTGGTTTGCGCAAAAGTTATAGTGTCTACAAAATAGGGGGTAGATTTATAGCATTTTTATTATTTTTTTTTTTTACTGTGATTTTTATCAGGACTGCGACATTATGGCAGACACATCTGACACTTTTGACACATTTTTGGGACCACTGGCATTTATACAGCGATCAGTGCTATAAAAATGCACTGCTTACTGTAAAAATGTCACTTGCAGGGAAGGGGTTAACACTAGGGGACGATCAAGAGGTTAACTGTGTTCCCTAGTGTGTGTTTCTAATGCCCGTACACACGGTCGGATTTTGCGACGGAAAATGTTCGAAGGGAGCTTGTTGTCAGAAATTCCGACCGTGTGTAGGCTCCATCGGACATTTTCCATTTCTGTCACACAAAATTTGAGATCTGGATCTCAAATTTTCCGACAACAAAATCCGTTGTTGTAAATTCCGATCGTGTGTACACAATTCTGACGCACAAAGTTCCACGCATGCTCGGAATCAAGCAGACGCACTGGCTATTGGACTTCATTTTTCTCGGCTCGTCTTACGTGTTGTACGTCACTGCGTTCTTGACGTTCGGAATTTCCGACAAGATTTGTGTGACCGTGTGTATGCAAGACAAGTTTGAGCCAACATGTCGGAAAAAAATCCATGGATTTTGTTGTCGGAATGTCCGATTGTGTGTACGAGGCATAACAGTAGGGGGAGGGGACTGACCTAGAGGAAATGACAGATTGTGGTTCCTAGCTATTATGCCGCGTACACACGATCGGTTTAGTCGTCGTAATAAACTCTGACGGTTTCTACAACGGAACGTCGACGGAGTGCCATTCAAGCGGTCTTGCCTACACACGGTCAACCCAAAGTCCGACCGTCCAGAACGCGGTGACGTACAACACTTACAACGGGACTAGAAAAAGGAAGTTCAATAGCCAGTAGCCAATAGCTTCTGTCTCATACTTGCTCTGGAGCATGTGTCGGACCAGCATACAGACAATCGTTTTTAGGTCCGTCGGAAAGATTTAGAACATGTTCCATTTCTAGGTCCCTCAGATTTTTCTATAAAAAAGTCAGATGAGGCCTACACACGATCGGTATATACGATAAAAAGCTTCCGTCTGACTTTTTCTGTCGGACAGTCCGCTCGTGTGTACGCGACATTAGGAACACGAGATCTGTCACTCCTCACAGAACAGGGATTTGTGTGTTTACACACACACTTCCGAATTCTGCCTCTCGTGCCCGCGATCGCTCGTGGCCGGCGGTCATCATGACCGCCGGCCACGAGCATCGGCACCCCCCGCAGTGCAGCGGGCGCGTGCCTGCTATCCCGATCCCACAAGCCGACGTATAGCTACGATGACTCGCAGGATTGTGCTGACCTGCCGCAGTAAAATGACCGCGGCTGGTCAGCAAGCGGTTAACAAGCACCTTAGGTAACAATGTAAGTAAGTGACAATGTTTTTACTGAATAAACAGGCCCATAGTACAGTAGAAAATGTAAAAATTGCTCTGGTCCACAGGGACGGTATCTCCTGTGTTCATACCGGCTGGATTGTTGGCAGCTCAGAGTTCTGAACCTGAGATTCAGATAGAAGATGAATCCCCCCCCCCCCTTCCCCCCGTGCTCAATCTGCTCCCAGCAGGTGATGATCAGGAATTGATGGAATAAAAAAAAGACCCGGAAAGTCATGTATTTCCATTTCATTTCCATAGACGGATCGAGGAATATTCTGAAGGTTGGCCAATCATGGCTTTCCTAGATGTAGAGAGCAATTGGTTGACTTGGCCTTTATAAATATCAGCAACAAAATTGCTTTTTGTTTATCTGTATGATTCCCAGGAGCTAAACAGAAGGTGTGTGTGGTCTGAATTGTAACAATGTTACTTCTCCATTTCCACATTGTGTCATATTCATGACTTCATCTCTCGGGACCTTCTTCCCTTTCCCACATGCAGTTTTCTGCATCAGAATCTGTCTCTATAAACCTTCTCATACTATTGATAAATGTACCTTTGCCTATAAAATACCAAATTGGATCAATAACTGAAATGAAAGAATTCAAAGCGGACCATACACTTACAATCTGTTTGTGCCTTCTCTTTTAGAGCTACCAATGATAATGTAATAAGAGGGCCTGCCTTATGGGATAGAATACAATTTGAATTAACTGACTACTTCAGTCTTCAGTCTTGGTCCCATCAGTGTGACTTGCCATGCGGTAGGTAGTTGGTAGTTTCAAAACGCATGATAAGTCACACCTTATAGTCCGCAATGGAAGCGCTCAAATAGGTGGGACTCCGACTCTATCGGTTTTGCACCGATTTTGAAAGTAGTTCCTGCTCTACTTTTTTGCAAGTTCAAGTGTGACTTGCATAGACATCTGTGCATGAAGTCGCACCTAAGTCTTAACTCCCTCTTACCTTCTCCGCTGATTTCCCTACCATTTCCCATATCCCTGAATTGTGTTCAATAAGATGACAATCTAAGAATTTTTTGAAATTAGCAACATTACCCACTGCAACCACGGACTGTGGAAGGGAGTTCTACATCCGTACAGCTCTAAAGCCTCGTACACACGATCGGATTGTTCGCCAACAAAACAGTGGAATTTTGTCTGAAGGGCGTTGGCCCAAACTTGTGTTGCATACACACGGCAACACAAAAATGTTGGCCAACAATTACGAACGTAGTGATGTTCTAGACCAGTGTTTCTCAACTCCAGTCCTCAAGGCAACCCAACAGGTCATGTTTTCAGGTTTTCCATTATTTTGCACAGGTGATTTGATCAGTTTCACTGCCTTAGTAATTACCACAGCTGGTTCATTTGAGGGAAATCCTGAAAACATGACCTGTTGGAGTGCCTTGAGGACTGGAGTTGAGAAACACTGTTCTAGACATACTACGAGCTGATAAGAAGGAAGTTCACTAGTCAAGAGCCACCCTTTGGGCTCCTTCTGCTAATTTCGTGTTAGTAGAAGTTTGGTGAGTGTTGATTCGCACTTTTCATTTTGCACTTTTCATTTTGCACTTTTCAGTTCGTTTCTGAACGGCCGTTCGCCAACCAGACATGTTGGAGGAGGAGATAACATGTTATTTATTATTGGTCTTGGAGTTATTGGTTTGACATTATTTTTTTGGTTGAATAATAATGATTTGATTTGTTATATTTTCTATATTTTTGGATGCATAGAATGCACTTTTTGGTTAAGTTCTATTGGCAGATAGCATGTCTAATTTTATTTGTTTTCTTTTTTTTAATGCACAATAAAAAAAAATTGTGTAGAATAATACTTGGCTCTGTGTTTTACTTCAAATGACAGTTTGGGAGTAGGAAGTTACATTTAAAAAATAAAATTGTAAAATTGACAAGAGACACCAACATAGTTGTATCTTTGATCTTAAAAACTACGGGATAATGGTGTTGTGGTAACTTGCCCAAATAAAAAAAAAAAAACAACATAATAATATTATTCTTGATATCACTAGAAAAAAAAAAGCCTTTGAAAATTAGTTTGCAATAACTCCATCAGTATCACCAGCAAAGCAGCTTCATTATTATCCCATTAAAGAAGAAGAGAATTGTGCGCTGCATTTCCAGATTCCATAATTTGCTGCGTCATGAATGTTAATTCTCCATTACGAACGCTAGTTTACAAGACCGACCGCTTCCAGCTCGTCCTTGCTTCCGAGCATGCGTGTTTGTACTTTGGACTTTTGTCCGACGGACTTGTGTACACACGCTCGGAAAATCCGACAACAGACATTTGTCCGCGGAAAATTTGAAAACCTGCCATCCAACATTTGTACGCGGAAAATCCAACAACAGTTGTCTGATGGAGCGTACACATGGTCAGATTTACCGTCAACAGCCTGTCATCACACATTTCCCGTCGGAAAGTTCGATCATGTGTACGAGGCTTAACAGTAACAAAAAAACCTTATGCAGTTTAAGGTTAAACATTTTCAATGCCTGCCTGTACAAAGCCTATTTTTCCAGATGGGTTCCTCTTCCTACCTACATTTCTACAATCCTGGACTCTTCTGTGATGCAGATTGTGCTATAACTACATTTGTCTCCAAAGTGGCTGCCAATATCTAGCAGGAACCTTGTGTCTAAGGCTAAGTTCACACTGCCATTGAACGCAGGCATATGAGGGGCGTTTTTAATTTTAAGGCTTTTCAAATGCCTATGCAAATGATACTATGGAAAGCACACAGTGCTGTTCACATTATCAATACATGAATCGCTAGCATCGTGTCGCTTGAAAATTGAAGCCTCACGCCTCCCATTCAAGTCTTTGGTAGCGCTCCACAAACGTGCTGGCAGGCATTTGCGGTGTGATTGCTCGGTAACACAAATTGTTAATCAGCCAATCACATGGCAGCAACTTAATACATTTAGGCATCTAGACATAGTGAAGACGACTTGCTGAAGTTCAAACCGAGCATCAGAATGGGGAAGAAGGGGGAATTAAGTAACTTTGAACGTTGTTGGTGTCAGACGGGCTGGTCTGAGTATTTCAAAAACTGCTGATCTCCTGGGATTTTCACACACAACCATCTCGCGGGTCTACAGAGAATGGTCCGAATACGAGAAAATATCCAGTGAGCGGCAGTTGTGTGGTGGAAAATGCCTTGTTGATGACAGAGGTCAGAGGAGAATGGGCAGATGATAGAAAGGCAACAGTAACTCAAATAACCACTCGTTACAACCAAGATTTGCAGAATACCATCTCTGAACACACAACATATCGAACCTTGAAGCAGATGGGCTACAGCAGCAGGAGACCACACCGGGTGCCACTCCTGTCAGCTAAGAACAGAAAAATGAGGCTACAGTTTGCACAGGATCACCAAAATTGGACAATAGATTGGAAAAAGGTTACCTGGTCTGATGAGTCTCGATTTCAGCTGCGACATTCAGATGGTGGGGTCAGAAATTGGCCCAAACAACATGAAAGCATGGATCCATCCTGCCTTGTATCACCGGTTCAGGCTGGTGGTGGTGGTATAATGGTGTGGGGGATATTTTCTTGACACACTTTGGGCCTCTTAGTACCAATTGAGCATCAGAGTTCAGGATTACACCTAGGACCCTGGCATGGGAGGGGGGGGGGGGATGGGTTGATGGTTGTGCCATTGCTCTTGACAGAGAAGTCAGGGGAAGGGGCACATGGGGGAGGAAGTATTATGAGCTCGGTTTTGGGGCAAGTTGAGTTTAAAATTTAGTCAAGTGTGAACAAGCCCTAAATTCAAACCAGGCTTACCCCACGTTGGCATCTGGAGCCCATAACAGAGTACATATTCATCCAATGTTGGGCTTCCCCTAGTGTCAGAAGTCAATCAGCAGGTATGTGACCACTTGATTTACACTGAAGAATAGAGAAAGAGAAGCCCGTAGCAAAAAGACAGAGAAATAAGCAAAGGGCTGGCATGACAGGGTAGCAGGGCAATCAGGACACAAGGGGCTTACCCGGTGTTTTGAGATGTTTAGTTAGATGGGGGTGGTCAGGAGGGGCTTTTGCAGGTCTAGGAAGGAAGGTGCCAAGTGTCCGGTGGTCAGTTGGAGGTCATTGGATGAAGAAGCAGTTTCCCACCCTTCCCCCTTTTTTGTGGAATGGATGTCCGGCAGTGACTATTGTAGTGGTGTGGTGGTTGGGATCTTTGGAGGCCTTCTTAATACCGATGTAGCAAAGTGGGGAACCATCTATGGCAGGGGTGTCAAACTCAATTTAGTTGAGGGCCGCCTCAGCAGTGTGGTTGCCCTCAAAGGGCCGGTTGTATTTGGGTCTCACTACGTACAGGGTGCAGAGTTCAGGATTACGTCAGGATTACGCTACGTACAGAGTGCAGGATTCAGCAGTGTGCTACGTACAGAGGGCAGGGATTCAGGGGTGCGCTATGTGCAGTGTGGAGGAATTCAGGGGTGTGCTATGTGCAGTGTGGAGGAATTCAGGGGTGTGTTATGTACAGAGTGCAGGGATTCGGGGGTGCGCTACCTACAGAGGGCATGGATTTTAAGGGGTGCGCTACGTACAGAGTGCAGGGAGTGAGGGGTTTGCTACATACAGAGTAAAGGGAGTCAGAGGTGCGCTACATACACAGTGCAGGGGTCAGGATTGTGCTACATACACAGTGCAGGGGTCAGGATTGTGCTACATACACAGTGCAGGGGTCAGGATTGCTCTACGTACATAGTGCAGGGGTCAGGATTGCGCTATGTACACAGTGCAGGGGTCAGGATTGCGCTACGTACACAGTGCAGGGGTCAGGATTGCGCTACGTACACAGTGCAGGGGTCAGGATTGCGCTACGTACACAGTGCAGGGGTCAGGATTGCGCTATGTACACAGTGCAGGGGTCAAGATTGCGCTATGTACACAGTGCAGGGGTCAGGATTGTGCTACGTACACAGTGCAGGGGTCAGGATTGCGCTATGTACACAGTGCAGGGGTCAGGATTGCGCTACGTACACAGTGCAGGGGTCAGGATTGCGCCCCAAGTTTCCGCACATCTGTACTCTCTCCTACATTCCTACCTGGCCCAGCTCTGGTACCTCCCCGTATAGGCGGCTTCCTCCCTTTGTATTGGGCTGTAGTTAGTAGTTTCCTGTTTATTGGGCTATAGATGGTACCTCCCTCTGTGGGCGGATCTCTGTGTTTAGTGTCAGTACTCAGTTTTGCTATATGTTTTTTTTCACCATCACTTCAAAATTAGCAGCACACACTTCATCAACACAAGTGCTTAAAAAGCCCTCAGGACACAGCCCGCTGGATGGAAAAAAAAAAAAAAAAACAGCTGTCAGCAATCTCTGCCACTATGCTGGGCTGACCGTGCATGCAAAAAAGCCAGCGTCACTGGAGGGACTGGGGAGGCGAGAGAGCGGAAGCGGGGTGGAGGCGGAGACAGAGTGGCGGTGGAGGCGGAGACAGGGCAGAGGCGGAGGCGGAGACAGAGCGGCATCGGAAGCTGAGACAAAGCTGAGGTGGGGGTGGAGACAGAGCGGAGGCGGAGACAGAGCAGTGGTGGAGGCAGAGACAGGGCGGTGGTGGAGGCAGAGACAGGGCGGTGGTGGAGGCAGAGACAGAGCAGTGGTGGAGGCAGAGACAGGGCGGTGGTGGAGGCAAAGACAGGGCGGTGGGGGAGGCAGAGACAGGGCAGTGGGGGAGGCAGAGCGGTGGTGGAGGCAGAGACAGGGCGGTGGTGGAGGCAGAGACAGGGCGGTGGTGGAGGCAGAGACAGAGCAGTGGTGGAGGCAGAGACAGGGCGGTGGTGGAGGCAAAGACAGGGCGGTGGGGGAGGCAGAGACAGGGCAGCGGGGGAGGCAGAGCGGTGGTGGAGGCAGAGACAGGGCGGTGGTGGAGGCAGAGACAGGGCGGTGGTGGAGGCAGAGACAGGGCGGAGACAGAGCAGTGGTGGAGGCAGAGACAGAGCGGTGGTGGAGGCAGAGTGGTGGTGGAGGCAGAGCGGTGGTGGAGGCAGAGACAGGGCGGTGGTGGAGGCAGAGACAGAGCGGTGGTGGAGGCAGAGTGGTGGTGGAGGCAGAGCGGTGGTGGAGGCAGAGACAGGGCGGTGGTGGAGGCAGAGACAGGGCGGTGGTGGAGGCAGAGCGGTGGTGGAGGCAGAGCGGTGGTGGAGGCAGAGACAGGGTGGTGGTGGAGGCAGAGACAGGGCGGTGGTGGAGGCAGAGCGGTGGTGGAGACAGAGCGGTGGTGGAGGCAGAGACAGAGCAGTGGTGGAGGCAGAGACAGGGCGGTGGTGGAGGCAGAGCGGTGGTGGAGGCAGAGCGGTGGTGGAGGCAGAGACAGGGCGGTGGTGGAGGCAGAGACAGGGCGGAGGCAGAGACAGAGCAGTGGTGGAGGCAGAGCGGTGGTGGAGGCAGAGCGGTGGTGGAGGCAGAGACAGGGCGGTGGTGGAGGCAGAGACAGGGCGGAGGCAGAGACAGAGCAGTGGTGGAGGCAGAGACAGGGCGGTGGTGGAGGCAGAGACAGGGCGGAGGCAGAGACAGAGCAGTGGGGGAGGCAGAGACAGGGCGGTGGTGGAGGCAGAGCGGTGGTGGAGGCAGAGCGGTGGTGGAGGCAGAGACAGGGCGGTGGTGGAGGCAGAGCGGTGGTGGAGGCAGAGCGGTGGTGGAGGCAGAGACAGGGCGGTGGTGGAGGCAGAGCGGTGGTGGAGGCAGAGACAGGGCGGTGGTGGAGGCAGAGCGGTGGTGGAGGCAGAGACAGGGCGGTGTTGGAGGCAGAGACAGGGCGGTGGTGGAGGCAGAGACAGGGCGGAGGCAGAGACAGAGCGGCATCAGAGGCTGAGACAAAGCTGAGGCGGGGGTGGAGACAGAGCGGAGGCGAGGGTGGAGGCGGAGACAGCACGGAGGGGGAGATGTTCTCTTACTCTCATGAGTACTCTTTCTCTCATTGAGACTGACCGGCCGTGCATGCGCTAATACAACGATGCGCCGGGACTAAGGGGGGATGTTTTCCCTTGTTGCCTGGGATGCCTGGAAGAGAAAAACTAAGCGGTGAAAAAAAGAGGTAGCGGCCGGAGGCTGCTGTGCAGGCCACATGGCAGGGCCTGGCGGGCCAGATTTGGCCGCGGGCCTTGTGTTTGCCAGCTATGATCTATGGTATGGGGTCCTCGGTTAGATGCCAGTTAACCAAGGTTTAACTGGGCATTTGGAGATGGGTATCAGCATTGGAAGGTGGAGAGTTGGTATCGTC
Source organism: Aquarana catesbeiana (assembly GCF_042186555.1). Lineage (NCBI taxonomy): Eukaryota > Metazoa > Chordata > Amphibia > Anura > Ranidae > Aquarana > Aquarana catesbeiana. Next base: position 26,182,220 of record NC_133336.1, on the reverse strand, counting down.
CTCAAGTCGACGAGTTGCGACTGGGGACCTTGTGTGGTCATGCTGATACTAAATCGATTTGGGGTCTTTTCAGGGCCTTCAAAGATCAGCAACCTGGTTTAATATCTATCTTTGAGATTATTGTTTGTAAATAAAATGTTTATGGTTATTTGTTAATAAATGGCCGGTACGGCCAATTTTACTCCAAAAAAGGGTGTCGTCTGGTTATTTAATATGGCATACAATAATGTATGGTAGGTCTAGGGTTTTAATGGTCAGTTTGCATCTGTCTTACCATAGTCAAGTGACTTAGCCTTCAAAAAGCGGCTGTATCAGTTCCCGAGCTGCTAACCTGAGCTGCCTCTAAAATTTAGCTCTAAAGCGTAATGTCTTCAGTTTTGGGTCCAGCGTTCTATCAACACACCCATTATCAATTTAATTTGAAATCACAGCACTGGAGATGTTACGGAAACATATCCACATATATATGTACTGTAGTTCCTATTGTATGATGATTAAATAAGCTCTTTCTTCCACCGCTAATTTTATTCGCCATCTGTCAAGCGGCGTTGAAATATTTGTAGGCCGTAAAACCCCAACGTGCAATGATATCTCCACCATGATTGTTTGGTTCTCAAGAATGCGCGTTGAGATAATGAGGCCTGAGATTGCCCAGTCACTCCCTTTGGCTTCGATGCCGGATCGTATTTTATCCAGGTCAAACATTACAGCACCCCGGGGTGTGTTGGAGGTTCGGGAAGGACATGGCACACACCGCATGGCCTGCAGCATCTGTTTTCTATCACGGAGGCCTATTTGTACAGCAAAACAGCTAAAAGGCGAGTTTTAATGGGAACAAATAAGAGCAACAATTGAATTCAGCTGGAGAAGTTTGGGAATGAAGTTGCGTGACATCACCGCGCGTCTCAAAGCCCACGGCTTCACAAACACATGTGGGTGATTTTTTTTAAATGTCCAAACTTCGGGGAGAATTTTTTTTTTTATTTTTTTTTTTTTTATGTGTTTTCGGGATCTTCAAAGCCGCAGAAGCTTTCCTTGATAACGTTTCAGAGACGCCTCGCAGAGCATCAATAGCCGACCAAAAGACAAACACAAGTCATTCCAATTAATTCTACATGTTGGGTTTTATGTAGCTGTCAATACATAACCCGGGGTCATCGCAGACAGAGCTCAGGGGATCATACAGCAACACAAGTTCCATAGATTTTATAATGCATTAGTAGAAGGAAAGTGGGGGCGCAACCTTCTGCAGATCTCTAGAGGGGTGAGTGATGGGATAATCTGCAGAGCATATCAATATGTATCTGTCAGGAGGTAGATGGAATGGAGAAATGTTCTGCAGATCTATAGCGAGGTCAGTTAAGGAATAATCTGCAGAATATATCAATATGTGTCTGTCAGGGTGGAGATGGGATGGAGCGATGTTCTGCAGATCTCTAGTGAGGTCAATTATGGAAAAGTCTGCAGAATATATCAATATGTGTCTGTCAGGGTGGAGATGGGATGGAGCAATGTTCTGCAGATCTCTAGTGAGGTCAATTATGGAAAAGTCTGCAGAATATATCAATATGTGTCTGTCAGGAGGGAGATGGGACAGAGCAATGTTCTGCAGATCTATAGCGAGGTCAGTTAAGGAATAATCTGCAGAATATATCAATATGTGTCGGTCAGGGGGGAGATGGGACAGAGCAATGTTCTGCAGATCTCTAGTGAGGTCAATTATGGAATAGTCTGCAGAATATATCAATATGTGTCTGTCAGGAGGGAGATGGGATTGAGCAATATTCTGCAGATATCTAGAGAGATCAAAGATGGAATAATCTGCAGAATTTATCATTAGGTATCTGTAAGGGGGGAGATGGGAAATAGCAATGTTCTGCAGATCTCTATAGAAGTCAGTGATGGGATAATCTGCAAAATTAATTTATTGATGGCAATATATCAATAAGTATGTCAGGTGGGAGGAAGGGAGCAATGTTCTGCAGCTTTCTAGAGAGATCAATGGTGGAATTATCTCCAGAATTTAGAAATATGTATCAGTCGGGGGGGGTGGGGTTGGGGTGATGGGATGGAGCAATGTTCTGCAGTTCTTTAGCAAGGCCAGTGAAGGACTAATCTGCAGGATATATCACATATGTATCAAGAGGTAGGTGGAAAGGAGCAATGTTCTGCAGATTTCTAGAGAGGCCAATGGAGGAATTATCTGCAGAATTTAGAAATATATATCAGTGGGGGGGGTTGATGGGATGGAGCATCGTTCTGCAGTTCTTTAGCAAGGCCAGTGAAGGAATAACCTGCAGGATTTATCAATATGTATCAGAAGGGAGGTGGAAGGGAGCAATGTTCTGCAGATTTCTAGAGAGGCCAATGGAGGAATTATCTGCAGAATTTAGAAATATGTATCAGTGGGGGGGGGTTGATGGGATGGAGCATCGTTCTGCAGTTCTTTAGCAAGGCCAGTGAAGGAATAACCTGCAGGATTTATCAATATGTATCAGGAGGGAGGTGGAAGGGAGCAATGTTCTGCAGAGCTGTGGAGAAATCAGTGATGGAAAAATCTGCAGATTATTTCAATACTTACCTGTCAGAAAGAAGAAAGTTCTGCAGCTTTCTTAGAGGGGTCAGTGATGGAATAATTTGTAGAACTGATATATCGATGGGATAATCTGCAGAATATGTCAATATTCGGAGGGAGCTGGGAGGGAACAATGTTCTGCAGAGCTCTAGAGAGGCCATTGATTGAATAATCTGCAGAATTTATCATCAAGTACCTGGGGGGGGGGGGGGGTAAAGCAATGTTCTGCAGATCCCTAAAGAAGTCAGAGATGGAATAATCTGCAGAATATAGATGGTAGATGGAATGGAGCAATGTTCTGCAGATCTCTAGATGCTGGAACTGAAGTGCACAAAGCATCTTTATTTCCGTACCTGGTACACTATATAGTAAACAGTGTGACCCCAAAATTTATTGCTACGACTCCGCAGTCCCCTGTTTCTTCTTCTCACTGGGCTCTACACATCCTCACACCTCAAAGCTCCCAGTTCCTGAAACATGTTAGCTGTGTTAGCCAGCCCTGTGAAATGCAATACAGGTTCATTGGTCATATTTTAAATAAACTCCTTCTTATTTTCTTTTTTCTTTAATTTAATTCTGTTCCATTTATTATTAAAATGGACGTTTTTTTTTTATTATTTTATTTATGTCTGGAGCTCGCAACAAATTAATTCTCCTTGATAGCAGATACAAATCAAATTAACATCAAAGACACCTAGACCCCGTCATTATACGCTGTAATGTATGCTCTATGAAAGTTTTATCTTATCTTTTATCATTAAAAAAAGGAGAATGTTCTGGCAAAGCATTATAGAATTAGGTTAATATGGAATATTTATGTTTCTTTGAAAGCCCACGCAGCAAAGAGTTTTATTTATACGTTCGAATTTACAGTAATTAGCCTGCGATAGGAGGTCATACCTAATTTAGATTTTTTAAATATTCTTCTCATTAATAGTAATCCCTGCAGAGAAAGCACTTTGTGTTGCAGAGAAACTTTCAAACTTATAATGCAGCAATAATTCAGAAAGTAAATTAAAAGGGGAAATCTAGAGAGCAGATTAGAGCAGCACGTGTCATAGATCACCGGCGCTCATCTCCGAGCTGTAATGTCTGATATGGACTCCCGATACATCTTCCCCGGTATGCCGACTCAGCCGGAGGATGAAGGATTTGGCAATCTGCACAATCCAAGACTCCAAACTGTCATTGGAATCAGATAAATTCAACTTATCACTTCTCAGTGCTCGTTCCTCTATTTAACTCTCCTCTCCACTGCTCTGCTGGGGGACTCTGCTCCTTCCTCTATCTGACTCTCCTCTCCTGAAATACTCTGCTCTGCTGGAGTACTCTGCTCCTTCCTCTATCTAACACTCATCTCCTGAAATACTCTGCTCTGCTGGAGGACTCTGCTCCTTCCTCTATCTGACTCTCCTCTCCTGAATGAATCTGCTCTGCTGGAGTACTCTGCTCCTTCCTCTATCTAACACTCCTCTCCTGAAATACTCTGCTCTGCTGGAGGACTCTGCTCCTTCCTCTATCTGACTCTCCTCTCCTGAAATACTCTACTCTGCTAGAGGACTCTGCTCCTTCCTCTATCTAACACTCCTCACCTGAAATACTCTGCTCTGCTGGAGGACTCTGCTCCTTCCTCTATCTGACTCTCCTCTCCTAAAATACTCTGCTCTGCTGGAGGACTCTGATCCTTCCTCTATCCGACTCTCCTCTCCTGAAATACTCTGCTCTGCTGGAGGACTCTGCTCCTTCCTCTATCCGATTCTCCTCTCCTAAAATACTCTGCTCTGCTGGAGGACTCTGCTCCTTCCTCTATCTGATTCTCCTCTCCTAAAATACTCTGCTCTGCTGGAGGACTCTGCTCCTTCCTCTATCTGATTCTCCTCTCCTAAAATACTCTGCTCTGCTGGAGGACTCTGATCCTTCCTCTATCCATTCCAGTGGCGGCTGGTGCTCAAGGTTTTTTTTGGGGGGGCGGGGCACAAACAAACTGGAAAATACTGGAAAATACTGAACAAAATACATACATTGCAGCCTCATTGTGCCCATCAAATGGAGCCACTGTGCCCATCAAATGCAGCCACTATGCCTCATCAAAAGCAGCCACTGTGCCCATCAATTGCAGCCACTGTGCCCCATCATATGCATCCACTGTGCTTTTCATATGCAGCCACTGTGCCCATCAATTGCAGCCACTGTGCCCATCAATTGCAGCCACTGTGCCAATCAAATGCAGCCACTGCGCCCCATCAAATGCAGCCACTGCGCCCCATCAAATGCAGCCATGTGCCCATCGTATGCAGCTACTGTGCCCATAAAATGCAGCCTCTGTGCCCCATCAAATGCAGCCACTGTGCCCATCAAATGCAGCCACTGAGCCTGCATTTGATGGGGCACGGAGGCTGCATTTGATGGGCACAGTGGCTGCATTTTATGGGCATAGTGGCTGCATACGATGGGCACAGTGGCTGCATATGATGGGGCACAGTGGCTGCAATTGATGGGCACAGTGGCTGCAATTGATGGGCACAGTGGCTGCAATTGATGGGCACAGTGGCTGCATATGATGGGCACAGTGGCTTTACTTGGGAAGATACGGGAAGCAGGGGTTTACTAAGATGCATTATACCAAGAAGCTGAAAGGGCTCTCTATAAGCACAGGAGACATGAATTACGCGCAGCGGATAGTGGAATTTTCACAACATTGATGGCGAGTCAGGGTATTATGGAGCGAACAGAACCTCCTACACACAGGAAGAGGAAGGAGGGAGAGCGGATCCCAGTCCAGGACTGGTATAATGGCGGAATTTAAATTTTATGTTTTTCAGTAATGATCGGTCTATTGTTTGGGATACTTACCTCCTCTATAGGACCTATTTAATACAACCTAAAATGTTTGTGTAAGTAACTGTATGTTGTGTAATAAGTTTGTGATGTATATGAGAAAAAAATGATTCTTTGCAATTACTATAAAGAAAAAAAGACATTATAACCACTTTAGAGTAAACTCCAAATTACAAAGAGATCAGTTGAGGATAAATCTATGAAGCACACCCTTGTCTCTTTGAAAAATAATTAATTCTCATTGAAGAAGAATTTTTCTTTTCAGTGCAGTGATGAAATGACATGAAGCTGTTTTCGGGAATGTCCCACAGTTCAGGGAAAGTTGACAAAGTCTCATCGTGACAGTAATAACATCTCTAAAACAGACAGACGGGTTCAGGTGGTAAAGCCTGTGATGTGGCATCATGCGACTGTTGTTGGGAACAAAGATTTTCACACAGATGTCAACATGTGTTGTTTTGATAACATTCCACATCTTTCATCAGTCGTAGTTATCAGCTCAGGAAATCTGGACTGTAAAGGTCTAGCTGCAGATGATGCAAAGCCAATGAGTATAATGTCTGTCAACAATAACCTCATCATCACAGCTGGTCGCGGCACAGCGCGGTGGCACCTCTCCAGAATCCACTTTATGACCTGTCCGGAAATTCCGGCAGAGGAAAAGTAAATGTAACAGTAAGTAGAAAGTTCTCGTCTCTGGAGATCAATCCCCACACTTCCTAGAGTTTCCTGCCATTGTCTGTCTGGAGTAAAGATGAGAAGCCGTGGGTACGCCCCACCACTGGGCTCTTAATCTTCTAGACAATGACCATCAAGTCTTCCAAGTTTTAAGTGTGTCCTTAAAATTCTATTATCATTTAATGACATCTACCTCGCCCAGCTGGTCTGAAATGATTGACCTCATACTAGACCGCATTGTTCTTCCTTCCACAAATACACCAATTTATTTTTCTAAAGTATTACTATCAAACATAAGGCTGGCATTGTAAAATGCTAAGATAAAATTATATACATATAGTATAGTGTGGTCTAATGTCACCAAGATGTGCAGATCTCAGTATTTTCTACATAAAGTTGGGTCCTCCTCAATTCTAGATCTAAAATGTTATATAAACCTATCAATACAATATGGCCAAACTTTTGTGGACCACATTAATATCACACATGTATGAGCTTGTTAGAAAACATGGGAGTTAACATGAAGGTCCCAAACCCAACTCAAACTAACCCAGCTCAACCCAGCCCAATCCAACCTAACCCAACCCAGCCCAATCCAACCTAACCCAACCCAACCCAGCCCAACCCAACTCAACCCAGCCCAGCCCAACCCAACCCGACCCAACCCAGCCCAGCCCAACCCAACCTAACCCAATCCAACCCAACCTAACCAAACCCAACCCAGCACATCCCAACCCAACCTAACCCAAACCAACCTAACCCAACCAAACCCAACCTAACTTAATCATATATTTATGGAGCTGGCTTCAAGCATAGGAACACAGCAATGCTGGGTCAAAAAAAGAGCCTTCCCCAGACTATTGCCACAAGGTTGAAAGCGCACAAGTGAAAAAAAAATGTTTTTGTATTCTGTAGTCTTAACAGTACTTTTCACTGGAAACACCTGCACTTAAGTTGAAGTTTATTTTGCTTTTATTTTGCCTTCCCTGGTTCTTACCTTTCCCACCTCATCAACATGGTAATATACTTTTAAATAAAACCGTTCCATTATTATTATATACCCAATTTTAGACCCAGTGACATCATCAATTGATCTCTGTGCTTCTCTATGCAATCCAGACAGATCATAGTCCATGGGAGAGCTCTGAAAACCTCCTACGAGCCAGCTGTGGGCTGGCTCGTAGGAGGACTTATGCAAATATCAAAATGCTATGATCGTCTGATGCCAGTCTGGAGGAGTGGCCATTCCTAGGCAGACGGTATTTGCATGAAGACCAACCAAGGTAATACCCACATGTGCTGAGCCTCCATGACTGATAAAAACTACAATTTATTGAATGAAAGGGGCAGGCCAGGGACAGTCAAGCTGGGGAAGACAAGGCTAGATGATGCTGGCTGTCCTCCAGCCTGGAAATGAGACGGGCTCTATCTGACTTGCTGTAGCTTCTAATGCACATTGTGAGAAGCTCAAACTGTGCAGTGAAATCAGATTAAAGTGGAGTTCCACCCACTTTTACAACTCTTCAGCATCCCTCACTAAACTGTGCACTGTAAACGAATTGGATATTTTTTTATTTTTTTTCTCAGCACCTACTATATATCTGCTGTATTCATTTTTCGCTTCCTCCTCCCTAGCCGTGACCCATCGCATCATTTCCTGTTTGCAATGCCTTCTGGGAAGGGGCGGCAACTTCCTCTGACACTGCCGTTGCTATGGAAACCTGACCTGAAACCTATTACACTGCTTGTGCTGCACTGAGCATGTGCGAGATCCGCAAGGATGAGATCCAGAAAGAAATACAGTCTGGCTTCAGATGCCCAGACTTAAGATGGCCACGGCCTGCTGTAAGTTTATAAAATAACAAACTACTGCTATAAACTAACAAAACAGACCTTAGTTTACAGACTAACTTTACTAGAATACATTAAGCTTGTGTATTATAGGGGTATTTTTATTTAAAAAGTATAATTTCGGCCGCAACACCACTTTAAGCAATTTCAGTTCAGGAGAGGAACCGGTAAGCCTGTGCAAGCCTGAAGGGAAGGCTGGAGGTCAGATTTAATCATTTGGAGAAGTGTCTACATGCTTTCTCTATACACTATATCACCAAGTATTGGGACGCCTGCCTTTACATGAACATGAACTTTAATGGCATCCCAGTCTTAGTCCGTAGGGTTCAATATTGAGCTGGCCCAACCTTTGCAGCTGTAACAGCTTCAACTCTTCTGGGAAGGCTGTCCACAAGGTTTAGGAGTGTGTCTATGGGAATGTTTGATCATTCTTACAGAAGAGCATTTGTGAGGTCAGACACTGATGTTGGACGAGAAAGCCTGGCTCGCAGTCTCTGCTATAATTCATCCCAAAGGTGTTCTCTCGGGTTGAGGTCAGGACTCTGTGCAGGCCAGCCAAGTTCCTCCATCCCAAACTCGCTCATCCATGTCTTTATGGACCTTAATTTGTGCACTGGTCCAAATCATTTGGTAAAGGGGGGATTATGGCGTGGGGTTGTTTTTCAGGGGTTGGTCCCCTTAGTTCCAGTGAAGGGAACTCTTAAAGTGGATGTAAACCCAATGTCATCCTTTCTAAACTACTGCCATAGGGGTTATCTATAAGGATATACACGCCTCCTGCGTGTATCCTTTCCTGTCAAATGTCTCCCCTCTGTCTGTTATGAGACCAGAAAAACTGCAGTTTCTGTGGATGGGTCTGTTGTCTGGAGCTCGGTGGGTGGAGTCGTGATGTCAGTAGACTCCCCGCCCACTCCCCGCCCACCTCTACACTCCCCTTGTTAATATGCATCTTCTCCTGTGTATTTCTAACACTGAACTCCTCTAACATCCAGTGAAAAGACAGGAAAGTAACCACATGACTTCAGCATGCCCAATCATGCTGAGGTGTTGAACAGCCAATCCTTGTAGAGCTGCTGAAGAAAGGAGTGGGGGAGGGAATTAAAAAATACTGCATGTCTTAGGCTAGTGCACGAGATATGTAAATCACCTGTCAATCACAGCAAGGGGGAGGATTTGACAAAGTTTTTCTCAGTTTGCCAAGTTTTATCTCACTGAACAATAAAAGAGGATTGCTCAGAGATGGATTAACTCTGTGTGGCAAGACTGGGCTCAAATGATAGGAAATCTTATACTCTACATTATGACATAAAAAAAAAAAAATTGGGTTTACATCCACTTTAAGGCGTCAGCATACCAAGACATTTTGGACAATTTCATGCTCCCAACTTTGTGGGAACAGTTTGGGGACGGCCCCTTCCTGTTCCAACATGACTGCACACCAGTGCACAAAGCAAGGTCCATAAAGACATTGATGAGCGAGTTTGGGGTGGAGGAACTTGACTGGCCTGCAGAACATCCTGACCTCAACCCGATAGAACACTGTTGGGATGAATTAGAGCGGAGACTGTGAGCCAGGCCTTTACGTCGACATCAGTGCCTGACCTCACAAATGCGCTTTTGGAAGGATGATCAAACATTCCCATAGACACACTCCTAAACCTTGTGGACAGTCTTTCCAGAAGAGTTGAAGCTATTATAGCTGCAAAGGGAGAACCAACTCAGTATTGAACCCTACGAACTAAGACTGGGATAGAATTAAAGTTCATGTGCGTGTAAAGGCAGGTGTCCCAATACTTTTGGTAATAAAGTGTATTCTAGTGCTCCTGCTGGATAGAAAATGAGGGAAAATCCAAAATGTTCCTATTGTTATCAGTGCAGGAATAGAAGGGAAAGCTTTGAATGAGGACACCTGTTCTGGTGACAACTATCTAAAATGAAATTTTCCTTCACAATGAATAGATTTCCTTTTACTTTATGTTTTAGCCCCCAGGACAGGAAATAAAGGGAAACTTCTCCAATGAGACAATAAAAAAAAGAAAAAAGAAATTCAACAGGGAATATAAAATTGCCTCTGCTCTACCCCCCATAAAAAATGGCCTAAAGATATTCTTTTAATTATCAGAAAGTAACAGGTACATTATGCTGAAACCTATCAACCGCTAGCCTGCAGCAGCTGATTACAGTACAAAAGTAAGGCAGCTCTTGAAATAGGTCATATGCTCACTCATCAATGTTGGGCTTTAATTTTCTTCTTCTGTGAACAATAAGAATGAGCCATGTGAAGTGTGAGAAGCAGCATGCATTAAAGGGACTCCTAAAATAGAAGACGTATATCTAAACTGATCTTCAGAGATTTGCTGAAATCAGTCTGGGCCCCCTACCCTTCTGTCATTATGATACTGTCTGAACCCGTGGATTCTTCAAATCGGTTTCCTATTACCTGCTGGCTCATGTCTGACTTTCCGCCTGTGTCTCGCCTTCTCCTCATCTGAGTCTTGTCTGGACAAGGCCTCCTTCCTTCCTTTAGAGGCTGTCGGAATGTTGAGTTATCTGCATAACCATCTACCTGGCCCCACCATTCTGAAGTTTCCTCAGACTTTCCAATATTTTGGATTCTGCTTATTTCAGTGGCTTGTGTGCTTCTGAGCTTTGGACTTTTGATTAGTATTGTTATTGCCTCCTTTTTTCCATCCTCTGTTATCCTGTCTCCTGTGTCCTCAATGCTGTGTCTATCTAGTCCTCACCCAGTGTCGAGGATTTCGTGAACCCACTGTCTCATCAGAGGTCATGACACCCAAGTAACAGGCAGGATATATCCTAGAGCGGTGTACTTTCTAAAAACAGATGGTCAGTGTACACTGCAGATAGTAGCATATTCAGCAGACTGACCCCAAACAGTATCTATAGAACACAGTCTCACAATAGCAGAGATAAGGGATTATCAAGATAAGCATAGACAGGTTGAGTACAAATGTGGTTCAAAACCATTTTCAGGAATAATTCTGGGCATAAACAGTCCGACAGAAGTATGATAAACCTCAGCAATTGAGCTAAAAATCTAACCTGCTGAACAGTGACATATTAAATGTCCAGCAGTCTATTTAAGCACTACTGATTAGGCCAGGCGTATGCTGAAGAGATCTAAATTGCATTATAACCAGCAGATTGCGAAGTTTTCAAGGGTGATCATTGCATTGTGTTTTCTTCCATATGTCGTTCCTTGTTTGGCAAATTTTTGTCTCATTGCTCTAGTCCAGGGATCTTCAAACTACGGCCCTCCAGCTGTTGCGGAACTACACATCCCATGAGGCATTGTAAAACTCTGACATTCACTGACATGACTAGGCATCATGGGAACTGTAGTTCCTGAACAACTGGAGGGCCATAGTTTGAAGACCCCTGCTCTAGTCCAATGTCTGTTTCCCATTTGTATTCCCTTGCTTTCTTGCTTACAGTAAAAATGTCAGTATAGAGCAGGGGTCTTCAAACTACGGCCCTCCAGCTGTTGCAGAACTACACATCCCATGAGGCATTGCAAAACTCTGACATTCACAGACATGACTAGGCATGATGGGAATTGTAGTTCCTGAACAACTGGAGGGCCATAGTTTGAAGACCCATGGTATAGAGCAACCAACCTTTAGAGAATGAGGGTAGAAAAGGTCTCACAGCCTGCCACTCCGTGATAGTTATAAGGGAGCTAATCAGCAATTGGACTAACAATCTAACCAATTTAACAGGAATATGTTGAATGTCCAGCAGTCTATTTAAGCACTTCTAATTATGGCAGGTGTGTGCTGAAGGGATATAAACTGCAGTACTGATTTACAGCCAGCAGATGGTAATTGTTATGCTGTGTTTTATTCTATTTCTTTTTTTTTTTGTTGGCTGTCAGTCTTATTGTTTTAGTTCCCCTTTTGTTTTCCCTTGCTTCCTCAGATACAGTAGAATGGTTGGTTTGGGGCAATCAAAGCTTGATAAACACATTCAATTCAAGTGAATGAGTGTTGAGTTAGGTAGAAAAGGTCTCACCACCTGCCAACCCATGCTTGGTATGAGGGACCTAAATCAACGTATGAGCTAAAAATCTAACATGTTCAACAGGAACAGGCTGGATGCCCAGAAGTCCATTTAAGCACTTCTAATTATGGCAGGTGTGTGCTAAAGGGATCTGAACTACAATACTGATTTACAGCCAGCAGATTCTGATGCGTCAAAGGTCAGGCGATCCTATTGGACACCTAGGAAAAGGAGGAGAGGGATGCACGGCGGAAGCCGCCATGATTCACACCACAGGAGGAGGAAGAAAAGCTGCCGGATACGGGGCTTTGATGTCCCGACTGTCCTCCGGGGGGGGCTGCCACATCCGACCTATTGGGGGGGGGGGCAGGTGGCTGTTTGAAGCCCCCCCAAAGAAAGAAACACCAGCCACCACTGGGTCTGATGAACAGTGAATGAGTGTTGAGTTTGGTGAAAGAGGTCTCACAACCTGCCAACCCATGCCTGGTATGAGGGACCTAAATCAACATACGAGCTAAAAATCTAACATGTTCAACAGGAACAGGCTGGATGCCCAGAAGTCCATTTAAGCACTTCTAATTATGGCAGGTGTGTGCTAAAGGGATCTGAACTACAATACTGATTTACAGCCAGCAGATTCTGATGCGTCAAAGGTCAGGCGATCCAATTGGACACCTAGGAGAAGGAGGAGAGGGATGCACGGCGGAAGCCGCCATGATTCACACCACAGGAGGAGGAAGAAAAGCTGGGCTTTGATGTCCCGACTGTCTTCCGGGGGGGGGGGGCAGGTGGCTGTTTGCCGCCCCCCCAAGAGAAAGAAACACCAGCCGCCACTGGGCTGATGAACAGTGAATGAGTGTTGAGTTCGGTGAAAGAGGTCTCACAACCTGCCAACCCATGCCCGGAGCTGCTTCCATCGATCGATGTCCTCTCTTTGTGCTGTTGCGTTGCCATATCCTGGCTTGACCCCGGGACTACATACAATAGCTCTTGGCCATGGCCTTGTAATATAAACTTTTTTTCTTGTTAGCCATCATGTTCCCACTGGGAACTAAAAGCTTCCACCTCTGCTGAGCACACTCAGTAGCCTGTGTTGCTAAATGCGGAAAAAGATTTATTTGGCCAACCGGATATTCATTTAAAAATAACTGTCACTTATTTGTTATCTTGGTACAGAATACTGGCAATTTGTTTGGCATACGATGCAGATCATGCACCAAATGCGAAAGAAGTAAGGCGCTCTAATGAAAGGTGCTGTGATGATAACGCCGGTGACGTGTAGCAGATCTTGCGATTATGATTTTGATCAAAAGACTGAATATGTACATATGAAACTCGGCTGACGGCTCAATACAACCTGATTAGCTTGCAGCAGACTTGAAAGCATGTGGATAGTCATGTATAGATTCATTAACAAGAGGAACCCGACAGAGAGAAAAAAAAAAAATACACCTCAAAGAAAAGAATTCAAAACTTGGCAATGAAAAAAACCAACAGAAAAAAAAAAACTGTCCGGCGCTTTGACAAAACTTTTCACTTTGATTTTTAAATTGGATTAATTTGCCTGTGTGCTTTGCTTCAGTCATCACGGCCGGTAATAAAGAATCCCCAAAGGCTTTTGGACATGGAACGGAATATCATTTCAGAAATAAACTATAAAGTGTACCTGAAGTCTCTAAATCGCTAATGGAATGTTCTAGCAGGCACCCCGGGGTGTAGTCACGTCAGGTCAGCTTTCCAAATTAGTGCTCTGGGAACTCAGAATGCCTCCCACAGGCTGTGCTTCATGCCAATAGTGAGATAAAGGACAGTGGCGACTGGTGATCCATTTTTTGGGGATGGCGGCAAAACATACCCCCCCCCTGCTTGCTCACTCACCCACCCACCAGCCCTTCAGGTCCACACTTACCCCATAAAGGTCGCGGGCGTCTTCCCCGGCTTCTCCTCCCGGCCAATCCCTAATCTTTTGATATGATATGCTGTATGTATTAATAAATACATTTTTTTTATATCCTCATAAGAATTTATATGCATTCCTGTGATGTACTCTAATGGGAACAACCGTCTTAAAAGGCCAACCCCCTAGAGTTTACTCATTGTTCTTTTAAATACTGACACTTCTTTCACCCCCCCTGCTTCATTCATTGAAAGACATACCCAAAATGTTATTGGCTGGTAGTGGGGGCTTCCTTTATACCTCTGGTCCAGTGGAATGGAGAACAGGGCATGAGAGGGCAGAGTGGCATTGGTGCTAAGAGTCCAGTCCACAAAAGCTCTCTTATTGTAGCAGGTCCCACTTGGTGGTGCATGTGTAGACTGATAGGAATATCACCAAGGGGCAAGGCCACAGGAGGAGTAATCATGGCGAAGCAGACTGGACAGCAGCTGCCAGGAACACTGGAATCCATGACAGGCTCATTTCATGATCTGAAATAGGCGGTAGTTAGCAATTGGAAGCAGACAGCAGGCAACACAGAAGGCAAGACGAAGTCACAACGGGAAGTCATCAAAATAATGGTCAAGAGATAGGCCAAGGTCACACTGGGAAATCAGTAGAGTTGTGTCAAGAGACAGGAAAATTATGGTCAAGAGACAGTCCAAGGTAACACTGGGAAATCGGCAAAGTCGTGGTCAAAAGGCAGGTCAAACCTGGAGGACAGCAGAGCCATGGTCAAGAGGCAGGCCAAGGTCAAACATGGAAGTCAGCAGAGCCATGATCAAGAGGCATGCTCAGGTCACATCTGGAAGTCAGCAGAGCCGTGGTCAAGAGGCAGGCCAAGGTCACACCTGGAAGTCAGCAGAGTAGTGGAAAATAGGCAGGCCAAGGTCAAACCTGGAAGTAAGCAGAGTTGTGGTCAAGAGGCAGGCCAAGGTCAAACTTGGAAGTCAACAGAGCCATGGTCAAGAGGCAGACCAAGGTCACACCTGGAAGTCAACAGAGTGGTGAACAAGAGGCAGGCCAAGGTCAAACATGGAAGTCAGCAGAGCCATGATCAAGAGGCATGCCCAGGTCACATCTGGAAGTCAGCAGAGCTGTGGTCAAGAGGCAGGCCAAGGTCACACCTGGAAGTCAGCAGAGTAGTGGAAAATAGGCAGGCCAAGGTCAAACCTGGAAGTAAGCAGAGTTGTGGTCAAGAGGCAGGCCAAGGTCAAACTTGGAAGTCAACAGAGTGGTGAACAAGAGGCAGGCCAAGGTCAGACCTGGAAGTCAGCAGAGTTGTGGACAAGAGGCAGGCCAAGGTTACACCTGGACGTCAGCAGAGTCATGGACAAGAGGCAGGCCAAGATCAAACCTGGAAGTCAGCAGAATCATAGTTAAAACAAGGTCACACTGGAGAGTCAGCAGATATGAGTCGCAGCTGGAAACTAGTTGAGTTATCAATGAACAAGCAAATGAACATGGGTTTAGGATCAACAGGAAAGCAGAGCAGAAACGAGTTTAGAGGCTGGGTCAGCAATGGGTAAGCAGATTACAGGAACAAATGTGGGTTCTGGTTGCAGGGTAACAGCTGAGGACCATCCAGAATATTCATGGCTCACCTCTGTTCTGAAGAATGTTTATTCCATTAAAATATTCAAACAAAAGTCTATATGTGTGACCAATGCAATGATTATACAATGCAATACATAATGCAATAACCTATGCATATTATTATTCATTGCATATTTTAGTGTACTTTATTGAATATATAAGGAAGAAGGCATCCTTGGGCCACTCAGGAAGGATGCCTCCTTGAGCCCCTGAAACATACTAACCACAAATGTATATTTTTGCATAATTTTAATGGAATAGCATTCTCTAGACTATCATTTTCAGGTAGAGCACTTTTCATTCTTAGTACAAAGAAGTCCTTAGCTATGACTCCAATGACACTTCCTAAACAGGACTTTCTTTTTACTCCTGAAGGCTAAGTGTAGTGACAAAGGCGAAAAGGAAGATAAGTACACAGTATGTGTCTGTGGAGGGGGTAACAAAGTGGACCTGTTGCAATATCCTGCATGGCCATTGCACAGATGCACTCCAAGGCTTTCTGTAGAGGTGATTGTCAAGGAGTCACTGGGTATAGTGGATCACACCTTTACTCAATCTCACCAGTCCACCAAGAGAAGAGATTGAAGTTCACCAGCAGAGTAAATTACTATTTCCCAGTGAACCCCAATATGGAACCAGAAACAATGCAAGTTGTGACCTGTAGGAATCAGGATTAGTCTTAGCAATAGGGTTAGGGTTAAAAGTTGTGTTAGGGTTAGCTTTAGGTTAAGGAAAGTGTTAGAGCTAGCATTGGCTTACTATTGAAGCTAAGGATTGCATTAGAGTTAGAGATAGTGTTAGGAATAGTGTTAGGATTATCCAAATGTTTATTAAAATGACCACATCAAAGTAATTGGGTGCAATGTTTCGTGATCACATGCCTGATGAATGGGGCCTGCATGGCCCCAAAAGGTTGCACCCTACCACTGTGACCGTCTTAATAGACATTTGGATGTTATCTTGAAGATTCCATGGTGTGCTGAGTGCTGACTATATATATATATGCTTTAAGAATAGTGTTAGGGTTAGCTTTAGGACTAAAGAAGGTGATCGGATTAGGGAAGGTATTAAAGGCTGTGCACACCGGTGTAAATTTTGGTGTCAAATTTCTATTTAGTTTTAGTCATAGTCTTTTGACTAAAATGCTGTTTTAGTTTTAATCATTATTTTAGTCATCTGAATTGTTTTAATTTTAGTTGTATTTAGTCGACTAAAATCAAATGAGTTTAGTTAAATTGTAATGCATTATTTAGGCATTTTTCTAGAATTTCCAAACTCATTATATAATCCTGGAGTAAAAAAAATCTAATATCATATTATTATTTATGGTATTAAGGTTTGAACAAACTGCATACTCTGGACAGTCTGAGGAGGCCTGTAATGCACACAGTGCTCTGGATGGTCTGAGGGGGCCTGCAATACATAGTGAGTGCTCTGGACGGTTTGAAGAGACCTGAAGTGCACACAGTGCTCTGGACGGTGGTCTAAGGAGACCTGCACAGTGCTCTGGACGGTCTGAGGGGGCCTGTAGTGCACAGTGCTCTGGACGGTCTGAGGAGGCCTGTAATGCACACAGTGCTCTGGATGGTCTGAGGAGGCCTGCAATACACAGTGAGTGCTCTGGACAGTTTGAGGAGGCCTGAAGTGCACACAGTGCTCTGGACGGTGGTCTAAGGAGGCCTGCACAGTGCTCTGGATGGTCTGAGGAGGCCTGTAATGCACAGTGCTCTGGACGGTCTGAGGAGGCCTGTAATGCACAGTGCTCTGGGTGGTCTGAGGAGGCCTGTAATGCACACAGTGCTCTGGATGGTCTGAGGGGGCCTGTAATACACAGTGAGTGCTCTGGATGGTTTGAGGAGGCCTGAAGTGCACACAGTGCTCTGGACGGTGGTCTAAGGAGGCCTGCACAGTGCTCTGGATGGTCTGAGGAGGCCTGTAATGCTGCACAGTGCTAAGTATGCCACACAACCAAGCCTGCAAAGGTGGCTACCCTGTGTGCTGAGAGAGGAAACACCCACAGGGCTTTACTGGCAGAGCTCCAAGGAGCCTGGAAGTTCACGTGAGTTAAACATCCCTCCTTCACATTTTCATTTCATTTTTTGTTCATTGATGAAAATGAGTATTGATTTTTGCCATAGTTTTCATTAATTGACAAAAATGTGAGATCATTTTCATAATTTTTTTGCCGCTGGCAATAGAAACCAGCCAACATTCAGCCTGTGTGTACAGCAGCAGGTCTGGCGGGGGTGGGGGCACAAAAGCACAGCAGGAGAGATCGCTGTACTAACATCCCCTGCTAGGTTGAACAAAAAAAGAAAAAACTACTAGTGTGCACCAAGCTTTAGGGTTAGAATATTTTTGGCACAAGAACAGATCCAGGATTGTTGAAAGGTGCTACTGTAGCCCTAAAAAAACAAACTTCATTTTGTCTTCCCCCATCATCTCCAATGCCCTTTAATAAATGCCATCATTTTACCAAAATTTGGTGACACAAAACTCCTACTGTTTCTCATTCCCAATCACAGCTGTTCCCCCACTTGGAAGTCTGGAAACCAACAGCTCGTCCTTGTAGAGGGAGCATCTACAGCAAAGGAGACTGGTAGTCTATGGTATTTCGCTCAGTACAATGCTGAATATTTTCCTCATAATTTACGACTCATGAAGACCTTTGATGGTTTATACCGGCCATATAAAGATAGAAATGTAATCACCTCTAAGCTCTGGGGCAGCTCCTGGATTCCTCTGGGGGAGCAGGTCTTGGTTGTACCAGGAGGAAAGTGATTTACAGCTCCTTTTAGGTTCTACTCCAGAAGGAGAACATCCTGAGCTGATATTCCCCTCAGTCCCGGCCAAGAACTTCATCCCATCGTGATTAGAGCTCCAAAGAGCTCTCACCAGGATTCCTCACCACTGATTCACAGCTATCATTCCTGGCCAGGCCCAGCAGGTGTGTGCGTCTCCGGGAAAGTCTGGCAAACTTACATCTCTCTGGCACCCAAAGAGGAGTCACATAAATCAGAGAATGATGAATTTCATGCAAAGAATGTAAAGCGATTGAAGCCGGATACAGATTACAGGAAGATTCTGGGCTTTTTAAATATGTTCTGTTATCTGATCCTTGTGTAAATGTGATCAGCTTAACAAGAATAATCTTATCGACGTGAGTTTAGAGTTTGCAATTATATATGTACACTGGACAACATTTTCCTGTTACATATGCAGGGCCTGCTTCCTCCTTAGTAGTGCTGCACAGTGATTGGTCTTTACTGTTCCTCTCTCTCTCTCTGCAGTTTTATTTATTAAAAAAAAAAAAAAAACGTTGTGCAAAATGTCTCAGTATTTGTTCAGCTGTCACTATTAATCTTCATATTGTGTCTAATATGATTATTTTCTATGATCATTAGCTCTGCCTAGCGGCTATAAGGGGTGAATAATTCCCATAATGTGTCTAATATGTTTCATTTCCTATGATCATCAGCTCCACCCAGTGGCCATAAATAGCGAAGAATCCCTGTAGTGTGTCTAATATGTTTTTTATAATCATCAGCTTCGTGTAACACTCACGAGCGGGGAAAAATTCCCATAATATATCTAATATGTTTAATTTTCTATGATCATCAGCTCCACCTAGTGACCATAAATGGTGAATAATCACCAAAATGTGTGTAATATGCTTAATTCCTATAGTAATCATCTCAACCTAGTGGCCATAAGTAGTGAGTAATCCCCATAATGTGTCTAATATGTTTAATATTTATGATCATCAGCTTCATGTAGTGCCCATGAGTGGGGAAAAAATCCCATAATATGTCTAATAAGTTTAATTTCCTATGATCATCAGCTCCACCTAGTGGCTATAAGTGGTGAATAACCCGCATAATTTGTCTAATATATTTCATTTCCTATGATCATCAGCTCCACCTAGTGGCCATAAATGGTGAATAATCCCCATAATATGTCTAATTTGTTTAATTCTTATGATCGTCAGCTTCATGTAGCACCCATGAGTGGGGAAAAATTCCCATAATATGTCCAATATGTTTCATTTCCTATGATCATCAGCTCCACCTAGTGGCTATAAGTGGTGAATAACATGCATAATTTGTCTAATATGTTTCATTTCCTATGATCATCAGCTCCACCTAGTGGCCATAAATGGTGAATAATCCCCATAATATGTCTAATTTGTTTAATTCTTATGATTGTCAGCTTCATGTAGCGCCCATAAGTGGGGAAAAATTCCCATAATATGTCCAATATGTTTCATTTCCTATGATCATCAGCTCCACCTAGTGGTTATAGGTGGTGAATAATCCCCATAATGTGTCTTATATGTTTCATATCCTATGATCATTAGCTCCACCTAGTGGCCATAAGTGGTGAATAATCCCCATAAGGTTTCTAATATGTTTAATTTCCTATGATCATCAGCTCCACCTAGTGGCTATAGGTGGTGAATAATCCCCATAATGTGTCTAATATGTTTCATTCTTATGATCATCAGCTTCATGTAGCGCCCATGAGTGGGGGAAAATTCTCATAATATGTCTAATATGTAATATCTAATGTGTAATGTGTATTTTCCTATGATCATCAGCTCCACCTAGTGGCCATAAATGGTGAATAATCCCCATAATGTGTCTAATATGTTTAATTCTTATGATCGTCAGCTTCATGTAACGCCAATGAGTGGGGAAAAGGTCACCATAGATGGTGACTAATCCCCACAATGCGTCTAATATGTTTAATTCTTATAATCGTCAGCTCCACCTAGTGGCTATAAGTGGTGAATAATTCCCATAATGTGTCTAACATGTTTAATTTCCTATGATCATCAGCTCCACCTAGTGGACATACGTGGTGAATAATCCCCAGGATGTGTCCAATATGTTTAATTCCTATAATCTTAAACTCCACCTAGTGGCCATAAGCGGCAAACAATTCCCGTTATGTGTCTATTATTAATTTCCTATGGTCATTATCTCCACCTAGTGGCCATAAGTGATAATTCCCGTAATGTTTGTATTATGTTTATTTCCTATAGTGATCAGCTCCACCTAGTGACCATAGTGGAGTATTTTCCTGAAATACCTCAATCATACCATTTACGGCTACTAGATGACGGAGCTGACATTCATAGGAATTAAACATATTGGACACATTATAGGTATTATTCACCATTAATGGCCACTACGTGGAGCTGATGATCATAGGAAATGAAACATATTAGACGCATTATGTGGATTATTCACCACTTATAGGCACTAGGTGGAGCTGATGATCATAAGAAATTACACATTACATATTAGATATTACATATTAGACATATTATGAGAATTTTTCCTCACTTATGGGCACTACATGGAGCTGATGATCATAAGAATTAAACATATTAGACACATTATGGGGATTATTCATTGCTTATGGCCACTAGTTGATGATTATTATAGGGAATAAAACATATTAGACACATTATGGGGATTATTCACCACCTATAACCACTAGGTGGAGCTGATGACCGTAGGAAATTAAACATATTAGAAACCTTATGGGGATTATTCACCATTTATTGCCACTAGGTGGAGCTAATAATCATAGGATATGAAACATATTAAACACATTATGGGGATTATTCACCACCTATAACCACTAGGTGGAGCTGATGATCATAGGACATTAAACATATTAGACATATTATGGGAATTTTTCCCCACTTATGGGTGCTACATGAAGCTGACGATCATAAGAATGAAACATATTAGACACATTATGGGGATTATTCACCATTTATGGCCACTAGGTGGAGCTGATCATCATAGGAAATTAAACATATTAGACAAATTATGCGTGTTATTCACCACTTAGAGCCACTAGGTGGAGCTGATGATCATAAGAATCAAACACATTAGACACATTATGGGGATTATTCATTGCTTATGTCCACTAGTTGATGATTATTCTAGGGAATGAAACATATTAGACACATTATGGGGATTATGCACCATTTATGGCCACTAGGTGGAGCTGATAATCATAGGAAATTAAACATATTAGACACATTATGGGGATTATACACCATTTATGGCCACTAGGTGGAGCTGATAATCATAGGAAATTAAACATATTAGACACATTATGAGGATTATGCACCATTTATGGCCACTAGGTGGAGCTGATAATCATAGGAAATTAAACATATTAGACACATTATGGGGATTATTCACCATTTATGGCCGCTAGGTGGAGCTGATGATCATAGGAAATTAAACATATTAGACACATAACAAGAATGATTCACCAACTATGGCAACTAGGTGGATAGGACGATCATATGAAATGAAATATATTAGACACATTACGGGCATTATAAACCACTTACAGCCAGTAGGTGGAGCTGATAATCGTAGGAAACTAAACATATTCTGGCCACTAGGTGGAGATGATTATCTAGACCAGCGTTTCTCAACTCCAGTCCTCAAGGCGCCCCAACAGGTCATGTTTTCAGCATTTCCCTCAGATGAAACGGCTGTGGTAATTACCAAGGCAGTGAAACTGATCAAATCACCTGTGCAAAATAATGGAGAGCCTGAAAACATGACCTGTTGGGTTGCCTTGAGGACTGGAGTTGAGAAACACTGTATTAGACACATTAGGGGATTATTCACCACTTATGGCCACTTGGTGGAGCTGATGATCATAGGAAATAAAACCGACTTTAACCATTTCCTCCTAACCATGTCCTAGATATGCTTTAAACCAAATTTTACTCCTTAGGTTTACACATACTTTAATACAATTCATTAAACAATGTCCTCAGCTGTGCACAGGTCTCTGCATCCTCATCATCTCTCCATTAGGGGGAGGGGAAGGCCAGTCGTGAAAGTTTTTCTACATGGCGCAAGGGAGTGACACCACGTCTGTCCGCCTGCCGGGTGAGAGATGGAATTCAGAAATCAGGTTGACTTGGCTTCACTTCAAGACCCGCTCGCCGTGGATTTTCTCGCTTTCATGCGTCCGGATGAGATCACCTTCTGACATTCCTTTTGTTTAACATTATTGTATTTTTAAGGCCGTGCCAAAGCCGTCTGGGCAGAAAAAAATATAAAAGACGTAAAGAGGCGGGGGAGGGGGGCGGGGGGGGGTTAATAACGGCCAATAAATGAGAGATACTTCAGCTGGTATTTGATCTTTGACACCTCGTTTCAGTAACAACCGGTCCTTATGACTTCCAGCGCCGAAGATAAAATAGAACCGCCGCCTGCAATTCCGTACGCCGACCGAGCCAACTATAACAACCTGTTGGGTGAGGGACATTCGATCAAGAGGTTGCAGCTAAGACCAATATTAAATTATAGCTTATTTCACTAATCGCACAGATTTCTAGGTAACTCCAGTAGTTGCCGCATTTTTACCCCCGGAGACCCATTGAAGCGGGGGTGGGGACGCCTTGGCCAATTTTCAGAGAGATGATTGGCAGTGAACTTTAAAGGGAAACTCTGCAAGCTGCTGATACATGCAAGCAATGTACTTATCTGAATTTGACCTGCTATAAGCCTCTTGCAGTCTCTGTACAGCAGGGTTCAATATGAAAGAAGGAGAATCAACACAAGAAGCCAATCAGTTCATGCGATGGCGAGAAGTATGCTGACAGGAGGAGAGAGCAGAGTGACAGAGAGATCAGCTCATCACTGTGCTGCTTCTTTTTTACTGTCCAGTCACAAGTTGGGGGCTCATCCGGGACAACTTGGGCAGTGGGTTGAATGATGCTGGCCATCAGACTGAGGACATCTAGTGACATAAAATAAGTACTACAGGGGAAATCTCTGTATTGATGGTAAATATTGCCTAGATTCTTTTTTTTTTCTTTAGTTATCTCTCAAGGGGCGATAGATAGATAGATAGACAGACACATAGACAGACAAATAGACAGGCAGACAAACAGACAGACAAATAGACAGACAGACAGACAAATAGACAGACAATTAGACAGGCAGACAAATAGACAGACAGACAAATAGACAAGCGGACAGATAGACAAATATACAGACAGACAGACAAATAGACAGATAGACAAATAGACAAATAGACAGACAAACAAATAGACAGACAAATAAACAGACAGACAAATAGACGGACAAATAGACAGACAGACAGACAGACAAATAAACAGACAGACAAATAGACAGACAGACAGACAAATAGACAGACAGACAAATAGACAGACAGACAGACAAATAGACAGACAAATAGACAGACAGACAAATAGACAGACAGACAGACAGACAGACAAATAGACAGACAGACAAATAGACAGACAAATAGACAGACAGACATACAAATAAACAGACAGACAAATAGACAGACAGACAGACAGACAAATAGACAGACAAATAGACAGATAGACAAATAGACAGAAAGACAGGCAAATAAACAGACAGACGGACAAATAGACAGACAGACAAATAGACAGACATATAGACAGACAGATAGACAGGCAAATAGACAGACAGATAGACAAATAGACAGGCAGACAGACAAATAGACAGACAGACAGGCAAATAGACAGACAGACAAATAGACAGACAGACAAATAGACAGACAGACAGATAGACAGACAGATAGACAAATAGACAGACAAATAGATAGACAGACAGACAAATAAACAGACAGACAAATAGACAGACAGACAAATAGACAAACAGACAGACAAATAGACAGACAGACAAATAGACAGACAATTAGACAGGCAGACAGACAGACAAATAGACAGACAGACAGATAGACAGACAAATAGACAGATAGACAGACGGACAAATAGACAGATAGACAGACAGACAAATAGACAGACAGACAAATAGACAGACAGACAAATAGACAGATAGACAGACAGACAAATAGACAGATAGACAGACAGACAAATAGACAGACAGGCAGACAAATAAATAGGCAGACAGACAAATAGACAGACAGACAGACAGACAAATAAACAGGCAGACAGACAAATAGACAGACAGACAGACAAATAGACAAATAAACAGACAGACAAATAGACAGACGGACAGACAAATAGAAAGACAGGCAAATAGACAGACAGACAAATAGACAGACAAATAGACAGCCAGACAAATAGACAGACAGACAGACAAATAAACAGGCAGACAGACAAATAGACAGGCAGACAGACAAATAGACAGACAGACGGACAGACAAATAGAAAGACAAATAGACAGATAGACAAATAGACAGACGGACACATAGACAGACAAATAGACAGACAGACAAATAGACAGACAAATAGACAGACAGACAAACAGACAGACAGACAAATAGACAGACAGACAGACAAATAGACAGACATATAGACAGACAGACAGATAGACAGGCAAATAGACAGACAGATAGACAAATAGACAGACAGACAAATAGACAGACAAATAGACAGACAGACAGACAAATAGACAGACAGATAGACAAATAGACAGACAAATAAACAGGCAGACAGACAAATAGACAGGCAGACAGACAGACAGACAAATAGACAGACAGACAAATAGACAGACAGACAAATAGACAGACAGACAGACAGACAAATAGACAGATAAATAGATGGTATTAAATGATAATGTATCTGATCTTGTATGTTCCTCCATACAAGAAAACACGTTCATTAGAATTATATCTTAAATAAAAAGCGCACCAATCTATTTTTGGTGCACCCAAGGATCATCTCGAAAATGTATATTAGATTTAAAGGATGAAATTGTCTTTAGGCAATAAATCAGAAATACAACATGTATAAAAAAATGCTATTTTTCCTGTAAAACTGCATGTTCATTCAGTGTCTGTAAATAGGGAATAGGGGAATGTTATAACCCTATATTCTCTTCAGGTCGAATGATTTTCATTCATACAGAACAAAGGAAAATCAGAAATCAGGAAAATACCACATTTTGGACACTAGACGGGGTGGTGATCATAGAAAATACTTATTTTCTATGGTCATTGCCTCCATCTAGTGGCCGTACTGCAGTATGTACCTGAGTCACTCTATGAAAAACATTCAACTTGGGGACAATATAGCCTGATAAAATTCGATTCTGCTCCCCTTTGCAAAGGGCAAACAAACACATAGTTTCACAGGACAAATAGCTCTGTGGATATTCTTTCTATAAATACTGTACATCCCATAATTCAGTGAACTGCAAGACGCTCCAGGGAAAGGATAGAGACAAACTGCATAAGGAGAGATTAAGGTCGGTTATTTAAATGCACTTTAAGTTGTATTGCTAGCTGTTTGGGCAATCAATCTCTTTGCTGCCTTTTTTTTTTAATTCCTATTATTGGGGGGCTTTTTGTTTTTAATTTTATTTTGTGGTTATTTGAGAGGTCAGCGGTCACTTTTAGCTGCTTTTCTGTCCATAGCACTTTCTTTTATTGTTGCAAGTTTATTATTTATTTTGGAAGCACCAGTAGAGGGAGCTGTGCCAGTGACAGCTGGGAATTTATTGGTTGTGTCTGGTGAAAGGTGATGGTAGATAGAGAGCCCCACTTGAAACAATGTATCCTTCTGAACTCTGAAATGTACTTTATGATAAGATGTTTCCCATAGTTGGCCCAAAGTACAGAGTGAGATACGTAGGCTGGCCGCGCTCCTCGAGAGACCCTTCTAAGAGCCTTGTGAGTGCCATTGAGTACCGGAGAGACGCACTTCATATAATAAGATGGAAGGACATTACAGACTGAGATGACAAGGGAGACCTCTGCCACTCCACCCAGAATGGGATCCTTATTATCTGTAACTATTTGTTCACAATACTGAGGGTATAATCTGAAGATTATTCCATCCCCAACCTCTGTAGAGATCTGCAGAGAAATGTTCCATCTCATCTCCCCTGACAAATACATATTGATATATTCTGCAGGTTACTCCACCAATAACCCCTTTAGAATTTTACATAACATAGGTAACATCGGGATCGGTCATGTGCACAGGGTTGTTGTTTTTTTGTTTTTTTTTGGCGAGTTGGCAGACGGCGGGCATCTTAATGATTGATTTACAAGGGGCTTTTTTGGGGCTTTTTTTTTTTTTAATAAAGGACTTGTCAAATCTTTGTGTGTCTTTTTCTAGGTGACATCTTTTTTTTTGATGAATGAATTACACATCCACCTGGGGGGAGGTGATATCTAGGGGCCCCCTTATTATTAATGTGGCTTCCAGATTCTGAGAAGACCCTCAACCACGGATCCCCACGACCACCGGCCAGGGTTGTGGGGAAGAGGCCCTTATCTTCATCAACCTCATCAACAATGGGACAAGGCATCCCCCATGTTGAGAACATGTAGCCTGGTATGGTTTGAGGAGGGGGGGCACATGCTTGCACCCCTTTCTTTCCTGACCAGCCAGGCTGCATACTCAGATTAAGAGTCTGGTATTCATTTTTTGAGGGGGACCATTAATAATAAGACCCATGCCCCCAGACACCCACAACCACCGGCCAGGGTTGTGGGGAAGAGGCCCTTGTCCTCATCAACCTCATCAACACTGGGACAAGGCATCCCCCATGTTGAGAACATGTAGCCTGGTATGGTTTGAGGAGGGGTGGGTGGGTGGCACATGCTTGCACCCCTTTCTTTCCTGAGCAGCCAGGCTGCATACTCAGATTAAGAGTCTGGTGTAAATTTTTTGAGGGGGACCATTTTTTTTTTGTGCGAGGTGCTCCTTTAACCCCTAGATGCCGGCCTCATGCATATATGCGGCCGCTATATGGTTGGCCCCTAACGACGAGCGGGCACATACAGTGCCTTGAAAAAGTATTCATACCCCTTGGAATTTTCCACATTTTGTCATGTTACAACCAAATACGTAAATGTATTTTGTTGGGATTTTATGTGCTAGACCAACGCAAAGTGAAAGGAAAATGATAAATGGTTTTTACATTTTTTTTACAAATAAATATATGAAAAGTGTGTGGCGTGCATTTGTATTCAGTCCCCTTTACTCTTGATAGCCCTAAATTATTATTATTATACAGGATTTATATAGCGCCAACAGTTTACGTAGCGCTTTACAACTTGAGGGTAGACAGTACAAATACAATACACTTTAATACAGTAGGAATCAGAGGGCCCTGCTCCTTAGAGCTTACAATCTAAGAGGGAAGGTCAAGAGATACAAGAGGTAATAACTGTGGGTGATGTGCTGATGGAGAAGATAAATGTACAGTTGTTAGGTGGGGGCCAGATAAGCTTCTCTGAAGAGATGGGTTTTCAGGGATCGTCTGAAGTAGGAGAAAATCGGACAGATTGGGGTAGAGCATTCCAGAGGATGGGAGAGGCTAAATAAAATCTAGTGGAACCAATTGCCTTCAAACATCACCTGTGTGTCTCAGTATAAATACAACTGTTCTGTGAAGCCCTCAAAGGTTTGTTAGTGAACCTTAGTGAACAGCATCATTAAGGTCAAGGAACACATCAGATGGGTCAGGGATAAAGTTGTGGAGAAGTTTAAAGCAGGGCTAAATATCCCAAGCTTTGAACATCTCACGGAGCACTGTTCAATCCTTTATCCAAAAATGGAAAGAGTATGGCACAATCGCAAACCTACCAAGACATGGCCGTCCACCTAAACTGACAGGCCGGTCAAGGAGAGCATTCATCAGAGAAGCAGCCAAGAGGTCCATGGTAACTTTGGAGGAAGCAAACGAATGGAACATAACTAATTAATAATAATAAGTAACAATAATACAGTGGAACCTCGGATTACGAGCATAATCCGTTCCAGAAGTATGCTCGTAATCCAATGTACTCGCATATCAAAGTGAGTTTTCCCATTGAAGTCAATACCACATGCGGCCAGAGGCGGGGGGCGCCGGAGAGCCTCGGAAACGGCCGAAAAGGCCCGAGGAACACTTCGGTGGACCTCGGCAAACCTCGGAAAGACTCCGTTCAAGAGCCTTTCCGAGGTTTGCCAAGGTCAGTCGAACTGTCCTCGGGCCTTTCCGTGCATTTCCGAAACGGCGCCGATCGGCGACATTGGCTCTGTTCGGCTGCGGCGCCTCTCACCTCAGGCCAAAAGCGGTACTGCACACCGCTTTTTGCATGAATCCTGCTTGTTTTGCGAGACAACACTCGCAGACCGAGTTAGGAATTTTAGAAATACAGCGCTCGTATTGCGAAACGCTCATTAACCGCATTACTCGCAAACCGAGGTTCCACTGTAATAATAAAAAGTTTTTATTATTATTATTTCTTATTAATAATAAATAATTCCGTTTCATTTGTTTAAATGCGGCATTCGTTATTTCGAATAATTCGTAACTTCGGATAAATTCGTATTCATTACGTTGACTAACAGCCAAATTTGAAAGGAAATTCCAAAACCAAGAATTTAATAGTTAGTTATTATTTAGAATTTTCAGATTTTCTTTCGAATTCTTCAATTTTAGAATTTCTGAATATTCGAACTTTCGAATTTCCGGATTTTCTAATTTACGAATTTTCGAATTTTCAAAATTTTTAATTAATGAATTTTTGAATTTACGAATTTACTAATTTCGATCACAACGAATGACCCCAAAAACGAAAAAAAAAAAAAAAAAGAAGCGAATGAAACTAAAACAAACGTGTAACGATTAGCTATCGTAGCAGGCATGCTGGGAGTTGTAGTTCCATGAGATGCTGGTCTAGTATTCCACTTATGAAAGACTCTGAGAGTTATCATGTTGGTGTGATTCATAAGTTACCTGAGCAACGAAGGACTTTTTTTTTTACCCAAGCAGTAAAACGCGCCGCATGTTTCGTGCCACTCGCGGTGAATTATTTTTATCTGCGCAGACAGCTCGCTGCCTCATCGCACCATGAAAAGCTGTCTGTCGGGTTTTATTTCCTCTCTCCTCCGTGTGATTTCTCCTCAAATCCCCTTCCCTACTTCATATATCCAATTACAGATCAACCCAACGGGAGGGTTCCTTCTGCCTGGCCCTTCCTGCCATCCGCTGTTCTGGAGGGAGCCTTGTCCCCGTGCATGGCACGGCAGGAACTTTGCATTTAATCTAAGCTACTTTTGTCACCAGACTGCAAATGATCCGTACGGCGTGTGTTTTTTAGAAGTGGACTGCTCCTCACAAATATCACTCCATCTGATCATGAGAGTTTCGCTCTTTTATCTACCGCTGCAGATTTGTATCATTTTATTTCCTCTTTTTTTTTTTTTTTTTTAGCAAGCAAACATTATTTGGTTTCTTATGCCAAAAGAAGATTAACCACTTACCTATCAGGCACTTTCACCCCCTTCCTGCCCAGGCCGATTTTCAGCTTTTAGCCAGGGCCATCTTTAATATTGATTGGACCCTGGGCAAAAATTTTCTTGGGCCCCCCCCCCCCCCCCATGCAATTTCACTCTCCACCTGCTCTGAGACATACAATAAATAGCAGCTTGACTTAAAATCAGTTACTGTATCAGATCAGGCAGCAATTGCGATTGATTGCCAGCGGTTACAGCATATCATTACTGCTTACTGACTGGTTGCTAGAGGTTACAGCACACATTACAGCTCACTGATTAGTTGTTAGAGGTTACAGCACATGATTTCTGCTTGTTAATTGGTTGCTAGAGATTGCTGTACAGTAATACTGCTCACTGATCGGTTGCTAGAGGTTACAGCATGATATACATATGAATGCCGCTTTTATTTACATATCAATGCCGCCGGCCACAGCTGTTTACTTAGTAATCCCGCCACTATTTATATATGAATGCCGGTTATTTACATGTAAACACGGGTCTGCAGGTGAGTCACCTGTATAGGGCAATAGGGCAGAGCTGGGCAGCATTAGTACCAGCACTTTACACTGAGATATCGGGACACAGCACAGGACTAAAACTTGAAGGGACAAGGGAATTAAAACTGGGATAGTTGGCAAGTATGGACCCCACAACAATGACAGGGCCCGGGGCAGCTTCCCCTTTTCCCCTGCCTTAAAGACAGCCCTGCGTTTAGCGCTGTCACACTTTGAATGACAATTACGCGCTCATGTAACACCAACGCTGTATCCTGGCATAGGTCGACAAGGCCCAGGCCTAGGGCAGCACTTTGCAGGGGGGGCAGCACGGAAAGAGGGGGGCAGCACGGAAAGAGTCCCCACTTTCTTTGTGCTACACTGTCTTATGGGGCGAACTGGGCCGAGAGGCAAATTAGTCTAACGCCCCCGCATAAAGCAGCCGCACTGCTTCCGGTATGCGGGCGGCAACGTAAGGAGCGAGGATCGTTATGCTCTTCCTTGCAACTTTGCCGACCCACACGACCTCTCTGCCTATATCTGAGCCTACACTGACGAAATCCGCTGCCCATAGTCCGATCGCCAACAAGAACGCGTTGTGAGAATCCAGCGTCACGGACCCTCCAAACACCGCAGAGCAGAATAACAGCTGTGAGTGGTTAGCGGGCGGAGAAGGGATTTGGTAGATATTTTACCGTCCATTTATCATGAGATCAGATTGCAGCTCTCTGCCAGCAGATTGGACGTTTTTCAATGAGTGCGCAATTCTCCCATTATATCAGTTTATCTCATGTTACATATGTCATGTTATATATGTTCCTCATCAAAATACTATTACTAAGCGCATAAATCATCCCGTATCATTTTATTTTATGTCACCACCATGTAAAATACAATCAGGTACAAAACTTCAACATATGAAATATCAGTTTTTATAACAAAACATTTATTATTCATTTTAGACTTTTAAGCACATTAATTAAATACAATCGTATTCTCTGTCCTCTATCATCTATCACAGTTCACTAGGCGGGGGGGGGGGGTGTATTAATATTGATATTTATCCTGTGAAACCGTACATACATCGGTTCTCTGCGATTGCCAGAAAAATTGTATGTTTCTAGGCTATTTTCTCCCAAAGTCAGATGTTTTTCGTTCATAAGAAAAGAGCGAATCAGGAAAGCACTGCATTATGGCCACTAGATGACACTAATGATAATAGGAAATAAATATTTATTATCATCGTTGGCGCCATCTAGTGGCCACAATGTGGTATTTTACTGATTTTTGCTCTTCTTATGAATGAAGGACACCCACCCTTGAGAGAAAATAGCCTAATAACATTTGATTTTGCCAGCATTTGCACGCCTCAAACCTACATGCCGTTTCATGGGATGAATAGCTACAGTATGTGAATTTTTTTTTTTATAAATACACCTCTAAATCTTAACTTCTTAGCACCGAGAGTAGGCAAATTTGCATCTCTCGGGGGGTGGGCCTTGATGCCAAGCGACCGCATTTTTGATTACTAAAGTGTAAGCAAATCTGTGCAAAGAGCACGCGCCCTGCGCACTCCCAGCATAGTTACCGGAACCTTACGGAAAACTAGTAGCGATCGGGAGCCTTCTGATCATGTGACTGCTGTGACAGCCAATCACAGCGGTCATATGATCATGAACCCCGCCTCCCGGCATCAGAAACCCCTTAAAGGGCCAGGAGGCACCGGCGTTAATGATCTTAATATCTGTATAATAATCTAGTTATTATAGGGTACCCCCTAACAATTCATTATAAAGGTTTACAGTTTTATTGCATTGATTTATTCATATTGCTTAAAGTGGTTCTAAAGACAGAAGGTTTTATACCAGTGGTGGCTGGTGCTCAATATTTTGGGGGGGGGGCAGCAACCCCCCCCCCCCCAGTGGGTCGGACCGGAAGGCGGCGATCCATTGCCTTACCTTCCGATGATGAGGTGGTGCCGGATCCAGAGTAGGGCTCCTCAAAGCGGCTCTTGCTGCCCCTTAACCCACTGCTCCTTGCTCCACCTTGCCAAGGGGAGAGCCTGAGGGGCCATTGCTTCTCCTCCCAGCCAAACAGGAAGTGGATCCTGAGACCCGACTGGTTTCTGGATTCTTAAGACTCCCTGGCCAATCAGATCTTAGGACCTGCTTTCTGATTGGCCCGGGAGACGAAGCAGGAAGACATTAGCGAATATTAATTCACTAATGTCACACAACTGGGTGGGCTCAGGGTGCAGTGTTCTGCTCCCCGAGCCCACCCTTTTTTGAAGCCAATTAGAGCCTCGGGCTCTAATCATCTGCTTCTAAAAAAAGAAAAAAAAAATCCTTTGAAATCCATGAGTCCGGCACCTTGCATGTAGATCAGGGGACAGGCGCATGGATTCCCTTTCTTTGTCTCAAAGTGGAAATGTCAGGGGTTTGTTTAGACCCCCGATATCTCACCAAAGCCCCCCAACAGGGCTGATAAAAAAAAAAACAATAGATATTAAAAAATTAAGTTGTAAAAAAATAATAAAAGATAAACTACTAAGACTTTTTATCTTGCACACGGGCCCACTGATTTCATGATATGCCCCTGCCCTAAGACATGCTGGAAGGTTAATTGGCTTATGTCCATAATAAATTGGCTCTAGTGAGTGGGTTGGGGACCTTGGATTGTGGGCTCCTTGGGGGTGGGGACCAATGTGTGTGTGAAGCACTGCGTAAAAATTGACGGCGCTATCTGGGTACCTTAAATAAAATAATAATAGATGGGCATCTTGATGGAGGACAATTGTGGACGTGCACCAACACTCACTCAGGTTGAACTGGATGGACTGGTGTCTTTATTCCACCTTACTAACTATGTAACTATGTAACTATGTAAGTTATTAACATGTGTTGCTGTAAATGCTTAGTAAGTCAAATGAAGGTGATGCAGTGATCCCGGGACATAGCCTTGGACACTGGGCGTGATTGGGACAGAGCACCAAGATGCAAGACTGTCATGGAAATGCATACCTCCCAACATTTTGAGATGGGAATGAGGGACATCTACTAGCAAACCTATGTAGGCATAGGACACGCCCCCTGCCACACCCTCTTAAAGGAGAATTAATAAAAAAAAGGTTCATTAAATCCACAAGGGATTTTTTTTACCACTACTATGCGTTTATATTGGCTCTTAACATTTCCAGATGCAGCAATTTAGAATTTGAATGAAAGGTTTAGTGCTGGGAAACACTTTTTGAAAGATAAAAAATGCATTTTATATACAACTATATAGATCAGACCAAAATGAGGGGGAAAGAGGGACATTGTTCCAAATCAGGGACAGTTGGGAGCTATGGAAATGTAGGAATGTAGGCACCTAGGATACAGTAACATAACACACGACAACATTTTGTTCTGTTTTTGAGATGGCCCCACCCAAGACCACGCCCACTTAATCGGTCTTCCTGGCCTCAATTATGTGGGAACCGCCACTTTTGGCTACAATCCTCTCAGCTGATACTCTTTTTGAGTTACTGTACATGCATGGTAAATCAAATAAGGGTGATGCTGTGATCCCAGGACACAGACCAGGACACTGCATAGTGTACCTAGATGCAGGACTGTCCCAGAAAATCCAGGACACTTGCCACCTATGGTCCAGTCACATAACTAAATTTTATTCTGTTTTTTAGGTGGCCCCTCCCAAGACCACACCAGATGGGTGTGGCTACTATCCCCCTCAGCTGATACTCTTTAAGTTACTGTACATGTACATGGTAAATCAAATCAGGGTGTTGCGGTATTCCCAGGACATAGCCCGGGACACTGCATGACTGGGACAGAGCACCTACATGCAGGAAAGCTCCAGAAACTCTAGGACAGTTGGCATCTCTGAACGATTCACTTGTTTATTTTGTCATATTATGCATTTTAAATATTATTAATATCAAAAATCATTTGAATTTACATCATTTTTCTTTTACATTTTTCACACCTTCTGAACCTGGGCACCACATTTAAATTTCTCCCACGGCCCCTCCGTTTTTGTTATCTCCCAATTATTTTGAGAACTTGCGCTTGTGATCGATATTATGGAATTTATGGCATAATCCCCTGAAAAAGAAATAAAAGTCGATATTTTTGTGCTATTTTGCAGGAGGGATGATGTTTCCTTTGCGGGATATTGGAAGGCAGGGCTCGGCTCTCGTACAGTAAGGGGTTAAAATGCGCATTTAGCAATCCATACCTGGGCAATAATTCCAGACGACAGTAATTATGTGAAAAGCTTTCTGTGCAATCTCGTCATCTAGAAAAAGGTGTGGAAATAAATGAATCAGCATTTTCCACCACTTACCGCCCTCTCTAAAGATTATCGAGCCGCTCGTTGGCGCACTTTTGCAGATTGTGTTTTTCCTGGGAAGCGTCGACATGAAAGGTGGACATTGGTGATAAGCAGAGATGACAAGAATTCCAACCACCTTTGACGTTCGTGCTTCTAGGAAAGATCGTTGGCACTTCACAGCATGAGAAGGGTGCCTTTTAGGAGAGAGCGGGAATAGTGCAAGGCATTGGGATTGGGGGAGGGGGGAGGGTGCTGTTTGTCCATCAGGTCCTACCAAGACAGCGCAATGGTTGTCTTAGAAAAAGGACTTTGAAACAGGACTCTGGCCAAACAACTAAGTATACGGTTGAAATACATATGCCACACGTGGGTTGGTTTAGCTGGCAGTATACACTATATTTCCAAAAGTATTGGGACTCCTGTCTTTACGCACGAACATGAACTTTAATGGCATCCCAGGCTTAGTCCGTAGGGTTCAATGTTGAGTTGGCCCACCCTTTGCAGCTATAACAGCTTCAACTCTTCTGGGAAGGTTGTCCACAAGGTTTAGGAGTGTGTCTATGGGAATGTTTGACCATTCTTCAAGAAGCGTTGGATGAGAAGGCCTGGCTTGCAGTCTCCGCTCAAATTCATCCCAAAGGTGTTCTATCGGGTTGAGGTCAGCCAAGTTCCTCCACCCCAAACTCGCTCATCCACACTATATTGTCAAAAGTATTGTGCCACCCCTCCATTTGGTGGAGGGGGGATTATGGTGTGGGGGTTGTTTTTCAGGGGTTGGGCTTGCTCCCTTAGTTCTAGTGAAGGGAACTCTTAAGGCCTCAGCATACCAAGACATTTTGGACAATTTCATGCTCCCAACTTTGTAGGAACAGTTTGGGGATGGTCCCTTCCTGTTCCAACATGACTATGTACCAGTGCACAAAGCAAGGTCCATAAAGACATGGATGAGCGAGTTTGGGGTGGAACTCTCTGTGTTTGACTATGTTCAAATTTTTTTGCATGCAAAAAATTGAGTTGCCCTTAAGCACATGCGTGGGGGTGCCAATAATTCTTAATGGCACCCCCATGCATATTTTTGCATGCAACAAAATGCATCGTGCCATAGCGGCAGGCAGTTTGGTATGGCACGACTGTGCAAAGGTGTCAGGGACTACTTGTACATGTAGGGAAGCCCACTGAAATGAGTGATCTGACCTACACATGATGCTCCTAAGTGCGTGGAAAACGCATGCAAACAGGCACACTTCATGGCACCTGCATGGTGTGAATGGAGCTCTCATCTCTTCCTGTAAGCCGCCTAAGCAGTAGCACCAACCCACCCATCTCCCAGTGCCTGAAACATCCCAACAGCATTGTGCAATCCATTGAAATGTTATCCACCCAAATTGCTGAACCTCCTACTGTCAGCCTGATTTCTGGAGTGTAGGTGATTGTGGGAAGAGGATAAAAACACATTTTTTAGGAAGAAGTATTATTATATATAATTATAATAATATTTGTAACACTGTGCAATGTTACTGATGTTACAGTTTGTTTGCCACAAGATGGCAGTGTCCCACAACATACACTGGGACTTGTATGCTGTAAACAGGATTCTTTCATCCAGATCAGTTGGAGCTGATCTACACAACCCATGAGGACTGGCAAAAGGGGCAGGAGCATTTGAAAAGGGAAGAGCAGAAGTAGATGGGAGAGACTGTGTTGGTGGCTGGCTGTGAGAGAGAGAGAGCAGAGTGGATCCACACAGACCAGGTCGGAAAGTCACAAAAGCCCCCAGAGAAGCTGATAATCCTGAGAAGGCAGGTAGAAAAACCTGCTGGTGGACAGACCGGATCATTGGCATCTTCACGGCCATACCAGAGGTGGACAAAAGGGGGCCCCCCCTCCTCATGGAAGGTCATTGCGTCAACCTGCTGCGCTGTGGGACTGGGCGAGACCGGGCGAGAGGGTTCTTAACCCACAGAACGCTGCCATTGCACTCAAGACTGTGGTTTGCATCCAGTTTCTAGAGTTTAGAACAGTTTACAGTACAGGCCTATATCTTTAGGCACAGACGCTGTAACCCATCCGGTGCTGCAGGATAACCTCCTTACTTGCCTTTATCAACACTGCCTGCAGGACACCAGGATTCACTTCTTTGCTCCCCTGCTAGGCAGGAATTCTGCCCCTTATCTATCCATTAGAATGCATGTGCTTCCATTGTGGAGACCCTCATAAATTTAGAAGGTTGGGACTGCAAGTACTGCAGGGTGCAGCGAAGAGGCCTTGCAGCTTATAAATGCGTTAGCAAAAGCGTGATAACTATACCCCTGTTTTTAATGCATACTGTTGAACAGGCAGACTGGTTGGTGAGTTGAGCTGGGAATTTCCTCTGGTTTTGTCTTTCATGCTTTGCCCTTCCATATGCTCCTTGCTGTAAAGGCCAGTTATAGGTGGGGGCAGGGGCCATCTCTTTGTTACTGGTGTAAAATTGGTCAGGGGCCACACTGGGCACCTTTGCTGACATTTTGCTATGTGCTGGGTGTCCAATGTGCCCCCTGTGCCTTTAAAGAGGATTGGGCTACCTCCAGGCCCACCTGCCCCTTATCTATCCATTAGAATGCATGTGCTTCCACTGTGAAGACGCTCATGAAATCAGTAGTGTTAGGACGGCAAGCATACACAGGGTGCCGTAAAGAGGCCTTGCAGCTTATGCATGCGTTTGCAAATGTGTACTAATTAAACCCCTGCTTTTAACTCAAACAGTTGGACAGGTTCATTTGGTTGGTCAGCAGACTGGTTGGTGAGTTGAGCTGGGAATTTTCTCTGGTTTTGTCTTTCAGAAATTTTACACACCCCCCCACTTCAGACTCGAGCCATCCAAGGAAAAAATTAGTTGGTTTCCATTTAAAGGGACACACTCCAGTCAGAATCTGTTTCCCCTTCTTTTCCTTTCAAAGCAATTTCTGTTACCATCTGACATCCTTAAAATTACTCTTCACCTTACCAGTGCTTATTAAAGGAGAACTCCGTTTGCCATTTTACCATCCTTTGGGCAACTAAGTTCTCTTCAAAGAGACTACATCTCTATAGTGCACCAACGTAAGGGCCCCAACTGACCGGCAGAAAAGTTTTTCATACGTTTGGGGTATCAGCTAAAAAAAAATGTGTCTGTCTAGATTCCTGAGAGTTAAACTCTTTTTACTGAGAACCCGCAAGTGAGCTAGCCCAAAGCTTGTTCTTTCACATCTTATCTGCTCACTTGGGTAACATTTCTCAGTTTGCGAGCTTACGTTTACATTTTCAGTCCTGCAGGATAGGTGGGGGGGGGGGGGGCTAAAGTGGTACTGTATTGTGTTTTATTGTCCCTTTTTTGTTGGTGTTTTGCCATATGAAAAGACTCTTTTGCCTGTTTTAGCATTTCTGTGACACTAATACAAGTTAAACGTTTATAACACAATATAGATATTTACTAGTTACCAAGTTATTTAAGCTAAATACGTTACTTAAAAAAAAAATAATTATATGCACCTACCTGTTGATCCTGCCCAAATTTTAGTGTCCTTGTAACATCCTGTGTACTTAAGAGATGTATTTTTTTTTTTTTCAGATTTATACTTACCTAGGCGCTCCAAACACTGAGGACCGAACGATCAAACACTGCCAATCACTTGGTTCTCACAGCTCTGATGACTGTCAATCAGCAGCTCTCTGTTCTGCCCCCCTCCTCTCTCACTGGAGCGCTGAGCTGTGGAGGGGGCGGGAGCATCCGGCTTAGGCTCTTGGCGGCACGCTGAGAGGCTGAGCTGGGTGCTGATCCAGGTATGTGGGCGGATCCCGACTCTATGGTAGTCATGACTCCTGAGCCTGGACCCACTCTGTGACACTAGCAGACAGCGGACCACAGCCCGCTTACTGCTGAAAACGGGTCACATGAGTGCACAACGAACTGCACTCCTATGATTCATAGGAGAAGTACAGCCAAACGAGCTTTGGCTGTACTTCTCCTTTAACTGTAATCTCAAAATATTCAGCTTCCCCAGCTATCTTCTGAGCTACAGAACACCTCCCTGTGCATATGGAGAAGGGAAGCAAGCAGTGGCGGCTGGTGGTTTGGGGGGGCAGCAAACAATCACCCCCCGTGGCACCTCAAACCCCCGCTGTCTGCCGGTCCACTGGCACTTACCCCATCTGCGGCGGGGGGTCGGCGGGCACATCGGGCAGGGGATCAGGCTGCAGCGGGCATCTGGCAGCGTCTCCTGTGTCCTCTTCTCTTCTGAGATCACAGCGGCTTCCGCTGTGCATCTCCTCCCCTCCTCCTAGGCGTCCAATAGGATTGCCTGACCTTTCAGCCAATCGAGAAACTGGTATTAGACCTGCACTTCCTGATTGGCAGAGAGGCGATTCAGTGTTAGAAAGACGAATATTCATTTGCTTTTCCAACACACCTGGGTGGGCTCCAGACGCAATGCTCTGCGCTTCAAGTCCACCCTATTTTGCAGCTTATTAGAGCCTATGGCTCTAATCAAGCGCTTAAAAAAAACACCCCCGCTGCTGTAATTCAGGCGCCCAGTGCCCTGAAAGGGGCCAGACGCATGAATTGGGGTGGCC
This sequence comes from Aquarana catesbeiana, assembly GCF_042186555.1. Lineage (NCBI taxonomy): Eukaryota > Metazoa > Chordata > Amphibia > Anura > Ranidae > Aquarana > Aquarana catesbeiana. Next base: position 26,143,023 of record NC_133336.1, on the reverse strand, counting down.
GCGGCGGCCGTGGATAGATTCATGCTATGCATGAATCTATCCATTAACCATATAGTGGGGTTGCGTGGATAGAGGGGGCGGCGCCCATGCGCCCTTAATGGATGGGCCACCCCTGGAATCAGGAAAGGTGTTTGTAGTCTACTTTAGGGAAAGCCCGCCTAGGGTGACAACGCTGCTTCTCCATAGATACAGTTATACTAAGTGAGCCTTGTCACCCTGGGATGGGAAGTGTGTTACTGGCAGGATCACCAAGTGAAAATAAAAGATAACAAAGGCTAAAAAAAGAAAAACGAAGGCAGCCACCAAATCTGAGAACTGGTAGGCTGCAATATATATACGAGTTTACAGGTTTATATCAACTTTAAAGATGAACTTTGGACACAAAGCCTTCATTTAAATATATTCCTCAATAGCCACAAAGGATATAACTCCGCTTTGGGTGCTCCAAATGTCTTTGTAAACCAGATACAGTGGAACCTCGGATTGCGAGTGACGCGTTTAACGAGCGTTTCGCAATACCAGCTATTTTATATAGGAGCCGTTCAGAGCCACTCGGAAATACTCAGTTCCCGAGTGTTTCCGTGCCTTCCCGAGAGTTTCTGAGTGCATCCGAGCGGCTCCAAGTATTTCCGAGTCTCTCCGGCGCCTCCCCCCCACCTCCCTCTGGCCACATGCGGTATTGCATGCAATAGAAGTCAATGTGGAACGAATTATCTTTGTTTCCATTGACTTCTATGGGGAAACTCGCTTTGATATGCTAGTGCTTTGGAGTACAAGCATTCTCCTGGAACAGATTATGCTTGTAATCTAAGGTTCCACTGTATTACCTTATGAAAGTAGCAGTGACACCATCACTGTGCTGTACATAGCCTGCACAGAGATCAGAGCTGTGGGAGGGGCCCAGCAGGCTCCACCCACTACAGAAAACTACAGAAGAGGGCGGAGACAAGACCGGTCACCCTGCACAAGGAGAGAGAGCAGAGCTATGGGAGGGACTCAGCGGGCTCCACCCACTACAGAAAACTACAGGAGGGGGCGGAGACAAGACCGGTCACCCTGCACAAGGAGAGAGAGCAGAGCTATGGGAGGAACCCAGCGGGCTCCACCCACTACAGAAAACTACAGGGGGGGGCGGAGACAAGACCGGTCACGCTGCACAAGGAGAGAGAGCAGAGCTGTGGGAGGGACCCAGCAGGATCCACCCACTACAGGAAACTACAGGAGGGGGGGCGGAGACAAGACCGGTCACGCTGCACAAGGAGAGAGAGCAGAGCTGTGGGAGGGACCCAGCAGGATCCACCCACTACAGGAAACTACAGGAGGGGGGGCGGAGACAAGACCGGTCACGCTGCACAAGGAGAGAGAGCAGAGCTGTGGGAGGGACCCAGCGGGCTCCACCCACTACAGGAAACTACAGGAGGGGGCGGAGACAAGACCGGTCATCCTGCACAAGGAGAGAGAGCAGAGCTGTGGGAGGGACTCAGCGGGCTCCACCCACTACAGAAAACTACAGGAGGGGGCGGAGACAATACAGGTCACCTTGCTCAAGGAGAGAGAGCAGAGCTGTGGGAGGGACCCAGCGGGCTCCACCCACTACAGAAAACTACAGGAGGGGGCGGAGACAAGACCGGTCACCCTGCACAAGGAGGGAGAGCAGCAGTGAGCGGTCTTTATTTAAATGCTCCAACATTTATTTATTACTCACACTGATTAAACCTAGCCTGCACTGCACACAGTTCTCTCTCCCTCTGGGCCCATTCTGTCTGGATAGGGACCTCCGATCACCAGCAAAAAGACCCCCACCCCCCATCATACCCAATTTTGGATTTTATTTCTGACTCCTAACATTTTTCTCTGTGTGTAAATGTGTTCATCTTCCCGGCAGACCTGTCACTACATTGAACGCAAACTGTAGCCAGGGACTTCGCTGGCGTAACCCTCACGAGCTGCGCAAGGCGCGCTCCGTGCCGCTCGGTCTATATTGGAAACAAATGTGTAACAATAACACCGCTCTGCTTCCTGATTCCAGACTTTTTCTTTTTTATTACCGTCTCTTTATTCCTACATCACCTCCCCCCTTCTCTGAGGGTTCTTCGGATTTTATGAAGTGCGTAGACCGGCGGTCAGGGATCTGTACCATCCCGGCGTCCACAGGATAAGGATCCGGGGAGGGGGTGACAAATGTGAGAATTAGACAATGACTGCACCTGGCTGCCCTCTGCTCCTGTCTATGATAATGCAGAAATAAGAGCCGCCCGTCATTACACGGGGTCGCTGCTCTTCCCCCTGAATGCATTTAAATGTCTATTCCGCCGGGGGCTCCCAGAGAATGCAATCCGTATGTTTGGTAAGATGAGACGGCTCATGGGGTGCTGAGAACTCGGCTTTTACCAGTAATGTTCGGTGTGTTCTTAGATGTGGAATTATTCTGTAACTACTGCTGGAAAAATAAAGAATTTTCAGGTTTAACCCTTCCAGGACCAAACTGGATTAATTTATTAGTAGCGTCATTTGTTGGTTTGTAGGACAAATTCCGGCATCTAGGCTATTTCCACTCCAGGCTGGATGTTGTTCATTCGTAAGAATAGAGTAAATCGGGAAAATACCGCATGATGGCCACTAGATGGAGCTAAAATAATATTGCAGGTACAGCGCTTTCCAATAGATATATTAAAATAAAGTCCTTTTCAATAGGATGTTAAAAATTCCAAAAGGTGGAATCCAAACGGTGCAATTTCGACTCACACGTAGTGCTATAAAAGTCAGTGGAGGTGCGTCCATAAGGGCGCACGGGCGCCACCCCCTCTCTCCTGACACCCCTCTAGCACCAATAGATAGATTCATGCATTGCATGAATCTATCTATGACCGCCGCTGCCACCCCCCTATTCAGGCGTCTGGCCCCTTTTCAGGCGCCTGAATTACAGCGGCAGGGTTTTTTTTAAGCACCTGGTTAGAGCCATAGGCTCTAATAGGTGTTAAAAGAGGTGACCTGCGAGCGCCACGCTGGGCGCTCGCAGGTCACTCAGCTGTGTTAGAAAAGCAAATGAATATTCACTTTCCTAACACCAAACCGCCTCTCCGCCAATCAGGTGCTCGGATCTGTTACCATTCACCTGATTGGCTGAAACGACAGGCTTTGGTGACTGGGTGCCTATCAGGGGTCCAATCATAGCAGAGGACGAGAAGAGGGGATGGGAGAAGACATTGAGGAGCTGTCCCACCACCACCGAGACAGGGTAAGTACAGACGGCGGGCAGGGGGCACACTGGCAGCATTTGATGGGGCACAGTGGGGGCATTTGATGGGCACAGTGGCAGCATAAGATGGGCACAGGGGCAGCATTTGATGGCACAGTTGAGCATTTGATATGGCACAGTGGCTGCGTTTGATGGGCACAGTGGCGGCAATTGATCGGCACAGTGGCTGCGTTTGATGGTACAGTGAGGCAGCATTTGATGGGGTTTTTTTTTCAGACTTTTTCAGTTTGTTTGCGCCCCCAAAAATTTTGAGCACCAGTGGCTGCATTTGATGGGCACAGTGGCAGCATAAGATGGGCACAGGGGCAGCATTTGATGGCACAGTGGGAACATTTGATATGGCAGAGTGGCTGCGTTTGATGGGCACAGTGGTGGCAATTGATGGGCACAGTGGCTGCGTTTGATGGCACAATGGCGGCAATTGATGGGCACAGTGGTGGCAATTGATGGGCACAGTGGCTGTGTTTGATGGCACAATGGCGGCAATTGATGGGCACAGTGGTGGCAATTGATGGGCACAGTGGCTGCGTTTGATGGTACAGTGAGGCAGCATTTGATGGGGGTTTTTTTCAGAATTATTCAGTTTGTTTGCGCCCCCCAAAAATTTTGAGCACCAGCCGCCACTGATAAAAGTCCTCCACAAAGAGCAAAGCACACACTGACCCTCAGTAGTGGACCACTCTGTATTAGACATGTGCAATGCCGAAAAAATGTGTTCGTTTCACTTTTTTTTAGTTTTTTGGGTCATTCGTTATGATTGCAATTCGTAAATTCGAAAATAAGAAAGAAAATGCAAAAAAAAAAACTAATAATAACCAGGCAGATCCCCGTTCTGTCACTGCGTGGTACGATCGCGGGTGGCCAGCGGACATTGAGTCCGCCCCACCCGCTGATTGGCTCCCCCCCCCCCTGCTCGCCAATGGGAGCACGCTCACTAAGTTCACGAGGCCGGCGTACAACGACGGCGGTTCGCAGGATCGAGCCAACCTGCCGCAGTATAAAGACGCCGGCTGGTCGGCAAGCGGTTAAAGCAGCCCAGAACATACCATGATGGGGACAGAGCACCTAGCGGTGGGACTGTCCCAAAAAAAACTTTCAGGTGGTCCCCCCCAAAATAACACCCACTTTCTCTGTGGCCCCACCCCTAATTATGCAGGAACTACCCACTTGTGGCTGTAATCCCATTAGTTAACACTTCTTTGCATTTGCTGAATAGATCAAATGAAGGATGATGCTGTGATCCCGGGACGCAGCCCAGGACAATGCATGATCGAGATTGGGATTGGAAGTGCCTGGATGCGAGTTTTCCAGTAACGTTCGGTTCATGGCTGGAGGTGAAATCACTTTGTTACAACAGCAGGAAAATAAAGAATTCAGGTTGAACCCTTTCAGATCGCAACGGAATTATTTTATTTGTAACATAATTCGTTGGATTCTAGGGATGAGTCAAATTAGGGGTTGTCATCTTCTAAAAAAATAAAAAAATAAAAAGAGAAAAGAAAAGAAGAGCATAAATTGGCAAGAAAATAAAGAATTCCAGGTTTATCCCTTCCAGGACGCAACTGATTTTTTTTTGTTTTTAATAACATCATTTGCTGGACTGAGACAAATTAGGGGTTGTCATTATCAAAAAGAAAATCAGCAAAAATTGTCATATTTTAGTTAATATTTTTCATTTTGTTGCAAAATACCCCGGAGTCAACAGGAAAGGCAAATTACTTTCTTTTTTTTTTTTCCTTTTTTTTTTTTGGTTTTAGGTATCCAACAGTCTTAAAAAGGCTCCTGAGGATTACAAAAGCTTTTTTCATCTATCCTGCAGTTGTTCTTGTGCCAACAAAAAATGGGTCCTCATTAATCAAACAGAGAAAAATAAATTACAAAAAAAGATAAAAGTGATCACAGATCTAACAAACACACAAAAAGGGGAAAAAAAACACAAAGAACACTAAGGCCCCTTTCACACTGGGGCGGTTTGCAGGCGCTATTGCGCTAAGAATAGCGCCTGCAAACGGACCCGAAACAGCCGCTGCCCCGAGGGCTTTCACACTGGAGCGGTGCGCTAGCAGGACGGGAAAAAAAGTCCTGCTAGCAGCATCTTCGGATCAATCAATGGGACAGTGCGGCTATGATTGGGTTTGCAGGCGCTATTTTTAGCGCAATAGCGCCTGCAAACCGCCCCAGTGTGAAAGGGGCCTTAGTGTTCTTTGTGTTTGAGAAAATCCATCTAACACTGGCAGGGGGGATTAACCGCTTGCCGACCAGCCGCCTCAGTTGTACTGCAGCAACATGGCTCAGCTGCGAGAATCGCCATCATGTTACGTTGGTTCCGGAGGCGGACACTAGGGGCGCGCAGGAACCGACGTTTGGTTCTACATTGGTTCTTAATAGTTATGTGACATCACCCCACCCTCCAGTTAACTACATTGGCTCTGAATAGTCAGGTGACATCATCCCACCCTCCAGCTGTAACTACATTGGCTCTGAAAAGTCACGTGACATCCCACCCTCCAACTAACTACATTGGCTCTGAATAGTCATGTGACATCATCCCACCCTCCAACTAAGTACATTTGTTCTTAATAGTCATGTGACATCATGCCACCATCCAACTAACTACATTGGTTCTTAATAGTCATGTGACATCATCCCACCCTCCAACTAACTACATTTGTTCTTAATAGTCATGTGACATCATGCCACCCTCCAACTAACTACATTGGCTGTGAATAGTCACGTGACACCATCACACCCTCCAGCTGTAACTACATTGGCTCTGAATAGTCATGTGACATCATCCTACCCTCCATCTGTAACTACATTGGCTCTGAATAGTCATGTGACATCATCCCACCCTCCAACTAACTACATTTGTTCTTAATAGTCATGTGACATCATCCCACCCTCCAACTAACTACATTTGTTCTTAATAGTCATGTGACATCATCCCACCCTCCAACTAACTACATTGGCTCTGATAAGTCATGTGACATCATCCCACCCTGCAACTAACTACATTGGCTCTGAATAGTCACGTGACATCATCTTACCCTCCATTCGCAACTATATTGGCTCTGAATAGTCGTGTGACATCATCCCACCCTCCAACTAACTACATTGGTTCTTAATAGTCACGTGACATTATCCCACCCTCCAGCTGTAATTTCATTGGCTCAGATTGATTATATGGTTAAAAAAACTGGGGTGCAGCAATTTGTTTGCAGTTTACACTGCACATGCTTTATATTTACAGAAAGCAAGATGATCCTTGCCTATAAGAACTAACAATCTAAATTTCTTCAGCAGCTACTTAACTCCTACTAGTAAAGAAAAATACAATTATTTCCTGAAAGAAATGACCTGAGGAGCCATCGCTACTGCTAGGGGGTCCTTCGGTTCCTCTCAAATTGCAGCCCAAAGCGTCCTGAAATAACTCCAGATAAATTGCGGTTTAAATGCTTTCTCAGTGAGGTGAGGTCACGCGGAGGTACGATCCTGATCGATAACAACTGCTCAAATTTGGGCGTAATTACCCGTATTTATGTCATCGCCGTTATTAGGCTTCCCATACTTAATTTGTGTTTATGGTGAAAGATTTGTGAGGACTGAATTACCTGTCTGCAATTCCCTCATTCTGGACAGCCATTTATAATCTCATTTTCCAATCAGTGGGGGCGTGACCTCCCTAAAGGGCCACACTGGGCCAATCAGTAGTAGCCTAGAATCTGCGGAATCTGGAATCCTGAGAAATGAATCAGATTAAATTTCCTTTTACATTAAATCCCATTGAAGGAGCAATCCCAGGGTAACATTACATCAAAAAGACTTTTTACTTTATTATTTTAAATATTATTATATATTTTTATAAAAACTGAGCCACCACAGCCACACACTATTATTATTATACATTTGTATAGCTCTGACATATACCGCCGTGCTGTACAGGGAACACTAAGCCAGTCACATCAGTCTCTGCACCAGAGGAGCTTCTCCACCAGGTGGTGCTGTTCTGCAGGGTGCTGTTGGCTCACTCCGTTGTGATCTCAGCGGAGAGAAGCAACAAAGCCTGGGGCCTCTCATGCAGGCTTTTCCCAGGCAAGCATAGACCATATTGGGGAAGACGAAGGTGGAGGCTTTCCAGAGGCACTGAGGTCTACTCCATGTGCTCAAGCTGCAATGGATCCTGGGCCTGTCCCTATGCAAGAGGAGTCCTTACCAGTCCTCCATTATAGAGTGGTGAACAGACTTTGCCGCATTACTAAAGAGGAACAGACACTTTCTGTCATGACAGAAGATCTCAGGAAAAAGAAATCTCTGCAAAGTAAGTCTGGAAACAGTAAGAGAGAAGTCTCCAAGCTGAAGTCTCTGGAGGAGGCATTAAAAACGCAGGAGAAGTTGGTTGCTTCTCTGAAGGAGAGCACCGGCGTGTTAAGAGAAAAGTGTGAGAATGAGGAGAGATTCCAACGGATGAAGGAGAGTGCCTGTGCCAGTACCAGCCAGAGGGTGGATGCCGCATTAATGGCGACAGTATGGATGGGGGGTAAGGAAGTGGCTTCACATGGTGGCCCCAGTACTACCCCTGTCTCAGGATCTGTTGCACCCGAGTCAGTATCTGCCCCCCTCCCTCCCCAGCAGCCTGGGTCATCTTAGGAGGAGGTTGAGGAAAATGGCGGATTGCTGCAGACCATTATGGAAATGGAATCTCCCTTGACTGGCACCAACTCATCAGATGAAGATCATGGGAATGCAGGCATGTATCCAGACAGAGAAGTTTCTGCTGGCTGTGAGGAGTCCCACATGGACATTAACAGTGCAGAGCAGGAATGTCGCATGAACATTGAAAATGCAGAGCAGGAATGTCGCATGACAAACCAGATTTCAGAGGTTCCTATGCAGCCAGTTAATGTGTCATCTGTCCCAGTTATGAACTACGCTAAGGCTGGGTCGGGACAAAGTCATGCTGCTGCTGGTGGAAGGGAGCCAGTTGTGCAATTTTCACCTAACGCACCTTCTTCCATTAAATGAAGGAATGTGGTACAGCTCAGGTGGGAGGGAGAAGATATTCCACCTATCAGGAGGGTGGTTGTGGATAAGATCCTAGCCATGGGATTTAAGGCAGAGGATATTTATGCGCTTATCAGTCCGGCTGGTTCCTATGAATATGATGTATCATTTGTGCGTCCAGAGTCGCTGGATCTGTTTTGGGAGCGGTTTGAGCATGTATATAGGGGCCAGCCGGACTGGAAGGGGCTTGTCCCCAAAGTTGTCTCACGTCAGCGCTTGATTAAGAATGTGACTATCCTGACAAGGAATGAGTCTATACCCCCGAGGATTTATGGGTCTGGTTGAGGAGGTTTGGTGAAACGTTGTGTCCCCTAAAAAAGATTGTGGATGATAGAGGAATCTGGACGGGTGGGGGGTCGGTGTCAATGAGGTTGAGTGTGTGTGGGAATGTGGTCCAGCATTTGCCCTCCTCTGCCTTTATTGGTAGAGATAGGATTACTGTCTTCTACCCTGGCCAACCTAAGCTGTGCCATAAATGTGGAGTCAAGGGACATTTCTCCTCTAAATGTCCAGAACAGAAGTGCTCTTTGTGTCAGGAACTGGGGCATCTGGTGAGGGACTGTAACATCATTAAATGTAACCTATGTGATAAGGTTGGTCACCCTTATAGCCGGTGCCCTGAGGCTTTGCACAATAAGCCAGAGTTAGTGGAGGAATTTTTCCGTCTGGATAGAGAAGAGTCTGGGTTGGCGGAGGTTGTACCAGGGGATCCTAGTGTCTCTGTACCGTCAGAATCTGTGTCTGTGAGGCCCTCTGTGGTGTCAGTGTCCCCCCAGTCTGTGGTCTCCCAGTCAGTGTCAGAAAGTGTGGTTGTCAAGTCTGTGTCTGCATCTATTGTTTCTCCTAGTGTAGTGAAGGCAGTGGAGGGTGCTGGACCAGCGTGTATGGTGGTGCCAACCCCTCCTCCTCGGCGTAGCAGAATTGCGGATGGAGTGAGGGATGGATTGGATGATGGTGGAGGGGGAGGTGGGAAGGGCATGAAGGTGGCTGGTGCAGAATGCAAGGTGAATGATGTGGAAGTCGGGTGAATGATGTGGGGGGAGGGGTTAATAGGGGGGTTTTGGAATCGCATCCTGATGGCGATTAGATCTTAAAATGTTTCCTAGCATGGATTGTGTTTAAGTTGAGATTCGGAGTTTGTAGTTGTCATTAAAATATGTTTCTTTCTATGTAATCTTGTCAGGAAACGGTTTTCTTTATTTGCTGATGTAAGCACGCTTGTTTTTGTTTAGTTGTTGTTTATTTGTGTAAATATGTTTTTATTAATGAGCTGTATGTTTTTTTTTTTTTAATAAAAATTTACACTCCAATGTCTCATCACAGTCACATATTATTTTTATAATACATTATATAACTCTGACACAGTGGTGGCCGGTGCTCAATATTTTGGGGAGTTTAACGACTTCCCGCCTGGCCTATAGCAAAATGACAGCCAGGAGCTGGTTTCATTATCTTGACTGGGTGTCATATGACTTCCAGAAGGATACGTCGCTCGCTCGCTCTGACACACCGCATCTCCAATCTTGGTAAAGAGCCTATGACGTAGGCTCTTTACCATGTGATCAGCTGTGTCCAATCACAGCTGATCACATCGTAACCAGGAAGTGCCGGTTATCGGCGCAGACAAGGTGCGCGTAGAGGAGAGCCGATAAGCGGCTCTCCTGACAGGGGGGTCTGCGCTGATAATCAGTGCATTGATCATCAGTGCAGACCCATCAAGGATGCACACAAACGCCCACCTAGAGTGCTAACCCATGCCCACCAGGGATGCCAATCAGTGCCCATCCGTAATGTTTGTCAGTGCCTCCTCATCAGTGCTGCCTATCAGTGCCATCTATCAGTGCCCATCAGTATTGCCCATCAGTGCCACCCATTAGTGCCGCTTATCAATACCCATCAGGGCTGCTTAACAGTACTCATCAGTGCCACCCATCAGTGGTGACTATCAGTGCTGCATATTAGTGCCTCATCACCAGTACCAGCTCATCAGTGCCTGTCAGTGCAGCCTCATCAGTGAAGGAAAAAACTTACTTGTTTGTATTTATTTGTATTTTATAACAAAAACTAAGAAAAACTTTATTTTTTTCAAAATTTTCGGTCTTTTTTTATTTGTTTAGCAACAAATAAAAAAAACCAGCGTCGCATATAAACCCCAGTGCCACATATCACTGCCTATCAGTGCCACTTATCAGTGCAGCCTCATCATTAGTGCCTCCTTATCAGTGCCCAGCAGTACCGCCTCATCAATGCCCATCAAGGCAGCCTATCAGTGCCCATCAATGCCGCCTCATCAGTGCCGTCTCATCAGCGCCCATCAGTGCAGCCTCATGAGTGCCCATCAGTGCTGCCTCATCAGTGCCCATCAGTGCCACCTCATCAATGCCCATCAATGCCGCCTCATCAGCACACATCAGTGAAGGAGAAAAATTACCTGTTTGTAAAAAATTTTAACAAAGTAAAAAAAGTTTGGCTTTTTTTTTACATTTATTTGGCAAAACCCCCCCCCCCAAAAAAACCCCAGAGGTGATTAAATACCACCATAAGAAATCTCTACTTGTGGGAAAAAAATGATAAAAATGTAATTTGGGTACAGTGTTGCATGACCGCATAATTGTCATTCAAAGTGTGAGAGCACTGAAAGCTGAAAATTGGCCTGGGCAGGAAGGGGGTGAAAGTGCCCAGTATTAAAATTGCTAAATAATCATTTTTGTTTGTACAATTCTCCTTTAAGGGGGCGTGGCGGGGGGGGGGGGGTGTCCTATGCCTACATACGTTTGCTAATAAGTGTCCCTCGTTCCCATCTCAAAAAGTTGGGAGGTATGATACAGGGTGCCTGCAGAAAACTACAGGAGTGGGCGGAGACTAGACCAATCCCCCTGCACAAGGAGAGAGAGCAGCAGTGATCGGTCTTTATTACAGGAAGTCTCACACTGGATTACTGCACAGATCGGGAATAAATACACAAAGCTCACCGAGATTCAAGAAGAATATACATGACCACTGGATGTAGATAATAAAGTAGGTCCGCGCTGTAGTCGTCATTTGGCTATAGCGCGGATCTGAATAAGTTAAGGTAAGGAGCGCATTAAGGTAAGAAAAATGTTTAGGCTTTACAACCACTTTAGGCTTTATTTAATGACAGGGTCATTGCAAACTAAACAGGCCCATAACATAAATGCACCAATTGCTCCATAGGGGGCATACAGGGGTGAGAGCTAAAATGGTTATTAAAAGTTTCAGATTAGAAAACTATTGACAAGTTGAGGCTTCTGTGAGATTTCAGTGATTGAATTTACATCTACATTAAAGTGGTAATAAACCCAAAAGCAAACATTTATTATATTGCAGCTTATCAATTCTTAGACACGGTGGCTGCAGTTGTTTTCTATTTTTAGGCTTTCTTTCTTCTGTTTTAACCTGGAGATCCTGTCAGTAAGTCTGTTGTTTTTCAACAGAACAAATCATTTACCATTGACAGGGGTGATTACAATGATCCGCTTTTATTTTAATTTATTTTTTCAAACTTTATACCAATAGTGAAAAAAAAAACTGTTTGCTGTAACTGATTATAAAGTGTAAAGCGGAGTGTGGCTTCAATTTGTTAGTGTACCTAAATCTGCTAGTACATCTAACACTCCCCTCCCCCCAGGCTGACAATGCTGATGTCCAAAGGTGCCTCCTGTGCTTCTTCATCCAGAGTGGGGGCACACCAATACAGGAGGTGTGTTATTGGCATAGCTCCCAACCGTCCCTGATTTGGAGCAATGTCCCTCTGTCCCTCATTCCTCCTCATTTGTCCCTCATTTTGGTCTGATCTATATAGTTGTATATAAAATGCACTTTTTATCCATCAAAAACTTTTTCCCAGCGCTAAACCTTTCATTTGATCTCTAAATTGCTGCATTTGTAAATTCCAAAAGCCAAAAAAAGGAATAGTAGAGGCAAAAAAAAGCACGTGTGGGTTTAACCAATCTTTTATTTTTGGTTATGTCTCCTTTAAGGGGGCATGACAGGGGGTGTGTCCTATGCCTACATATTTTATCTAGTAGGTGTCCCTCATTCCCATCTCAAAAAGTTGGGAGGTATGGGTTTGGTTAGGCAAATGTAGCCCCTTTACTATCCTGTAATCAGCAGAGGAGTGTGTGATTGCTTTGGGCTGTTCTGGGTTCTGCAGGTATGTTATTGGCCAGATCACCAGGTGAAAATAGAGGGGAAAACGCCTAAGAAAAGAAAACTAGTGCAGCCACCACATCTAATGATTGGTTTTAATATTGCCTTTCAGTTGAATTTTGGGGGGGGCATTTACTAAAACTGGAGCAGACTGGATTTGGTGCAGCTTTGCATAGTGACCAATCAGCTTCTGGTTTGTAGCCCTGGTTTACACCAATCGCACGATTTCAAAGCCGCAGATCAGTACGATTTGGTCCTTCAATTTCATTGCGGTTTGCGACTTCGTCTAAACTTTTTGCACCGGCACCTCCCAGCTGCATAAACCTCTTAATGGGCCGGGAAGCGCCGGTGCTAAGAGGTTAGACCAAGTTGCAAACCGCAATGAAATCGAAGGAGCAAATCACACTGATCTGTGGCTTTGAAATCGTGCGATTTCAAAGCCGCATTGGTGTAAACCAGGGCTACAAACCAGAAGTAGACATGTGCAATTAGTTTTTTAATCAATTTTGACAAATTCGTTAATTCCAAAATTTCCGAATTTCCAAATTCTTCAATTTCCGAAATTTCCAAATTTCCGAAAAATTCGAAATTTTGAAAATTCAAAATTTCAGACATTCGGAAATTGGAAAATTTAGGAAATTCGGAAGTTTGGAAATATCCGAAAATTCAGAAAATCTGATAATTCGGAAGTCCAAATGTTCGGATTTCCGAATTCTGAATTTTTCAAATTTCCAAATTTCCAAAGTTTCTAAATTTACGAGTTTCCGAAAATTCGAAATAATTTCGAAAGAATTTTCGGATTTCCGAATTACGAATTTTTCGAATTTCCAGATTTCCGAATTTTCGAATTTACAAAAAAAAGCAAAAAAACGACTGAAACGAAAACGAACACATTTTTTTGTCAGTGCACATGTCTAACCAGAAGCTACAGGGCTACAAATGAAGCTTAAGGTCATGTGACTGCCGTGATTGGCTGTCACGGCGGTCACGTGGTCCGAAAACTGCGATCGGGAGCTTTTGGTTAGGCGACACTCTCAGCACAGGTGTATAGGCAGCAATTCACACAAATATGTGGCCCCTCAGGCCCCGTGAGGCTGCATATTTGCGTACGGCCGGCGCCAAGGAGTTAACAGAAGTCTATGCAAGTCGTTAAGAAATTGGGGGAAAAGTTGTGCAGGAACCTTTTTCAAAGTCGCTGCGACATCAATCGCGGCAATTTGAACGGTTCCATTGGCGACAATGGGGTGCGACTTGTCATGCATTTTAGAACTGTCACATCGCACGACAAATTGCACCAGTGTGAACGAGGATTTATTTTCAAAGGTTTATAAAACAAGCTGAAGATAGAAGCCGATTGGTTACTATGCACAGCTGCTCCAGATTTTGTAACACTTTTTATTAACCCCCCCCCTCCCCCCCATTGTATGATGATTACAATGTTGCCTATACTGCCATAGAAATAATTTGTACCGGAGTTCCCCTTTAATCCCAGGCTCTCTGTGACCCTCCTCGCCATTATTTTCCTCCTCTGTAAATGATCTTTCTGCCCTTTCTGTGCCACCCTCGCTCCTGTTAATGCACCGTGTGGCGCGATACACTGAGAGCGCTTTATGTTTCTCTCTTAAAAGGCTCGTAATGTTTACAAGGGTTCCGCTAAGTGGCGGCCTGACCGGCAGCAGAGCGGGGAGAGGGAACGCACTTTCCCGAAGGTGAAGGCACTCTGGTTAATCCTGACCTTTGTGTGCGAGAAAGGCGAGCGGCCCGTTTCTCAGCGACGCGCAATTGCACGACGGTGAAGGTGTCTGATTGCAAATGGAGATGAATTATGGAGGGCGCCGGGCAATTTGTGAAATGGGTCCAGCGCCCCCCTCCCCCCCCCCCCATACTTTTGTCAGTAATTTTCCTTCATTGGCTGAACCGCCTGCCTACTGAACATGAACAAAATATCACCGAAATCCAAAATGTGCAAATCCTGGGTGATGGATAAATATTAATCACCAAGTGCTGAATGTGTTCCTGAATATATGGAAAATAGGAGAAGAGGAGCATTTAGGGGCAACGTCTGCGTTACAATCTGACCATACAATCTTTGTACAATCAACTTTAGATTTAACAAAACTATGGGGGTTATTTACGAAAGGCAAATCCACTTTACACTACAAGTGCAAACTACAAGTGCAAAGTGCACTTGAAATTGCACTGAAAGTGCACTTGGAGGTGCAGTCGCTGTAGATCTGGGGGGTAGATCTGAAATGAGGGGAAGCTCTGCTGATTTTATTATCCAATCATGTGCAAGCTAAAATGCTGTTTTTTTTTATTTTCCTTGCATGTCCCCCTCAGATTTACAGCGACTGCACTTCCAAGTGCAATTTCAAGTGCACTTTGCACTTGTAGTGCAAAGTGGAGTTGCCTTTAGTAAAAAACCCCCAATGTCTTATGAGGACCAAACTAATCTACCAAATAATACAGTGGGGGTTATTTACTAAAGGAAAATCCACTTTGCACCACAAGTGCACTTGGAAGTGCAGTTGCTGTAAATCTGAGGGGGACATGCAAGGAAAATAAAAAACAGCATTTTAGCTTGCACATGATTGGATGATAAAATCATCAGAGCTTCCCTTTATTTCAGATCTACCCCTTAGATTTAGACTGCACTTTCAGTGCAAAGTGGATTTGCCTTTCGTAAATAACCCCCAGTATCTCACAAAAGTAAGTACACCCCTCACATGTTTGTAAATATTTTATTATATCTTTTCATGTGAAAACACTGAAGAAATGACACTTTGCTACAATGTAAAGTAGTGAGTGTACAGCTTGTATAACAGTGTAAATTTGCTGTCCCCTCAAAATAACTCAACACACAGCCATTAATGTCTAAACCGCTGGCAACAAAAGTCAGTACACCCCTAAGTGAAAATGTCCAAATTGGGCCCAAAGTGTCAATTTTTTGTGTGACCACCATTATTTTCCAGCACTGCCTTATCCCTCTTGGGCATGGAGTTCACCAGAGCTTCACAGGTTGTCACTGGAGTCCTCTTC
The DNA here is from genome assembly GCF_042186555.1 of Aquarana catesbeiana. NCBI lineage: Eukaryota > Metazoa > Chordata > Amphibia > Anura > Ranidae > Aquarana > Aquarana catesbeiana. The sequence goes on along the minus strand of NC_133336.1, from coordinate 26,127,494 downwards.
CACTCCTCCATGATGACATCACAGAGCTGGTGGATGTTAGAGACCTCGCGCTCCTCCACCTTCTGTTTGAGGATGTCCTACAGATACTCAATAGGGTTTAGGTCTGGAGACATGTTTGGCCAGTCCATCACCTTTACCCTCAGCTTCTTTAGCAAGGCAGTGGTCATCTTGGAGGTGTGTTTTGGGGTCGTTATGTTGGAGTATTTGGTTCTGGGTCCTGCCCTGGGGGACATGTATCAAGTTTTCAAAAAAGATCATTTTTGGATTTAAATTAACTACTCCAGACCCATGTACTCTATAAAATGTATTGTAAATTACATACTCCTTACCCATCTCTATACAATGTGTTGTAAAGGACATACTCCTGACCGCTGCACTCTATGCAATGGGGTTTATGTACTAAAGGAAAATCCATTTTGCACTGAAAGTGCACTTGAAAGTAAAGTCGCTGTAGATCTGAGGGGGACATGCAAGGAGAGTAAAAAACAGCATTATAGCTTGCACATGATTGGATGATAAAATCAGCAGAGCTTCCACTCATTTCAGATCTACCCCTTAGATTTAGAGCGACTTTACTTCCAAATGCACTTTCAGTGCACTTGCAGTGCAAAGTGGATTTACCTTTCGTAAATAACCCCCACTGTGTTGTACAATACATACACCTGACCCATGTACTCTACACTGGGGGTTATTTACTAAAGGCAAATCCACTTTGCACTACAACTGCACTGCAAGTTCACTTGAAAGTGCACTTGGAAATACAGTCGCTGTAGATCTGAGAGGGACATACAAGGAAAATAAAAAACAGCATTTTTGCTTGTACATCATTGGATGATAAAATCAGCAGAGCTTCCCCTCATTTCAGAGCTTTCCCTCAGATCTACAGCTATCTAAAGTGACCGCACTTACAAGTGCACTTGCAATGCACTTGTAGTGCAAAGTGGATTTGCCTTTACTAAATAAACCCTACTGCCTTGTGAATTACATACTCCTGACCCATGCACTCTATACACTGTGTTGTCAATTAAATACGCCTGACCCATGTACTCTATACAATGTATTGTATATTACATACTCCTGACCCATGTACTTTATACAATGTGTTGTAAATGAAATACTCCTGACCCCTGCACCCTATACAATGGGTTGTAAATGACATACTCCTGACCCCTGTACTCTATACAATGGGTTGTAAATGACATACCCCTGACCCCTGTACTCTATTCAATGGGTTGTAAATGACATACTCCTGACCCCTGCACTCTATACAATGGGTTGTAAATGACATACTCCTGACCCCTGCACTCTATACAATGGGTTGTAAATGACATACTCCTGACCCCTGAACTCTATACAATGGGTTGTAAATGACATACTCCTGACCCCTGTACTCTATACACTGTGTTGTAAATGACATACTCCTGACCCCTGCACTCTATACAATGGGTTGTAAATGACATACTCCTGACCCCTGTACTCTATACAATGGGTTGTAAATGACATACTCCTGACCCCTGTACTCTATACAATGGGTTGTAAATGACATACTCCTGACCCCTGTACTCTATACAATGGGTTGTAAATGACATACTCCTGACCCCTGAACTCTATACACTGTGTTGTAAATGACATACTCCTGACCCCTGCACTCTATACAATGGGTTGTAAATGACATACTCCTGACCCCTGTACTCTATACAATGGGTTGTAAATGACATACTCCTGACCCCTGCACTCTATACAATGGGTTGTAAATGACATTCTCCTGACCCCTGTACTCTATACAATGGGTTGTAAATGACATACTCCTGACCCCTGCACTCTATACAATGGGTTGTAAATGACATACTCCTGACCCCTGCACTCTATACAATGGGTTGTAAATGACATACTCCTGACCCCTGTACTCTATACAATGGGTTGTAAATGACATACTCCTGACCCCTGAACTCTATACAATGGGTTGTAAATGACATACTCCTGACCCCTGTACTCTATACAATGGGTTGTAAATGACATACTCCTGACCCCTGTACTCTATACAATGGGTTGTAAATGACATACTCCTGACCCCTGTACTCTATACACTGTGTTAAAAATGACATACTCCTGACCCCTGCACTCTATAGGTTATTTTTGTATGATATGATGAAGCTCTCAGTGCATGAAAATGTTTTTTTCCCCCCCAACACCTGATAACATTGACCCTGAACTGCATTCTGCTAGAAGAAGGACAGAACATGGTAATTCCAGCAATAGATGTAGCGCTGTTCCGCCAGTCTTCAGAGATTCATCGCCGGTGAAGCACCTCTAGATGTATATAAAGCTATACCTGGACATTGTATTGGGAGCTTTTCAAACATCTTCCATCCCTCGGGCTCGTTCCCAGGGAGCTCCTGGCTGGGCTCTGCTCATTCATTGGGCTTTTTTTTTTTTACATTATAAATATAACATTTGGCCGGTTTGTGTTTTTAATGGTAATCCTTTGACAAATGTTATTGCCCCATAAAATATCCTCACGACGCTTTGTAACTTATGTTTTCATTGCTGCGAAACCCCGCCGTGCATCGCCGCTTGTTTATTACGGATGTCTAACTCAACATTTTATTTGTGGTTATTTTTTTTTTTTTTATTATTTTGGTTTTGGGGTTTTTATTAACTATAAAATAAATCCTGAATGCGGACTGTAAACAAGGCGGAGGGTTCTGGCACGGCTGCGGAGGATGTGGCCCAGTCGTTGGCTTGCGTTTCTAGTGGCGCGATGCGTCTTCTGTTTAACCTCTCGGGGCCTGGGAACAGGAACTCTTCTGTCCACCTGCCGGGGGGGGGGGGGGGGGGGGGGGACGCACAGCCAGAGTCCCGCAACCCGCTGACCTGTTCAGGAAAACGCGTGTGAGAGCAGACAGGCCAGGAATACCACACACACTGAGATCTCGTATGACGTCATCAGTGTACACCGCCACTGCAGCTGTGTGGATTGGCCTGCATTGTGTATTCCGACCCGATACTGCAGGTCACATTCCATAAACCCAGCCAGGAAGAAGAAAAGAAATGATGCGGATTTCAGTATTCCTCCAAATTGTTTACTGTTTCTGTGGCTAAAATAATGTTAGTGAATTGCAACATTGATGTAAAATAATTGTGATGATAGATAGATAGATAGATAGATAGATAGATAGATAGATAGATAGATAGATAGATAGATAGATAGATAGATAGATTGTCTTTTATTTGTCCTTGCTAAACCTTTGCACTACTACTAGACATCAGTGGCGGCTGGTGCTCAAAATTTTTGGGGGCGCAAACAAACTGAAAAATACCCCATCAATTGCAGCCTCACTGTACCATCAAATGCAGCCACTGTACCCACCAATTGCCGCCACTGTACCATCGAAAGAAGCCACTGTACCATCAAATACAGCCACTGTGCCATCAAACGCTGCCACTGTGTCCATCAAACGCAGCCACTGTGCCATATCATATGCAGCCACTGTGCCCATCAAACGCAGCCACTGTGCCATCAAATGCCGCCACTGTGTCCATCAAACGTTGCCACTGTGCCCCATCAAATGCAGCCACTGTGCAGCATCGAATGCAGACACTGTGCCCATCATATGCAGCCACTGTGCCCATCATATGCAGCCACTGTGCCCATCATATGCAGCCACTGTGACATCATATGCAGCCACTGTGACATCATATGCAGCCACTGTGGCCATCAAATTCAGCCACTCTGCCCATAAAATTCAGCCTCACTGTGCCCCCCGCCCGCCATCTGCACTTACCCTGTCTCGAACAGCTCCTCTGTGTCTTCTCCCATCCTCTCTTCCCCTCCTCTGCTATGATTGGACACCTGATAGGTGTCCAATCACAGCGCCTGTCGTTTCAGCCAATCAGGTGATGGGTAATAGATTCGAGCACCTGATTGGCGGAGAAGTGGTTTAGTGTTAGGAAAGCGAATAGTCATTTGCTTTTCTAACACAGCTGAGTGACCTGCGAGCGCCCAGCATGGCGCTCGCAGGTCACCTTTTTTGACACCTATTAGAGCCTATGGCTCTAATCAGGTGCTTCAAAAAACCCTGCCGCTGTAATTCAGGCGCCTGGTGCACGAAAAGGGGCCGGACACCTGAATAGGGGGCGGCAGCGGTGGCCATAGATAGATTCATGCAATGCATGAATCTACCTATTGGTGATAGAGGAGGCGGCAGGAGAGAGGGGGCGGCGCCCTTATGGACGCACCGCCACTGCTAGACATGTGCAGAACGAAAAAAATTGTTTCCCTTCGGTTCATTTCGATTTGCAATTAAATCATTTTGTTTAGTTTAACCCCTTTACTAGATTTTTCGGAGTGTGTTTCATTTTGTTCGATTCGAATTTACGGCAAATTTGGTTTCATTATTTCAGATTCTATTAAATTCATTACTATTGTAATTCGGAAATTTGGAGACATCTGAAATTCTGAATAACGAACAACTCTTCCGAATTTCTATTCAGAATGAAACAAACCACACACATGTCTAGGAACTACCACCATTTTATTTTTTTCAGGGTCTCTGCCTTCAGCAAATGTATCATCTTTGGGGGTTTTAATCTAGACATGTGCAGAACAGAAAAATTTGTTTCGTTTTGTTTCAGATAGATTCGTTATGTTACTAATTTTGTTTCAGAATTCGATTAGTTTAGTTTTAGTTAAATTTAGTTTTAATATTTTACTAACGCATTTCAAATTTTCAGAACGATTCGAATTCGGGTCGGTCAAAACAGGATTGACCAATTTGAATTCTGTGTGTAGAATAGTTGGTTGCTAAGCAGGCCGGCCGCCACGTCCTTAACAACCATTGACTCATTATTTGTCAGTGGGCTTCCCCGCTCACAGTTGAAATGTAAACAAAACAATGCGGCAATGCAAAAATAAAAAAATTAAAAACCGTGTGGGGGTCCCTCCCCAATCCATACCAGGCCCTTTGGGTCTGGTGTGGATTTTAAGGGGAAGCCCAAACCAAAATACATGCCAGACCCTTATCCGAGCACGCAGCCCCACAGGTCAGAAAGGGGGGGGCCCTACCCTTCTAAACCATACCAGGCCACATGCCCTCATGGGGGGGGGTGCTTTGGGGAGAGGGGGACAAGGGCCTCTTCCTGACAACCCTGGGCTGTAGTTGTGGGGGTCTGCGGGCAGGGGGCTTATCGAAATGTGGAAGCCCCCTTTAACAAGGGGAACCCCAGATCCCGGCCCTCCTATGTGAATGAGTATGGGGTACATTGTACCTCTATTCATTCACCAAAAAAGATGTCAAAAATAAATAAAAACAGTACACAGGTTTGACAATTCCTTTATAAAAAATAAAATAAAAAAAATAATGTTCCCCGGTGTAGATCCATCATCAATCATCACTCTCGTTGGCCCCGGGGAAAGAAAAAAAGCTCTGCCCCTGTGAGAACGGCTGACTGCCGAATGCCATTTGACATTTCTTAAATAGTTAAGGGACAGAGGCTGGTGGTGACATCACCTGGTCGCCTTACCCCCTTATGACATAACTGACCGGTGCATGCTCGGTCCGTGATGTCACAAGGGGGCGGTGCCACCAGGTGACGTCACCCGGTGGATCCTCCTTTACCTATATATGAAAACTGTTAAAGAGTGGAGCCTGCAGTAGGCGGTTAGCCTTCATTGACGGCAGAGAGTTTTTTTTTTTTTTTCAGGACTGGCCATTGCAGTGGTGGTGGCATGATTGACAATGGATCTGCATCATTTAAAGGTTAACTCAGGGGACATAGTTACATAGTTAGTAAGGTTGAATAAAGACACCAGTCCATCCAGTTCAACCTGAGTAAGTGTGGGTGTGTGTCTACAATTATCCCTATTTTTTTAAGGTACCCATATAGTGCCACCAATTTACGGAGAGCTCCACACATAATCACACACTCACATCAGTCCCTCCCCTAACGGAGCCCACAATCCAAGGTCCCCAGCTCACATTTATACACTAGGGCCAATTTTTGGACAGAAACCAATTAACCTACCAGAATGTCTTTGGAGTGTGGGAGGAAACCGGAGTACCCGGAGGAAACCCACGCAGGCACAGGGAGAACATGCAAACTCCAGGCAGGTAGTGTCGTGGTTGGGATTCGAACCAGAGACCCTTTTTACTGTTAGGCGAGAGTGCTACCCACTACACCACTGTGCCGCCCGTAACATTGTTTTTTTTATATATTTTTAAATTTTTTTAATAAAGGACTTGTCAAAAACCATCTACTGTTTTTCTTCATTTTTGACACTTTTTTCGGTGAATGAGTAGGGGTACAATGTACCCCATACTCATTCACATAGAGGGAGGCCAGGATCTGGGGGCCCCTTTGTCAAAGGGGCTTCCAGATTTCAACAAGCCCCCTGCCCACAGACCCCCACAACCACCATCCAGGGTTGTCGGGAAGAGGCCCTTGTCCCCATCAACAAGGTGCTCTGGGGTGGGGGTGGGGGGGGCAGTGCCCCCCCAGCCCCAAAGCCCCACCCCATGTTGAGGGCATGTGGTCTGGTATGGTCACTCCCCCTTCCCCTTTCTTGGCCTGCTAGGCTGCGTTCTTGGATAAGCGTCTGGTATGGATTTGGGGGGGACCCCACGCCATTTTTTAAAAACATTTTGGCATGGGTTTCTACTTAAAATCCATACTAGACCCAAAGGGCCTGTTTGGACTGGAGAGGGGGACCCCTGCAGTTTTTTTCTTTATTATTTTTTAAATAGCCAGGCCAGCAATTGCAACCCTGAATCATTTTAAATGGGATTTGACTAATTTTTTTTTCTTTAGAAATTTAATTTTTGCTGCAGCAGGTTCTATTTATGCTCTATATACAATAGAATTGGAGGCAATATTATCTGCCTGTATAGGCCAACATCCCTAATGTGTATAAAAACAAAGTTTCCCCCTATATGTGGGACTTTAAAGGCATAAGAGCATCACAAAAGTTGGTCTAAAATATTGATTTTTAATTTAATCAAAAATATAAAAAGGTAATTGTATATATGAAAAATATAAAACAATACTGGGTTTGCAGGGTGACAAATACAGATTATTACACCACGTTAAACGAAGCAAAGAAGCATATAAAGATACATAGGAGACTACAGAGACAATTCCAACATGTTTCGGAGTAATCTTGACTCCTTCATCGGGGATAGTCCTTTCTTTTGCAATCAATATACGTATATTCTGTAATGTAAAGAATGTAATTTACACACAATGTTTATACAAAGAATAGCTGTTTGTATGGCAAGGAATAAGCAGTTAATGAAATACTCACAGTGCCTTAAACCCATAGCTCAACACCAATCGGTAAATTTAAAAACAAAAGAGATGATGTAAAATGGCCATCATGATGGAAAAAACACACATGGGTGGCCAAACAGGTATAGATAATAGATTGAAATAAAAAAATAGAATAGAGAAATCTCTGGAGACCAGGCAGGGAGCCGAGGATGTGCACACTGGGACCAAATGGCGTCCCTTGGGGGGGTAAAAATAAAAAATAATTTTATATAGAAAGAGTTTGTGTATATAATATATATAAAGATATATATCTGAAAGTGTGGGGTGCATTTGTATAACGCCCCCCTGAGTCAATACTTTGTAGAACCTCCTTTCACTGCAATTACAGCTGCAAGTCTTTTTGGGGATGTCTCTACCAGCTTTGCACATCTGGAGAGGGACAGTTTTGCACATTCTTCTTTGCAAAATAGCTCAAGCTCTGTCAGATTGGATGGAGAGCGTCTGTGAACAGCAATTTTCAAGTCTTGCCACAGATTTTTAATTGGAATTAGGTCTGGACTGTAAATGGGCCATTCTAACACATGAATATGCTTTGATCTAAACCATTCCATTGTAGCTCTGGCTGTATGTTTAGGGTCGTTGTCCTGCTGGAAGGTGAACCTCCACCCCAGTCTCAAGTCTTTTGCAGACTCTAACAGGTTTTCTTCTAAGATTGTCCTGTATTTGGCTCCATCCATCTTCCCATCAACTCTGATCAGCTTCCCTGTCCCTGCTAAATAAAAACATCCCCACAACATGATGCTGTCACCACCATGTTTCACAGTGGGGATGGTGTGTTCAGGGTGATGTGCAGTGTTAGTTTTCCGCCACACATGGGGGTTGATTTACTAAAGGCAAAAAGACTGTGCACTTTGGAAAGTGCAGTTGCACACGGCAAGAGCAGTTGCTCCAGAGTTTAGTAAATGAGCAGAAGCTCTGCTGACTTTCATCAACCAATCATGTACAAGCAAAAATACTGTTTTTTTTATTTTCCTTGCATGTGATTGGGTATTCTTTGCAAAGTGAAGCCTTACCTCATTTACTAAGCTCTAGGGCAACTGCACTTGCAGAGTGCAATTGCATTTTCCAAGGTGCACAGTCTGTTGGCCTTTAGTAAATCAACCCCATAGTGTTTTGCTTTTAGGCCAAAAAATACATTTTGGTCTCATCTGATCAAAGCACCTTCTTCCACGTGTTTGCCGTGTCCCCCACATGGCTTCTCGCAAACTGCAAATGGGACTTCTTATGGCTTTCTTCTTGCCACTCTTCCATAAAGGTCAGATTTGTGGGAAGCCAGACTAATAGTTGTCCTGTGGACAGATTCTCCCACCTGAGCTGTGGATCTCTGCAGCTCCTCCAGAGTTACCATGGGCCTCTTGGCTGCTTCTCTGATGAATGCTCTCCTTGCCCGGCCGGTCAGTTTAGGTGGACGGCCATGTCTTGGTAGGTTTGCAGTTGTGCCATACTCTTTCCATTTTCAGGTGATGGATTGAACAGAGCTCCGTGAGATGTTCAAAGCTTGGGATATTTTTTTTATACCCTAACCCTGCCTTAAACTTCTCCACAACTTTATCCCTGACCTGTCTGGTGTGTTCCTTGGCCTTCATGATGCTGTTTGTTCACTAAGGTTCGTTAACAACCCTCTGAGGGCTTCACAGAACAGCTGCGATTAAATTACGAACAGGTGGACTCTATTTACTAATTAGGTGACTTCTGAAGGCAATTGGTTCCACTGGATTTTAGTTAGGGGTATCAGAGTAAAGGGGGCTGAATACAAATGTACCCCACACTTCTCACATATTTATTTGTCAAAAAATGTTGAAAACCATTTATCATTTTCCTTCCACTTCACAATTATGTGTCACTTTGTGTTGGTCTATCACATAAAATCCCAATGAAATACATTTACGTTTTTGGTTGTAACATGACAAAGAGTGGAAAATGTCAGGGGGTATGAATACTTTTTCAAGGCACTGTAGATAGATAGATAGATAGATAGATAGATAGATAGATAGATAGATAGATAGATAGATAGATAGATAGATAGATAGATAGACAGATATAGATAGATAGACAGATATAGATAGATAGACAGATATAGATAGATAGACAGATAGATAGATAGACAGATAGATAGATAGATAGATAGATAGATAGATAGATAGATAGATAGATAGATAGATAGATAGATAGATAGATAGATCGATAGATATGAGACAGATAGATCGATAGATAGATAGATAGATAGATAGATAGATAGATAGATAGATAGATAGATAGACAGATAGATAGATTGGCTTTGTTAATCTTCAGAATAAACTTGCATCTGAACTCGAATATCATGGCGCCGTTTCAATTTTGGATTCAATTTAAAGTTGTGTCCTTGTAACAATTTCTCTGATTCTGCCACCTAGAAAGATAAATGCGAGGCGATATTTCATAAACGCCGTCCGGACACGTTTCATTTCCTCAATCCTCAGCGGGTCCCGCAATTCAATTCCGTAAACCTTTAAACACCTGAATATCATTGAAAATACCTTTCCAACCTAATAAAATTGTCTGCAAAGCCCACGGAGGACCGGTTGTCACAGATCGTTCCGTGTGACAGATGCAAAAAAAAAAAAAAAAAATTCCTTCTCTCTCTGAACAAAATGGGCCAAAACAGAGACGGGCGCACCTGACGCTGAACAATACCGCATGGCAAGCAGGTATGTTGTCACCCCCCCCCCCCCTATCAATGCCCCATGTGGGATTTAAGAGCAACGATCATTTTATAATATCCTGCAATATTAACTTTGCCCTCCCCCAGGATTCCCGATCCGGCGTCCGCTCAGCCCCTCCCACCCGGATAAATCTATTTCCATGAAATCCAAGGTAATGTGACATTGACGATTAAATCCTCAGCGCCCGACTCAGGTAAGAAATCAATTTAAAGCTAAAAAATGAGCGCGGTGACTGATGACGGGGAAATGGAAGCGGACGGAAGATTTCATTTCTCCAAATGTTTCCTGACAGCCGGAGCCGGCAATCCTGAAATGACACAATGTAACGGCGGAATTATGAAGAGATAAACTCCTATCATTATATTATCCTGTTCCTCCAGGAAGATAATCGCTACTGATAGCTGTCAAGGAACAGCAGGGGCTGGAAATAATGTAATAAACACTGTTCATATTAATTAGGCTCCATTTAATCACACATTAACATGAAGACACAAATAAAGAGAGTTATTGAAATATTTAATATGGTGTTTATGGATTGGGAGACAAATTATTCTCTGTAATTGAACTGTTCTGTCTTCTAACCATGCTGTGCCGACCAAGCCGAATCCAGGTTACTTACAACGAGAGAATGAATTCTTTGCTATTCTCCTAGTGGTGATTAACATACGTGAATAATGACAACATGAGCAGATGATAAATAAAGAATTCTAGATCTGCAATACCACGTTTGGCCACTAGATGGAGCAAAGTGTCAAAGGAATTTTCTATGTTACTTAGCTCCATCTAATGGCCAAATGCAATATTTTCCATTTAAATTGGCTATAAACCCTGAAAATGTTTCCTACCTTAAAGCGGAGTTCCACACAATTTTGAGAGGTGGTCTTAAACGAAAGACCACCTCTCCACCCCTCGTTTTTGGATATTTAAATTTTTTTTTTTACTTTCTAACTTTCCTTTTTTGTAAGTACTAAGAGTATTTCCGATCCAGCCGGGCCGCGGCCGAGGAAGTCACATCCTTTTCTGCGGCGAGCCCCCCCGTTGTCTTCTGGGACATGTGTGTGTCCCAGAGGACAAGCTGGCCATTCACAAAGCACCGCGGCACTCGCGCATGCGCAGTCGGAAACCGGCAGTGAAGCCGCAAGGCTCCACTGCCGGTTTCCCTTAGTTGGAATGGCGGAGCCTGCACCCGATCCGATGGACGGATTGGCCTGGGGGGGGGGGCGACATCACAGGCTCCCTGGACAGGTAAGTGTCCTTATTAAAAGTCAGCACCTACAGTGTTTGCAGCTGCTGACTTTAAAAAGACAAAAAATTCCGGCTGGAACACCGCTTTAAATCTTTTGCCCTTGTTGTTGTTTTAGCTTTGGATAGTAAAACATTTTTTTTTCTGCCAGTAAATCCCTTATACAGCCCACTTCCTGTTTCTTGTTAGCCTAGGCTTATGACATCATGCACAGCTCTCTCTCTCACTCTCGTGAGAGTTTGCCAGGAAGGTAGGGGGGATGAGTCATAGCAGGGCCAATGAGAGCTGCAGGGCTGCAGAGCTGGAGGTGTGCCTCTGTGTAAATCCAGGAAGTGAACAGGCAGCAGCTTCAGCTGCCCACAATTAAAAATGGTTGCAGCCAGCCTCAGTGGAGGGAGATTTCTGTAGCATAATTTGGCAAGTACAGAATCACAGTATATATAAAATAATATGCAAAGTGATTGGAGGGAAGCTTCAGAATGGCAAAGTGTTTTTATTACAAATTATGTGAGCAGGCTAATGACCAGACAAGAAACAGGAAGTGGGCTGGATAAGGGATTTACTGGCAGAAAAAAAAAATGTTTTACTATCCAAAGTTAAAGCAACAACAAGGGCAGAAGATTTAATAGAAAGTTGAAAAAATGACTGAATTTCCGCTTTAATCACCACTGGGGTTTTTTCTACTTTGCGAAATAAACAGATTTTGAAAAAAATAAAAAACGTTTTCATCGTTTATTGTAAAATTTTGCAAACAGGTAATATTTCTCTTTCACTGATGGGCACTGATGAGGCTGCATTGATGGGCACTGATAGGCTGCCCTGCTGGGCACTGATGAGGTGGCACTGATGGGCACTGATAGGCTGCCCTGCTGGGCACTGACGAGGTGGCACTGATGGGGCGGCATTGATGGGCACTGATAGGCGGCACTGATAAGTGACACTGATGAGGAGGCACTGATTGGCAGCATTGATGGGCTCTTATTGGCAGCATTGATGGACACTGTTGGGACTGCACTGATAATCAGGACACTGAAAATCAGTGCCCTGATTATCAGTGCAGGTGTCCCTTTTAGAGAAGCTGGTTATTGTCTCTCTTCTCCATTCCCCATGCTGTCAGCATGATTAAAGGAGTGCCAATAACCGTCTTCTATTTTCATCCGTTATCAGCTGTGATTGGACGCAGCTGGTCATGTGGTAAAGAGCCGCCGATTGGCTCTTTACCAGATGTGCCAGCCTCTCAGAACTAGCCGTCCGCACTGTAGCCGTCATTTGGCTATAGCGTGGCCGACAAGTGGTTAAGGTAAAAAATGTTTCAAGATGTGTATCACCCCCTCACTTATTTATTACAGGTACTTATATAGCACCACCAATTTATGCAGTGCTTTACATATATATAGTACATTCACATCAGTGCCTTCCCCTCAAGGAGCTTACAATCGAAGGTTGTTAACAAACATTCAAACACACACACATATACTAGGGCTAATTAAGACAACTGACATGTCTTTGGAGTGTGGGAGCAAACCAGAGTACCAGGAGTAAACCTACACAGCCACAGGGAGAACATGCAAACTCCAGGCAGGCAGTGATGTGGTTGGGATTTGAACTGACATCTCAGTGCTGCTAGGCAGAAGTGCTAACCACTTAGCCAGTGTACTTAGCTGAGCCTGATCTTCGTCCCGCGATGTGTCCGTCTGTAGCGGCTGTCTCCTCTTCTCCCTGCTCTCACAGGCTTTGCTGAAAACAGTGGGAGCCATTGGTATCCTGCTGCTGTCAGTCAAATTATGTGACGAGGAAGGAGGGATCGGCCCGAGTCTCGCTGTCTGTGTCTATAGACGCAGGTAGTGCAGCTCTGGATTGTGCCTGCAGGTGTGCCACTATAGGAAACGGCTTCCTATAGTGATACACTGAGAAGAAGAGGAGCAAGGAGTGCTGGCGGGGGTCCCAAGAAGAGGAGGATCGGGGCTGTTCTGTGCAATACCATTACCATCAGGTAAGTATGTCATGTTTGTTATTTAAAAAAAATGGACTTTACAAACACTTTAAAAGAAAAAAATGTACATTCAGACACCACATGATATAGCCATTTTTTTTCATTTTCTTTAAATTAATGACTTACATTTGAACACCACTAGGTACAGCCTATTTACATTTGTTTTTTTTTTCCCTTTCCCATAGAATGAATGTACGTGGACTTTCACTGGGCAAATGGCTAAGCAAATTAATTAAAAAATAACCCCACAAATGTAATCCTATTTCTAGACCCAATCCAAGATTTTTTTTTTTTTTTCTTTTAAATAGGCTATATCCTGTGCTGTTACAATATAAATCATGAATTTTAAACAGAAAAACCGCATGTAACAACTTGCCAACCTCGCTATAGCGGAAAGATGGCTACAATGCAATCGTCCAGTTCTGGGAGGGGGTCTATTGACATCCTTCCAGAGCCCCCCTGAGGGCCAGTATCTCTTCTTATTCTGTATGTATGGACTCTGCACAGTACCACTTCTCTTGTCCTGTATGCCGGGTGTAATTCTCAGTATCTGTTCTTATTCTGTATGTATGGACTCTGCACAGTACCACTTCTCTTGTCCTGTATGCCGGGTGTAATTCTTGGTATCTCTTCTTATTCTGTATGTATGGACTCTGCACAGTATCACTTCTCTTGTCCTGTATGCTGGGTGTAATTCTCGGTATCTGTTCTTATTCTGTATGCATGCACTTTGCAGAATATTCTACATGTAGAAGGTCTCCAGTCATAATTTTTTTTGTCTACGATTATTTTGTTATATTTGGTATAATACCTGACTCTGCTGTTTTTGCATATCTTTCTTTGCCTCGTATTGGTACAATGTGTAGAACACAATAACATATCGGGAGGGGGAGGGGGGGTCTTATCAGCTCCTTGTCCTCGCGGCCTCTATTCCTGTATGACACGTGTGATGTCCCCTCATTCATTATGTAATCATTAACTAACCGCCCGAGCAGGCCGCACCGCATAAATATAATCGTATGATGTATTATCACACCGAGACAACAAGTCAAAGTGACACAAATTTTTACCAGCTCCACATTATAATGCAGATTATATTGAACAATTCTTCCTCCATGACATTCCGGACAAATTACTCTCCACAATGAGAAACTTTCACTTCCTTCACTGCCGGAGATACCGGGAGCGGCCTTCCAAGCCTGACAGCAAATATATACATTACTAAGTATGAGCATTCATCAGCAGGATTGTATAATGCACTTCATTGTCCGGGCGGAAAAAAGGATGTACAAAATATCTCCTGGAGGAGCTGCTAGATCATTGTGGGTCTTCCTGTACCTGTGATGACCCGCCCTGTACCTGGACCCCAGAAACATGGACACAAATGGAACTGTGTGCAATATGCTTTATCAAACAGGCAACATCCTTGTAATGAACTTAGGTTACACAGCATCTTCAATGGCAATCATAGACGTATCTAGAACCTTCAGGCCTAGGGTTGTGTCAGAAACCATTAAATCAGACTGAGACAGAAGTACAGTTAAATCACACTTGTTTAATAATAAAAGTAAAAAGAACAAACGTAGTCAAAACATAGCCAAAGTTCAGTAACTGGAATGGATAGTCAGCCAAGCCAGAAGTCAGGGATCAATGTAGTGGAACAGCAAGCAGGATCCGGAGCCAGAAGGGATGTCAGCAAAGCCAGTCTTTAAACAGAAACGCAGGAGATGTTTCTTGTGATGTTGACCAAGGCGAAGGCAGAGATCCTCTGGACTGGACGGCTTAAGTAGGCAGGACTGACGAGCAGGATCATCAACAGCTGAGTAACTATGGAGAGATAGGAACTGGCAATTAGCCGACAGCTGAGCGCTTCCCTGCCGTCCCTCTCTCCACGGGTTCCCGGCTCTTGATTGGATAGATTGATAGCAGCGCAGCCATTGGCTCACGCTGCTGTCAATCAAATCCAATGATGCGGGGGGCGGGGCCAAGTCCTGCATTTAGCCTCTATTAACATCGAATGCTGGACTTGGATGCGCGCCCGCAAGGTAACCCCCTCGGGGGAGCGCTTCTCCAAGGGGGTTATCTAATGCAGGGAGGAGCCGCAAGAGCCGCCGAGGGACCCCAGAAACGTTTGGGCCACTCTGTGCAAAATGAGCTGCACAGTGGAGGTAAGTATGATATGTTTGTTATTTAAAAAAAATAAAAAACGATCCTTTAGTATCACTTTAAAGAAAAGGTGGCAATCCTATTCGAGCCCCGGTGCAAGAAACCATGAAGGGCCCCCCTGACTGGTTCTGGGGCCCTTGCAACTGGTCCCAGGTCCCTTCCCATTGGTTGTGGGGCCCTTTCTACTGGTCCCAGGGCTCTTCCCACTGATCACTTTACTCCCACCACAGGGCCCTTTGTTACAGTCCTGCAACGGGGCCCTTTCACACGTTCTGCAGTGGGCCCCCTTCCTGCCGTCTTGGGGTTCCCCCATAATTGCGGAACACCAGTGCCAGTCGCAACAGCAGCCCTGCTAATTCCGCTACTGATTGCAAAAGAGATTTACTATCACAGGACACCGTGGTGGAGCCCCGCTAAAACGGATCAGTCCCCGCAGCCGCCTGTGAACTAATTGGTCCAACTCCAGAACACACAGAGTAGACCGGCAGACATCAGAATCACAATTGTATCTATCCCAGATACAGATGTAGCACCCTTCCAGACAGGCTACTAGGTTTGGTCATAGCTCCCAACTGTCCCTGATTTCGAGGGCCTGTCCCTGATTTGGAGCAATGTCCCTCTGTCCCTCATTTGTCCCTCATTTGTCCCTCATTTTGGTCTGATCTCTATAGATGTATATAAAATGTACTTTTTAGCTATCAAAAGGTGATTTCCAGCACTAAACCTTTCATCTGATTTCTAAATTGCTGCATTTGTAAATTCCAAAACCAATACAAATGAATAGTAGTGGTAAAAAAAAGTCACTTGTGGGTTTAACCAATCTTGTTTTTTTGTAAAATTCTCCTTTCAGGGGGCGTGGCAAGGGGTGTGTCCTATGCCCTGCATACTTTTGCTGATAGGTGTCCCTCATTCCCATCTCAAAAAGTTGGGAGGTAAGACATGTACGTAGCCAGAATTGCAAATGTAGGTGCAGGACATACATGACAGGGTGTAAGTAACTTGCAGAGAGAAAGGGGTTAAATAAAGGAGGGGTGTGTTGAGAAAGTATTTGATTTACCGGATTGGTGGATAAGTTAGTGGGGGAGGAGTGGTATGTGAAGTCCACGAGGGGATTGAGATCAGAGGTCAGCAGGAAGAGGAAGAGGAGGAAGAAGCAGGTTGAAAAGTTCCCTCCCTCCCACCCTACAAAAAGAGGTCTTTCTGATAGTAGAGAGGCTAAAATAAAAGAAGATATGGCGGTTGGGTCCTTGGCGATAAGCATAAAATACATGAGGTATTGAGAGAATGGGGACCCATCCTCAGGTTTTGAGTCTTCCCAGTTAGTCTGGTTTTAAGTTTAGACTATCGGGTAATAAGTTGTTGGGGGTCTGTGGTCAGTTAGTGGTCCTCGAGGCAATTCTGGCGGCTGGGGACAGATGCTAACTATAAGTATTACAGACCAAAAAAGTTGAAGAGGGGGTCGTCAGGGACCTGCAACCAAGGAGTGGGATTGGAGCTGGATTAGTTTCGGAATAGTTTTGAATATTTTTGAATAATGTTTGAATAATAAGTTATTTTATTTGGTTTTTGATAATAAAAGGCCGAGCAGGCCATTTACATCCAGCAGGTGTCAGTGTCATCATTTATTAATAATGATAAGTTTGTATACATGTGTGGTCTGCGGAAGTGAGTTATCTGACTGCCCTAGTCATGGGTTTGGTTAGGCAAATGTAGTTCCTTTACTATCCTGTAATCAGCAGAGGAGTGTGTGATTGCTTTGGGCTGTTCTGGGTTCTGCAGGTTTCAGGTTTGATTGCTTTCCCCAATCTTCTGGAGGCTTCTGGAATGTTGTGAGTGAAACAATCAAATTGAGGTAGCTTCAGCCAACACCTGGGGAGATGTGCCCAAATGGTGACTGGGGATTTGTCAGGAAACTAATACATCTAATGCTCATTGCTGTGTATCTAATGCTCCTAAAAGTCAGTCCAGTGCAGCTAAAGGAGATCCTGCTGTGTGCTAATCGCTGGATGTTCTTCAGCTCCCTGTGATTCATGTTCCTTTGTTCCTGCTTTTGCTGACTGATCTTCTATCGCTGACCCGGCTTGTTCCTGACCTTGCTCTGTGCATTCTGTGTACCGACCTCGGCTTGCCTCTGACTATTCTCTGCCTGCTTCCCTAGCACTAACCTCTCCCTGCTACTGGACCTTACTCAGCCTGCTTCCCTGTTACTGACCTCAGCCTGCTTCCTGACTACGACATACCTCCCAACTTTTAGAGATAAGAACGAGGGACACCAATTAACCAAAAGTGTTTTGGCATAGGACACCCCCCCGCCACACCCCTTTGAAGGAGAATTGTACAAAAAAAATGATTAGTTAAACCCACAAGTGCTTTTTTTACCACTACTATTGCTTTAAACTGGCTTTTGGAATTACAAATGCAGCAATTTAGAAAGTGGATGAAAGGTATAGCACTGGGAAACATGTTTTGAAAGATAAAAAGTGCATTTTATATACAACTATATACTGTATTTATTGGCGTATAACACTCATTTTTTCACCATGAAAATTGGGTGCAAATAGCGTGTGCGTGTTATACGCCAATACTTCAATTTTAGCTGCCTCGGATGGGACAGTGAAGGGGGCTGGACGAGCACCATCAAATTACATGAAGTGAGAAATTTCTGTTTACTTCGTGGCCTCTGTAATAGGAAGTCCCGTCTCCTGGGCCGCCATTGGACCACTGTTCTGCCTAACATAGGAGATTCTCACTGTATGTAATCTATCGGCGTTCGTCCCACCCCCCTCCCTGTCCCCTCTAGGCTGCAGATGGGCATCGATCAGGCTGCACTGATGGCAATGGTGAGGCTGCTGCATTGATGTGGACTGAGGAGGCTGCATTGATGGCACTTGTGAGGCTGCAGATGGGCATTGATCAGGCTGCATTGATGGCAGTGGTGAGGCTGCAGATGGGCGCTGACCCTTATTTTGCTTTAAAGTTCCTTATTTAAAATTTAAGTTTTTTTCCCTGAAACTTCCCTCTTAAAATGAATGTGTGTGTTATACGCCGATAAATACGGTATATCAGACCAAAATGAGGAAAAAATGAGAAGCAAAGAGGGACTGAAGTCAGTAAGAAAAAACTCTTCTATATCTCAGAAGAGTGTCAAGCAAGCCAAGGACACCCAGACGCTGATGTACACCACACTGATGGCCTCTCTATTCTCCAGCACTTCATTCTCACCACCCAACAGCTTCCCTGGCCGATCTCTGCACAACATTGGCCCCTGACGATCTCTGCTAGAGATGTTAAGACTTCCAGAGATGACAAGCCGATACTTCCTCCATCAAATGTGAGTGCTATATTTATTCATCACCACCAAATAGCTGTTTAGAATACTCCACACTCAGATAGAGGCGCCCCCTGCTTTTGTCTTGTAAAGAGCGATAGAGGGACTTTGTTCCAAATCCGGGACAATCCCTCGAAATCAGGAACAGTTGGGAGCTATGGTCAATGTCCTAAGCTCATGACAACCTCTCTTTCAGTCCCTAGACTCACCTCTGTGCTTTACAGGAAGCCCCCAGAGCACCCCAGGCTCCCCTCCACTCTGTCTCTTTTCTGTCCATGTGGTGGGCATGGCTACAACATGGCTTAGCCATGGCCAACGGGATCTCCTCTGCCCCCAATGCTTGGCAGAGTGCTTTGGCAGTGGCAGCAAAGTCACCCTCTGTGCTCTCCTTTCACTGCAATGTCCATCAAAGCCGGAGAGGGAGAAACAGTCAGGGAGTAATGTGCTGCTGAGCTACTTAAAGGGGCCATTATTAGATAGATATCCTTGTCTTCTGAATGGCCCACAATTTGTGCCATGTGACAATGCATTTAGGGACATTCAGCTGCATTTAGAAAAAATAGACTTCTTTGCATCGAGAATCTGATTAGAAACTATAAATGCGACTATACCGGTGTAAACGTGGCTAAACCTGCTGTAAATGTAGGAAAAAGTGGTTCTGGAAGCTTGAAAGTTGTTGCTACTTCCCAGTGAACTTTGAAATGGAGGAGTGCCAGTGCTGATGAGACCTAACTCTGCTCAGGAGGGATTATACAAAGCTTGGATAGAAGGTAATTCGGTGAATGGCATTAGCCGATTTGATTTGTGAGCGCTGCCATTATTCTTCATTATTCTCAGACTGCACCGATCTAAATGGCTTCTGAAGATTTTACAATAAATAAAAAGCAGACGACATGTTCTGGACATCCTGATAGAGCAGATAGAAGCTGACCATTGAGCGGCCGTATTGACAGGAGTAGTCTGCCTTGTATTTGCAGAGTCTCTAGAGGGGCAGAGTTTCACCTAATGACATAAGCAGACCATCCGTCCTGTTTAAAGCAGATTGATGGTTGTGTGGGGTCATCTATTAGCCTATTACACTATTATCTTGTGAGGAACACACAGGCTGCCCGCTGACCTCACAGAATATGGATTTTTTTCTAACTGGCACCAATCCCCATATACAGTATATGTACACTATATTACCAAAAGTATTGGGACCCCTGCCTTTACACGCACATGAACTTTAATGACATCCCAGTCTTAGTCCTTAGGGTTCAATATTGGGTTGGCCCCCCCTTTGCAGCTATAACAGCTTCAACTCTTCTGGGAAGGCTGTCCACAAGGTTTAGGAGTGTGTCTATGGGAATGTTTGACCATTCTTCCAGAAGCCCATTTGTGAGATCAGGCATTGATGTGAACGAGAAGGCCTGGCTCGTAGTCTCCACTCTAATTCATCCCAAAGGTGTTCTATCAGGTTGAGGTCAGGACTCTGTGGAGGCCAGTCAAGTTCCTCCACCCCAAACTCGCTCATGCATGTCTTTATGGACCTTGCTTTGTGCACTGGTCCAAATCATTGGGTGGAGGGGGGATTATGGTGTGGGGATTGTTTTTCAGGGGTTGGGTTTGGCCCCTTAGTTCCAGTGAAGGGAACTCTTAAGGTGTCAGCATACCAAGACATTTTGGACAATCTCATGCTCCCAACTTTGTGGGAACAGTTTGTGGATGGCTGTTATAGCTGCAAAGGGTGGGCCGACTCAGTATTGAACCCTACGGACGAAGGCTGGGATGGCAGTAAAGTTCATGTGCGTGTAAAGGCAGGTGTCCCAATACTTTTGGTAATACAGTTTACATATATATATATATATATATATATATACGGTGAATGAATGAATTGTAAAGCGCTGCAAATGCGAACTGAATCGCCTCAAGGCGCTAGACGGTATATATACAGTATTGTGCAAAAGTTTTGGGTGGGTGTGAGGAAATTCTGTTAAGTAAGATTTTTATAAATCTACAAAATGCAAAGTGAGCGAACAGGAAAAAAATCAAAATCAAATCAATATTTGGTGTGACTACCCTTTGACTTCAAACCAGTATCAATTCTTACACTTGCACACTTTGTACACTTGCACAAAGTCAGAGAATTTTTAGGATTAGTCAGGTGTATTATTAACCAATTATACCAAGCAGGTGCTAATGATCATCAATATCAAATGTAGGTTAAAATAATTGAAACAGAAAAAGCTGTGTAGGAGGCCTAAAACTGGGTGAGGAACAGCCAAACGCTGCTACCGAGGTGAGGTTGTGGAAGACCTTTTTATGTCACAGGTCATACACCAATGGCAAGACTGAGCACAGCAACAAGACACAAGGTAGATCTACTGCATCAAGGAGTTCTCTCCAAGGAAAATATATCAAAGCAGACTGGGGTTTCGAGATATGCTGTTCAAGCTCTTTTGAAGAAGCACAAATATTTTTCTCTCATCAAAAACCTTCAGAGGAAACCATTTTCTGGAGAGCTTTTTGTCATTGTTAGACAATTAAAGTAGAACTAAAATCATTTTGGATAGAGCAAGGGAGTGTGATAACTCCTGACATTTTGTTTTCTACCACCAGCGTCCAGTCGGGGAGTTTTCCCTTCACTTTTTGTCTCATTGCTAAACAGGCAGTGAAAGGAAATCGATCCAAAGTGAGGGAATCCCTTGTTGTCACCTTAACTAATGACCCAATGGACGATTTCCACTCTATTCCTGTTCTGGTGACAACACAAAATTTAGATTTTCTTTCACTTTTACGTTTGGTGATAAAGATCATCAGAACACATAGACAGCAATAAAAACCTGACAGCTGTTCTAATCCTTTTCCACTATATCTAAAAAAAAAAAATAAAAAATAAAAGTTTTGCTTTTAGTTATACTTTAAATATTGTTTGGGGATAGTCGCAAAATGGTCAACAACCTGACTTAGTTTCTCTGCTCTGTAACTCAACTCAATTCCCTGAATTAAATGCTGACTGGGAGAGAGAGCCTGCCCCCTACAGGCTGCCTACAGAAAACCACAGGAGGGGGGCGGAGACAAGACCAGTCACTCTGCACAAGGAGAGAGAGCAGCAGTGAGCGGTCTTTACTACAGGAAGCCAAAGTTTTACACTGGATTACTGCACAGATCTGGAAGAAATACACAAAGCACACCAAAATTCAAGTAAAGATACACATGATGAATGGATTTATCAAATATTGGCTCATCCTGGAATTCAGATTTAATAAACAAAGATGTTTTATTGTCTTTTTAATTTGGCCATTATAATGATAAAATTTGGAATTGTGTTTTCAGCTTGTTCAGCCCCCTTTCCACCCGTCCCAATAAAAACAAAATGATTCAAACACATGATCCCGGATGGAAGTGCTCCATGGATTGTGTTGGGTTCTGCTTGGTGTGCAGGACGTTACGCTTCCTTAAACAAAGTGAATGTTTGATTGAAATCTTCTTGATGCTTTATCTTCTTTACTGTGTAATGTGATGTCCCAGCATTTTCTCTGCGGTTTGGCACGAGGACCTCAGAAATAGAAACCTTATGGATGCAATGCTGAAAGTTCGCCAAGAAATCTTCGATGCTCTTTGTCTGGCAGGGGATCAGTCCTGTACGCTGGGTGGCGCAGATAATATTCAGCCTGTTACAAAAGGGGTACCAGTCCCAGGCTGGAGAGGAGCAGGTGACGGTATCAGTGGCTTGACATAATTTCAGATTGTCTTGGTGGGGCCCTTTACTTATCCTTTGGAACCAGTAGTGGAGAAGTGACAGAGGTATAGGATCCACCTTATAGTCTTCTCTTCTCTAGTGCTGACAGATCCCTCCATGCATTCCCCTTCATGCTCTGTTTAGCATCGCTGCCATTTTCTTTCACCACTTCTTCTGGGTCCTCTGTCTTCCTTCTCTAGCCATTGGGCACGCAACTGATGATGTGCCTTCTGCAATGTGTGTTGAAGTTCCATCATCCTCGCTCCACTCTCTGCATCTTACAAAGTATACATCTTGCATTTTACGGGGGTATACACTGCACTGAGAATGCCCTGCAGGTAGTATAGGCATGAAAACAATTGCCAGGAGAAAGTTAAAGAACTTCTAAAGAGTTAAAGAGCTTTTTTAGAACTTAGTGTCATCTTAAGGTTTAGAGCCACCTGAGTCCAGCACTGAGTGGTCTTCAGTTCCACCTGAGTCCATCACTGAGTGGTCTTCAGTTCCACCTGAGTCCAGCACTGAGTGGTCTTCAGTTCCACCTGAGTCCAGCACTGAGTGGTCTTCAGTTCCACCTGAGTCCAGCACTGAGTGGTCTTCAGTTCCACCTGAATCCAGGACTGAGTGGTCTTCAGCTACTCCTGAGGCCTGAACTACCCTACTTGCTACTCAACCAACCTGATTTGCTGTTCCTGAACTCACCTCCTGAACTTACCTTTATTCTACTTTGTTTGGCTTCATATTCTTCAGTTATGGATTTCTGGCCTGTCCCTGACTCCAGCTGCCTGCTGACTCTGTACCCTACTACCTGTTAACCCCTGACAACCTCACCTTGTTCCTGAAGCTGCTCCTGTCCTTCTGCATGTGCACTGCTGCTTAGGGTTGCCACCTGTCCGGGATTCACCCGAACAGTCTGGGTTTTGAGTCACGTGTCTGGATTTCAGGTGGACTGAAACCCCGGACACATTATTTAGACCAGGCTGTGGCTCCCCAAGTAACCAAGACAGTCACACCCAAATCTGTTGCTGTTCGGGAGCTGTGGGTGTCTGTCTGGGGGCAGGTTCGGGATCACTAGGGAGCAGGTCAAGAGCAATGTGAACAAGAGCAATTTGGCCACCCCCACTGTTCGCTGCGGCACGCTATGCGCACCACATTACTATCCTCTTTGGGGCACTCAAAGATGTCCCAGGCCGCCAAAGTGTTCGGGTTTGGCTTGAAGAAAAGGTGGCAACCCTACTGCTGCTGCCCACCTGTTGATGACTTTAGCTTGCTCTGGACCTGACACCTTTGGCCTGGTACTGCTGCTGTTCACCTATTGATATACATGCAAACTATTGGAAATCAGTGGGCCTCAGAAAAAGTGTGGGACAGAGGGTGGATTGTGCCTTATAAAAACATACTTAATAGTTATGGCATACACCAAAATAGTGCCAATGGTTGTGGCACACTACAGAAAATTGAATAGTTTACTAGCAGTGCATATTTGGTCCAGCAGTAAAATAGGGGACCAACAGTGGCAAAAGCAAAAATGCCCCTGCATTGCTGGAGTTACTGAAAGGAAAAAAAATGCCCCCTTGCTTTGGTGGTGTCACTAGAAGGAAAAAATGTCATTTGAAAAAATAAATCCTAATCAATGTCAGCGCAAGAAAAAAATTTCTGTTGCATCGGTGGTCACTCTTAGGAGGACTGGTTTGGAATTAGTGTCAGTGGGTTGAAGGAGGAAAAGGAGTTGGGAGGCTTAAGGGCTCTGTGAGGTGCACTGAACTAAAGGTCTCTGGGTGGCCCTTGGAGATGGAGGGGAGCTGAAGTGCTCTTATAGGGTAAGCCCAGCCCTAGAAAGCCAGTAGTGAAAATCTGGCAACTCCAGGTAAAAGCCGGTAAGATCTCAAGTATGCCAATTGATGACCCCGAACCATTGACCAGTATACTGCCACTACCATCTAAAAGGCCTTAGTGTCACTCCAATGATCTTGTAACTTCTGTCACCAACAGCAGTGTAGTGCTAACCCCCAAAAGGGCCCGCTGATATGTCCCAGGTTCTTTTCCCAAGATAGTGTAGCGGCAGTCAGGTACATGGCAACAGTCGCTCCTTCTGACTCAATAAACAGTTTAGGGGTGTCTTTTGATGCTTTATTGCAAATTAAACTTAGGGTGCAGGAAGCTGTGGGATACTCCAGTAACACTTGGCAGCAATAGGAGGACCCTCTTCACTTTGTCAAAGCTTCTTAGTTCAGTCCCTCTCATTGCAACTAAGGGAATGCGTAGCACTGGGACACCATTAGAACTGTCCCAATTTAAGCAAGCTCTGGCACTGATGCACAAGGGATAGTAGCAGCACACAGTCACTAGGATACTACACTCGGGTCTGTACTCACAATGTCCCTTGGATACCTCCTTCCAATATCAGCCAGACATTTATCTCATGAACTCTCCAGACCAGCTTCTCAGTGAAATCCCTTAATGAGTTCCTGTAAGTTTTCAGCAAGACAGGCCCCCCCAGCTCTAGCATAGCTGGGACCTAGATGAGCACATGTATATCTACAGCTGGGCTGCCAAATAGGGCAGCAGCCCTTCAAGCAGGGAACTTCACCTTTTAGACAAGAACAGGGCTCCCTCAGGCCCTGGCTATTTATGCACTGCCCAGCCACCTGCAGGGCATCCTTCCCCAGGGATTGGCTGAGACAACATCAGTATTCAGGCTGTTGATTTGTCTCTTCCAATCCACTGAATTCTATAATCCTCCAGAAGGCAGGGGCAAGCAGTCAAACCTGCAGCCAGTGAAGAGTAGAAGCACAAACTGCTCCACTGATGAAAAGGGAGCCAAAAGGAACTAAAGTTACCTAGCCTTTCAAGCAACCTATCCAGGAATGTGCTACAGCAGGGACACTTGAACTGGAGGTACCACTGTATCATCCCGGTCTCCACCAGGTAGGTGAAACAATTGTAGGAGTAACACTAATGACCTCTTTGGCGTGACCAAGAGCACAGTATATCCATGGGCTTGGCACAGAAAGTTTAGGAGCCCTGACTGTGCTTCTGGTCCTCTTCCTGGCATACAGTGCCAAGAGCTCCCTGTGGTACGGAAAGGCATTCTTGGAAAGTTCTGTGGTTTCATGTCAAACAAATTTACACTTTCTCTGAAGAACGTCAACTCCAATACAGATGACTGGCATACCTGTTCCTATAAAGGACGACACTGATTACAGTTGCCTGCAAATATAAAGACAAGCTGTCATTAGGATCCTTCTCCCATCTTCTTTGTAAGAGTCCAGCACTGAGTGGTCTTCATTTCCACCAGAGTCTATCAGTAAATGGTCTTCAGGTCAGAGTTCGGCACTGATTAATTTCCACCTGAGCCCAGCACTGAGTGGTCTTTAGTTTCACCTGAGTGAAGAACTAAGTGGTCTTCAATTCCACCACTGATTACAGTTGCCTACAAAAATAAAGACCAGCTGTCATTATGATCCATCTCCCATCTTCTCTGTGAGAGTGAGGACAACGAAGAGTTACATCTCAACAATGGCAGGCCTGGCTGAGCCAAATCCAGAACTCCAGCCCTAAACTGAAAAGACCCCGATATGGTGACCTGAGATTCGGGGTGTGCACCCTGAGAAACATCTAAGCCTCCCTCCCGAGTCTTCAAACATTTCCCAGGGATGTCTGAACATTGCTGAATCTCTCCAGGAGCATCTGGTACGGATTTCTGACTCCTATTTACTCCGGGACGTGCAGAAAGTTAGGTTCACCGCTTAGCGTGATTCTGCACGTTTTATCACTTTTACAGAAAATAAAACGTAATCCCTGTTGCTGTGTTTTGCGTTAAATGCGGGACATTTTCCAGACAGGAAGAGATGGGAGTGATCCGTTGCAACTTGTCCTGCTTGTTTTCCATAAAAATAACACTTAGAAATTGTGACATAAGTTGGCAGAAGATGCTAATTTTCAACTCGATTTGACCTGGAGGAAATGTTCCAGTGATTTGCAAACATTTCACATTTACCAGAAAACAGATGCCAGTGGCCTCAAAATTTACAACCGCTGCTCCGTCCAAACTGGCCCTCACGCTGCCTGAAATTAGTTATGTCCACAGACCAGAGATAAAATGATCCAGCGTTTAGTGTCCCAAAAATTTGTGCTCAAAGGGATGGCCAAGAACAAAGGGGCTGTAACAAGATATGAAGTATCACAAGGCGGCTCTGCAGTTTTCCTACATTACTGATGTCTTTGTTATGGATCCTCCATGGCACCTAGCTGTATGCTCTGTTTTAAATGCCAATATATGCATCGACAAACCTCCTTAGACCAAGTCTATTTGGACAGTATGGCCACTTGACATTATCCATAGGCAGCATAACTCTTCAATAAGATACTGAAATTAAAGTGATATTAACCACTTGCCGATATACGTGGGCAAATGGGTGTACCTGTACAACCCCTCTAACTGGCGGGGCTCACGCGCCCACCGCATACAGCATGACCGTGTCCGCGGGACCCGCAGACTCGATGTCTGTCGGTCTCCCGGTGATCGTGTCACGGAGCCGCAGAACGGGGAGATGCCTAAACAAGGCATTTCCCCGTTCTGCCTTGTGACATGACAGGGATCTATTGCTACCTGTCATCGGGAGCAGTGATCGCTGTCATGTGAGTGGAAGCCCATCCCCCCCACAATTAGAATCACTCCCTAGGACACACTTAACCCCTTCATCGCCCCTAGTGGTTAACCCCTTCCCTGCCAGTGTCATTCACACAGTAATCAGTGCTTCTTTAGCACTGATCGCTGTATAAATGACAATGGTCCCAAAATAGTGTCAAAAGTGTCTGATGTGTCCGCCATAATGTTGCAGTCACGATAAAAATCGCCGCCATTACTAATAAAAAAAAGAAAAATTATAATAAAAATGCCATAAAACGATCCAGTATTTTGTAAACGCTATACATTTTGCACAAACAAATCAATATATGCGCTTATTGTGATTTTTTTTACCAAATATGTAGAAGAATACATATTTGCCAAAACTGAGGAAAAAATGTGTTTTTTTTATATATTTTTGGGGGATATTTATTATAGCAAGAAGTAAAAAATATTGCGTTTTTTTCAAAATTGTCACTATTTTTTTGTTTATAGAGCAAAAAATAATGGCTGCTGCTGCTGTCTAAGCCAATGAGGAGGCAGAGACTCCAGAGAGCTGCTACTCTCGTGCACATTGCTGGATCGAGTTAGGACTCCGGTGAATATTGGGGGGCTAAGGGGCTGATGCACACAGAAGGTCTTTCACCTTCATGCGTAGAATGGTAAAAAACCTTGAGCCTTTACAACCACTTTAAATCCAACGCAACTGTACTCCAGTAAAGTGCAGTACAGAGTATGCTTTTCCAGGATTGTGAAGTGTAGGAAGGTAATTACTTTCTACACCCAATATATTATAGCTGCAGACCTGGGTGGTGGTGGCGGTCGGCCATGCCACTCGAGAAGCCAATGTTTGATTATATTTATGTGTCCAATGGGACCTCTGTGTATGTATGGGCGCCGGGTTCCTCCCCGCTGCCTCTCGCTCGCTGGCATTTCTCGGGCTTACCGTTTTCACCGGCATGCCTGAAAAATAATACGACAGTGTGGCCGGCTGGTCCCAGAGGCAATCAAAGACTAGATTGTCTTTGATCTCCTCTATGGCATTGGAGGACCGGAATGATCACATAATGTCACTTCCGATCCAGGGTGGAAGTAAACATTTTTATTTTTTGTTTTAAAGCAAAAGATTGATTTTGATTGTTTGCTTTTAATGCTGGAGGAGAGATTTGGGGTCTTTTTAACCCCAGATCCCTCCATAAAGAGGACCTGTCATCCTTATTTTTATTAGTAGGGATGTTTACATTCCTTGTAATAGGAATAAAAGTGATCCAAAAAAAAATTAAAGAGACAGCGTTAAAAAAAAAAGTAAAGCGCCCCTATCCCTCCGTGCTCGTGCGCAGAACACATACGTAGGTCACGCATTCATATGTAAACGGTGTTCGCATGACACACATGAGGTATCGCTGTGAAGGTTAAAGTGAGATCAATAACTCCAGTACTAGACCTACTCTAAACAGGTAACCTGTAAAAATCTTTAAAGTGTCGCCTATGGAGGGGATTTTTAAGTACCATAGTTTGTCACCATTTCATGAGCTAGCGCAATTTTAAAGTGTGACATGTTGGGTATCTATTTACTCGCTGTAACATCATCTTTCACATTTTACCAACAAATTGGGGTATTTATTGTGTTTTGTTTTTTTTTCCAAAAAAATTGCGTTTGAAAAACCGCTTCGCAAATACTGTGTGACATAAAAAAAATTGTGATAATCACCATTTTATTCCCTAGGGTCTCTGCTAAAAAAAAAAAAAAAAGTATAATGTTTGGGGGTTCGAAGTAATTTTCTAGCAAAAAATACTGATTTAAACTTGTAAACAAAAAGTTCCAGAAAAAGCCCGGTCTTCAAGTGGTCACCATGGGAGGGGGTACTATTGATATGGAGATGTCCTTATGTTTTTTCTAACCCTGATGATCCAAAATGTGTTGGATACTCCTTCAATTGACTGATTAAAAGTGATGGAAAAACCCAAAATTTTGAGTTGTCACCAGAAAAGGAATACAGGGGAAATCTTCCGATGGGGATACCTGTTCCTCCACTTCTTGTTGTGTTACGGCAGAGAAAGCGAAAGGAACTCCTCCCAATGGGGCAAAGAATGCGAAAAGTAACCTTCTAGGGGCTTTAACCATTCTATGTTCTATCCAAATGTAGCACCCTCCTAGTTTAGGTGCTAGGATGTAAATAGTTAAGTTAGTGAAATATGCTCTTCCACCTAACAGTGGGGCTAGGCAAATCTATCTTCAGCAAGTCTGCTTAACAGAATGCTGCAATTCATTATTTGCTTGGACTCCTCCCGCCTTCTAGAAACTAGTAGAACTTTCTGGAAAATGGGTGAGAGTTGGGCAAATAGGCAACATGAGTATGTACACAGCCAGCGAGGAGAGGAGGCCACAGCCAGCGAGGAGAGGAGGCCACAGCCAGCGAGGAGAGGAGGACACAGCCAGCGAGGAGAGGAGGACACAGCCAGCGAGGAGAGGAGGACACAGCCAGTGAGGAGAGGAGGACACAGCCAGTGAGGAGAGGAGGACACAGCCAGCGAGGAGAGGAGGACACAGCCAGTGAGGAGAGGAGGACACAGCCAGTGAGGAGAGGAGGACACAGCCAGTGAGGAGAGGAGGACACAGCCAGTGAGGAGAGGAGGACACAGCCAGCGAGGAGAGGAGGACACAGCCAGTGAGGAGAGGAGGACACAGCCAGTGAGGAGAGGAGGACACAGCCAGCGAGGAGAGGAGGACACAGCCAGTGAGGAGAGGAGGACACAGCCAGCGAGGAGAGGAGGACACAGCCAGTGAGGAGAGGAGGACACAGCCAGCGAGGAGAGGAGGACACAGCCAGCGAGGAGAGGAGGACACAGCCAGAGAGGAGAGGAGGACACAGCCAGCGAGGAGAGGAGGACACAGCCAGTGAGGAGAGGAGGACACAGCCAGTGAGGAGAGGAGGACACAGCCAGCGAGGAGAGGAGGACACAGCCAGTGAGGAGAGGAGGACACAGCCAGTGAGGAGAGGAGGACACAGCCAGCGAGGAGAGGAGGACACAGCCAGCGAGGAGAGGAGGACACAGCCAGTGAGGAGAGGAGGACACAGCCAGTGAGGAGAGGAGGACACAGCCAGTGAGGAGAGGAGGACACAGCCAGTGAGGAGAGGAGGACACAGCCAGCGAGGAGAGGAGGACACAGCCAGCTTGTCCATTGCAAAGTAAGTGATGGACCTTGGGGGGGAGGATTTAGCTGTCTGACAGTGCCGCGAGTCCCGGGGGGGGTGCATCAGTGTCAGTGTCCCAGCCAATTACAGGGGTACCCCTAAACATGCTGGGATTGGCCTATATATTCAGAGAACATGTGATCTCTGGGGCTCTTCGCTGCCCCTGGCACCTGCTGCCATGCGGCCTCAGGTGGTCGATCTGAGGCCCTGAAGCTAAAGTAAAGAAGTGACCCTGGTGCTTCAGAAGAGCTGACTGAGAGGGAGCCGTGCCTGAGGATCTGTTTGCAACTCCAGTGAGTACAGACCAAAGATCTTGGGGCCTGTTCTTTTTGGCTACCCCTCTGTGTGCTAGTACAGTCAGCTAAGGGTCCAACTAAAGGGATCGCTGGCTAGTGATCTGAAGAGCTTGCCCAATTGCAGTGGCGGCTGGTAGGCTTTTCTTCTGGGGGGGCAGCAAACAACCAGCACTACTCCCCCCCAGGCGGCGCGACACTGACACTGATGCACCCCCCCACACCAGGGGTGGCCGCGGGACTCGCGGCACTGTCAGACAGCTAAATCCTCCCCCCCAAGGTCCGTCACTTACTTTGCAATGGACGAGCTGGCTGTGTCCTCCTCTCCTCACTGGCTGTCCTCCTCTCCTCACTGGCTGTGTCCTCTTCTCCTCACTGGCTGTGTCCTCCTCTCCTCGCTGGCTGTGTCCTCCTCTCCTCGCTGGCTGTGTCATCCCCTCCTCGCTGGCTGTGTCCTCCTCTCCTCGCTGGCTGTGTCCTCCTCTCCTCGCTGGCTGTGTCCTCCTCTCCTCGCTGGCTGTGTCCTCCTCTCCTCGCTGGCTGTGTCCTCCTCTCCTCGCTGGCTGTGTCATCCTCTCCTCGCTGGCTGTGTCCTCCTCTCCTCGCTGGCTGTGTCCTCCTCTCCTCGCTGGCTGTGTCCTCCTCTCCTCGCTGGCTGTGTCCTCCAGGATGCTATGGTCACACAATTTAGTGGGATCGGGGCACACGCTCTGCACCCCAAACCCACCCTATTTTGTAGCCTATTGGAGCCTCTGGCTCTAATCAGAGGCTTAAAAAAACACACCCCTGCCATAGGAATCCATGTGTCCGCTGTCCTAAAAAGGGGCTGGGCACATGGATAGGGAGGGCGGCCGAGGTGTTTTGGGGGGGTGGCGCCCGTGCCTTGTGCATTGCCCAAAATGCACGGGTCGCCACTGCCCAATTGCTTTGCATGGGACTTTGCTCAGTTCTACTACACTGGCTTGTACCTGAAGAGCTTTGTCTACCTGTCCTGCTTTACGAGAGTCTTTGCTCATGCTATTGATATCTACACTGCTACACAAGACAAGTCTGCCATCTGCTCCCAGCAAGGGACTTCACCTACTACTCCATTCTAGATCAGCTGGAGTCCTCAA
The DNA here is from genome assembly GCF_042186555.1 of Aquarana catesbeiana. Classification (NCBI taxonomy): domain Eukaryota; kingdom Metazoa; phylum Chordata; class Amphibia; order Anura; family Ranidae; genus Aquarana; species Aquarana catesbeiana. The sequence continues at coordinate 26,095,783 of NC_133336.1, read as the reverse complement.
GTTGTGCAAAGTTTTATTCCGGAATATCCTACTACAAATCCCTACCCTATCCAAGTTCCTACAAAATAAAAAACTACAAAAACAACATCCCTAGACTAGTCATCGACTACATCGAGCCTAAAGCCTCGCACACACAATCGGACTTTCCGACGGGAATTGTGTGATGACAGGCTGTTGGCTGTAAATCCAACCCTGTGTATGCTCCATCGGACAATTGTTGTCGGAGTTTCCACAGACAAATGTTGGATGGCAGGTTTTAAAATTTTCCGTGGACAAATGTCTGTTGTTGGATTTTCCAAGTGTGTGTGCACAAGTCCGTCGGACAAAAGTACAAACACGCATGCTCGGAAGCAAGGACGAGCCAGATGCGGTCGATCTTGTAAACTAGCGTTCGTAATGGAGAATTAACATTCGTGACGCGGCAAATTATGAAAATCTCGAAATGCAGCGCACAATTCTCTTCTTCTTTAATGGGATAATAATGAAGCTGCTTTGCTGGTGATACTGATGGAGTTATTGCAAACTAATTTTCAAAGGCTTCCTTTTTCTAGTGATATCAAGAATAATATTATTATGCTTTTTTTTTTAATTGGGCAATTTACCACAACACCATTATCCTGTAGTTTTTAAGATCAAAGATACAACTATGTTGGTGTCCCTTGTTAATTTTACATTGTATTTTTTTTTAAATGTAACTTCCTACTCCCAAACTGTCATTTGAAGTAAAACACATAGCCAAGTATTATTCTCCACAATTTTTTTTTATTGTGCCTTAAAAAAGAAAATAAATAAAATTAGACATGATATCTGCCAATAGAACTTAACCAAAAAGTGCATTCTATGCATCCAAAAATATAGAAAATATAACAAATCAAATCAAGATTCAACCAAAAAAATAATGTCAAAACAATAACTCCAAGGCCAATAATAAATAACACGTTATCTCCTCCGATTCCGTAACATGTCTGGTTGACAAACGGCTGTTCAGAAACGAACTGAAAAGCACGAAATGAAAAGCACGAAATGAAAAGTGCGAAATGAAAAGTGCGAAATGAAAAGTGCGAAATGAAAAGCGTGAAATGAAAAGCGCAAATCAACACTCACCAAACTTCTACTAACATGAAATTAGCAGAAGGAACCCAAAGAGCTGAAAAACAACGTAGTACGTCACTACGTTCGTAATTGTTGGCCAGTAATTGTTGGCCAACAATTGTGTGGCCGTGTGTATGCAAGACAAGTTTGGGCCAACGCCCTTTGGACAAAATTCCACGGTTTTGTTGGCCAGCAATCCGATCGTGTGTACGAGGCATAAGTGTGTGTGTGCCTGGCTGCAGAAAAAAACCTTGCACCTGGCTTTCAGAGAAGAAGTGAGGACCGTCAGCGTAATATTCAAACTCCTTCGGGGATTAGTGCTGCACAAATTTAGAAGAAAAAGTTTTGGCTTTAGATGTACCTTAAGATGTTCAGTAGTTTCTAATTCCACATACTTAATCCTGAGAGCTATGTCCAGCACAGTGTATATAGGATGTCCATCAATCTCAGCAACACTTGTGCCATGACATCACAGAGGCAGAATCCTGATTTAGGGTGGAGTACCACTTTTCTGTCAAAATTGAGTGAATTTAATTCTTAATCCATCGAGGAGTCGGCCAAAAATATGTTGGTGCAGCTCCGGAGAGGTGTCAATTTTCCTCCATCGTTTCTTTCTCACCATCACTTATTAAAGCCTTCTTAGAATTTATAGATCGACTTGCGGTGAACACGCTGGATTCTGAACAGCCCAGACTGAAACATAAGGATATGTTGTGCGGCCGCGGTGTCCGCCATGACGGGGTCAAGGCTGTTATTGGCACTGGTGAGTTGGAGGTTTGTCACTGTGCGAGAAGAACGGGAGCTGAACTCAAATTTATCATTTTCTGTACATTTTGGAGAAGTTATTACCAGGATTAATGTGTATTCTGGTATCCCAAGAACATTGGCTAAGGTTGGGGGGGGGGGGGGTCGGGGGGGGTTTGGGGGTGCAAGAAAGAACCACTGTTATGAGATTCCAACTTTTGTTCTGTTAATACGATCAACTGGTTTTGGATAGAACAACGATCTAGGAAAATTATACATATTAAATACATTCCTTATCGAAGTTTCTTACCAATTGGTGAAGAGTGTAACATTAACAAAGCCGGGACACTAAAGCGTGTAACTAACTGTTACCCTTTCTTAAAGGGGGCTTCCAAATTCTGAAAAGCCCCCTGCCCACAGACACCCAAAACCACCGCCCAGGGTTGTCAGGAAGAGGCCCTTGCCCCCATCAACATGGGGACAAGGTGCTTTGGGGTGGGGGGCGAAGAGCCCCTCCTGCCCCAAAGCGCCCCCCCCCCATGTTCAGGGCATGTGGCCTGGTATGGTCCAGGAAGGGGGAGGCACTCGCTTGTCCCCCTCCTTTCCTGACCTGCCGGGCTGCTTGCTCGGATAAGGGTCTGGTATGAATTTTGGGGGGGACCCCACGCCGTTTTTTTTAAATTTTATTTTGGCGTGGGGTTCCACTTCAAGAGCAATACCTCAATGGGCCTGGAATGGATCTGGGGAGGGCCCACGCCGTTTTTGTTTTTAAATTTTCGGGTTCCCCTTCAAGATCCTCAGAGCACAAGTCGCATGCCACAAGTCAGGTGAGATGATGATCTGATTTGGATGCGACTTACATTCAAATCAATGGGTTGAAATTGTGCCCAAGTTGGACAAAAGTAGTGCAGGTACCTTTTTCAAAGTCTGACTGACACAAGTTGGACCAGTTAAGACGGCTCTGATAGGGAACCATTGATTTTTAGACATGTTATGCGACTTATGCTCTCGAAGTCAGAGACCATGTCGGACCAGTGTGAACCGACTCTAAAACCTGGAAGCTGATTGGTTGCCATGCACAGCTGCACCAGATTTTTCACTCTCCAGTTTTAGTAAAGCCCCCACTACGTCTATTATATCTGCTTTATAAATATACATATTCCAGGGTACAACTCCTAGGCCTCATCCACACTGCAGCTCAAAAGAAGCTGGGATTTTCACACACAACCATCTCTTGTGTTTACAGAGAAGGGTCGGAAAAAGAGAAAATATCCAGTGAGCGGCAGATGTGTGGAGGAAAATGCTTTGTTGATGTCAGAGGTCAGAGGAGAATGGGCAGACTGGTTCCAGATAATAGAAAGGCAACAGTAACTCAAATAACCTCTCGTTACACCCAAGGTATGCAGAATACCATCTCTGAATGCACAACAGATCCAGCCTTGAAGAAGATGGGCTACAGCAGCAGAAGACCTCACTCCTGTCAGTTAAGAACAGGAAACTGAGGCTACAATTCTCACAAGCTCACCAAAATTGGACAAGAAGATTGGAAAAACATCTGATGAGTCTTTATTTCAGCTGCGACATTCAGATGGTAGGGTCAATATTTGGTGTAAGCAACATGAAAGCATGGATCCATCCTGTCTTATATCAATGGTTCAGGCTGGTGGTGGGGGTGTAATGGTGGGGGGGGGATATTTTCTTGAAACACTTTGGGCCCCTTAGAAACAATTGAGCATGGTTTAAACCCCACGACCTACCTGAGTATTGTTGATGACCATGTCCATCCCTTTATGACTACAGTGTCCCCATCTTCTGATGGCTCCTTCCAGCAGGATAATGCTCCATGTAACAAAGCTCCAATCATCTCACCACTGGACAATGAGGTCCCTGTAATCCAATGGCCTCCACACTCACCACATCTCGTCCAATAGAGCACCTTTGGGATGTGGTGGGATGGGAGATTCACATCATGGATGCGCAGCCGACAAATCTGCAGCAACTGCGTGATGTTATCATGTCACTATGGACCAAAATCTCTGACGAATATTTCCAACACCTTGTTGAATCTATGCCACAAAGAATTAAGGCATTTCTGAAGGCAAAAGTGGGTCCAACCCGATACTAACAGGGTACACCTAATAAAGTGGACGGTGAATATATGTATCTTAAAAAAAATCTTCATTAAAAAGTATAAATAAATACATCTATCTATCTATCTATCTATCTATCTATCTATCTATCTATCTATCTATCTATCTATCCAGTATCTCACAAAAGTGAGTACACCCCTCACATATTTGTAAATATTTTCTTCTATCGTTTCATGTGACAACACTGAAGAAATGACACTTTGCTACAATGTAAAGTAGTGAGTGTACAGCTTGTATAACAGTGTAAATTTGCTGTCCCCTCAAAATAACTCAACACACAGCCATTAATGTCTAAACCGCTGGCAACAAAAGTGAGTACACCCCTAAGTGAAAATGTCCAAATTGGGCCCAATTAGCCATTTTCCCTCCCCGGTGTCATGTGACTCGTTAGTGTTACAAGGTCTCAGGTGTGAATGGGGAGCAGGTGTGTTAAATTTGGTGTCATTGCTCTCACTCTCTCATACTGGTCACTGGAAGTTCAACATGGCACCTCATGGCAAAGAACTCTCTGAGGATCTGAACAAAAGAATTGTTGCTCTACATAAAGATGGCCTAGGCTATAAGAAGATTGCCAAGACCCTGAAACTGAGCTGCAGCACGGTGGCCAAGACCATACAGCGGTTTAACAGGACAGGTTCCACTCAGAACAGGCCTCGCCATGGTCGACCAAAAAAGTTGAGGTCACGTGCTCAGCGTCATATCCAGAGGTTGTCTTTGGGAAATAGACGTATGAGTGCTGCCAGCATTGCTGCAGAGGTTGAAGGGGTGGGGGGGGTCAGCCTGTCAGTGCTCAGACCATGCGCAACACACTGCATCAAATTGGTCTGCATGTCGTCCTAGAAGGAAGACTCTTCTAAAGAAGATGCACAAGAAAGCCCGCAAACAATTTGCTGAAGACAAGCAGACTAAGGACATGGATTACTGGAACCATGTCCTGTGGTCTGATGAGACCAAGATAAACTTATTTTGTTCAGATGGTGACAAGCGTGTGTGGCGGCAACCAGGTGAGGAGTACAAAGACAAGTGTGTCTTGCCTACAGTCAAGCATGGTGGTGGGAGTGTCATGGTCTGGGGCTGCATGAGTGCTGCCGGCACTGGGGAGCTACAGTTCATTGAGGGAACCATGAATGCCAACATGTACTGTGACATACTGAAGCAGAGCATGATCCCCCCCCCCCTTCAGAGACTGGGCCGCAGGGCAGTATTCCAACATGATAACAACCCCAAATACACCCCCAAGATGACCACGGCCTTGCTAAAGAAGCTGAGGGTAAAGGTGATGGACTGGCCAAGCATGTCTCCAGACCTAAACCCTATTGAGCATCTGTGGGGCATCCTTAAATGGAAGGTGGAGGAGTACAAGGTCTCTAACATCCACCAGCTCTGTGATGTCATCATGGAGGTGTGAAGGAGGACTCAAATGACAACCTGTGAAGCTCTGGTGAACTCCATGCCCAAGAGGGTTAAGACAGTGCTGGAAAATGATGGTGGCCACACAAAATATTGACACTTTGGGCCCAATTTGGACATTTTCACTTAGGGGTGTACTCACTTTTGTTGCCAGTAGTTTTAGACATTAATGGCTGTGTGTTGAGTTATTTTGAGGGGACAGCAAATGTACACAGTTATACAAGCTGTACACTCACTACTTTACATTGTAGCAAAGTGTCATTTCTTCAGTGTTGTCACATGAAAAGATAAAATAAAATATTTACACAAATGTGAGGGGGGTACTCACTTTTGTGAGATACTGTATATATTTATATAAAAGATAAATAAACTTCCTCAACCCTCAAGGGCAATATAAAACTCAGTACAATTAATAAAAAAAAAAAAAAAAAAAAAACACCACCATAGTTTCACCTTCCCCAATTTTGCTAATTTATCTAATTCCTATTCAAGAAACTAAAGTGTTCTCAAATGAACACTGCCAGTATATTGACGCCCAGAATTTACATGATCCCCTTCATTGTAGCTCCTCCCATCACCTGTTCTTTTCATGCTCTCCTCTTAGGCCTGCAGATCTTAACATTTGAAAAGAAAAGTTTTCATGAAGAGTTTGTTGTACCTTATTTCCTCTTGGAAAGAGACAGAGACCTATTGTTACATATTAGATAATATATCATATTATTATTTTTTTTAATGACAAAACACCTTTAAGTCAAAAACCACCTGGAATGGAGATGGTTTGAGAAAAAAAACTTGTATTATACTTTTCAGAACTATAATGTTACTGCATCTAACAAAACACATTGTTCAGACGTTCTGCAACCTTTGCCAGTGTCTGGGTTTATTTTCGGTATTTGCTTTGTCACAGTCATCAGTCTTCTTTGTCTCCTCACTGCATCTCCATTTTCCTGTCCTTTCCTGGTCTCAGTCTGAAGTGACGTAACTCTTCCAGCATGTAGCTGAGGTCAGAGCCCACGATAAAGACTCCCCATGCTGGTACTCTTGGCTTAGTTGTGTTCCCTCAGGAAGAGAGAATTAGACAGAAAACGATTCCGAAGCCAGGTGGACAGGTCTACACATGCATGAAACCCATCTGATTTAACCATCTACTTTTAACAGTTCTAAAGTTTGTTGATGGTGTCTATGTGCCTACGCAAGGTAACATTGCTAGAGGGCCAGTGAGGACCCAGTACTCTTTATTTTCTGTGAAAAGTATACATTTTTCTGGGACAAATATTGTTCTCAATTCTATCAAAAAAAGTAGGGCTTAGTCTTTTGATGCACCATCCAATCCCCAGCCGTACTTCCTCTTTCCTCTCCACCAACACACTCCTTTCCTCCTAATTTTTCTTTACACCCCTCCCTTTACCTACATCTTGTTTCTCTTTGCGCATCCACTACATATTTCCCTTCTTCCATGTTCCTCTCCCTTCTTCACCAGCTCTTCACCATTGCTTCTTCCTTAACCAGAACATAACCAGCTCTTCTCCCTTCTTCCTCACTTCTTCACCATCTTGTCGTAATTTCTTTGTCAACAGCTCTTCCTTTCTTCCTTCTTATCGATTGTCTCTTCTCCCTTCCCTTCTCAACAGCTCTTCTTTCTTCTTCCCTGCTCTTCATCATCATTCCTCCATTCTCCCTTGCCTTCAGTTTCTCCTTACTATCTTTCTGCCTCCCCCTAAGTTTCTCACTTTCAATCATTGCTATCTCTTTGTTCTTCTTCTATTATTATTATTATTATTCATGATTTATAGCGCCAACAGTTTGCGCAGTGCTTTACAACATGAGGGCAGACAGTTACAATACCACTTAATACAGAAGGGATCAGAAGGCCCTACTCTTTGGAGCAATTTTCATTCTTTCTAATCATTTTCTTTTTGCCCTTCCCCATTAGGAGCTCATCAAGTTTTTTTTCCTTCCTGCCTTCCCCTCACTATCTCTTCTTTATTCCTCCGTTCTCCTCCTTATCACTCTATTCTTCTCACCATCTCTTTATTTCTCCCTGCTCTCTGCTATCTCTTCTTTCCTTTTCTTAACTACAGTATCTCTTCTCCATTTAACCCTTCTTTTCACCTTCTCCTCCCCTTCTCCTCACCATTGCCATCTCTTTTCCCTTGTCAACTTCTATTTTCATACCTCCCTTCTCCTCACCATTCCTTCTCCCTTCTCATTGCCATTATCATCTTTAATCCTTTTCATCGCTATCTTTTTCTCCTACCTCTTAACTATCTTTTCTCCATTCTTTTCTTTTCACTATTTCTCTTCCTGCTCCTCATCAAATCTTTCTGTTTCCTCTCATCTCTACACCAGTTTTTATTCCTTCCTCTCATTATCTCGTCTGTCTTCCTTTGTGCTCATCATCATCTCTTCCACCTCAATATCTCTCCTCCATTCCTCTCCATTTCTTCTATCATTCTACTGTCTTGACCACCATCTCTCTTCCATTGCTCCATATTCCTCACCATTTCTTCTATCATTCTCCTCACCACTATCTCTCTTCCATTCCTCCCTTTTCCTCACCATCTGTGCTATCACTCTCCCAATCACTATCTCTACTTCATTCCTCCCTTGCCTTCACCATTTCTTCTATCACTCTCCTCATCACCATCTCTCCTTCAAACCTCTCTTCTCCTCACCATCCATTCTCTTTACAACCATTTCTACTTCATTCCTCCCATGCCTTCACCATTTCTTCTTTAATTCTTCTTAACACCATCTCTCCTCCATTCCTCCCTTCTCCTCATCAGTTCTTCTCCTTTGCTTCCTTATCCACCAAATAATTTTCCATCCAACCTTTTTCTTTTCCCCTTATTTTCTGTGCTTCATGAACTTTTTTCCTTTCTTTTCTATTCACTTACTCTTCTAATTTCCTTCTTACTCATGACCACACTCTTTTTTTCTCCCCCCCCTTCTTTTCACCGGCTCTTTTCCATCTTCCTTGTTCCTCGCCATTTCTACTGCTCCCTACTAGATCTTTTTCTTTCCTCTAATCTCTACACCAATTCCTCTCCCTTCGTTTCTTTATCTCATCTGCTTTCTTTTGTGCCCATCATCATCATCTCTTCGACCTCACTATCTCTCCTCCATTCCTCGCTACTCCTCACGCTTTTTTCTATCATTCTCCTCACCACCATCTCTCCTTCATTCCTCCCTTCTCCTCACCATCTCTTCTATCATTCCCCCTACCACTATCTCCCCACCATTCCTCCCTTTCCATCACCATCTCTTCTATCATTCTCCTCACCATCATCTCTACTTCATTCATCTCTTCTGATCACCATACCACAATCTTTCCTCATTTTCTCCTTCCTCTTCACCATTTCTTCTATCGATCTCCTCACCACCATCTCTCCTTCATTCCTCCCTTCTTTTCACCATCTATACTATTATTCTCCTCACCACCATCTGTACTTCATTCCTCCCTTCTCTTCATTATTTCTTCTATCATTCTCCTTACCACCATCTCTCCTCAATCCACCCTTCTCCTCACCACCTATTCTATCATTACACCACCACCATCTCTTTTTTATTCTTCTCTTCTCCTCACCATCTCTTCTATCAGTCGCTGACCATCATCTTCCATTTATTCCTCCCTTCTCCTCACCATCTCCTCTATCATCCCCCCACCATCATCTCTCCTTTATTCCTCCCATCTCTTCACCATTTCTTCTATAGATCTCCTCACCATTATCTCTCCTTTATTCCTCCCTTCTCACCACCATTTCTTCTATCATTTTCCTCAACACCTTCTCTTCATCATCATTTCCTTCTTCTTACCAGTTCTTCTCCTTTGCTTCCTTATCCCCCAAATGAATTTCCACCCCATCTTCTTCTTTTCCCCTTATTTTTTTGTTCCTCGTTAATTTTTCTTCTATTCCTAATTTACTCTTCTCAAATCCTCTTTACTCATTGCCACCCTTTTTTCCTTCCCTTCTTCTCACCAGCTCTTTTCCCTCTTCCTTGTCCCTCACCATTTCCTCTGCTCCCCACCAGATGTTTTTCTTTCCCCTCCTCTCTACATCAGTTTTTTCCCCTACCTCTCATTATCTTGTCTGCCTTCCTTTGTGCCCATCATCATCATCTCTTCCACCACAAAAGTCTATACTCCATTATGCCCTACTCCTCACCATATCGTCTATCATCCCCCCCCCCCACCACCACCACAATCTTTCATCCATTCTTCCCTTCTCATCGCCACCATCTCTCCTCTATTCCTCCCTTCTCCTCACCATTTCTTATATCATTCTCCTCACCACCATCTCTACTTCATTCCTCCCTTCCCTTCACCATTCCTTCTATCATTCTCCTTACTGCCATCCCTCCTTCATTCCTCCCTTCCCTTTACCATGTCTTTTATCATTCTCCTCACCACCACCTCTACTTCATTCCTCTCTTCCCTTCGCCATCTCTTCTATCAATCTCTTCACTGCCATCCTTCCTGCATTCCCCCCTCACTACTTTTTCTTTCATTCTCCTCACCACGATCACTGCTCCATTCTTCATTTTTTCTCACCATATTTTCTACCGTTCTACCCACCACCATCTCTCCTCTAATCCACCCTTCTCTTCACCATGTTTTCTACCGTTCTCCTCATCACCATCTCTACTTCATCCCCCTTCCCTTCACCATTTCTTCTATCATTCTCCTCAACACCATCTCTCCTCCATTCTTCCCTTCTACTCGCCATTTATTCTATTATTCTCCTCACCACCATCTCTCCTTCATTCTTCCCTTCTCCTTAACAGTTCCTTCTTTACTTATCCCCCAAATAATTTTCCCTCCCACCTTCTTCTTTACCCCTCATATTTTTGTTCCTCCTTAACTTTTCTCCTTTTCTTTCTATTCTTCACTTTCTATTCTTCATTTACTCTTCTTAATTTCACCTTAGCCATCACCATCCTTTTTTCCCTTTCTTCTTCTTACCAGATCTTTTCCATCTTCCTTATTCCTCACCATTTCTTCTGCTCCCCACCAGATCTTTTTCTTTCCCCTCCTCTCTACACCAGTTTTTCTTCATTCCTCTTATATCTTGTCTGCCTTCCTTTGTGCTTATCACCATCTTTTCCTTCTCAATATCTCTCCTCCATTCCTACCCACATGCTACCATTTCTTCTACCATTCTCTCCGCCACCATCTCTTCTTCATCCCTCCCTTCTCCTCACCACTATCACTCCTGCATTCCTCTCTTCTCCTCACCACCATCTCTCCTTCATCCCTTCCTTCTTCTCACCAGTTCTTCTCCTTTGCTTCCTTATCCCCCAAATACTTTTCCATCCCACCTTCCTCTTTACCTTTATTTTTTGTTTGTCATTAATTTTTTTTCATTTTGTTTCTATTCTCTCACTTACTTTCCTCAACTCCCCCCTTACACACCACTACCCTTTTTTTCCTCCCTTCTTCTCACCAGCTCTTTTGCCCCTTGTTCCTCACCAGTTCTGTGCTTTCTTCCCTGATCCCACCACCCTCCTTCTCTTTACTTACTGTTACTTCTTTCATCATTCCATTTACTGCTTTCTTTGTACTCCCTCCCTGTCCTGATTTTCCAGCCACTTTCAATTTTCCTCTCCAAGCACATTTCATTTCCATGTACTTGTGCTTTCATTCACCTGCCGAACCCCTTTTCTCACACTTTCTGGTTACATTCCTGCCATGGCTTGTCTTTTGCTCTCCTCTCACCTCCTCTTGGCACATTTATCCATTTTCCCCCAATTCTTTGACCACACTGAGTGAGGGAAACGTTCCTTCTCTTAACCTTCCAGTAACACTCATCTATAAGGGGAAACTTTTTATAAGCTGTGAATTCGCTGAAAAAGCCCCAAAGCGTTTGACCATCTGTTTTTTTTTTTTTAATGGGCTCTCTCATCCCAGCAGACAGTTCAGTGATTCCCCCTTAATAATATTAATGACTTGTTGGCTACTGTAGGTGCGCCACTGCTGACATACTGAAATGCGACCATTTGGGAGCACAGAAAAGCGTCATGGGAAATTGCAGCCTTAAATCAACCTTCAGGCCGAATGAATATCTTGCAGCTAATTTTACATTTCATCCACCACATTTTGATCCTTGAACATAAGCTCCACCATCTCAGCTTCCAAAACGTGGGGCGCTCACTCGAAGGAATCTCCAGTGCTGCAAATCCAGACGTTTCTCACTCCATTTCCTGAAATGTAGACGAATTTCTGGGCGCTGGCCTCAGTTCCTCTCCGGCCTGGTGACGGTCCAAAGATGCAAGATTTATATCTCCCTATATAGACAAATAACTCAATCTTGTATCGGGTTTAGGCAGTGCATAGAAAGCAGGTTCTCATTAGGAGAGATCCAACTTTTGGGATATAATGTTGCTTCAACATACCTCATTTTTTTTTATATTAAAAAAAAAAATGTAACAAGCTCTTTTAGCAGAAATCCCTGCGGAAGGCACAATATCTGCATGTTAGGATTAGATGTATTATTGTAACATTTAGGTTACCGCACATCTGAGTCACACTGCACATATATTGATTGCTGCTACAGACACAATGGAGGTGGAGGACTTTTTTGACTGGGGTAAAAAAAAAAACCTTATCAGGAGCAGCGATCAGGGCTACAGTTTCTCTCTCTCTCTCTATCTCTCTCTCTCTCTCTCTCCATTTCATTTTCTTTCCCTTTCTCCTTCCTTTTTCCTCTATTTTTTTTTCTCTATCCATCTCGTTCTCTCTCTTTCTTTCTCGTTCTCTCTCTTTCTTTCTCGTTCTCTCTTTCACTCTTTCTCTCCGTCCCATTCTCTCTCCCTCACATCTTTTTCTTTCTTTCTCTCTTTCTATTCCTTGCTCCCTCTCTCTCTCTCTTTTTCCTTTTATCTTCTCTCTATTTTTCTCTCTCATTCTGTCTTTCTCATCCTCTCATACTCTCTTCTCTCTCTCCATCTCATTCTCTCTCTCCCTCTCTCCCACATCTCTCTCTCTCTCTCTCTCTCTCTCTCTCTCTCTCTCTCTCTCTCTCTCTCTCTCTTCTCTCTCCCTCTCACTATCTATCTATCTATCTATCTATCTATTTAGATATAATGTACACAGTATATATATCTGTATGTGTATTTTCTGTACAGGCTAGGACTGGTTTACTAATAATTTGTGCAAGTGAGACTTCTGTTTTTATTAGATAGATAGATAGATAGATAGATAGATAGATAGATAGATAGATAGATAGATAGATAGATAGATCAGTCAAGTTCCTCCACCCCAAACTTGCTCATCCATGTCTTTATGGACCTTGCTTTGTGCACTGGTCCAAATCATTTGGTGGAGGGGGGATTATGGTGTGGGGTTGTTTTTCAGGGGTTGGGCTTGGCCCCTTAGTTCCAGTGAAGGGAACTCTTAAGGCGTCACCATAGCAAGACATTTTGGACAACTTAATGCTCCCAACTTTGTGGGGACAGTTTGGGGATGGCCCCTTCCTGTTCCAACATGACTGCGCACCAGTGCACAAAGCAAGGGCCATAAAGACATGGATGAGCGAGTTTGGGGTGGAGGAACTTGACTGGCCTGCACAGAATCCTGACCTTACCCCGATAGAACACCTTTAGAATGACTTAGGGCGGAGACTGCGAGCCAGGCCTTCTTGACCAACATCAGTGCCTGACCTCACAAATGCACTTCTGGAAGAATGGTCAAACATTCCCATAGACACACTCCTAAACCTTGTGGACGGCCTTCCCAGAAGAGTTGAAGCTGTTATAGCTGCAAAGGGTGGACCAACTCAATATTGAACCCTACGGACTAAGACTGGGATGCCATTAAAGTTCATGTGCGTGTAAAGGCATGCGTCCCAATACTTTTGGTAATAAAGGATAGCTTGGCCTCTTAGTTCCAATGAAGGGAACTCTTAAGGCGTCAGCATACCAAGACATTTTGGACAATTTCATGCTCCCAACTTTGTGGGAACAGTTTGGGGATGGCCCCTTCCTGTTCCAACATGACTGCGCACCAGGGCACAAATCAAGGTCCATAGAGACATGGATGAGCGAGTTTGGGGTGGAGGAACTTGACTGGCCTGCACAGAGTCCTGACCTTACCCCGATAGAACACCTTTGGGATGAATTAGAGCGGAGATTGCGAGCCAGGCCTTCTTGTCCAACATCAGTGCCTGACCTGACAAATGCGCTTCTGGAAGAATGGTCAAACATTCCCATAGACACACTCCTAAACCTTGTGGATGGCCTTCCCAGAAGAGTTGAAGCTGTTATAGCGGCAAAGGGTGGGCCAACTCAATATTGAACCCTACGGACTAAGACTGGGATGCCGTTAAAGTTCATGTGCGTGTAAAGGCAGGTGTCCCAATACTTTTGGTAATATAGGATAGATAGATTAGATAGATAGATAGATAGATAGATAGATAGATAGATAGATAGATAGATAGATAGATAGATAGATAGATAGATAGATAGATAGATAGATAGATAGATAGATATTCTTGTATGATATTAAGTTTTCAGAACCTGAGGTGCACGAGATATCATTTTTGCAGGGTGGAAGATTCCAGCACATCATGTTAAGGGTAATTTTAGATTCCTCCCACGTTTCTGCTTCTTTGCAGGCATCTGCACACCTTGGCCAACACACGCCGTACCCAGAGCTTACTCTGCCTCTCACATCTCATGTTCTGCCTGCAAAACAGACCGGAGGGATCTGCGAAAACAGCACAGACACATCTCAGCCCCTTGCAGTTGTCAGAGGATGAAGGTATCCCGTCTCTGATCAATAGCCACTAAAACTCCGCCACGAGCAGCGCGCTTCCCATCCTTGGCGAGGAGCGGAGTCTGATGGGGGGGAGAAATGAAATAATCCTGAGAGGCAGTTTTATCGGAAGGTGCTCTGGGCCCCTGCTCCTGACTCGTCCGCACCCCCTCCTCCCCCCCCAATCATTTCTTCTTACTGTCTGATAATATCATTTTTAGTGTTACTCCATAAACTCGGCTGAGCTTTTAAGCACTTTCCAGCTCTGAGCTCCCGATAAATAGGTCAGCGGAGGGACTATAATAGAATTAGCGGCGGTGTTTGTGCTGAACGCTCTCCGCTGTCTTGGAATACATAAAAGCGGCCTCTGTAAGCTGTGGATTCTCCGCACAAATCCCCAATGATTGAACAGCTGCTGCCATCTTTGTACCTGCTGCTGCAGACACTTCCACCACAACCGTATTAATGGCTCAGGCTGCTACTGAGCCGAACCATGGTATGTGACGGCGATATAGGGTGGGGGCCGAGGGGCTCCCTGATTTGTTCCACATCTACCAGCAGATGCAGCTGCATTGTATGCGATGGTCAAATGATGAACCCAGGGGGATTGCTGGATAGATTTAAAAAGAGGCCATCCCACCCAAAATTATTTTGATGGGACTGCGATGTCAAGATCTCCACCATTGTAGATACTACTGCTTGACCCCGGTCATGATGATGGGTGATTGGACGGATGGATGGTGGTGGCTGATTGGGCGGAAGAAGGGATAGACAAATGGATGGATAATGAGTGGATGGATGACAGATGGATAGGTGGATGAATGATGCTTGGATGGATGGGTGGTGAATGAACGGTTGTATGAAAGGATGGATGGTTGGACAGAAGAATCGATGGTTGGACAGAAGAATGGATGGTTGGACAGAAGAATGGATGGTTGATAGATGAATAGATGAATGGATGAATTGGTTAATGAGTGGATAGATGGACATATAGATGGATGATGGAAAGTTGGATAGAAGGATAAATGGAAGGATGGATTTGATGAATGGATGGTGGATGAATTGGTGAGTAATAGATGGTTGGATGGAAGGATGGATAGATGGTAGATGAATGGATGGGTGATGGATGGAGGGATGGATAGACAGACTGATAGATAGCTGGATGGATGGTTGGATGATGGATGGATAGTGGATGAATGGATGCATAAATTAATAGATTTTGGATAGGTGGATAGATTGATGGATAGATAGAACTTAAGCCGTGTACACACGAGCGGAATGTCCGACAGAAAAAGTCCGACGGAGGCTTTTCATCTATTCCGATCGTGTGTAGGCCTCATCGGACTCTTTTTTTTAAAAATTCTGACGGACCTAGAAAGAGAACATGTTTTAAATATTTCCAACAGAACCAATTCCTATCGGGAAAACCGCTCGTCTGTATGCTGTTCCAACGGACCAAAAACGACGCTTGCTCTGAAGCAAGTACGAGACGGAAGCTATTGGCTACTAACTATTGCACTTTCTTTTTCTAGTCCTGTCGTACGTGCTGTACGTCACCGCGTTCTGGACGGTCGGACTTTCACCGCGCTCTGGACGGTCGGACTTTGGTCGGACTTTGGTTTGACCGTGTGTAGGCCGCTTGAATGGAATTCTGTCTGAGTTCCGTCTGAGAAAACTTCGGAGTTTATTCCGACGGCAAAACCGGTCGTGTATACGTGGCATTACAGATTATTTTTTTACCGATAGAGGGTGGATGGATGATGAACAGTAGATAGATAGATAGATAGATAGATAGATAGATAGATAGATAGATAGATAGATAGATAGATAGATAGATAGATAGATAGATAGATAGATAGATAGATAGATAGATAGATAGATAGATAGATAGATAGATAGATAATAGATGTATGTATAGAAGGATAATGGATAAGTGGCAGATGGCTAATGAATAGATGGATGGAAAAATGGATGGATAATTGGATGGATATATGGTGGATGAAAGGATGCATAAATGGGTGGATGGGTAGAAGGATGGATTTATGGATAGATGGATGGATGATGGATTATTAGATGGATGATCGACAATAGATAGTGATAGATAGACAGATAGATAGATAGATAGATAGATAGATAGATAGATAGATAGATAGATAGATAGATAGATAGATAGATAGATAGATAGATAGATAGACTATATTGTCAAAAGTATTGGGACAGCCGCCTTTACACACACATATGAACTTTAATGGAATCCCAGTCTTGGTCCGTAGAGCTCAATAGTGTTGACCCACCCTTTGCAGCTATACAGGCATGTACTGGCCATTGGGACTACAGGGAGTTTCCCGGTGGGCTGATGGCTCAGTGGGCCGATTTCAGTGACAGTGGACCGCTGCCTCCCTCCAGTCCTCTGTCCCCCCCCCCCGCAGTGCTCACCTCCTCTCCCTGGCTAGTTATGCAGCGCGCCTGAATACAGACATGATGCTCAGGAGTCAACACTTAGAAGCTCATCATACGATCTGGAAGGAGGGCGGCCTCACTTTCCTGCCTAATCTTGTTCCATTGGGGGGGGGGGCGCCAAACTGATTCTTTGCCCCAGGTGAAATAATGTCTAGCTTCCCCACTGGTACTGCCGATAAGAGAAATAATGTAGAACGGCTAATGGCTAGTTGGGGGTAGGGGGCTTGAGTGGCAAGCCGGCATGGGAGAGACCTGTCAAAGTGGGCCAGTCTGGGTGAAGTCCAGGGCCAAATTTTTGTCCCAGTCCAGCCCTGCAGCTATAACAGCTTCAACTCCTCTGGGAAGGCTTGGCCCCTTAGTTCCAGTGAAGGGAACTCTTAAGGCGTCAGCATACCAAGACATTTTGGACAATTTCATGCTCCCAACTTTGTGGGAAGAGTTTGGGGATGGCCCCTTCTTGTTCCAACATGACTGCACACCAGTGCACAAAGAAAGGTCCATAAAGACATAGATGAGTGAGTTTGGGATGGAGGAACTTGACTGGCCTGCACAGAGCCCTGACCTCAACACGATAGACCACCTTTGGGATGAATTATAGCAGAGACTCTGAGCAGGCCTTCCCGTCCACATCAGTGCATGACTTTACAAATGCTCTTCCGGAAGAATGGTCAAACCTTCCCATAGACACACTCGTAAACCTTGTGGACAGCCTTCCCAGAAGAGTTGAAGCTGTTATAGCTGCAAAGGGGGGGCAACTCAATATTGAACCCTACGGACTAAGACTGGGATGCTGTCATGTGCGTGTAAAGGCATGTGTCCCAATACTTTTGACAAGATAGATAGATACATAGATAGATAGATAGATAGATAGATAGATAGATAGATAGATAGATAGATAGATAGATAGATAGATAGATAGATAGATAGATAGATAGATAGATAGATAGATAGATAGATAGATAGATGAATAGATGAAAGGACAATGGATGGATTACAGATATAAGATGAATGAATGGAGGGAGAGATGATAGAGTATGGATGACGTATGAATGGGTGCATGGATGGATGGATGATGGAGAGAAGAACATATGCTTGAGGGATGATGAATAGATAGATGGTGAATGATGTATGTGTTGCCTTCATCAAGCTAAGTGTGATGTTAGCAGACATCAGAGAGTAAATAAGAAGAGGAAGGACCTTTAATCTTTATTTCCTCCTCCAGGCAGGAGGCCAGTCCTTCAGATCATCCCTCCTCCCTGGAGATGGATCAGAGGCCGGAGAGGCTTCTACTTATTAATGAGGCCTGTCATTTCCCGCCTCAGATGGAGTCTCACTGGGTTCTCCTCCGATGTCCTGTGTGAATAATATTTTGTGGAAAGTTATTTTCATATGTCAGGAGAAGATGTCTTGTGAAGTTGAATTATAATTAGTAGAAGAAGGAGTGAAACATGAGCACCAAGCAGGGGAGAGTCACCATATTGCTGTAAACTGATTTCCTGCCGATATTCATGAGACTCAACAGCTGTGCTGAAGTCAGAAGGAATATTTTAAGAGTCAATTCTCATGATGATCATTTCTTTCCTCAAAGATTGTGTGTTGCAACATTCAAAGTATTTATAATACACATGCACCAACCTAATCGCCCAAACAAGTCACATTTGCTGCCTTTGCCCAGCATTTGGACTTCAAAACAAACCTATTCAGATAGGTAGCCAGAGGCTGCAGTTTTTGACACCCTTCAGAAAATGCTAATTTCTTGACTGTCTATCTGGCTGATCATATAGAAATGTGCCAAGCACAGTACTGGTGACCACATGTGCAGAGGATATCAGCTTACCCTGTGACCACTACTTTTCCTTAGCAATTCCATAGTTGATCTGCTCTAGTAAACAAAGCTTCCATGATGCACGTGGGCTTTTCCCTGCTGTCCTTGTTTCATTTGTGTAATGTATCAAAAATGGAAACTGAAGATCCACACCATTGTTAAAAGGTTCAGATACAACTATATTCCTACAAAAGTCAAGGGGAAAATCCAAAGACTATCCAATGTTTTGGAGGCTCAAAAGGCATTTTGGGCCCCCAACACGCATTGATACTCTTTGCATTGTCTCCTTGGTTTATTGGAATAAAGTATTTTCTGGACCTCTTATGCCCATTACACACGATTGGATTTTCTGACAACAAATGTTGGATGTGAGCATGTTGGTGGAAAGTCCGACTGTGTGTACGCTCCATCGAACATTTGTTGTCTGACTTTTCGCCAACAAATGTTGGCTAGCAGGTTCTCAAATTTTCCGCCAACAAATGTTTCCGATCGTGTGTACACAAGTCTGTCGGACAAAAGTCCAAGAATCAAGTACGAGCCGGAGATATAATTAGTGTTCGTAATGGAGATATCACGTACGTCTTGTACGTCACTAAGTTTGTAATTGTTGGCCAACATTTGTGTGACCATGTGTATGCAAGACTAGTTGGAGCCAACACCCTTCGAACAAAAATCCACGGTTTTGTTGTCGGAAAGTCCGATCGTGTGTACGGGCATTAGAATGACATTTTTGCTACATTACACTACAATACAAGAAACCATGGAGATACTCTGAGGCCACCTGCCCAGGAACCAGATTGCTTACATCAACATACATTTTTTTAAATAACAATATGAAGAGGATAACCTTATGGGTCCAGCACATATCCAGAACAGGAAAAGGAGCTTCCGTAACCCTCAGGAGACATATAAAGTCTATTGTACCCTTCAAAATGACCAAAAACACCTTAACTTGACCTTTACTACTTACCTAATGCGTTTTATGGTAAATGGCAAATTTTCACTGAAGTTTTGAAAACTTTGCCATAATTTTGGGAAGATGAAAACTCCAAATTTACCTTATCCCCATTGATAATAAAAAAGAGAGGAGGCACACAGTTTGTTAGGGTGTGCTGTGTAAAGTTAGGATGATACCCTCAGTCATAACATCAGTCAAACCATAAGGTTTTGGAAAAAAAGAACATAAAAAACATAGGGTCCTACCTTATGGTCAAACCATATGGTCATACCATCAGTCATACTCTATGATCATACCATAAGGTCATACGATCAGTTATTTCATATGATCATACAATCAGTCGTAGCTTATGATTATAGCATCAATCATACCATCAGTCATACCATATAATCATAGCATTGGCCATACCATATGGTCACTCCATCAGTCATACCATATGATCATACCATTGGTAATACCATATGATCCTACCATCAGTCATACCTTATGATCATGCCATAAGTCATGCCATCAGTCAAACTATATGAAAAGGAATGTACATGCCGAGGAAAAATATATAAAGAAGTACCATCATCCGAATTTGATTGAAATAGAAAATTTGGGAGCAAGGACCCCAATTCCGAGCTCTCCATTCATTTTCTCTGGTGTTTGGTTCACCTATCTTCGCTGTTTGGATCATAGACATAGTATGTATTTGTTATACCCATATGTACCCCTTCATTACCCATTTAGACATTTGTCTCTTTGCGGCCTCATACGTGTCTTCCCCAGTCGCCACGGGAGATCCCGCCGGGTCTGGCCTCAACTCTGTATGCACCTCAGCATGGGTAAGCAGCCCCCCATACGTGTCTACAACCCTTTTTAAAAAAAAAAACCCTTTCTCTTCCTTTCTTTTTTATTTTCTGGCATTACCTCTTATACTTCTTAAAATGTGTAAAATATACATATCTTATTGCACTGTATTTTATTCACAGATACATTTCCTGATGAAGCGGGTTTACCGCGAAACTAGTTGAAATTCCATGTCATCTGTGCATATTTTTATATAGTTTGTATTACATATTCTCTTTATTCTCTTGTTGTTTGTATAAATAAAAATTGTGTTTTATATACATCTTTCTTATTTCATTGTCTACCTCCTTCTACCCGTACCAAGATAGTCCGCTTGCACTTCTCCCCTGGAGAGCTTGGAATTGGGGTCCCAAATTTTCTATTTCAGTCAAACTATATGATCGTACCTTATGGTCATACCATCAGTCATATCATATAATTCTACCATCAGTCATATCATATGATTCTACCATCAGTCATGTCATATGATCATGCCATCAGGCATACCATCAGTCAAACTATA
This sequence comes from Aquarana catesbeiana, assembly GCF_042186555.1. Lineage (NCBI taxonomy): Eukaryota > Metazoa > Chordata > Amphibia > Anura > Ranidae > Aquarana > Aquarana catesbeiana. Next base: position 26,075,038 of record NC_133336.1, on the reverse strand, counting down.
TGGTCGTACCTTATGGTAATTCCATCAGCCATATCATATGATCATACCATCAGTCATACCATATGATCATACCAGCAATCATACTCTATGATCATACCATATGGTCATACGATCAGTTATATCATACGATCATACAACCAGTCGTAGCATATGATACTTTATGATCATACCATTGGTCATACCATGTGGTCATACCATCAGTCATACCATATGATCAAACCATTGGCCATACCATATAATCATACCATCAGTCATACCATATGATCAAACCATTGGCCATACCATATGATCATACCATCAGTCATACCATATGATCAAACCATTGGTCATACCATATGATCATACCATTGACCATACCATACAATCATACCATCAGTCATACCATATGATCAAACCATTGACCATACCATATAATCATACCATCAGTCATACCATATGATCAAACCATTGGCCATACCATATGATCATACCATCAGTCATACCATATGATCAAACCATTGGCCATACCATATAATCATACCATCAGTCATACCATATGATCATACCATTAGTCTTCTAACCTACAATTTTCCCCCAAGAATTCATACACAGAAGCCTGCTGAAGGGGTTAATCACACGGCACATGTTTCCTGCAGGCAGAACAACCACGCAGTCATAAAATTGTGTCATTGTATTGTCTTATTCAAAGCAAATTGATTTCTACATCTCTTGGAGTCTCCACCGTATTTTACACTTCTGGTTTAACTCTTTCTATTCTATGGGTCTGCAACCAAGCACAGAAATTCTTCAATGTGTCTGTTAGCTTGTAACATAAAAAGGCCTCATTCACACCTGAGAGTTTTGGAGCTTGAGGATCCAAACCCCTCGACATTTAAAATTTCTTGGACTTCCGTTGTGTCTGTTCACACCTGAGGCAAAATATAGGGTGATTAAAGTTTCAAGTGCGTTAGCTTACCTTCGTTTGATTAAATCTATTTGGTTTTTCCTTAGCTTGCACAACCTGTAGCTGTACCTGAATTTTCTATCCTAGGGTGGCAACAACGGTGTTGGGATAGATCAATAGAGATAATTAAGGAAATGGATTAGCTTCATGGTGTCCTCCACAACAATATGCCATTGGGGTGAATTTACTAAAGGCAAATACACTGTGCAATTTGCAAAAGCAGTTGCTCCAGAGCTCAGTACTTGAGGGGCAGATCTGCTGACTTCCATCATCCAATCATATGCTGTTTTTTTTTTTTCCTTGCATGTGATTGAGTATTCTTTGCAAAGTGAAGCTTCATCTCATTGTAGCGCTACCCCAGGACCAGATCCCTAGGTGAAGCAGCTTAGTTCGCTCCAAAGATAATTAGGAAGAGGCCCCCCAGCTCTGCTATAGCTGGGAGCTCGATGAACATTAGCAGACTCCTGCAGAACTGACTCAAAAGGGGCAGCAGCCCCTGAGGCTGGTAACATCTTATGCAGGACAAAACGTGGGCTGCTCCAGACCCCAGACTATTTATGTCCCCCCAGCCACCTACTGGACACACATACCTAGAGATAGGCTGCAGCAAAAAAAATATTCAAGCTGCCCGTTTGTCATGACTTTGCAGTAATACTTTCATGCCCTGTCTGTCTCTTACCTGGTCTGTGTATCAGCCTTAGGCCCTGCACTCTCAAGTAATCTTCCTTCAGTTTGTCTCCACCCTAGCCTCAACAGGAACCACTATATAACACTGTGTTCTCCAAGCCTGCCTTGCCGAGCAATTTTGTGTGTTTGGTTTCTTGTCTCCTGCTTGCTGTATGCTCTACGTCTGTCTCTGTTACCGATCTTGGCTTGTTCTTTGACTACCCCTGCCTGCTTGTTACCCTGACCTTTGGCCTGTTCTCTGTCTATCCTTGTCTGCTAGTTGCCCCGACCTTTGGCTTATCTCCTGACTATCCCTTGTTGTCCTGGGCTGCTGCTTTCTCTCTTCTGTAGCCTACCGCGAGCGTGAGCTGGAAGACCCTGGGAGCCGCGACCTGGAAAAAGTTGCAGCACAGTCCATCCTCACCACTAGAGGCTCTGGTGAACACCTGCTGGCTCTTAGACTCCACGCCTGGGGAATCTTATGCTCTAGCTCCCAGTGGGATCCGTATTGGTGCTCTGGTGGACCTGCCTTCCTGAACCACCCAGAGTTCCATCCGCAGCAGTCAGCCATAGGGTCCACTACCTTAGTGGTGCACTCCTGACTCCAACAGTGTGCATCTGTCACCTGGACTCAGGTGACCTGACACCGTTTGACTCTCCCAGCCTTCTATGTTCAGAAAGCCTCCAGATTGTAGGGGGAAGCAATCAAACCTCGATCCTGGAGATCTAGAACAGACCAGAGAAATGTATAGCTGCTTCAATAATTGCAGAAGAGCCAATGGCCTACCATTCTAGCAACCTACCTAGGATGCTACATCATTTACTCTGGAGCTACTGCTCTCGCAAAGTGCACAGTCTATTTGCTTTTAGTAAATCCATCCCAGAGCATCCCTTTAACCACTTTATGACCGCCCTATAGCAGATTTACTGCTACAGGGCAGCCGTTCTGTGCAGGATTACATGTATATATGTAATTCTGCACTTCCACCTAGGGGTCTCACGCACACACTGCCGGAATTCCGGTTCTGCTGCGATTAGTCACAGCAGAAGCCAATCAGCGGGTGCCGGCCTATGGCTGTCCGCCAATCATCAGCAAGACAAACAGGACGGAGCTCTGCCTATGTAAACAAGGCAGAGCTCCATTCTGACAGCTGGGATGTGATTGATTTTCTTTCCCTGCAAAGCAGGGAAAGAAAATCGAACACATCCCTTAGTAAAAGCACCTCACACAGTACACATAAACACTGGTTAGGCACACATTTAACACTTTAATCGCCCTAGATGTTTAACCCCTTCCCAGCCAGTGTCATTCGTACAGTGACAGTGCATATTTTTTAGCACTGATCACTATATTAGTGTCACTGATTCCCACAAAGTGTCAGTTAGAGTCACATTGACTGACAGAATATTGCAGACCCGCTATAAGTTGCTGATTGCTGCCATTACTAGTACAAAAATAAATAATGAAAAATTCCAGTATATATCCCATAATTTGTAGACGCTATAACTTTTGCGCAAACCAATCAATATACGCTCATTGGGATTTTTGTTTTACCAAAAAATATGTAGCAGAATACATATTGGTTTAAATCGATGAAGAAATTCGATTTTTAAAATTTTTGTATTGGATGTTTTATAGCAAAAAAGTAAAAAAAAAAAAAAATTGGTTTTCCTTGTTTAAATTTTTTTTTGTTTGTTTATAGCGCAAAAAATAAAAAACAGTGCTGATCAAATGCCACCAAAAGAAAGCTGTATTGGGAAAACAATGACGTACATTTTATTTGGGTACAGTATCGCATGACTGCGCAATTGTCAGTTCAAACAACGCAGTGCCGTATCACAAAAAATGGCCTGGTCACGAAGGGGTGGGAGGGAGGGGTAAATTTTCCGGAGGTCAAGTGGTTAAAAGACATCTTTCTCCCCCGAACCAACAGATGACATTTTTTTTCCATGCCACGTGTTCTCACACCGTTGGTGGAGTGGACGCTTTGTGTCAATAAAGCAAAATGATAAAGATATCCAATAACGGCATTTCTTATCTACAAATCTCAACACGGCCTCTCCTACATCCATTAATGTGTCCGAAAAGATTAAAATATCGGACTCGGCTCGATGGCGACATGATAAATGGTAACAAAAGAGTATTGTGAGCTCTCGCAGTCGCTGTGAGTAATTCTCGGATAATATTTCTCACGCCGCGCAACCGCGAGGGAGATTTATGAGCTGATAATGGGGATTTTCTAATACATTGACGAATAGATGGAAACATTATTACACCCTGACATTCCGTCTCACCCGATGACCTCATGATCGATCGGAGATTAATACAGGAAAATCAGGACATTGGCGATGAGAAGCGTAACGAGACATCCAATCATTTCTCATCTGCCGTCAGGGTCCCGCTGGTATCCCAAGAAAATCTTTATCATTAAAGGACAGCAAAGACTTCCATTTATTGACTTGTTTTTCCCCCCCCCGCCTTTTGGATCCCATAGAAGTGTTAGGTGCGTCATCCAGGGCCGGTGCTAGACTATTTTGAGTCTTAGGCAAGACCAGCTACTTGCACCCTCGAAAAAAAAAAAATGCAACCTGTACAGAAATGCTTTCTCACCTCCTTGCCAATGTTAGTTCCGTGTCAAGATTGACTGGGAAGTGATATTGTACGCAGCGCGGTTTGCTCAGCACTTCATTGGCTGGATACCTCTTCTTTACGGATTGGCTGAAGTTTGCAGGAGACGGCTTTGTTCCCACCTAACATCATCCAACCCTGCAGTGGTAACCGGAACATCGGCGCAGTGTGTGGGGAACAGGGCAGTCATCAGAAATTTTGGGGCCCCCTGCAAAGCTTTAGGCCTGCCCCGCCCCTGGGCCTGACCCCCTTACATCAGAGTTTACCCCTTTCATTAGGGTCCCCAAAGTCCCCCCCCTTACATCAGGGTCCCCAGAGCTCCCCTCCTTTCATCAGTGTCCCCAAAGTCATTCCCCCCTTAAATCAGGGTTCCAAGAGTTCCCTCTCCTTAAATCAGGGTCCTCAGAGTTCCCCCCCTTACATCAGGGTCCCCAGAGCCCCCCTCCCTCCTTTCATCAGTGTCCCCAAAGTCATTCCCCCCCTAAATCAGGGTCCCAAGAGTTCCCTCTCCTTAAATCAGGGTCCTCAGAGTTCCCCCCCTTACATCAGGGTCCCCAGAGCCCCCCTCCCTCCTTTCATCAGTGTCCCCAAAGTCATTCCCCCCCTAAATCAGGGTCCCAAGAGTTCCCTCTCCTTAAATCAGGGTTCTCAGAGTTCCCCCTCTAACATCAGGGTCCCCAGAGTTTGCCCTCACATTAAAGACCCCACTTTCATTAGGGTCCCCAAAGTCTCCCCTTAAATTAGGATTTCAAAGTCCCCTCTTAGATCAGGGTCTCCATAGCCTCATCTTACATCAGGGTCCCCAGAGCCCCCCTCCTCAAACCAGGGACCCCAGAGTTCCCCCTTACATCAGAGTCTCCCATTTATTAGGATCCCCAAAGCCACCCCCCTTAGATCAGGGACCCCAGAGCCCCCCTTACATCAGGGACCCCAAAGCTCCCCTTACATCAGGGTTCCCAGAGCTCCCCTTACATCAAGGTCCCCAGAGTCCCCCCTCCTTAAATTAGGGACCCCAGAGCCCCCTTACATCAGAGTCTCCCTTTTATTAGATTCCCCAAAGCCACCCACCTTACATCAGGGACACCAGAGCTCCCCTTACATCAGGGTTCCCAGAGCTCCCTTACATCTGAGTTCCTTAGGCGACCTTACATCAGGGTCCCTAAATTACATCAGGGTTCCTAAAGCAACCTTTAACAAGGTCTCCAAAACCCCCTTACAGCATGGTCCCTAGAGCCCATTCCCTTTCAGTAGGGTCCCCAAAGTTAGAAGGGAAAAGTAGAGTGGGGTAAGGAGAGTTGAGAGGTGTAAGAGAATACTTGGAGTAGTGGAAGGGAAGGAGGGAGTATTGTGAAGACCACAACTTACATCAGGATCCGTTCCTTCTCATTGCAACAGTCAGCTACAGGACATGTGGAAGCGGAGAGGCTGGTCACTGGGACCAGATAGGTTCAAAGGCGGAACTTCCTCCTCCTCCACTGAATGCCAGGGCCTGGGGGAGGGGCAAGCATGTGATTGGTTGCTAGGACATGAGTGGTCCTAGCAACCAAACCCAAGCGCTGAGACCAGCGGGCATCCACCGCTGCTGTACCTTCTAAGACAGCTCTGGTGGCTGAACAGCCTGCGCTGATGCTGAGACACGCGGCTGTGGCAGCAGGGATGCGAATGGGTATTTTGGCAGGACGCTGTGGGGGGGAGGGGTTTGGACCCAGCAACAGCTAGCCGTGGCTGTGCCCTAGGCGGCTGCCTAGTTCGCCTAGTGGTAGTACCAACCCTGGCGTTATCTCAAAGTTAATTGTATTATTATTATTATTTTTAATTGCAGCTTTAAGGCGCCACACACATCCCACGTTTTGAGATTGCGGACAGAATTGTCGCGATTATGCTCGTGATCCCAAATCGTTGCAAGATGTGAGACGCGCTTTCGGGTGCCATTATTCTTTAATGGCACCCCAAATGAGAGGATTCTGCTGTGCGAAGTGTTCGTGGCAAAATTCGAGTTTTAAAAACAAGCTTCTCTTGTCGGTCACAAAGCAGCATAAGCTTCTTTTTAGGTGACATTCACTTCATGGGCTGCCCTATGTGCGGCACGCTTAATCACTTGCAAATCGTTCAACCAAGATAGCGAGCCAGCCGGTGTTCAGGGGGGTGTTGCGGTCCCCTCCTGATGGCTGTTTTTTTGTTGTTGTTGCTGAGCGCCAATTTTACATTGCAGGACCGTGCCGCAACTGTGGGCCAATCGTTTGGCTCGAGTTGCAGTGTCGCCCCATTGATCTTAGTTAGGTCCCTTCCTGTTATCAGGTGACAACACTCTCTCCCTGTCTCCTTATTGTGTTCCTGTGTTGTCACCCTCTCACATGCACCCCTTGTGGAGGCTACAAGCAACCGCAGGTTTCACAGGCATGTTCTATTATTGTCGCCAACCTTGTGCAGTTGATGCTGGAGGGAGTGAATGGAGACAGGAAGTGGCTGAAAGAGGATTTAAGAGATCAGCAGCATTGAAATGGGTAAAAAAAAGTTGAAAATGGGATTTGATGAAAAAAAATTGTTTATGATACGCAGACCTTTACCAAATGTAAAGCCCAGCACTGAATGAGTTAAATTCTCTTTTGGCTGGGGGGGGGGGGGGCAGAATAAGAACAAATACTTACCTTTTTTCCTGGCTCTCCTGGCCATTTGATGCTCCAGGTGTGGGCAGAGCTTTGCTGTCCTCCTGCCATGATGTCATGTGACCAGCGAGGCAGCAAAGTAAAGCAGCCTTGACTGAGCTGTGGGGGGCTAAAGCGGACAACCATCATGACTGCCACCTCCATAACCTCCTTTAAGCAGGAGCAGTTAGCTAGTCTGCCAGTAGGTGGCTCTGTTGAGTGAGTAGTGTCTACTTACAGAAAGCAGTGTCATCAGGTTCTAGGCCCCTTTTAACCGGTTCAATACCGGGCATTTTCACCCCCTTCCTTCCCAGACCAATTTTTAGTTTTCAGGGCTGTCGCACTTTAAACCACAATTGCGCGGTTATGCGACGTTGTACCCAAACAAAATTGACGTCCTTTTTTTCCCACAAATAGAGCTTTTTATTTGGTGGTATTTGATCACCTCTGCGGTTTTTATTTTTTGCCCTATAAACAAAAGAACAGCGACAAAAACACAATATTTTTTACTTTTTGCTATAATAAATATCCCAATTTTTTTTTAAATAAACAATTTTTTCCTCAGTTTCGGCCGATACGTATTCTTCTACATATTTTTGGTAATAAGCGTATATTGATTGGTTTGCGCAAAAGTTATAGCGTCTACAAAATACGGGATAGATTTATGGCATTTTTTCTTTTAAATTATTTATTTATTTTTTTTACTAGTAATAGCGGCGATCGCGATTTTTTTTCGTGACTGCAACATTATGGCGGACACATCGGACACTTTTGACACATTTTTGGGACCATTGTCATTTATACCGCGATCAATGCTATAAAATTGCATTGATTACTGTGTAAATGTGACAGGCAGTGAAGGGGTTAACCACTAGGGGGACACAAGGGGTTAAATATGTTTCCTAGGGAATGATTCTAACTGTAGGGGGAGGGGACGTACAAGGGGAGGAGACCGATCAGTGTTCCGCTGTACTGGGAACACAGATCACTCTCCTCTCACCTGACAGGACGTGGATCTGTGTGTTTACACACACAGATCCACGGTCCGGCCCGGTTAACGGGCAATCGCCGGTGCCCGGCGGACATCGCGGCCGCCGGGCACACGCACCGGGTCCCGAGTAACGCGGCGCGCGCGCGCCTCTTAGACGCCCGGGAACCTGAGGCCATCATATGACGTCCACCCAGGATGGGAGATCCCATCTGTGGACGTCATATGTCTATACGCGGGTAGGGAAGTGGAGCCGTAGTCACATAACTGTCCTTCCAGGGATATAAACTCCAAACCGTCATGGCCACCACTTCTATATTACTATCAGCTCTTACTGTACCCATGGAGCTCACGCTTTGTGGTCACATGACTGTCCTGCAGGGGGATAAAGCCACCATCATGGCCGCCACCTCCATAATATTTCGTATAATACTCTCTGATTGGACACATGGAACTTATGCCTTGTACCCACATAATTATCCTGCTGGGGGAGAAAGCTGCCAACCATCATGGCTGTCCTCTCTATAGTCTTTCTTTTCTACAATCCCCTCCTAATGAACTGTGATTTGTAGCCACATGAGTGTCCTGTGGGGGGGATAAAGCCAACAGCCATAATGACAACCACCTCCATACTACTTCCCATAATAACCTCTTATTGGACACATGAAGATTGCGTTGTGTAGTCACATGATTGTCCTGCCATGCAATAAAGCCATCTTTACACAGGTGCAGTTAGCTAGTCTGCCACTAGGTGGCTCTGTTCCAGAGTAGTATCTGGTTACAGAAAGCAGTGTCATCAGGTGCTAGCCCCCCTTTAGTTAGAGCCCTCCTGTAGTGATGTCATGGGTGAGTTGGTGGTGGTGCCTATATTAAATTGGAAGAAGCCTTAATGCAGTTGAGGCATGGGAGCCCCACTATCAGGCAGATATAGCCAGCAAGTGGAGGCCCTGGGCAGGGCTGGAGGCTGGGGAGAGGTAGACCTGTACCAAGAAGAGCCACCTGTAGACTTCCTGATCCTGACTCTTATGGAGGTGGGGGCCAGGCCAAGAGTTCCCTGGAGTGAGGCTATCCCTCTGGTGGGTCCCGGGAGAGGTGTACGCATGGAGAAGGTACTGTAACTGTAGAGATCCCATCTCAGTGAGTAATAATGACCCCAGGTGGAAAGAGACTGTTTGAGGGAGGATGGCCTACCAAATGTGCCACATGGTGCTTTCACATATACTACTACTGTGGACCGTCCACTAAATGTGATTTGATGTGACTGTTTGTGCCCAATTCCATCAGTAGAGTACAGCCACCCTATCTTTGTGTGGACACTCCTTCCTTTGGGGATATAAAGGTTAACAGCAGGAAATGTCAGGAGGAGGCCTCTGGCATGGAGCGGGCACAGAATGGTGGAGGGTTAAAGCTTCAAGCAGGATTGTCACTGTTCTATCAGGAAAGGAAGCAGGGCAGGGACATGTGCTCTCGGCACCAAATTCTACCTTTTCACAAGCCCCTCCCCCTTATACATTGAACCATTATGGCTGCCACCTCCATATTCTTTCCTTTAATGCACTCTTATTGAACACCTGGACTTGGTTCTTTGTAGACACATGTCTGCCCTGCCAGGGAATAAGACCACCAAACCATCATGACTGCTACTTCCATATTCTTCCCCATAATCCCCTCTTATTGGGCACTAAGGACTGGCGTTTTATGGTCACTTGACTGTCCTGCTGGGAAATAAACCTGCAGAAACTTCATGTTGGCCACCTCCATATTCTCTCCTGTAATCTCTTCTTATTGGTCACATGGAACTGGTGCTTTGTAGTAGCTGTCCTGCAGTAGGGTAAAGCCATCAACCATCATGGCCCCCACCTTTATATTCTTTTTCATACTCCTCCTTCATTGGACACATGACGCTTGTACTTTATAGTCATGTGACTAACCTGTGGGGGGATAAAGCAGCTAACCATCATGGCTGTCACCTCTCTATTTGTTCCCATAAAAGCTGCCGATAATTCGCCTTCTCTGTTCTTTATTCCCCTCGCTCCGCCGTTCCTGAAATTGGGTTACAGATTCATCACCCGACCTCATTATCTCTGATCAAACACATCTGTGTTATCCCGATCCTCTAATTGTTTTATCTGCCACCTCCCAACATTTGTTCACTTCTCTCGCAGAGACAACGTCGCCCACAAATAAATCTGCAATCCTCTTTTGCTTCATTTTAAATTCTGATTTTTCTGAAGATCTGGAGGCTGGAAACAGGACGCCGTGCTATTTATACCACAGCCGGGGAGATGCTCACATAGAGTTTATTCCCAAATCCTCAGTCACATCGAGTGTCAGGAGCTGGGGAGAAGGCGAGATCCCGATAAAAGTAGAGCAATATTCTGACAACAGGATGGCAACACGTGCTTATACCAATAGTGGTCAACTATCTTGATATTGAGGGCCTCAAGTGCTGCCCATCACTAAAGAGTGGTACATAAGTCAATGAATAATTATTATCAGAGACAGCAGACTCACAACAGGATATGGTTAAAGACTATGAGCATGATACAAGAGATTTTTAGAGACTGTGGACATGACACAAGAGATGGACAGAAACTGTGGACATAATACTAGAGATGGTCAGAGAATGGGGACATAATACAAGAGATGGTCATAGAATGGGGGCATAGTTACATAGTTACATAGTTAGTCAGGTTGAAAAAAGACACAAGTCCATCCAGTTCAACTATAAAAAATAAAAATAAAATAAAAAATATTGTACAATCCAATATACCCAATTCCATACCCACAGTTGATCCAGAGGAAGGCAAAAAAACCCCAGCAGAGCATGCTCCAATTTGCTACAGCAGGGGAAAAAATTAGAACAGATGGTCAGAGACTGTGAACATAATACAAGAGATGGTCAGAGAATAGGGTCATAATGAGAGAGGGTCATAGAATGGGGACATGTTACAAGAGATGGTCAGAGAATGGGGACATATTAGAAGAGATGGTCAGAGACTGTGAACATGATGCACAAGATGGTCAGAGACTGTAAACCTGATACAAGAGATGGTCAGAACATCGAGACATGATACAAGAGATGGTCAGAGACCACTGACAGAATACATGAAATGGTCAGAGACTGCAGATCTTCTACAAGAGATGGTCAGAGACTGCGGACATGATACAAAGGATGGTAAAAAACTGGGGACCTATTACAAGAGATGGTCAGAGACTGCAAACATGGTACAAGAGATGATCAGAGACTGCAGACATGGTACAAGAGATGGTCAGAGACTGAGGACATGATACAAGAGATGGTCAAAGACTGTGGATATGATATAAGAGATGATCAGGGACTGTGGACATGATACAAGAGATGGTCAGAGACTGTAGACATGATACGAGAGATGGCCAGAGAATGGGTGCATAATACAAGAAATGGTCAGAGACTGTAAACATGACACAAGAGATGGTCAGAGACTGCAGACATAATACAAGAGATAGTCAGACTGTAGACATGATACAATAGATAGTCAGAGACTGTGAACATGATACAAGAGATGGTCAGAGAATAGGGTCATAATGAGAGAGGGTCATAGAATGGGGACATGTTACAAGAGATGGTCAGAGAATGGGGACATATTAGAAGAGATGGTCAGAGACTGTGAACATGATACACAAGATGGTCAGAGACTGTAAACCTGATACAAGAGATGGTCAGAACATTGAGACATGATACAAGAGATGGTCAGAGACCATTGACAGAATACATGAGGTGGTCAGAGACTGCAGACCTGCTACAAGAGATGGTCAGAGACTGCAGACATAATACAAAGGATGGTAAAAAAACTGGGGACCTAATACAAGAGATGGTCAGAGACTGCAAACATGGTACAAGAGATGATCAGAGACTGCAGACATGGTACAAGAGATGGTCAGAGACTGAGGACATGATACAAGAGATGGTCAAAGACTGTGGATATGATACAAGAGATGATCAGAGACTGTGGACATGATACAAGAGATGGTCAGAGACTGTAGACATGATGCGAGAGATGGCCAGAGAATGGGTACATATACAAGAAATGGTCAGAGACTGTAAACATGATACAAGAGATAGTTAGAAACTGCAGACATAATACAAGAGATAGTCAGAGACTGTGGACATGATACAAGAGATGGCCACCAGAGACTGCAGACATAATACAAAAGATAGTCAGAGACTGTGGACATGATACGAGAGATGGTCAGAGAATGGGGATAGAATAGAGCCTTGGAGGCACTCTGCACATTCTCAGTTTGGTGTGTATTGTTAGAGAGTTTTTTTTTTCTTGGGAGAGTGCATGTGATCATTATAGCGCCAATCAGCACTGTCCAGACAGAGGGTCAGGGGTCCTGCAGCCTCATAGGACAATCAGCCGAGAATGAAAACTCCTCCTACAAGCTTCAACCAGACACTGATAGAAGTCATAAGACTGCTATATACTGCTGATGAGAAAAGGTATTTAGCAGTTTATATTTACAAAAATAATTGTATTTCCATGTTCTGTGTACTGTGGGAGACCAGATATAGTGAATGCTGGGCCCTGGGTTTAGTAACACTTCAAAGCTCATCTGTCCATACAGTTCAATGAGGAATTGAATTGGAGGGCCAAAGGTCAACGCTTCCAACCGAAAGCCAACAAAGCAAACTGATTGAACTGAATAATGTAAGTGAATTAAAAGCTAATATTACGTTTTAATAAATACTTCCATCCTACTCCCCCAGCCACGGCCCAGGCATTGTAAGAAGCTATTTCATACCAAATCCAGCAATTATTGTCTATGCACAGTGGGAGTTATATATGACGAGGTAGCGGCATAGAATAGAGGGATTATATTGTCAGGTAACTCTGCTTATTACTTAACCTGCTTGGCACAAAACCCTTTTGTAGTCACAACAGTCAGAGAACTTTCATTGATAACAAAGGACTCGCTCCAGCTTGACGGACCTCTTTATATTCAGGTCTGATGCCGAAAGCAAAAATTACATTGTCCTAGTTTGATTCCAACTTAACAAGGAACTTGGCTGATAATAATGCTGTTTAAAGCTCGTGAATTCAGGATTTAGCAGAAAGTGATCTGAGAAGCGGTTCTTAGCCTGAAGACACCCTGAAATGTTGAATTTCTGTATCGAGGGTGGTCTACCAGAACAAAGCTGTGCCGGCAAAATCTAACCTGAATTAACAATATGGTGACAACATGTCTCTGATTTGCATACCTGGGAACTTTTGAAAGAGGCTCAGGCTGAGATTACCAGGATGGGTGGGAGTGAGGACAGCTGGTGGGGAGGAAGGTGAAAATGGCAGTTCATTGTCATTAGGAAGACACAATACAGACACAGAATGACACCCAGCTCACAGCACAGATACTCCAAATGGCACTCTGCTCTGATCTTGTTGCTAAATACAGAGAGGATGAGGATGGTGAGGAAGGGGATGAAAATGGCAGTTCAGATTTTGTGTTTCCTCTCTGTGTCCCTCCAATTGGTTCTTGCAGTCTGTGCATGCCTTGGGCTTTCTTTGTCTCTCAACTGGCGCCAGCGAGTCTCTATCAGTGGCTTCTCTCCTGACTGCCATTGGCTCCCTGGAGTGTACCTCCACCCTGTCCTCTGAGCGCACTTCTGATTGACTGTCCCATTTCTGGATCTGCCTGATGACAGCTGGCTCAAGGAACATGCGAGGTGTGTCTAAAAAGTTTGGTGAATGGTCCAATATCTCAATGGCAACAGGGGCCAGGTGTGCACGCGAGCACATGGCTATTCAGAGACGTGTCAAGAAGCGCCACATAGCGTGGAGTACACGTGACCGTTAGGGTAAACCTGCTGCGGGCAGTCTAAGAGGTAGGGTCACAGTGCAACGGAGCACCAAGTGAACTTAAAGTTCTGCTACAAATTGGGGAAAGTGGTGACAGAGACACATGAAATGTTGGTGTAAGGAAGTAGTGAGCAGAAAATGTGTTTATGACTGGTTCAAGCGTTTTCGCAATTGGAAGGAAACAACTGAGGATGAGCCACGTTCAGGTCAGCCACCGACAAGCAGAACCCCAGACATGACTGAGCAAGTGCGATACATGCTGGCACGAGATTGGCTACTGACTCTACGATTCATGGCGGAGGAATTGGGCAAGGACGCGGTGCGCACACCATCATCCGTGAAGATTTGGGTAAGCGGAGGATCTGTTCCCAGTTTGTGCTGCACAAGCTGATAGACGAACAGAAAGAAAAATGGATGGAAACCTCTGGAGATTTTATTACCATATGTGACCAGGATCCATCCTTTCTGGCAACCATCGTCACAGGGGACGAGACCTGGTGCTACCAGTGCGATCCAGGATCCAATGAGCAATGGCATTCATCGTCTTGACCCAAAAAGAGTCGCCTGCAAAAGTCCAAGGTCAAGACAATGTTTATCGCCTTCTTTGACAACGCTGGCATCATCCAAGAATGTGTGACAGCGGTTCTCCGATCAATTCCTAAGGAGGCTATTGATGACATTTTCCAGAAGCTTTATGAACATTGTCAAAAGTGTGTTATGAAGGATGGGAATTATTTTGAAGGCCAAAAAAGGTAATGTGTTTGTATCTTCTGTTTTGTTTGTTTTCTGATACCATTCACTGAACTTTTTATACACTAGACATGTGCACAGCCAAAAAATGTGTTCATTTTTGTTTTCGTTTCATTAGTTTATTTTCTTTTTTTGTTTTTCGGGTCATTCGTTATGATCGCGATTCGTAAATTCGTTCATTCGTAAATTCGTAAATGCGAACATTCATTCATTCGTACATTCGTTCATTTTTTCATTTGTACATTTGTAAATTTGTACATTCGTAAATTCGTAAAATCGTACATTTGTAAATTAGAAAATTCGGAAATTTGTAAATTCGAAGTTTGAAAATCCAAAAACCCGAAAATTAAAAAATCTGAAATAGTAACTAACTATTAAATTATAGGTATTGTAATTTCCTTTCAAATTTGACTGTCAGTGAACGTAACAAATACGAATTTATCCGAAGTTACGAATTATCCAAAACCAATGCTGCATCTAAACAAATAGAATGGAACAAATTAATAATAATAATAAAACATTGTTATTATTATTATTGTTATTTATTATTATTAATTCATTACGTTCCATTCCATTTTTTCGGATCATTCATAACTTTGGATAAATTTGTATGTGTTACGTTCACTAACAGCCAAATTTTAAAGGAAATTACAATAGCTATAACTTAAAAGTTACCAGTAATTACTAATAGTTAAGTTATTATTAGTCAACTATTATTTCAGATTTCCGAATTTTCGAATTTACAAATTTACGAATTCACTAATTTACGAATGTATGAATGCCCGAATTTACGAATGTCCAATATTATCGAATTTACGAATATTCGTAAAAAATTTGTTAAACAAGTTTTCGTTAGTTCGGATATTCCCGAATTAACGAATTTGTCGAAATTCGTTAAAAAACTAATTCGGAACGAAACGAATTGCACATGCCTAATACACGCCTGCTATGCTGGGATATATCTCTAGTGGCACCTAAAGTGGGAATCCTCATCCCTTCTCCACCACACCCTTGCCTCGCCTCTTCTGACCTGTGCAATGGAAAATACGTAATAGGCCAGGGATTTTAACCTGAAATCCGAACAGCGAGTAAATCACATAAAAATCCTGCATCTCCAGCCAAGTTCCCAGGTATGTTGATCTACCCATCAAAAAAACAAGAAGACCTAAGTACACTGTTACATAAGAACCACATGAAACTATGAAACTCCTGCATCTCTGGCCAAAAAATGGCAAGTTCCCAGGCATGCTGATCTAACCGTCAAATGTTATTAATTAACCGCTATGATTAGGCACCGGGTAAGAGGAGTCTAAGGCTGAGGCCATTCACATCTTTCCTTACCTGGTGGGCTGGCGGTGTGCAGCATCCTTTTGTTCATATGTGCTCTATTGCTCTCTGAACAAAGCATTTGAAGAGCCTGCACCCAACAAACATTTGGTTTGTTGTTGTTCGTTAGTGGCTCCAAAAGTTGTTACATAGTATTGTGAGTATTAATATTATAATTTTTTTTTTTTTTTTCAGTTCATCAATTTTTTTTAATTGATGAACTGAAATGGTATAGTTAATGTATATTTGTTGTATATTAATGTTGATACTTGTAATACTATTGTCTATTTGGTTTCAAATATGACTCCAAGTAGGGGATATACTGTAGTATTGATATGGAGACGCCCTTATGTCTTTTCTAGCCCTGGAAATTGCTGCGCAAATACAGTGTGACATAAAAAGTTGCAATGACCACCATTTTATTCTCTAGGGTCTCTGCTAAAACAATATATATATAATGTTTGGGGGTTCTGAGTAATTTCCTAGCAAAAAAAATATGATTTTTACATGTAGGAGAGGAGTGTCAGAATTGGCCTGGGTGGCAAGGGGTTAATTACCATAAGTAAGTAATATACAAATAATTATTATATATTGTTTTTAAGGTAATTTACTATATTTTTCTAAATCCATACCTCCCAACTTTTTGAGATGGGACTGAGGGACACCTATCAGCAAAAGTATACAGGCATAGGACACGCCCCTGGCCACGCCCCCTTAAAGGAGAATTGTACAAAAAAACAAGATTGGTTAAACCCACAAGTGCTTTTTTTTTACCACTAATGTTCCTTTAAATTGGCTTTTGGAATTTACAAATGCAGCAATTTAGAAATAAATGAAAGGTTTAGTGCTGGAAAACACTTTTTTGATAGATAAAAAGTGCATTTTATATACAAATATATAGATCAGACCAAAATGAGGGACAAATGAGGAGGAATGAGGGACAGAGGGACTTTATTCCAAATCAGGGACAATTGGGGCTATGTAAATCTGTACACAAGCAGGTGGCTTAATGGACAAATTACTGAAGTTTGAAGTTATAACTTCCAACCAGTGATTTCACAGTAAATAGATAAATAATAAATTATTATGTTATAACATATAGCATATAAATATATGATTTAGCTTGAATATAACCTTTTTAGTACCTTTTTAACAGAATCGGTTTTTCCCTCATAACTGTGTGAGAAAACCATGGGATTGTGGGTAAATCTTATACACATAAACACGTTTTTTCCTTGTAGATAAGAGGGCTGGGCTGGAAGGAAGCATGTGTCTTTTAGACACACGCCCCCTTCTATGACACTGCAGTGAGAGGCGTGCCTCTACTGCAGCATTTTTATTGGACAGCTGGGACCAAAGGTACTTTACCATTGGTCCAAGACTCCAAGCTGAGCTCAGTGCCTCTGACAAGAAGTGAGAGGCACTGTGAGCTAAACCTCTCAGTCTGCTGCAAACAGAGTATGTCATCTTGTATTTAAAGTGGCCGCTCTGTATTTAGCTTCTGACAGACTGCGCAAGGAGCCCCGTATCTCTGGAATCATAGCTCCTAAGAGCCCCAAATTTACCAGTGGTGGGGTAAGACTTAGGCCCCCAAATTTGGGGTCTCTGTGACTCCACACCGCCAAGCTACGACCCTCGAAGCTCGATTTTTTAATTTTTTTTATTTTTTATTTTATTTTTATTTTTTGTCCCTGGTACATCACTGCTACATACAGTATGCCAGAGCTATATCAATGCATAATAATAATATGTGTAAATTTTTGTTTATGAAATATCTTACAAGCATACAACTTAATAAAAACATATTTACATATATACAGAATAAATAAAAAAAAAAAATATATATATATATATATATAAAAACGAAAACAGCCTTCTTCAGCATGAAAAACAGAAAATGGCTTTTTTTTTGCCAGAAAAAAAAAATAAACTGAACTAAATATACCAACCAAGACATATTTAAACACTATTATTATCATCATGATGCTCAAAAAAATCCTATCCTCCACCTAAACACGCCCTCCCACCCGCTAAGAAACGATTACACATGTAACCCATGCATGCAGCCTTTTTCCAAAAATCTGATCTTTTAAAAATCCATGGGGATCTGAAAGGACAGAAAGAAAATCTGCACACCCAGAGACTGACACACAGCAGCTACGGAGACCTGACATTCCTCCACGCCTTTGTCCAGACCTCGAATCTTCCCAACCTCACCCAGAATGTTGTGCACCACCACCTCGACAAGAAGGATTTTTTTTCCGAGTGGAAACCTGACATTGTGCACTCGACATGAAGTAACAGACTGCTAATGGGGCGTACACACGGGCGGACTTTCCAACCGGACTGGTCCGACGGACTTTTGACAGACTTCCGACTGACTTTTTTTACGAACGGACTTGCCTTCACACGACCGGACTACGGACGGCCTTGCCTACACACGACCGGACATTCCGGCAGACTATGTCCGCCGGTCTTCCCGACGGAGTTACGACGGACTTTCAGAATGAACGGACTTGCCCACACACGAACAGGTCCGTTCATTTTGAACGTGACTCGGGTGCGACTGGAATAGAAAAGGAAGTCAATCTCGCTGCTTTTATCAGGGTGATTGACGCCTTGCTAGCCCCGTCGCGGGGCATACCAGGCCCTTAGGTCTGGTATGGATTTTAAGGGGAACCCCCTACGCTCAAAAAACGGTGTGGGGGTCCCCCCAAAATCCATACCAGACCCTTATCCGAGCACGCAGCTCGCCGGTCAGGAAAGGGGGTGGGGACGAGCGAGCGCCCCCCCAACCATACCAGGCTGCATGCCCTCAACATGGGGGGTGGGTGCTTTTGGGGAGGGGGGCGTCACCTGGTGATGTTGACCACGTCGCCTTATGACGTCACTCCCAGCATGCCCAGGGACTGTGATGTCATAAGGGGGCAGGGTCACCACCTATATAAGTCATTACGGAGCGCTCACACAGCATTACAGCAGGAGAGAGCGTCTTGTCAACATCGGAAGGAGAGAAGAGGGAAGACGACGCAGAAGTCCGGGTGTCAGGGGATCTAATTGACCAGACCGTGTGGACTGCACAAAGGAGACCAGAAACACATGTAAGTGAAAAAATAATGGTGTTTATTAAACAAGGGACAAGTAAGAGGAATATAAACAGTGCAAAACCAACCACAGACCCACAAACAACAAATAGTATATACACAAGTAAATGGAGATACCGGAATCGTAAACAAAGCCAGGCCAAGGTCATACACAGGGAGGTCAGCAGATGGGCAAGGACGGGAAACCAGCATGACAGGGAGAGGATGGATGGTTAGGCTGCAGGGCAGGGATCCAAGGGAATCAGGAGGGACAAGAACAGGATGGGCTAGGGATAGGGATCGGATCGGATCAGAGCAAGACAGAAACAGGTTCACGATCAGGATACAGGCAGCAAGGTCAGGGCGCAGGGAGAAAGATACCAAGGCGAGCCTGTGAGGGCTTGCCGGGTATTTATAAGGCTGTAGTAACTGACCTCATGTTACAGCTGAGCGCAGAGGGTGCTGTTTGCTCCACACTGCCAGAGTGCACCCGCTGGTGGACACCGGTACTACAGCCCCAAGGATGCAACAGTGCCACCAGCAGGAGAGACCTCTTACTACAGGTCCCAGGTGTTGGAAGACACCCGCTGGTGGACACTGGTACTGCGATCCAAGAGACCGATAGCGCCACCAACGGGTAAACCCTCTCATGACAGTACCCCCCCAAAGGAGCAGCCTCCAGACGCTTCAACAAGGTGAAATTGTCCAAAGTTCATGGCCTCAAACCGAACAACAGATGAGGGCACATCAGGCTGGGCATCGGGTACATCAAACTGGACAGTGGGTACATCTGAGAAGACAGCGGGCACATCCGGGAAAACAGCGGGCACATCCGAGCAGACAGCGGCACATCCGAGATGACAGCGGGCAGGAATACACCAAGCTGGGCAGGCACGGGCACTTCGAGCTGGGCAGCGGGCACTTCGAGCTGGGCAGTGGGCACGGACACTTCAAGCTGGGCAGCGGGCACATCAGGCTGGGCAGCAGGCACGGGCACTTCAAGCTGGGCAGCAGGCACGTCAGTCTGGGAAGCTGGTACATCAGTCTGGGAAGCTTGCACATCAGTCTGGGAAGCTGGCACTGAGACATCAGGCTGGAAGACAGGCACTGGGACAATAGGCTGGAAAGCTGGCACATCAGACTGGGAGGCAAGCTTTCGAGACATCAGGCTGGAGGGCAGACACTGAGACAACAGACTGGGAAGCTGGCACATCAAACTGGAAGGCAGGCACATCAGGCTGGTAGGCAGGCATCGAGACATCAGGCTGGAAGGCAAGCTTCAAGACATCAGGCTGGGAAGCTGGCACATCAAACTGGGAAGCTGGCACATCAGGCTGGGAAGCTGGCACATCAGGCTGGAAGGCAGGCATCGAGACATCAGATGGAAATGCAGACACCGAGACATCCGACTGGAAGGCAGGCATCGAGACATCCGACTGGAAGGCAGGCATCGAGACATCCGACTGGAAGGAAGGCATCGAGACATCCGGCTGGAAGGCAGGCATCGAGACATCAGGCTGGAAGGCAGGCATCGAGACATCAGGCTGGAAGGCAGGCATCGAGACATCAGGCTGGGAGGCAAGCATCGAGACATCAGGCTGGGAGGCAGGCATCAGGACATCAGACTGGGAGGCAGGTACATCAGACTGGAAAGTGGGAGCAGGTTGAGTTACTGGCAAGATGGTGTGGGTCGGGAAGAATTTTTGTTTCTTCTTTGGTTTAGCCCCTGCAGTTTTGTATGTAGGTGCAGGGCTGTAAGAAAAGAAAGTAGCTGGGCAGAAGGAAGACCAAGGAACAGTGGCTGGAGGAGGGTTTTGTGGGACTGTTACAGGTGGAGGAGAAGAGACAGGTGGATTGAAGGCAGGATAGGTGCTACACTTGGAGACTGGGTAGTAGTATTTGGTAGGGGGCTGATTAAACTGGGCTGTAGCTGAGGTTGCCATAGGCGACGGGGAGATAGATTTTTGGGAAGGCAGATGATTAATGGCAGGGCTGGAATATTGTGGCTTAGCTAAAGACAGGAGATCTCACCATGCCTGCAGCACAGGTTGAACAAATGCTGACTAACCAAGGATTGCACCGACTGGATGCAATTAGACAACACCTGCTGTGAACAGGAGGAATAATGTTCCATGAAATAGGCTGGATCATCCTCTAACAACCAAACCAGGGATTCAGCTTGGCCATAATTGAAGGGGGGGGGAAATCATCGCTTCCTTTGGAAATGCATGACAGGGCTGGTTTTGCACATAACTGGATCAGGGGCTGAGCATCTTCAAATGACATATAACCCTGATCCACTAGGGAATGAGCTGATCGGATAGTTTCCATCAGCTGGTCACTAGTCCACCCTTTTAAAATCTGGCGACAATATTCACCATCCTCTTCTGCTAGCAGAGAATAATAAATTATTTCATTGAAATCCATAATAGCAGACCCGACAAACCAGGATGGTTTCCTCAATGCAGCCACGTCTGGTCAGGGATGGCCTTGGTATACTGTCAGGGGATCTAATTGACCAGACCGTGTGGACTGCACAGAGGAGACCAGAAACACATGTAAGTGAAAAAATAATGGTGTTTATTAAACAAGTGACAAGTAAGAGGAATATAAACAGTTCAAAACCAACCACTGACCCACAAACAACAAATAGTATATACACAAGTAAATGGAGATACCGGAATCGTAAACAAAGCCAGGCCAAGGTCATACACAGGGAGGTCAGCAGATGGGCAAGGACGGGAAACCAGCAGGACAGGGAGAGGATGGATAGCTAGGCTGCAGGGCAGGGATCCAAGGGAATCAGGAGGGACAAGAACAGGATGGGCTAGGATAGGGATCGGATTGGATCAGAGCAGGACAGAAACAGGTTCACAATCAGGATACAGGCAGCAAGGTCAGGGCGCAGGGAGAGAGATACCAAGGCAAGCCTGTGAGGGCTTGCCGGGTATTTATAAGGCTGTAGTAACTGACCTCATGTTACAGCTGAGCGCAGAGGGTGCTGTTTGCTCCACACTGCCGGAGTGCACCCGCTGGTAGACACCGGTACTACGGCCCAAGGATGCAACAGTGCCACCAGCAGGAGAGACCTCTTACTACAGGTCCCAGGTGTTGGAAGACACCCGCTGGTGGACACTGGTACTGCAATCCAAGAGACCGATAGCGCCACCAACGGGTAAACCCTCTCATGACACCGGGCCACCGCTAGCAAAAGAGCGGCAGAACCGGACACCGGGAGAAGAGGTCGAACACCAGGAGAAGAGGCCGGAGAGCGGGAGAAGAACCGAACACCGGGAGAAGAGGCCTGAGAGACCCCTGAAGTCTGAAGAAGACTCCCGGAGCTGTCTAATAAATTACTTTAAAAACCTGTGTAGTGTGTTTTTTTATTGACACTTTTTCCCTATGTGAATGGGTAGGGGTACGATGTACCCCATACTCATAAACATAGGGTGGGGGGCCGGATTCCGATAAGCCACCCGCCCGCAGACCCCGACAATCAACGGCCAGGGTTGTCGGGAAGAGGCCCTTGTCCTCATCAACATGGGGACAAGGTGCTTTGGGGTGGGGGGGGCGCAGGGCGCAAAGTTTCATCAATCCTCCTCAACCAGACCCATAAATCCTCAGGGGCTATAGACTCATTCCTTGTCAGGATAGTCACAAAACAGATCCAGCGATTCTGGACGCACAAATGACAAATCATAGGAACCAGCCGGACTGATAAGAGCATAAATATCCTCTGCCTTAAATCACATGGCTAGGATCTTATCCATAACCACCCTCCTGATAGGTGGAATACCTCCTCCTTCCCACCTGAGCTGTACTACATTCCTGCGTTTAATAGAAGAAGGTGCGTTAGGTGGAAGTCGCACAACTGGCTCTCTTCCACTAGCAGCATGACTTTGTCCCAACACAGCCTTAGCATAGTTCCTAACTGGGACAGATGACACATTAACTGGCTGTCAGGAACCCCTGAAATCTGGTTTGGTAAATTACCCACCACTTGATCCTCCCCCTCCCCTCCAGCACAACAGTCCCGCTCACCATAGTCCCAGAAGTAACACAGTTACCAGCAGTCCCGTCATCAAGTAAAGACTTCCGTTTAGAAAGAACTCCAGCTGTTTCAGCGTTCATACGGCTCCCCTGCTCTGCAGTTTCAATGTTCTGCACTGTTATGCCCCGTACACACGGTCGGATTTTCCGATGGACGAATTTCCGACAACAAAATCCGTTGTCGGAAATTCCGATCGTGTGTACACAAATCCGATGGACAAAGTGCCACGCATGCTCAGAATAAATAAAGAGATGAAAGCTATTGGCCACTGCCCCGTTTATAGTCCCGACGTATGTGTTTTACGTCACCGCGTTTAGAACAATCGGATTTTCCGACAACTTTGTGTGACCGTGTGTATGCAAGACAAGTTTGAGCCAACATCCGTCGGAAAAAATCCTAGGATTTTGTTGTCGGAATGTCCGAACAAAGTCCGACCGTGTGTACGGGGCATAAGTGTCCATGTGGGACTCCTCGCAGCCAGCAGAAACTTCTCTTCTGCATACACGCCATCTCCTCCTGCATTCCCTGCTGATTGCAAGGATCTGTTGGCAGGTGCAATCACAGGAAAGTCCTCCACACACTGAGAGAGATTTTCAGCATTATCCTCATCTGACGAGTCGGTGCCACTCAAGGGAGATTCCATTTCTGTAATGGCCTGCAGCAATCCACCATTTTCCTCAACCTCCTCCTTAGATTACCCAGGCTGGGGAGGGAGGGGGGCAGATACTGACTCAGACACGACAGATCCTGAGACAGGGGTAGTACTGGGGCCACCATGTGAAGCCATTTCCTTACCCCCATCCATACTGTCGCCTTTGCTCTGGTATCCACCCTCTGGTTGGTACTGGCACAGGCTCTTTCCTTCATCTGTTGGAATCCCTCCTCATTTTCACACTTTTCTCTGAATGCTGCTTTGCTTCAGAGAGGTGACCAACTTCTCCTGCTTTTTAAATGCCTCCTTCAGAGAATTCAACTTGGAGACTTCCCTCTTACTGTTTCCAGACTTACTATGCAGGGATTTATTTTTCCTGAAATCTTTTTTCATGACAGCAAGTTTCTGTTCCTCCTTAGCAATGCAGTGAAGTCTGTTCACCACTTTATCCTGGAAGACTGGTAAGGACTCCCCTTACTAACTATGTAACTATGGTACAGACTGATGTGACTGGCTCATTTATACCTCCCAACTTTTTGAGGTGGGAATGAGGGACACCTATCAGCAAAAGTATACAGGCATAGGACACACCCCTGGCCACGCCCCCTTAAAGGAGACTTGTACAAAAAAACAAGATTGGTTAAACCCACAAGTGCTTTTTTTACCACTACTATTCCTTTATATTGGCTTTTGGAGTTTACAAATGCAGCAATTTAGGATTAGTGCTGGAAAACACTTTTTGATGGATAAAAAGTACATTTTATATACATCTATATAGATCAGACCAAAATGAGGGACAGATGAGGAAGAATGAGGGACAGGGGGACATTGCTCCAAATCAGGGAGGGGTCCCTCGAAATCAAGGACAGTTGGTAGCTATGGGCTCATTGTACTTTGTACAGCACTGTGTTATATGTCAGAGCTATAGAAATTAATATTAATAATAATAATAATGGGGCTGAGGGCATCATTAGAGTGTAAGCTCCTGTGGTACAGGCTGATGTGACTGGTTCCCTGTACAGCACTGTGGTATATGGCAGAGCTATATAAATGTACAATAATAATAATATGTGCCTGCGGTGGGGGTATTAGAGTGTAAGCTCCTCTGGTGCAGACACCATTGTGAATGTTGGTGTTATATGCAGTAAAGGAATGAAATAACTTATCTCCATTTGTCTGTTGCTCTGATTGTCTACAACACATTGGTGTCAGAACAGTTAAAAAACTGACATCTCCGCAGTAACACATTATAACCAAGTAACACTTCCCCAGCAGACAGGCCCTCTTTATAATGATAAATGACTTTTCCACATATTTTTCCTGCAGCCATCAGAAGATGTGGTAAACATCTATTCAGAGGAACGGGACGCGGTTGTGTAATGTGGAATCCATTGATCCTTTCCTGAGTGTCTTGCGGATTGTTCTGAAGTGTTTCTTTTATTGAATATGATGAGGCCAACGGAATGAGAAGCAAATTTTAAAACGAAAAGCACAATAACATACATCTTTTTTTTTTTTTCAGGGGCGGCCTGTGATTTCACGACACCGAGTGCTTTCATTATTGATCCAGGTAATTGCTTGCAGGAAATGTGATGTACTTTTTTTTTTTCTGCAGTCTATAAATATGAGGCAAATTAGGTCAAGAAGAAAGCGGGTTTGGGGAGAGGCGGTCCCATTTATCGAATACGTTGCCCTTTTGTGTTGTCTTAGCACATCGCTCATACTATAATGAAACCTCGCACCTCCGCTGTAGGATGCCATGTCCTCCGAGGGCAACGCTTTTCAGGAAAGGCTGAGGTGATGTAAAATAGAGGCCGCAAAATGTACATTTCGATTTAGGGGATTGAAACCCTGCCCTTAAATCGAAATGTAACAAAAAACATAAATCGAAGCACCACTTTTAAAAGGTCCAGATGAAACTTTATTCCAATAAAAGTCCAAAGACAATTCAAAGAGTAGGCAACGAGTTTCGGGGGTCCAAGAGCGCTCCCTTCATCAAGGCTTGATTGCCTTTAAAATGTAGCAAAAATGGAAAATTAAAGCTCCACACCTCTTTTAAAAAGGTCCAGATACAACTTTATTCCAACAAAAGTCAGGGGGACAAACCAGAGTGGGCAACATGTTTCGGAGGTCCAAGAACGCTCCCTTCATCAAGGCTTGATTGCCTTTAAAATGTAGCAATAATGGAAAATTAAAGCTCCACACCTCTTTTAAAAAGGTCCAGATACAACTTTATTCCAACAAAAGTCAGGGGGACAAACCAGAGTAGGCAACATGTTTCGGAGGTCCCAGAACCCTCCCTTCATCAGGGTTTGATTGACAACAATTTAGGCTGCATTCCCACAAAAACGTAAATCGAAGCACCACTTTTAAAAAGTCCAGATAAAACTTTATTTCAATAAAAGTCCGGGGGACAATCCAAAGAGTAGGCAACGAGTTTAGGGGTCCAAGAGCGCTCCCTTCATCAAGGCTTGATTGCCTTTAAAATGTAGCAAAAATGGAAAATTGAAGCACCACACCTCTTTTAAAAGGTCCACAAACAACTTTATTCCAACAAAAGTCAGGGGGACAAACCAGAGTAGGTAACATGTTTCAGGGGTCCAAGAACGCTCCCTTCATCAGGGCTTGATTGACAACAATTTAGGCTGCATTCACACCTAGACATATCGACAAGATCGTGCTGCGCCTGTGAGCACATGAGGGTCGAGGTTATGAGTAGCAATGTGTTTCGGGGGTCCAAGAGGGCTCCCTTTATCAGGGCTTGATTATCAACATCCATGTGTGAATAGACTACATGTGAACTGGACCTTTAGGCTGCATCCGCACCTAGGCATATTGAGAAAATCCCACCGCGCTTGTGAGCACTTCAGTTTAATGGGCTGCCCTCCGGAAGGAAGGGCCGGGGTTGTGTAAACGAAAGACTGAAAATTTAGATTTAGGAATTTGAAACCCCGCCCCTGAATTAAAATGTAACATAAATGGAATTTGAAACACCACTTTTAAGTGGTCCAAATATAACTTTATTCCAATGAAAGTCGGGGGGGAGTGGCAATCCAAAGCGTAGGCAACTCTTTTTGGGTGTCCAAGAGCGCTCACTTCATCATGTCTTGATTGCCTTTAAAATGTAGCAAAAATTTTAAATAAATCCCCACACCTCTTTCAAAAGGTCCAGATACAGCTTTATTCTAATGAAAGTCTGGGTGGGGGCAATCCAAAGAGCAGGCAATGTGTTTCGGGGGTCCAAGAGTGCTCCCTTCATCAGGGCTTGATTGCCTTTAAAATGTATCAAAAATGGAAACTAAAGCCCCACACTTCTTTCAAAAGGTTCACATACAGCTTTATTCTAATTAAAGTCGAGGGGTGGGGGGCAATCCAAAGAGTAGACAATGAGTTTTGGGGGTCTTAGAGCACTCCCTTCAACAGGGCTTGATTGCCTATAAAATGAAGAAAAAATGGAAATTAAATCCCCACACTTCTTTCAAAAGGTCCAGATACAGCTTTATTCTAATGAAAGTCGAGGGGCAATCCAAAGAGTAGGCAACGCGTTTCGGGGGTCCAAGAGCACTCCCTTCATCAGGGCTTGATTGCCTTTAAAATGTAGCAAAAATGCTAATTAAAGCACCACATCCCTTTTAAAAGGTCCAGATACAGCTTTATTCCAACAAAAGTTAGGAGGGCAAACCAAATAGTAGGCATCATGTTTCAGGGGTCCAAGAGCCCCCCCTTTATCGGGGATTGATTGACAACAATGTGAATAGACTAGAAGTGAACTGGACCTTTAGATTTAGGGAATTGAAACCCCACCCTTAAATTATTATGTAGCAAAAATGGCAATTAAATCCCCACACCTCTTTTAAAAGGTCCAGATACAGCTTTATTTCATTGAAAGTCGGGGGGGGGGGGGCAGTCCAAAGAGTAGCAATGCATTTCGGGGTCCAAGAGTGATCTCTTCATTGGGGCTGGATTGACAACAATGTGAAAAGACTAGAAGTGAACTGGACCTTTAGGCTGCATTCATACCTAGGCTTATCAAGAATGTATGCAAGATTGCGTTGCACTTGTGAGCTCTTCAGTTCAATGGGCTGACCTCCGCATGACAAATGAGGTAAAGCACCGTAGCCCATGTAGCTTTTTTGCCCTGTTGAGCTTTGCGTGTTTCACGTTGTTTGTTGCATGAAAAGTGTGCGTCTGCTTGCTCGATTTGAGGTGCCATTACCAATTTCATAAATGCGAGCAAAAATAAATGAATGAGCGTGCCTTTTTACGAAGCGCTTAACATTATTAACAGTCTATTCACATTGTTGTCAATCAAGCCCCGATGAAGGGGCCACTTTTGGACCACCAAAATGTGCTGCTAATTTTTGGATTGTCCCTCTGACTTTTTTTTTTAATAAGATTGTTTCTGGACCTCTTAGCAGTGGCGTGGGCCCTTGTCAGAAACCATGAAATCATTGCCTAGACAGAAGTACAGTTAAATTACACTTGTTTAATAATAAAAGTAAAAAGAACAAATGTAGTCAAAACATAGCCAAAGTTCAGTAACCGTAATGGATAGTCAGCCAAGCCAGAAGTCAGGGATCAATGTAGTGGAACAGCAAGCAGGATCTGGAGCCAGAAGGGATGTCAGCAAAGCAAGTCTTGAGCAGGATCGCAAGAGATACTTTCTGTGATTTTGACCAAGGCGAAGGCAGAGCTCCTCTGGACTGGATGGCTTAAGTAGGCAGGACTGACGAGCAGGATATCATCAACAGCTGAGGAACTGTGGAGAGGTAGGAGCTGGCAATTGGCCGGCAGCCCAACGGCCAGCTCAGAGAAGGAAGGGCTGAGCCCAGCCCTGACAGCCCTTCAATGTCCAATTTTGTTACATTACACTACATGCCAAGGAGACAGAGGAGATCCTCTGGGGTGTAGAAGCCGCTTGCCCAGGAGCCAGATCATTTACATCAATATCAATACTTTAACTGCTTGCCGACCAGCCAACAGTAATTTGACTGCTGGCCGACAGCTTGAGCAGGCACCGCGACATACCAGTACGTTGCCTCGCTCATGCACACTGCGCACGCAGCTGCACAACCCGCGTTCTAATGCGGCCCCTGATGTGAACTAGCCCTAAGATTGTTTGCACTAGCGGTGCCCTCTGAAGAGCAATCCGCAGTGGATCAATTTTCAAAGGCCATTTGGCAAGCAGTAAGGAGGCATTATGTCACCCTTTCGCACCTCTTTTAACCCCTAAAATCTTGCGGTTGTGGGCCGGTTTAATGGATCACGTTCGTAGGAAGGTACTGCCAGTGGAATGCAACAGGGGGATAACTTTTTACGTGTAACCCCCTATTTGTTGCCTTTGCAGTTTAAGGGGGAGCAGTTGGAGGTGGTACAATCATGTCTCAATTGTGTTTTTTACTGCCCCCAACTGCAAGTGTATACCTAGCCTCAGGGGCGGACTGACCATTCGGGTGCTCGGGCACTGCCCGAGGGCCCCATGCCACTAAGGGGCCCCATCAGGGTTGCCAGCATCAATAAAACCAAGGACAGTATGTAAAAATCTGTGTTTTTTAAAAAAAATCACAAGATTATAACTGCCCCGCCTCTCCAGTACCTTTTCAGTGTGTGTATATTGTGTGTCTGTGTGTGTATACTGTGTGTGTATATTGTGTGTGTATATTGTGTTTCTGTGTGTGTGTGTGTCCCCATAATCTATTGCCTGGGGACCTCATAATCTCCTATTGCCTGGGGGCCCCATTCTCTCCTATTGCCGGACGCCCAATAATCTCCTATTGCCTGGTGGCCCCATAATCTTCTCCTATTGCCCGGGGGCCTCATGAGTTGTCAGTCCGCCCCTGCCTAGCCTTTCATTTATTTGTTGATTCACTCTAGCACACAGGTGTCAAACTAGTGGCCCTCCAGCTGTTGCAGAACTGCAAGTCTCATGAGGCATTGCATGGCTTAAGCCCCGTACACACGATCAGAAAATCATACAGAAAACAACCCTTTCCAAGCGATCATACGATAGTCGGATTGTTAGTACAGAGCTTTCGAGAGCCGATCATGACAGTTCATCCGATTTTATTCTATCGAAAGTGCACGAAAAAATTTTTTCGTACAATGCCAGATCGTACGATTTTCGTTTAATCGGTACAGCTATAGTTCGAAAATGCAATACGAATGCATTACAACGCATGACATCACTTCCGAATTTTTTTTCAGTCGTACGAGAATTTTCGTGACTTTAGTCAACTCATCAGATTCGATCTGAGATTAGCATGCAAACAAAAATGGACGATCATTCGTCCGATAATCTCAGGGCTGTTTTTAGGGCAGAGCAAAAGGGGCAGCTGCCCTGGGCCCTGTCATTGTTGTGGGGCCCAAAGCAGCTGCCTCATACTTGCCAACTATCCCAGTTTAAATTCCCTTGTCCCTTGAGGTTTTAGTCCTTTAGTCAGTGTGAAGTGCTGCTACTAATGCTGCCCAGCTCTGCCCTATTGTTGTGTACAAATGACTCACCTGCAGCCCCTGTGTTTACATGTAAATTACCGGCATTCATATCTAAATAGCGACGGCCAGCGGCATTGATATGTATATCATGCCCCCCTGAGGTCATATCCACAGTAATCTCTAGCAGCCAATTAGCAAGCAGAAATCATGTGCTGTAACCTCTAGCAACTAATCAGTGAGCCGTAATGTGTGCTGTAACCTCTAGCAACCAGTCAGTGAGCGGTAATGATACACTGTAACCTCTGGCAACCAATCTCAATAGCTGCCTGATTCTGATTCAGTAAACTGATTTTGAGTCTAGCTGCTATTTATTGTATGTCTCAGAGCAGGTGGAGAGCGAAACTGCATATTTGTTTTCATTTTTTTTTTAAAAAGGTTTAAAGTTTTTTTTAAACTTTAAAAAGTTTAAAACATATGAAAACACGTTTTGAAATGACATGTTCAGAGTTCTATAAGATTTTAGCGATTGGGTTGACATCAAATGGAAAGTCCACACTTCACCACTGTGGATCAATGAGAAGTAAATGACAGCCCCTGCTGTCTCCATCATCTTTTGTTTCCTTTCCATCGGTCTTCCTGTTTCTTCTTCCTCTTTTGATCCTCTGGAATCTTTTTTTGCTTCTTTTATGTTGTCTTAGAAGGGTCCGTTTTTTAAATGTTGCTCTGCTGGACAAGAATTATTTATATGATTGTTACTAAGAAATCGAATTTGAAAATGATAGAATCAACATTTATATGTTTTGTTATATCATCTCCTTTAACCACTTCAGCTCTGGAAGATTTTTTCCCCCTTCCCGACCAGGCCATTTTATGCTATGCAGCACTGCGCTACTTTAACTGGTAATTGTGCGGCCATGCAACTCTGTACCCAAACAAAATTTATATCATTTTGTTCACACAAATAAAGCTTTCTTTTGGTGGTATTTGATCACCACTGGGTTTTTTATTTTTTATTATATAAATGAAAAAAAAAGACAGCAACAACAGACTCCTCCAAGCAACAACAGACCCCCAAGCAGCCCACATCAGTAGACCCTACAGCACACCCCAGCACCCCTTGCCATGTCAAAAAAATCCCTGGGGACATCAATGTTAAAGCGAAGGGGAAAAGGGGAAGCTCCGCTTATCTTCCTCCTCCCCACCCTCCAGTGCCACATTTGGCACCTTTCGGGGAGCGGGGGGGAACAGATACCTGCCACTTACGGGAGACCTCGCTGCAGTGAGATGCAGCAATGTCCCCCAGAAGTTCGCTCCCCCCCCGGAAGTTCGGCCCCCGGAGGTTCAGCCCCCCTCCTCCTTCCCCCACCGCCAGGCCATTTACAAAGCGCAGTAGGGAAACGGCTGTGCAGCGGCAAGGCTTCGCCGCTGGTTTCCCTTACAGGCAATGGCAGCGGCAGCACCCGAGAGCTGATGGAAACATGGGCTGGGGGTGCCGACATCGCAGGATTCGTGGACAGGTAAGTGTCCTAATATTAAAAGTCGGCAGTTACAGTATTTGTAGCTGCTGACTCTTTATTTTTTCATTGGGGGGGGGGGGTTTGATCTCCTCTTTAACCGCTTGCTGACCTCTGCACGCCGATATACATTGGCACAATGGCAGCGGTGGGCAAATGGGCGTACCTGTACGTCCCCTTTAATTAACGGGGTTAGCCGGCATGCGCGCGCCAAGTACAGCATGACTTGCCCACAGGACTGGCGGACTCGGTGTCCCACAGTCTCCCGGCGATCGGGTCACGGAGCTGCAGAACGGGGAGATTGATCGCCCCCTAGTGGTTAACCCCCTTCACTGCCAGTGTCATTTACACAGTAATCAGTGCATTTTTATAGCACTGATCGCTGTATAAATGACAATGGTCCCAAAAGTGTGTCAAAAGTGTCCGATGTGTCCGTCATAATGTCGCAGTCACAATAAAAATCGCAGATAATAATAAAATAATAATAAAAAAAAAAATGATTGGCTAAACAAGGTTAGAGATGTTTGCGAAATGGAGGATACCCTAGCACAAGACAATGGCAGAATAGAAAGATACCAGAAAACCTGGCAACCTTGGTTTACGTTCCGCTATTCTAAGGATTATGATGAGGCCAAATCCATACATTTTTAACGAATGCTACATATAGACACTCCTATGTCTACCTGTAACTCTTTCCTGCTCTTCTTTTCACCCTACTCACTACTGCTGTTTCCTTTTGTTGATTATTGCGAACTGCAAAGTGTATTAGTGAACTTAGCACTTTTTAGGGTCATTCTTGGCATATTTAATTCACTCATCCTTTATAGAATCTTTGACCGGTAAAGCTGGTGATACCACAATCCTGTATATCATTCATAGATAATTCTCATAATATAGCTGGTTATATCCTCTTATGAGCTCTCCACCCACTTATAAGTTACTAAAGATAATTTCTAAGTACATGAATGCTGTATTGATACGTTGTATTCATTGTGCAGTTGTATCTGCGATTTGCGCATTGTGCATTTTCTCTTTCTTCTTCTTTATTTTCAATAAAACCAAATGTTTAAAAAATAATAAAAAAAAAATAATAAAAATGCCATAAAACTATCCCCTATTTTGTAGACGCTATAACTTTTGCGCAAACCAATCAATATACGTTTATTGCGATTTTTTTTTTTAAGAAAAATATGTAGAAGAATACATATCGGCCTAAACTGAGAAAAAAATTGCTTTTTTTTAAAAAAAAATTGGATATTTATTATCGCAAAAAGTAAAAAATATTGTGCTTTTTTTCAAACTTGTTGCTATTTTTTTGTTTATAGCGCAAAAAATAAAAATCGCAGAGGTGATCAAATACCACCAAAAGAAACCTCTACTTGTGGGGGAAACAAAAGATAAAAGTTTCATTTGGGTGCAGGGTTGCATGACCGTGCAATTGTCATTCAAAATGCGACAGCGCTGAAAACTGAAAATTGGCTTGGGCAGGAAGAGGGTGAAAATGCCCGGTATTGAAGTGGTTAAGAACCACTTTAAATGTATTTTGTGTCCATAAAAATGACCCGGGTCAATCCCAAGCTGTTGTTATCTTGCAGATGACATTATTGTGTATCCGATCCCATGGATGGTGATTAGTTACACAAGCTTGGGCAGAATCCCCCAGAGATAATCCTGTCCTTTTACCGTCTACATAATTACCATCCCTTTCTCCAGGAATGTCCTTCCCGGTGGGTTTCTCCTTCCCAGCGCTGTGACCATGGACCCTCGTCACCTCACCTCAGCTCTTCCGAGTCACCATTCACCACTAATAAAGACAAACAACTCCTCCATCGAGGCCTGGACCTGCTCCGAGATTTATCTCCGTTCTATTTTGAGATGGAGGTGATGGAGTTGCATCTGAAAGGCCAAAGTAGGAGATACATTCATACATCTACACCTTGCTTCAGAATAAAATATAATCAAATGTATTTATTCTTCCCAGAAAGAATGGCAGTATTAGCCAGGGTTCTCTAGTCTTTTTTTTTTCTTTAAAGTGTTACAAAACCCAAGAGCCTGCAGTATATAGCAGTCTTGTGACTTCTATCAGTGTCCAGCTGAGCTCTGGTTAAAGCTTGTAGAAGGAGTTTTCATTCTCCTATGATTGTCCTATGAGGCTGCATGACTCCTGACCCTCTCTCTGGACAATGCTGATTGGCCCTGTGCTAGGGTGACCACATTTCCAAACTGACATTCAGGGACTCCCCCCTCCCCAGCATGCACCAGTCGGTGACGTCACAAGGGGTAGTGGCCCCGCCCCTTACATATTTAAGAAATGTCACTCGGCTTACAATGCAGTCAGCGGGTGGCGGTGCTTGAGAGCACACAGGGGCGTTTTTTTGTTTTTCGGTCACTGTGGGCATACTGAAGGAGGTGGTTAGAGACTGAGGGCATACAACAGGAGACTATCAGAGACTGCAGATATACTACAGGAGACGGTCAGAGACTGTCGACATACTACAGGAGATGATCAGAGACTGCAGACATACTACAGGAGATGATCAGAGACTGCAGACATAGTACAGGAGATGGTCAGAGATTGTGGACATACTACACTAGACGGTCAGAGACTGCAGACATACTACAGGAGAAGGTCAGAGACTGCAGACATACTATAACAGGAGGCTATCATAGACTGCAGATATACTACAGGAGATGGGCAGAGACTGCCCGCATACTACAGGAGATGATCAGAGACTGCAGACATACTACAGGAAATGGTCAGATTGTGGACATAATACAGAAGACAGTCAGAGACTGCCGGCATACTACAGGAGATGGTCGGAGATTGTGGACATACTACAGGAGATGATCAGAGACTGCCCACATAATACAGGAGACAGTCAGAGACTGCAAACATACTACAGGAGACAGCCAGAGACTGTGGATATACTACAGGAGAAGGTCAGAGATTGTGGACATACTACACTAGACGGTCAGAGAATGCAGACATACTATAACAGGAGACGGTCAGAGACTGCCGGCATACTACATGAGATGATCAGAGACTGCGGACATACTACATCTCAGCCCGGTGTGTGTCCTCTGTGGCAGTGCTGAGCCAGCGCCGTGCTTTTCTTCTTCATCCTGTCGAGCTGGTGGGAGGAGACTGCACCGGAGGGCACAGCAGGATAGAGAGCAGCTGCAGACAGACTGGCAGAGGATGGAGCAGCAGATCCAGGAGGTATTGCAGCCTGGGAGAGGCTCTTATTCCACGCTTGGCCACGCCCCCTCCAGTCCTCCTTAGCTATTTGTAAAAGGTGCCAGGATCCCTCAGGCTGTACGCTCGGCCCACCCTCACAGACAGACAGTTGCCAACCCTGTGCATGAGCCCCTCGGGCCCCCTACAGGTGTATCCACTGTACCCCCTGATGACGGCCCTGGGTAAGGGATTGCGCGCTGGCTGGGGAGCTGATAGAGACCCGGAGCTCTTTCAGCAAGCTTCCTTTCCCATTGCGTGCCAGGCCATGCCCCCCCGGCTGTGTCAGTTTCATTCCGGGACACTGTATTGTCCCAGAATAAAGGTGCCTGGGAACCGGGACAGACCTGCAAAATGCGGGACTGTCCCGGGCAATCCGGGACATGTGGCCACCCTACCCTGTGCCGAACACATGCACCCTCCAAAAAGAAAAACTCTCTAGCAATACACACCAAACTGAGCATGTGTAGAGTGTCCCCAACAAGCATGTTTTACTGCATTTACAGACTGAATTTACTGTTGTGGGTTTAGTAAGTTTGCTGGAAAAGATTTGATAGTTATTGAAACTGATCAAGAATTATATGACCGATATTCCACCGATATTCCACCTTAGTAATATATATATATATATATATATATATATATATATATATATATATATATATATATATATATATAGCGCTGGTAGATTTGCGATCTACCATCTGATAGGTAAATTTAGTAACTTGTTCGTTAGGGAAGTTAGA
Organism: Aquarana catesbeiana; assembly: GCF_042186555.1. NCBI lineage: Eukaryota > Metazoa > Chordata > Amphibia > Anura > Ranidae > Aquarana > Aquarana catesbeiana. The sequence continues at coordinate 26,039,538 of NC_133336.1, read as the reverse complement.
TTTGCCTCTGTTCCAGCTTGGCTGACGTTGCGTGTGTTTCCATACTGACAGGTGGGGGTCGTTGTTACCACTGGTTAGTGTTGGAAGGGTAACATGTCGAAGCGTATGGGTGCTCCTCTGTCCCGGAGATGACTTGGTGGAGGTGGTCCTCCGAGTTGCATTCTGGGAGAGGGTATTTATGGGACAGACGCCATATTTTGGGGTTCGTTTTACAGCCACCTGCTGGCCCTCCTGGCCGACAGGTATGCGTTAGAGTGCTACCTCGTGGTCCTCCGTTCCGGAGGCCCGCGTCGCTGCAGCGTGTGGGTGGGCCCAGAAGCTTGTCTGGGGCCTACCACAGCAGCCGAGGAATGGTCCTGAGCTGTCTATCCAGAGTGAAGAAGCTGGACAACCGAGGAGATCCCAGGGGAGGACCCATAATGGAAGGATCATGCAGAGTGCTGGTCTGGAGAGGGGCCTGGTGACTCGGTTGGAGGACGTATCCTAAAGTAACTTTACAGCATAGTGTTGCTGGGTTTGGCTTAAAGGTTCAAGCACTGTGACTGACTTTCACCACAAAACCAATACATCCTGTGGCAGAGGATCGTACAGGTTCATCCCAAGCAAGTCTGTGGCAGAGACTTTTGTTCATGCTACGTACTGGTTGCTAGGCAAGTAAGAGAGGCCTATCCAGGCGAGCAAAGAGTGTGTCCCACGAGGGGAGCACATTCTACTATAATCTTCAATTCTAAAGGACATTTGTCAAGAATTCTACAGAAAGGTATTTGAGCTTTCCCTACAGTTTCCCTTCTGCCTCTTTCCTGCTACTTCATTTGTTAATTGTTCAATAAAGCATTGAAAACGTACTAAAGTGTTGGTGGTTGTAACGTCCGGAGGTAAACTCAACGGAACCCTAGACCCGGTGCCGGTGAAACAGAGGGAAGGAGAGTGAAGGTAACAAGCCCGCTTTAAACCAGCAGCTCCGCCGAGAGTTATTGCTACATATATATATATATATATATATATATATATATATATATATATATATATATATAGTGGGGACGGAAAGTATTCAGACCCCCTTACATTTTTCACTCTTTGTTATATTGCAGCCATTTGCTAAAATCATTTAAGTTCATTTTTGTCCTCATTTATGTACACACAGCACCCCATATTGACAGAAAAACACAGAATTGTTGACATTTTTGCAGATTTATTAAAAAAGAAAACCTGAAATATCACATGGTCCTAAGTATTCAGACCCTTTGCTGTGACACTCATATATTTAACTCAGTTGCTGTCCATTTCTTCTGATCATCCTTGAGATGGTTCTACACCTTCATTTGAGTCCAGCTGTATTTGATTATACAGATTGGACCTGATTAGGAAAGCCACACACCTGTCTATATAAGACCTTACAGCTCACAGTGCATGTCAGAGCAAATGATAATCATGAGGTCAAAGGAACTGCCTGAAGAGCTCAGAGACAGAATTGTGGCAAGGCACAGATCTGGCCAAGGTTACAAAAACATTTCTGGTGCACTTAAGGTTCCTAAGAGCACAGTGGACTCCATAATCCTTAAATGGAAGACAATTGGGATGACCAGAACCCTTCCTAGAGCTGGCTGTCCGGCCAAACTGAGCTATCGGGGGAGAAGAGCCTTGGTGAGAGAGGTAAAGAAGAACCCAAAGATCACTTTTGCTGAGCTCCAGAGATGCAGTCGGGAGATGGGAGAAAGTTGTAGAAAGTCAACCATCACTGCAGCCCTCCACCAGTCGGGGCTTTATGGCAGAGTGGCCAGACAGAAGCCTCTCCACAGTGCAAGACACATGAAAGCCTGCATGGAGTTTGCTAAAAAAACACCTGAAGGACTCCAAGATGGTGAGAAATAAGATTCTCGGGTCTGATGAGACCAAGATAGAACTTTTTGGCCTTAATTCTAAGTGGTATGTGTGGGGAAAACCAGGCACTGCTCATCACCTGTCCAATACAGTCCCAACAGTGAAGCATGGTGGTGGCAGCATCATGCTGTGGGGGTGTTTTTCAGCTGCAGGGACAGGACGACTGGTTGCAATTGAGGGAAAGATGAATGCGGCCAAGTACAGGGATATCCTGGACAAAAACCTTCTCCAGAGTGCTCAGGACCTCAGACTGGGCCGAAGGTTTACCCTCCAACAAGACAATGACCCTAAGCACACAGCTAAAATAACGAAGGAGTGGCTTCACAACAACTCCGTGACTGTTCTTGAATGGCCCAGCCAGAGCCCTGACTTAAACCCAATTGAGCATCTCTGGAGAGACCTAAAAATGGCCGTCCACCAACGTTTACCATCCAACCTGACAGAACTGGAGAGGATCTGCAAGGAGGAATGGCAGAGGATCCCCAAATCCAGGTGTGAAAAACTTGTTGCATCTTTCCCAAAAAGACTCATGGCTGTATTAGATCAAAAGGGGCTTCTACTAAATACTGAGCAAAGGGTCTGAATACTTAGGACCATGTGATATTTCAGCTCTTATTTTTTAATAAATTTGCAAAAATGTCAACAATTCTGTGTTTTTCTGTCAATATGGGGTGCTGTGTGTACATTAATGAGGGAAAAAAATTAACTTAAATGATTTTAGCAAATGGCTGCAATATAACAAAGAGTGAAAAATTTAAGGGGGTCTGAATACTTTCCGTCCCCACTGTATATATATATATATATATATATATCTATATATATATATCTATATATATAGATATATATATATTCATTTTTTGTGTCTGTTTTACCTGGTTTGTTTCTGTATTGCTGAAAAAAGATTTGCTAGATCTTGAAAGGGCTCCAGAATGTTATGAACAATAATCTTGTATCATAAGAGATATGTTATTCGTTGGCAGGATGTGATTGCAGCAAATGAATAATGGATAACATCTCATCTTTTGGAGCGTAAGGCAGAAAATACACAAACCTTCATAAAAGGATTTTTGTTGTCTCTAATTTTAGGCAGAACTGCTTTTTTTTTGTTTTGCCTTATGTGGACCTTGATGTTTTTACAGATATGACCAAAATATCTGTTCTGTTCTGTCTTGGAGAAGGAGTACAAACTATTGATGTGTCATTACTTCCATCACAAATACAAATAAAAAGAGGATTATTCTGTTATGGAAGGTAAATATTTCCTTATATCTCAGAGATAAAATTTTCCTCCAGAGCGTAACGTGATATATATATATATTTTTTTTCTAAAAAAAGAAGCATCTTATACTTACCTGCTCTGTGCAATGGTCTTGCACAGAGCAGCCCCATCCACCTCTTCTGGGGTCCCCCCCCCAGTATTCCTGGCTCCTCCCCCCTTCGAGAACCCCCCCCCCCTAGCAAGCTGCTTGCTGGGGGGAGTACTTGACTCACATGGTGGGGTTGATTTAGTAAAGGCAAATAGACTGTGCACTTTACAAAGGACAGTTACACTCTGCAAATGCAGTTGTTCCAGACCTTAGTAAATAAGGTAAAGCTTAAATTTGCAAAGAATACCTAATCACATGCAAGGAAAATTAAAAAAAAACAGCATTTTTGCTTGCATGTGATTGGATGATGGAAGTCAGCAGGACTTCTGCTCATATACTAAACTCTGGAGCAACTGGTCTTGCAAAGTGCACAGTCTATTTGCCTTTAGTAAATCAACCCCAGTGTGTCTCAGCCCTGCCCCCTGCCCACTTCAGCTCTGGAAGATTTACCCCCCCCTTCCTGACCAGGCCATTTTTTGCGATACGGCACTGCGTTACTTTAACTGACAATTGCGCGTGTGATGCTGTACCCAAATAAAATCCTTTTTTTTTCTCACAAATAGAGCTTTCTTTTGGTGGTATTTGTTCACCTCTGCGGTTTTTTTTTTTTTGTGCTATAAACAAAAGAACAATGACAATTTTGAAAAACAATATTTTTTTTACTTTCTGCTATAAAACATATCCAATAACAAAAATGAAAAAAAAATCTAATTTCTTCATCAGTTTAGGCCAATATGTATTCTGCTACATATTTTTGGTAAAAAAAATCACAATAAACGTACATTGATTGTTTGCGCAAAAGTTCTAGCATATAAAACTATGGGGTATATTTTTATGGAATTTTTATTTATTTTTTTTCTACTAGTAATATATATATATATATATATGTGTGAACCTACGCAGCGCTGCCTTCCTGTAGCAGCAAATCTGGTACGGGGCAGTCGGCAAGTAGTTAATTTAATTGTCCTGGTTCATAGCCAAGATAGAGCCCAACATTAGAGTCATTTATCCAACTGTGTGGTTTATAGAACAACTTGAATATTAGAGCCCTTAACCCAATTGTCCTTTTTTATAGCCCAGATAGAGCCCAACTATTGACGTGCCATTACTTTAATCTCAAATACAAACAAAAAGAGGCTTAAAGTGGATGTAAACACGTTTTTTTTTTTTTTTTTTAATTAAGGCTTGCACCTTGTACAGTATAGGATTTCATGTCATCTGTGCCCCATCTTGCCACAAAGAGTTAATCCAGCTCTGAGCAGTCCTCTTATCTTTTTTCAGTAAGATAAAAATGATCAGACAGAGAAATAGATATCCTTTTCTCCCCCTTGCTGTGAGTGACAGGTGATTTACATATCTCATGCATGAGTGTGAGAGAGACATTCTGTGTACTTCCCATCCCCCCTCCTTTCTTCTGGATGTTAGTTATCATGGGGCATAATCCACAAGACCAGCAGAAGTTCAGTGTAAGAAATACACAGGAGAACATGCATGTTGACAAGGGGAGTGTAGAAGTGGGCGGGGAGTGTACTGACATCACGACTCCACCCACCGAGCTTCGGACAACAGACCCACCCAATATGACAGGTAAGGATACATGCAGGAGGCATGTATATCCTTATAGATGACCACTATGGCAGTAGTTTAGAAAGGATGAGAATGGGTTTACATCCACTTTAATCTGTTATGGAAGGTACATATTTTCTCATGTCTCAGAGGCAAAATATCCATCCAGAGCTTAAATATGGAGCCATTTATCCAACTGTCCATCCACACCCTCTGAATGATCTAGACCAGATATATTATAAATGTATAACAATTTATCCAACTGTACATCCAGAGCCTCTGGTTTATAGACCAGATACATCCTAAATATAGAACCATTTGTCCAACTGTCCATCCAGAGCCTCTGAATGATATAGACCAGATATATTCTAAATATAGAACCATTTATCCAACTGTACATCTGGAGCCTCTGGTTCATAGTCCCTATATATCCTAAATATAGAACCATGTATCCAACTGTCCATCCAGAGCCTCTGGTTTATAGACTAGATACATCCTAAATTTAGAACCATTTATCCAAATGTCCATCCAGAGCCTCTGGTTTATAGACCGGATACATCCTAAATATAGAACCATGTATCCAACTGTCTGTCCAGAGCCTCTGGTTTATAGACCAGATACATCCTAAATTTAGAACCATTTATCCAAATGTCCATCCAGAGCCTCTGGTTTATAGACCGGATACATGCTAAATATAGAACCATGTATCCAAATGTCCATCCAGAGCCTCTGGTTTATAGACCGGATACAGCCTAAATATACAGCAATTTATCCAACTGTCCATCCAGAGCCTATTATTGCAAAGCTTTAAATCTGCTACCTTCCATATAAGAAGCCCAGATTAGGAGCTTTTCTCAAGGGACACACTTGGTCTGTTAGACTCTATTATTCACCACTTTTTGATCTTTTTTTTTCACTATATTTGTGCAAGTAGATCAAGTATTGCCACTTCACAGATGAGATAACATTGTGCAATAAGTGCAGCAAAAGGAAAAGAAACATTGTTGCCCGAGTTGATAAATAACACCTAATAATTGCTGTAATTAGAGAATATTCCGGACACTCTCCCTGTGACATTCTTGGCGCCGGTTGCTGTCGCGCTTCATGTAATGAATGGATACATTATACGGCTTTCGGTGCAGAACTCCATCCTGGCGACATCACTAACCACAAAGCTGAAGGTTGATGGGTTATGTCAATGTCAGTACAGGGACCCCAGACGAGATATTTTATATTCCAAAGGATGGAGAATGGACGAGCGGACCCTGATATTTTTGTATTATTCAGTTATTGCAAGGTCTAGAGATTGCATGCTGCACTGCTATCACCTGTGTGTGGGACAATACACCCCCTATGAATTATCACAGTCATACCAAGGAGTACCCCTACTATTGAGCTTATGTGCCAATATACAGTGCCTTGAAAAAGTATTCATACCTCTTAAAATTTTCCACATTTTGTCATGTTACAACCAAAAACATAAATGTATTTTATTGGGATTTTATGTGATAGACCAACACAAAGTGGCACATAATTGTAAAGTGGAAGGAAAATGATAAATGGTTTTCAATTTTTTTTTTACAAATAAATATGTGAAAAATGTGGGGTACATTTATATTCAATACTTTGTAGAACCGCCTTCCACTGCAATTACAGCTGCAAGTCTTTTTGGGGATGTCTCTACCAGCTTTGCACATCTACAGAGTGACATTTTTGCCCATTCTTCTTTGCAAAATAGCTCAAGCTCTGTGAGATTGGATGGAGAGCGTCTGTGAACAGCAATTTTCAAGTCTTGTCACAGATTCTCAACTGGATTTAGGTCTGGACTTTGACTGGGCCATTCTAACACATGAATAACAAGAGTGAAAGTCAGTTCACAAAATGGGATATTTAAGGAACTGGCAGCCACCGGTGTGCTTAACAACCAGTAAACAAACTGGTTGTTAAGGCGTGAGCAGCCGCCATGACCTTAACAACCGATGAGTCATCAGCTGTCAGCGGGCTTCCCTGCTGACAGCTGAAAGTAATTAAAAAATGGTGTGGAGCCCCACAATCTTTACCAGGCCCTTCAGGTCTGGTATGGATTTTGAGGGGAACCCCATGCCAACATTTTTAGAAAAATGGCGTGGGGTCCCCCCAAAATTCATACCAGACCCTTATCCGAGCATGCAGCCTGGCAGGTCAGAAAAAGGGCATGTGGCCTGGTATGGTTCAGGAGGGGTGAGGAGCGCTCACTTGTCCCCTCCCCCCTCCTAAACCATAACAGGCCACATGCCCTTAACATGGGCTCCTTCTGCTCTGCCCCCCAAAAGCACCTTTTCCCCATAATTATGGGGACAAGGGCCTCTTCCCCACAACCCTGGCCAGTGTTTGTGGGGGTCTGTGGGTGGAGGTTTATTGGAATCTGGAAGCCCCCTTTAACAAAGGCCCCCCCCCCCGATCCAGGCCCCTTGTCTATGTGAATGAGTAGGGGTACATAGTAGTAGTAGTAGTAAATAAATTACCACGACAATCCTTCTTAAGGCTCAGACCACAGATAAAAGGAAAAACATGTGACAGAGAAAAATTTTGCCTACACAGAAAGTAAAATAACAAAAACTCACAGCTGGAAAATAGGAGGTGGCGCTAGACATGGTTGGGGCCCTCTGATCACAGGGGCTCGGACACAATTGCCCCCCACTTGTCTGCCTGTAGTTGAATAATGACAGTTAATAACTTATTCACATATTCACACATTATCACCGATGAATAGTCAATCAGATGGCGCTGAATGTTGTTCAAGAAGGCAGCGTGAAGTTCAAAGTGTGTCGTTGGTAATTAGATAGTGAAGGGCATTCGCCATGGTTGCTTGTTGTAGACCTAATTTTACTCCATTAGCAAAAATCAAACAACATAACAGAAGCGCCCGAGAGGACGCAGGGAAACGCTTTGCTGGCAGGACGCAAACGTCTAATTAAAATGGAACGGATTCAAGTTTTTTCCGCTTTTTTAACCCGTTCAAAAACATTGACTTCTCTGGCTAATGAAGTGAAGAAGATGAGGCTTTCTACTGTGCTTTGAAGGGAATTCTTACAGGGAACTGGGGCTAGGTTTATCCCTGTAAATATATGCATGATCTATTGTAAATAGCCTTATAGTGTGTTCATAACCTATAGATACCAACTGTCCTGGATTTGCTGGGACAGTCCCACATTTGCTGGGACAGTCCCACATTTGCTGGGACAGTCCCACATCTTGGCCTCTTCCACCAATGCTGTGTCCAGTGCCATGTCCCAGGATCAAGGCATAAAACCTATTTGAGCACATGCATAGTAACTTAAAAAGACATACAGCTTTTTTTGGGGATAAGGACAAAAGTGAGATGCCCCCCATATTTGAAGATGATGTCTGGGTGTGACTAACCCTTAAAATGGGTGTGATTGGTGGTCCCCACATATTTGGAGATGGTGTCTGGACAGGACCAACCTGTAAAGTGGGTGCAATTTAGGCACACCCAGTCTGAATTTGAGAGGACAAACTGAGAACCACAGGCAAAGATTAACAATGTCCCAGGATCCTACCATAATGTTGGTAAGTCTGTAAACCTTTTGCATAGGGGGCGATCAGACAAACACATATGGCAGACATATTTGTTCATGCCATATGAAGGCTCTGCAGCGACTGGTTGGTTGAAAGCAATAGACTCTCTCTAATTGAGCAGATCTCAGCGGATGACATTCAGCTGGATTGATGATTCCAATGTTTCATATGTGGAGCTGGAGGAAAAGTCCACAAAACTACAGTAGTTGGAAAAAACTATGCTAAAAATATGGAACAGCAAGAAATGTGAGACAAAAGGAGCCCCGCATGGACCTTCTGGCATACCACTAGGGTTTTGTTTGGTTTATGTTTTCAAATATAATATATTCTCTCATATTAAATGAAGCAGTTAAAGTGATTGTAAAGTCTCTTTATTTTTTTTTTTTAAATAACAAACCTGCTCTGTGTAATGGTTTTGCCCATGGCAGCTTGGATCCTCCTCTTCTCGGTTCCCTCTTTGCTGCTCCTGATCCCTCCCTCCTGTTGAGTGCCCCCACAGCAAGCAGCTTGCTATGGGGGCACCCGAGCCGAGCCGCAGCTCTGTGTGTCCATTCAGACACGGAGCTGCCATTCGGCTCCGTCCCCCCTCTCTCTCCTGATTGGCTAACTGACTTTGACAGCAGCGGGAGCCAATGGCGCCGTCCATGGGCCTCTTGGCTGTTTCTCTGATGAATGCTCTCCTTGCCCGGCCGGTCAGTTTAGGTGGACGGCCATGTCTTGGTAGGTTTGCAGTTGTGCTATACTCTTTCCATTTTCGGATGATGGATTGAACATAGCTCCGTGAGATGTTCAAAGCTTGGGATATTTTTTTATAACCTAACCCTGCTTTATACTTCTCCACAACTTTATCCCTGACCTGTCTGGTGTGTTCCTTGGCCTTCATGATGCTGTTTGTTCACTGAGTTTCTCTAACAAACCCCTGAGGGCTCCACAGAACATGTGCATTTTATACTGAGATTAAATTAAGAACAGGTGGACTCTTTTTACTAATTAGGCTTCTTTTGAAGGCAATTGGTTCCACAAGATTTTAGTTAGGGGTATCAGAGTAAAGGGGGCTGAAAACAAATGTACCCCACACTTTTCACATATTTATTTGTCAAAAATGTTGAAAACCATTTATCATTTTCCTTCCACTTCACAATTATGTGCCACTTTGTGTTGGTCTATCACATAAAATACATTTACGTTTTTGGTTGTAACGTGACAAAATGTGGAAAATTTCAAGGGCTATGAATGCTTTTTCAAGGCACTGTATATCCTTATGGGTAGAGGTTGTGTGTTGGCGGAGTATCTAGTATCTTGTATCTACATAGGTGTGCGCAGCCTAATGCATTAGGGTGTGCACCCCAAAGCTCAAACACACGCTACTGATCACTCACTGTGTTCATTTAGAGAAGGAAGGGGTTGGTAAATTACATATTTACCAGCCACTTTCCCCACTCATCCTAAAACATCCCCCTGTGTGTGCCAGCAGCAGCAGCAGCCATTGGGAAAGGAGAGGAGGGAAGCCGGCAGCACTGTGGGGGAAATAGGAAGGGGGGGTAGGGCAATAGGGGGAATCTATGGTGCACAGAGTGATTAGGGTGTGCCTGGGCACACCTGGCACACCCTGTGCGCACACCTATGAGGTGAGGTCTATCTATCTATCTATCTATCTATCTATCTATCTTGTTTTATGTGACACTTAGCACATTGTGTGCATCTCCACGTCCCCAGAGATTGCGTTCTATCGCCTGAACGCCTCTTCTCCTCCCCCCGGAGAGCGGGAACAGAGAAAATGATCCTCATGATACATGTCTCATCCCAGTTATTTAAACAGAATATTTGGTGTATTATTAATGGCTCAGGAAATAAGGCTTTGTGTCTTGTACATGGTGATTTAGTATTACTGATGTCAAGTGGGGAGTCACAGCGCTCATTAAATCAGCGCGTAACGCGTCCCAGATGTCTCTGCTGGTCTAAGTTAAGACGGTCTGTTTGCAGTTTATGTTATAATGCAATAATGTCACCTTCTCCCTGGGGTGACAGCTCGCTGCTCGGGTGACAGACTTTCAGATATTGCTGCATCCTCCTGGCCCCTCAGCAGAGGATGTACAAGGGCCCAGTGGGCTGGTGATTTATAACAAGAGGCTGCAAGAGGGGTTATTAGACCCGCTGTGTTAACTATATGTTTCCTTTTATTGTCATTATATGGATACGGCTCTGTGCATGCAGGACCGAAGAACCTTATAGGGGATATTTATTAGGCCTTTCCTATGACTGTGTATCACACAAATCTTTTTTTTTAAATAATAATATTAGTAATAATAATAATAATAATAATAATGCTTCTTATTGTATTATTATTATATATTATGTAAATAATATAATACAATATAATATAATATGTTATAATATAATACAATATATATACATATATATATATATATATATATATATATATATATAGAGAGAGAGAGAGAGAGAGAGAGAGAGAGAGAGAGAGAGAGATCAGAGGTCAAAAGTATTGGGATGCCTGCCTTTACATGCACATGAACTTTACTGGCATCCCAATCTAAGCCCCCAAACACACTAATAGATTTTCTGCAGATTTTTGTCTTCAGATTTAACAAAACCATGTAGTACAAGGGCCTGCCTGATAGCATACAAATCGCAAACTCTTAAGGTTTGACCTCATATTATATGGTTTTGGTAAAAATGAAGACAAAAATCTGCAGAAAATCGAATAGTGTGTATGGGGGGTCTAAGGCTGGGATGTCATTAAAGTTCATGTGTGTGTAAAGGCAGGAGTCCCAATACTTTCACAATATAGTATAGTAAAGTATATATATATATATATATATATATATATATATATATATATATATATATATAAAATTGTATTTTTAAATATTGTGATAACAATAATACTTGTATTTTTATTATTTAGTTATATTATTGTATATATATATATATATATATATATATATCTATCTAGATAGATAGATATAGATATATATAGATATAGATATAGATATAGATATAGATATAGATATATGTATATCTATATTGATAGATATAGACATACCTGTATATCTATCTATCTATATATGGATATAGATAGAGATATATCTATATATATATATATATATATAGATAAATCTCTATGTATATCTATAGCTAGATAGATATAAATGTACAATATATATGTAAAGCGCTGCATAACTTGATGGCACTATATAAGTACCTGTAATAACTAAATAAATACATTGAATATAAATAATATTTTTATTATTTTGTTATCATGATTTATTTATTTATTTATTAATAGACCAACACAAAGCGGCACATAATTGTGAAGTGGAAGGAAAATGATAAATGGTTTTCCAATTTTTTTTTTACAAAGAAATATGTGAAAAGTGTGGCATGCATTTGAATTCAGCCCCCTTTACTCTGATACCCCTAACTAAAATCTAGTGGAACCAGATGCCACCAGAAGTCACCTAATTTAGTAAATAGAGTCCACCTGTGTGTAATTTAATCTCAGTATAAATACAGCTGTTCTGTGAAGCCCTCAGAGACTTGTTAGATAACCTTAGTGAACAAACAGCTTCATGAAGGCCAAGGAACACACCAGACAGGTCAGTGATAAAGTTGTGGAGAAGTTTAAAGCAGGGTTAGGTTATAAAAAAATATCCCAAGCTTTGAACATCTCATGGAGCACTGTTCAATCCATCATCGGAAAATGGAAAGAGTATGGCACAACTGCAAACCTACCAAGACATGGCCGTCCACCTAAACTGACCGGCCGGGCAAGGAGAGCATTCATCAGAGAAGAGCCAAGAGGTCCATGGTAACTCTGGAGGAGCTGCAGAGATCCACAACTCAGGTGGGAGAATCTGTCCATAGGACAACTATTAGTCGTGTTCTCCACAAATCTGGCCTTTATGGAAGAGTGGCAAGAAGAAAGACATTGTTGAAAGAAATCCATAAGAAGTCCCCTTTGCAATTTACGAGAAGCCATGTGGAGGACACAGCAAACATGTAGAAGAAGGTGCTCTGGTCACATGAGACCAAAATTGAACTTTATGGCCTAAAGGCAAAATGCTATGTGTGGCGGAAAACTAGCACTGCACATCACCCTGAACACACCATCCCCACTGTGAAACATGGTGGTGGCAGCATCATGTTGTGGGGATGCTTTTCTTCATCAGGGACAGGGAAGCTGGTCAGAGTTGATGGGAAGATGGATGGAGCCAAATACAGGGCAATCTTAGAAGAAAACCTGTTATGCCGCGTACAGACGAGTGGAAAGTCCGACAGAAAATGTCAGACGGATGTTTTTCATCGTATATACCGATCGTGTGTAGGCCTCATCGGACTTTTGTTTTTGAAAAATCTGATGGACCTAGAAATGGAACATGTTCTAAATATTTCCGATGGACCCAGTTCCTATAGGGAAAACCGATCGTCTGTATGCTGGTCCGACGGACCAAAAAAGACGCATGCTCTGAAGCAAGTACAAGACAGGCTATTGAACTTCCTTTTTCGTGTCCCTTCGTAAGTGTTGTACTTCACCGCGTTCTGGACGGTCGGACTTTGGGTTGACCGTGTGTAGACCGCTTGAATGGAATTCCGTCGCAGTTCCGTTGGAGAAACCGTCAGAGTTTATTACGATGGCTAATCCGGTCAAGTGTACGCAGCATAAGAGTCTGCAAAAGACTTGAGTCTGGGGCGGAGGTTCACCTTCCAGCAGGACAACGACCCTAAACATACAGCCAGAGCTACAATGGAATGGTTTAGATCAAAGTATATTCATGTGTTAGAATGGCCCAGTCAAGGTCCAGACCTAAATCCAATTGAGAATCTGTGGCAAGACTTGAAAATTTCTGTTCACAGACGCTCTCCATCCAATCTGACAGAGCTTGAGATATTTTGCAAAGAAGAATGGGCAAAAATGTGCCTCTCTAGATGTACAAAGCTGGTAGAGACATCCCCAAAAAGACTTGCAGCTGTAATTGCAGTGAAAGGAGGTTCTACAAAGTATTGACTCCGGGGGGCGCCATACAAATGTACCCCCCACACTTTTCACATATTTATTTGTAAAAAATGTTAAAAACCATTAATCATTTTCCTTCCACTTCACAATTATGTGCCACTTTGTGTTGGTCTATCACATAAAATCCCAATAAAATACATTAACGGTTTTGGTTGTAAATCACGAAAAAAGAAAAACAAACTGCGCTAAGGTCAAAAGAAAATTGCAAACATTATGTGCCAAATCCCAATGGTTAAGTGAAATACCATGTATGCAAAGCAGCAATTCTCCTGCACAACATAAATACAGTAATCAAATTGGAAAACATAGAATCGCTCTAAACATATAAAAATATATATATAAAGTAAAAGTGCTCTCATGCACCAATTAGATGGCAAAAGCAGGTCATATAACTGGTTTTCTATGACCTTATAGTGAACAAAGGAAATATACAAATTATAAATTACCAAACACCTAAACAGTTAATGTAATAAACATATAAAAAATATCCATATATAACAGAGTGAATGAGCCAGATGAAATGATGTCCATGAAATGATGTGATAACACCCGTGAAGTAAAACGATGATTAGTGTCCATCCATAAAAAGTATATTCTTCACAGTTAAATGAAGGACTAGTCTGGAAATCCACTACCAAAATATAAGGGGTTACTGCTTACCGGAAGCCCGTGATCCCCCCGTTACAGAGGATCAAGGGAAGCCTGCATATAATAAGCCCTCCAGAACGTGTCAGGTGCACCAACTGTCCTCGGTGTATTGGGGGTGATAAAAGGATCTCCAGAACCGCCCAAAGGCCCTCATAACATTCCAACACTCCTCATTTCATTCCAAACTCATGAATGGATGTATATGGCATGGAAAGATAAAAAGTGCTCCATAGTGTAAAACCTTCAAGTTTATTGACTATAAAAACAGTATTGCACTTACATAAGCAAGTAGAAAAAACGCCTTGGTGTCTGGTGCGCCAGCCGGTAGCACACAGACCAACCCGTCCTTCTGGAACCGACAGTGGCAACACGAGGTGACGGCAGCACGTTGCTCCGCCCTACGCGTTTCGTAATAGTTTACGTCATCCAGGGGCACCTGGACGAAATGCATAGGGCGGAGCGACGCGCTGAAGTCACCTCGTGTTGCCACTGTCGGTTCCAGGAGGACAGGTTGGTTTGTGTGCTACCGGCCGGCGCGCCAGACACCAAGGCGTTTTTTTCTGCTTGCTTATATAAGTGCAATTCTGTTTTTATACTCAATAAACTTGAAGGTTTTACACTATGGAGCACTTTTTATCTTTCCATGCCATATACATCCATTCATGAGTTTGGAATGAAATGAGGAGTGTTGGAATGTTATGAGGGCCCTTGGGCGGTTCTGGAGATCCTTTTATCACCCCCAATACACCAAGGACAGTTGGTGCACCTGACACGTTCTGGAGGGCTTATTATATGCAGGCTTCCCTTGATCCTCTGTAATGGGGGGGATCACGGGCTTCCAGTAAGCAGTAACCCCTTATATTTTGGTGGTGGATTTCCGCACTAGTCCTTCATTCAACTGTGAAGAATATACTTTTTATGGATGGACACTAATCATTGTTTTACTTCACGAGTGTTATCACATCATTTCATGGACATCATTTCATCTGGCTCATTCACTCTGTTACATATGGGCATTTTTTATATTTTTATTACATTAACTGTTTAGGTGTTTGGTAATTTATGATTTGTATATTTCCTTTGTTCACTATAGGATCATAGAAAACCAGTTATATGACCTGCTTTTGCCATCTAATTGGTGCATGAGAGCACTTTTACTTTATATATATATTTTTATATGTTTAGCGCAAATCTATTTTTTCCAGTTTTTGGTTGTAACATGACAAAATGTGGAACATTTCAAGGGGTATGAATACTTTTTCAAAGCACTGTATATTTATATTAGCAGCTCAGTGAGGGATTTGGTGAACTTTCTCTAACAGTAAAATAGGTCATTTAGTGGCAAAATAAATTTTGCCGCAATCTCTCTTCGTCCATCCCGAGAAGTCGGCGGTTGCTGGGATTCCTGGGACGAGGAGTGCTGCTGGAACTGATGGATCCACTCCGCCACCCCCAATCCCCGCCCCCCCCCCCGGGGCTCATATTATAGAGGAATTTATTGTTTAATTGGATTGGTAATGAAGACACACAGAGTACAATACTTCCCAAGAAAATCCAAAAGATAAATATTACTCCAGATCAAAGAACATTAATCTGCTTAACAATGATACCCGGACCGTACTGCCATTTATTAAGCTCGACATTTCAACCCATAATGATTTCTTTTTTTTTTTTCCTGGGATTACCTTCTGTGGAAACAGGATGTCATTTGTGTAATCCCACCATTTTAAGAGAACGCTTAATGGGACTTCCAAAATGCTGGAATGAAAATTGCCGTTTTCATAATAACTCCGTGGAGGAAATCGCATTTAACGCTTTAATACCGAAAGAAAATCAATCCTTAACACTTGATACATTTTATGGGCTCATTAGTCATGTGATCACTGTGATCATGTGATCCATAGCCCTTCCAACCTGCTCCTTACCGTTACTCTGTGATCAGGAGCTGAGGATGACAGTGCAGTCACAGTACAGGGGGGGGGAGGAGCACAACGGAGCGCACTCCCGGCACAAAACCGCGACACAAGGAATTGGACAGGAACGCAGACCGCATTCCACTGTGATTCAGGTGTGATCCAATGTATGCAAATGTGCATGACGAGATTGTGGTGTAAAAAAGCCTTGAGTGCACACTCAGTGAATCTATGTGGATTGCCCTGTAATTGATTTTTGTGCAGCAGTCTTTCAGCTATTCTGTTGCTTGTGGATTGCCCTGTATTTAATTCTTTGGGGTTGATTTACTGAAGGCAAATAGACTGTGCAGTTGCTCCGGAGATTAGTAAATGAGCAGAAGCTCTGCTGACTTCCATCATCCAATCATGTGCAAGAAAAAATTATGTTTTTTTTAAATTTTCCTTGCACGTGATTGGGAATTCTTTGAAAAATGAAGCTTTACCTTATTTACTAAGCTCTGGAGCAACTATTTTCACAGCCTATTTGCCTTTAGTAAATCAACCCCATTGCAGAGCAGTTCATCAGCCTTGCTTGTGGATTGGTCTGTAACTGATTTTGTGAGCGGCAGTCCTTTAGTCATTCTGTTGCTTGTGGATTGCCCTGTAATTTATTATTTGTGCAGCAGTCCTTCAGCCATGGTGTTGCTTGTGGATTGCCCTGTAATTGATTTTATGTGCGGCAGTCCTTCAACCATGCTGTTGCTTGTGAATTGCCCTGTAATTGATTATTTGTGCAGGAGTCTTTAAGCCATGTTGTTGCTTGCGGATTTCCCTGTAATTGATTTTTTGCGCAGCAGCCCTTCAGCTGTGATGTTGCTTGCAAATTTACCCTGTAATTTATTTTTGTGCGGCAGTTCTTCAGCCATGCTGTTGCTTGTGGATTGCCCTGTAATTGATTTTTTGTGCATTAGTCTTTCAGCCATGGTGTTGCTTGTGAATTGCCCTATAATTCATTCTTTGTACAGCTGTCTTTAAGCCATTTTGTTGCTTGTAGATTTCCCTGTAATTGATTATTTGTGCAGCAGTCCTTCAGCTGCATTGTTGCTTGCAAATTTACCCTGTAATTGATTTTTGTGCGGCAGTTCTTCAGCCGTGCCGTTGCTTGTGGGTTGCCCTGTAATTGATTTTTGTGCAGCAGTCCTTTAGCCATGGCGTGGCTTGTGAATTACCCTGTAATTGGTTTATTTGTGCAGCAGTCCTTCAGCCATGGTGTTGCTTGTGGGTTGCCCTGTAATTGATTTATTTGTGCAGCAGTCCTTCAGCCATGGTGTTGCTTGTGAATTACCCTGTAATTGATTACTGTGCGGCAGTCCTTCAGCCATGGTGTTGCTTGCACTGGCAGACGTGCAGAATGTCACTTGTTGTTGAAACTTTGGTATCTGCAGACAAAATCTGAGAGCTCCTCCCCCGTTATCCTGTGTGAGCGGGTTGTGAGCTCCTCTGCGGGATGATATTTTTGTCTCTCTACATTATTAATCTCTCCATAAAACAATAATGTCTCCACCGCCTCGTGATCTCGGGGATCGGCGCTCCTCGCCCGCGGCTCCACCTGTATTTCTTTGCTAATAGTCGGCTGACATCTCAGCGCATCTCTCGCGTCCCGTGTAATACGCTCAGACAGGCGCCTTTTTTTTTTTTTTCTTCTTCTTCTTTCTTGCAAAGCCAAACGCATCAATGCGGAGTGCAGGTCGTTTTAAGAGAGCGAAGATGAAAATGTTTTATTTGTTTGCCCGTCCGCCTTTCCAAATCTGCTAAATAATTCATTTTCTTCTTTCCCAGATTAAACGCCGGCTGATTCGGCGGATACAATTACACGCTGTCCTCGCTCTGGAAGTGTTAAACATCTGTTTAAACAGAAGCGCTCCCTGTTCTCATGATGGGACCCGCGATAAGGACCCAGAAATGTGGGGGGATCATCCAAAGGGCCCGGCAGGTCCGATTCTCCAATACAAACTTTGGAAGCGGCGGCGCTGTTTGGTTTGGATTTGGATTTGTTGCTTTAATGTTTTTACTGTTTTTTAAGACCAATGCTAAATAATTCCATTCTTTCTATTTATTATAACGCTTTTTTCTTTATTTTTTTTAGATGGAGTTCTGAGGTGGTCAGATCTAATCGTAGCGCACTCCCCTAAAGAGCTGCTGGTGAATTTAGTCCTATTTCTAGACACGTGCAATGCGTTTCGTTTCCAAATTTGTTTTTTTTAATGAATTTCAACAAATTCGGAAATATCCAAATTAACGAAAACCCGTTTAACAAATTTTTCCGAATATTCAGAAATTTTAATATTCGAAAATTTGGAAATTCGAAAGTTCGAAAAAATTCGAAATTTTGAAAATTCGAAATTCGAAAATCCGAGAATCCGGAAATTCGAAAATAAGAATGAAAATGCGAAAATTCAAAAGAACAAAAAGTGAAAATAAGAACGAAAATCCGAATTAACAGAAACCCGTTTAACATTTTTTTTCCGAATATTCAGAAATTCGAATATTCAAAAGTTCGAAAAAATTCAAAAATTCTAAATTTTGAAAATTCGAAAATCCGGAAACTCGAAAATTTGGAAATTCGAAAATAAGAATGAAAATGCGAATAATTCAAAAGAACAAAAATGTGAAAATAAGAATGAAAATCTGAATTAATGAAAACCCATTTTTCCGAATATTCAGAAATTCGAATATTCGAAAATTGGGAAATTCTAAAAGTTAGAAAAAATTCAAAAATTCTAAATTTGAAAATTCGAGAATCCGGAAATTCGAAAATATGAATGAAAATGCGAAAATTCAAAAGAACAAAACGGTGAAAATAAGAATGAAGATCCGAATTAACGGAAACCCGTTTAACAAATTTTTCCAAATATTCAAAAATTTGAATATTCAAAATTTTGAAAATTCAAAGTACGAAAATCCGGGAACTCGAAAATTCGGAAATTCGAAAATAAGAATGAAAATCCGAAAATTCAAAAGAACAAAAGTGTGAAAATAAGAACGAAAATCTGAATTAATGAAAACCTGTTTAACAAATTTTTCCGAATATTCAGAAATTCGAATATTCAAAATTTTGGAAATTCTCAAAAATTTGAAAATTCCAAAATTCTAAATTTTGAAAATTCGAATTTCGAAAAATTCGGAAATTTGAAAATACGAAAATAAGAATGAAAATCCCAAAATTCAGAAGAACAAAAATGCGAAAATAAGAACGAAAATCCGAAAATTCAAACACCTGCAAATTCGAAAATCAGAAATAATAACTAATAATAACCTAACTATTACTATACTATTAAATTATAGATATTGGAATTTCCTTTCAAATTTGGCTGTTGAACGATTACAAATGTATCTGAAGTTACGAATTATCTGAAATAACGAATGCCGTATCTAAACGAATGGAACTTAAGAAATTACTTTTTATTATTATTATTATTATTATTATTTATCATTGATTTGTATAAATCAGTCGGCACTCATTATTATTATTATTATTTATCATTGATTTGTATAAATTTATCATTGATTTGTATAAATCAATCGGCACTCATTATTTCTGATAATTTGTAACTTCAGATAAATTCGTATTAATTACGTTCACTAACAGCCAAATTTGAAAGGAAATTCCAATGCCTCTAATTTAATAGTTAGTTATTATTAGTTAGTTAGTTAGTTGGTTATTATTTTGAATTTTGGGATTTTGGGATTTTCTTTCTTATTTTCAGATTTTCAAATTTTCGAATTTCTGAATTTTCAAATTTTCGTTTTCAAATTTTCAAATTTATGAATTTTCGAAAAAAAAACAAAATAACTAATGAAACGAAAACTAACTAATTTTTCGGCAGTGCACATGTCTACCTTTGGGCATGCACAGCCACGCACATTTTCTTCACTCTTGTACTGGCACAAAAGAACAGTCTAATCATTTCTTTTAGGGTTTTTATTGGGAACTTTGAACTTGGATGGGTGAAGGAACAAAAGACACCAAAGAACATGAAGAAATGAACACGATGAGGACTTCAGAATTAACTTGCTGAACTGTACCAAAATGTCCCATAGAATCTCTAATGCTGATGGTAACGATGAATCCTCTCAGACAACCTCCCCGGCACCAGGGACCGGCCACTCAGAAGTCAACCCTTCTACAGAACAGGAAGGTGGAGGCCTAGTGATGTTTGCAGCCTGTTACCTCATGAGGAAGGGGGTGCACATACACTATATTACCAAAAGTATTGGGATGCCTGCCTTTACACACACATGAACTTTAATGACATCCCAGTCTTAGTCCGTAGGGTTCAATATTGAGTTGGCCCACCCTTTGCAGCTATAACAGCTTCAACTCTTCTGGGAAGGCTGTCCACAAGGTTTAGGAGTGTGTCTATGGGAATGTTTGACCATTCTTCCAGAAGCGCATTTGTGAGGTCAGGCATTGATGTGGATGAGAAGACCTGGCTTGCAATCTCTGCTCTAATTCATCCCAAAGGTGTTCTATTGGGTTGAAGCCAGGACTCTGTGCAGGCCAGTCAAGTTCCTCCACCCCAAACTCGCTCATCCATGTCTTTATGAACCTTGCTTTATGCACTGGTCCAAATCATTTGGTGGAGGGGGGATTATGGTGTGGGGTTGTATTTCAGGGGTTGGGCTTGGCCCCTTAGTTCCAGTGAAGGGAACTCTTAAGGCGTCAGCATACCAAGATTGTGCAGGCCAGTCAAGTTCCTCCACCCCAAACTCGCTCATCCATGTCTTTATGGACCTTGCTTTGCGCACTGGTGCGTAGTCATGTTGGAACAGGAAGCAGGGCCGGGATTAACATAGGGGCTGATGGAGCTGCAGCTCCAGGCCCCTGCCTAAAAATCGGCCCGCCCAGCCAGCAGTATATGTATTTTCTCCTGTCCATAAACTTCTATGAGACAGGAGAAGCTGTGTGTAAATGTAGGGGTGTCTGGCTGTACCTGTGTTTCTTACTGTGGTTATTACAATGTCATAGTGCACAGTTCCCCCCCTGCACAAATGGGAGAGGCTGAGTTGGCTCTGCCTTTCTCCTCCCCTCTCCCTGTGTGAAGTCTGTGCAGTGAAGGAACCCTGTGGGTGGGAAATTATGAACAGAAGACCGGTGTCTTGCCGAGAAAGTTCCCTCGGCGGATAAGGACCCCCCTGTACTGCGCAGGCGCGGCGCCTGTGCAGTACGAACTACTATGAGCCGCCGAAGATAGCCGAAGCTCAAAATCTTTAATCGGCTGTACACGGCGCCTGCGCCCTAGGTCAAGGTTCAAGCCCCACCATCCAAGTGGACCTAGAGGGGGAATAAAAAAGAGCCGAGGGAAGCGAGGCCGTGCCTGAAGCGTGGCGAGCCCGCGAGGGGCCCTCTTACAGGCGCCGTGTACAGCTGATTTTCAACTATTCACCTTCGGCTATTTCCGCCGGATCCTACTGCACAGGCGCAGCGCCTGCGCAGTAGAGGGGGGTCCTTATCCGCCGAGCGGAACTTTCTCGGCAGAACACCGGCAGATAGAAGGTGAACAGGATATCTCTGAATGATCAGCCTCCAGGGACCTTCCAAATGTGAGCTCAGTGACTGGACTCTTATCTCCCTTCCCCTCGTTTTTTAACTTTTTTTCTCCAGCAGTAGCTCTTATAACTGCAGCCAAAGTGTTTAGAATTGTGTCCTCAGCCTGTGGTAGTGCTCGGTCCCTTGTGCTTTTAGGTGGGTTCACACTGGTTTGCTGTGTTTTGGCCCATTTCTGGTGTATCCACAGTTTTCCTGCGTTTTACCCACAACAGTCCTATGGATTTCTATTAGGTTGTGTTTTTTCTGCATTTTCTGAAAGCGCACCAAAATTCCTGCATGCTACATCTTATCTTTGGCGCACTGTCAGAAAATGCAGCAAAAACCTGCAACCTGATATATATCAATAGAACTGCAAGCTAAAACTGCAGATACACAAGCAGTGCAGCCGACTGCAGCACACTAATGTGAGCCCAAAGGCTTGTACACACAACCCCCCTGTAGAACTTGGTCTGATCGATACTCCTGGCATACACACACACACGGCCATACCATCCCAGCTCAGGAGGGGTGGGGGCTCCAGGGATTTGATTGACTATGCAGGCCCTGTCCTATCTATCCATCTCGGCAGAGTCCTGGAGGCAGTGGCAGGCTGCTGGTGGCAAGTGGCACACTGTATCTGTGGCAAGTGGCACACTGTATCTGGTGACAGGCTGCTTGTGACAAATGACACACTGTATCTTGTGGCAGGCTTCTGTTGGCATGTGGCACACCATATCTGGTGGCAGGCTGCTGGTGGCAAGTAGCACACTATCTGGTGGAAAGTGGCACACCATATCTGGTGGCATGCTGCTTGTGGCAAGTGGCACACTGTATCTGGTGGCAGGCTTCTGTTGGCAAGTGGCACACCATATCTGGTGGAAGGCTGCTGGTGGAAAGTGGCACACTGTATCTGGTGGCAAGTGGCACACTGTATCTGGTGGCATGCTGCTTGTGACAAGTGGCACACTGTATCTGGTGGCAGGCTTCTGTTGGCAAGTGGCACACCATATCTGGTGGAAGGCTGCTGGTGGAAAGTGGCACACTGTATCTGGTGGCAAGTGGCACACTGTATCTGGAGGCATGCTGCTTGTGGCAAGTGGCACACTGTATCTGGTGGCATGCTGCTTGTGGCAAGTGGCACACTGTATCTGGTGGCAGGCTGCTGTTGGCAAGTGGCAACTGTGTCTGGTGGCAGGCTGTAGGTGGCATCTGGTGGCATGCTGCTTGTGGCAAGTGGCACACTGTATCTGGTGGCAGGCTGCTGTTGGCAAGTGGCAACTGTGTCTGGTGACAGGCTGTAGGTGGCAAGTAGCACACTGTATCTGGTGGCAGGCTGCTAGTGGCAAGTGGCACACTGTATCTGGTGACAGGCTGCTGGTGACAAGTGACACACTGTATCTGGTGGCATGCTGCTTGTGGCAAGTGGCACACTGTATCTGGTGGCAGGCTTCTGTTGGCAAGTGGCACACCATATCTGGTGGCAGGCTGCTGGTGGCAAGTAGCATACTGTATCTGGTGGCAAGTGGCACACTGTATCTAGTGGCATGCTGCTTGTGGCAAGTGGCACACTGTATCTGGTGGCAGGCTGCTGTTGGCAAGTGGTACACTGTGTTTGGTGGCAGGCTGTGGGTGGCAAGTAGCACACCGTATCTGGTGGCATGCTGCTGGTGGCAAGTGGCACACTGTATCTGGTGGCAGGCTGCTGGTGGCAAGTGGCACACCGTATCTGGTGGCAGGCTGCGGGTGTTAAGTGGCACACTGCATCTGGCGGCAGGCGATGGTGGCAAGTGACATGCTGCATCTGGTGGCAAGTGACAAGCTCAGGGTTCCCACTGATTCTGCATCATGGTGAGTTGAAGTATTTCACTATATATTACAATGTAGTAATAGAAATAATGGAATCTGATCATCCTGACGCCATATCAAGCATAGTGTCAGGATGATTTTAAGTGCTAACACCAGAGATTTGCCCGAAAAATCACCCCCGCCACCTATTTCCCCATCAACCCCGAGACTACATCCCCCCTCATCTATTTTTGGGAAGGGGGGATGTCCCTGAATGGCAGTTTGGAAATGTGGTCGCCCTATGTTGCTGTTAGTGAGAGACCGCATAGCAGGTGGTATTGGTGGTGTTGCTGCTGCTCAGAGGCTGCATGGCTGATATTACTGGTGAGAGTAGATTTAATTTGTTTTAGCAAAAAATGTTTGCATTTTCATTTTGTTTCCTCAGCACCAGGCCCATGATGCTCTTAATCTGGCCCTGACAGGAAGGGGCCATCCCCAAACTGTTCCCACAAAGTTGGGAGCATAAAATTGTCCAAAATGTCTTGGTATGCTGACGCTTTAAGAGTTCCCTTCACTGGAACTAAGGGGCCAAGGCCAACCCCTGAAAAACAACCCCACATCATAATTCCCCCCTTCATCATATTATTTGGACCAGTGCACAAAGCATGGTCCATAAAGACATGGATAAGCAAGTTTGGGGTGGAGGAACTTGACTGGCCTGCACAGAGCCCTGACCTCAACCTAATAAAACACCTTTGGGATGAATTAGAGCAGAGATTGCAAGTCAGGTCTTCTCGTCCACATCAGTGTCTGACCTCACAAATGCACTTCTGGAAGAATGGTCAAACATTCCCATAGACGCACTCCTAAACCTTGTGGACGGCCTTCCCAGAAGAGTTGAAGCTGTTATAGCTGAAAAGGGTGGGGCCAACTCAATATGGAACCCTACGGACTAGGACTGGGATGCCATTAAAGTTCATGTGCGTGTAAAGGCAGGCGTCCCAATACTTTTGACAATATAGCATATACATAAATGTTACTTAAGTTATTTGCTTGCAATCTACAGAAGAATAGGAATTTTTCGCTCTGGGTGTGTCCAGCACCAGCTCTGGAGATTTTTCTATATAAAATAATTAGTAAGAATTAAGATCATTTTGCGTAGTCAGCCATCTTGTACATTTTTTCCCCATCCCGTCCTCCTAGAACCATCAGTCATAATTGTATAATTGTTTACAGCAATTGACTCCGGGAGCAGAGACCATTGATTGTGTAATTTTGGAACCCGCCAGCCATAACTGATTGATTTATTTGGTAAACAATTTCAACACCCCGTGGAGGTTATTGAACAATTATTGGCCACACAAGGCGAGGGAAGGAGTCCTGGAGTAATTACAATTGATACGGTGGGCGAGGAATTGTTATTGAGCATTAAAGCACCGCGAACATTACCGACGCCGAGGAAGGGAGATGTCCGGGGAGCGACGACAAGTCAATCGGGATCAGCTGTACACACTTCATTTATCCGCTAAACCTCGGCACTAGGCTTCTTCCACGCATCAGCGAAAGCCAATAACGGCAGAATCCTCTAAGTACGGCACAACACAAACTGATAAGCTGGCCTTACAATGAATATATATTAAAATGTTAAAGAGAAACGGCCAACCACTGGGACTACACAAGAAGCTGCAGTCATTATTATAAAATGATTGAATGTACACATTTAGGATCGATTTACTAAAGGCAAATAGACTGTGAACTCTGCAAGTGCAATTGCTCCAGAGCTTAGTAAATCGGGGGAAGCTCTGCTGACTTCCATCATCCAATCATGAGCAAGCAGACATGCTTTTTTTTTTTCTTCCTTGCATGCGATTGGCTATTCTTTGCAAAGTGCATTTACTAAGCTCTGAAACAACTGCACTTTACAAAGTGCACAGTCTAGTTGCCTTTAGTAAATCAACCCCATTAACCACTTGCCGACCAGCCGCCGCAGTTTTACTGAGGCAGAATGGCACGGCTGGGCGAAACAACGTTACATTACGTCGCTTCGCCCTGTGGCCTCTAGGGGTGTGAGCGCGATGACGCAGGCTCTCGCACGCGCGCCCGCTGCTCGCCCCCGGAGCCGATGCGAGTGCCCTGCAGGCACGATGACCGCCGGGCTCCCGCGATCGCTCGTGACACAACGAGAACCGGGATCTGTGGCCACTAGGGGCGCGAGCGTGCCCGCTGCTCGCCCCTGGAGCCGATGCGAGTGCCTGGCAGGCGCGATGACCGCCGGACTCCCACGATCATTCGTGACACACCAAGAACCGGGATCTGTGGCCACTAGGGGCGCGAGCGTGCTCGTTGCTCGCCCCCGGAGCCGATGCGATTGCCCGGCAGGCGCGATGACCTCCGGGCTCCTGCGATCATTCGTAACACACCAAGAATGGGGATCTGTGGCCACTAGGGGTGCAAGTGCGCCACTGCTCGCCCCCTGGAGCCGATGAGAGTGCCTGGCGGGCACAATAACCGCCGGGCTCCCGCGATCGTTCGTGACACACAGATCCCGGTTCTCTGAGGGGAGAAGAGACTGATCGTGGGTTCATACAAAGTATGAACAGCGATCTGTCATCTCCCCTAGACAGTCCCATCCCCCCTTCAGTTAGAACACAGAGAGGGAACACAATTAACCCCTTGATCGCCCCCCAGTGTTAAACCCATTCCCTGCCAGTGACATTTTTACAGTAATCACTGCATTTTATATAGCACTGATCGCTGAATAAATGGCAATGCTCCCAAAAATGTGTCAAAAAGTGTCCGATGTGTCCGCCATAATGTCGCAGCCCCGATAAAAATCGCAGATCACCGCCATTACTAGTAAAAAAAAATAATAATAAAATAATAAAAATGCTATAAATCTATCCCCTAATTTGTAGACGCTATAACTTTTGCACAAACCAATCAATATACGCTTATTGCGATTTTTTTTACCAAAAATATGTAGAAGAGTACATATCGGCCTAAACTGAGGAAAAAATAGCTTTTTTTAAAAAAAAATGGGGATATTTATTATAGCAAAAACTACAAAATATTGTGTTTTTTCAAAATTGTCGCTCTTTTTTTGTTTATAGCGCAAAAAATAAAAACCGCAGAGGTGATCAAATACCACCAAAAGAAAGCTCTATTTGTGGGAAAAAAAGGACGTCAATTTTGTTTGGGTGCAGCGCCGCACGACCGTGCAATTGTCAGTTAAAGCGACGCAGTGCCGAATCACAAAAAAATGGCCCCGTCATTCAGCAGCCAAATATTCCAGGGCTGAAGCGGTTAATTTGGCCTTTTTTTTAAATTTTATTTAGCATTGCTTGCTTTGTCTAAATGTGGCCGTTCAACTTGAGTGTCAGAGGTCATCTGAAGTTTGTCAGTGGCTGACCTTGGTCAACTGTCCGACTTCACACATAGGGATAAGCAAAACTGAGAGTTTTGATGTTAGCAAAATAATGGCGAAAATCAGGACTTTTTGGCCAAATGATAGTGAAATGCCTTCTAGTCAACAGGGCAGCAAAATTGCATAGGACATGGAAACAAGGCTAATGCCGCGTACACACGGTCGGTCTTTTCAGCTACAAAAGTCCGACAGCCCGTCCGACAGACTTTCGACAGACTTTCAACTGACTTTTGGCGGACTTTCAACAGACTTTCTAACGACCGGACTTGCCCACATACGATCACACAAAAGTCAGACGGATTCGTACGTGATGGCGTACACCGGACTAAAAAAAGTTGATAGCCAGTAGCCAATAGCTGCCCTAGCGTGGGTTTTTGTCCGTCGGACTAGCATACAGACGAGCGGATTTCTGGGTCCGGCGTAGTTACGACGTAAAGATTTGAAGCATGTTCCAAATCTAAAGTCCGTCAGATTTGCGACTGGAAAAGTCCGCTGAAGGTCCGGTGAAGCCCACACACGATCGGATTGTCCGCCGGATTTGGTCCGTCGGCGTCCGTCGGACAAGTCCGGTCGAAAAGTCCGGCCGTGTGTAAACTGCATCAGGGGCTCAACTATGCAGGAAAACAGACCTGCCTAAGACTAACCAGTGCCTCAATAGACTAGCCTATTGAGGCACTGGTTAGTTTGGCTCTGAGGAAGGGGGGTGCGCCCCCAAAACGTGTCAGCTTGGCTATCTAGTGGGATGTAATTGGAGCATATACATCCTACACTGTATGGCATCTTGTGGCCTATGCGCTTTTAATAGTTGCACCTTTGTGAGTATTCATTTTTTATTCACGTTATTTGCTCAAATACACTTTTGGTAATGAACAAGGTGCTTTCGCCTTCCTGTCTCTTTGCTTTTGTAGTTTCAATTTGAAATCCCCTATCCATAGGAGGGCTGCATCCACCTAGCATTTGTCGCTTAGTCCTATCCAACAGTGCAGGACCTGCTGTGACGAGTCACAATGTAAAATATTTGGCTGTAGCAGGAGGCAGTTTGTTGGCGAAGGTCTGGAGAGCGGTGCAATAATGAGTGTCTGCAGGCAACTGTGAAGCATGGTGGAGGTTCTTTGCAAGTTTGGGGCTGCGTTTCTGCAAATGGAGTTGGAGATTTGATCAGGATCAATGGTGTCTTTAATGCTGAGAAATACAGGCAGATACTTCTCCATCATGTCATACCATCAGGAAGGCGTGTGATTGTCCCAAATTTATTCTGCAGCAGGACAACCACCCCAAACATACATATATATCCCCACTGATATTACTAAAATTATATCCATTAATCGGCTCTTTCAGCAAAAAAAAAAAAAAAAACCCTCAAAGTGATAACATTCCTGGCAAAATTTTTGCCATCATTAGACATTAAAGTAGAACCAAAGTCACATTTATTTTTCCATTTTGGATAGAGTAAGGGAGGGTTATAACCCCTGTTGACTTGAGTCCCATTAGGGGGGTTTTCCCTTCACTGTGTGTGCATCAGAATTCCCCACGCCGCCCCTGCACTGAGGGGGAAGCACTGCGCCCCCCACACATTGTAAAAGGTGGGAAACATTGTTTGGTTCTCTAACTTCGCTGTATCTGCGATCCTCAGCTCTTGTGATGGGGGAGAGATTGGGTGCAGTTCTGCTAGGGGGGGCAGTCCCTGTTTCCAGGAGGAGGAGGACTGTCATTGGCCACTGCTAAAGCCAATCACAGACCTGCTAGCCCCGCCTACCATCTAGAGGAAGATGACTCACTTGGTTGCCACTACCAATCTCAGAAAGAAGGGATTTCACTGCATTTGAGAAAACCCCAATCAGGTGACCGTTTGTGGAATTACTGTTGGGCTTCTGGGAACTTTGTTGAAATTATTTCTGAACCTTTGCGTCACTTACTACTGAACCCAGCACTCTGTGTCCCTTTAAGCCACAGCTGGTGTTCAGCGCAATGAAAATCACGCCCAACT
Organism: Aquarana catesbeiana; assembly: GCF_042186555.1. Classification (NCBI taxonomy): domain Eukaryota; kingdom Metazoa; phylum Chordata; class Amphibia; order Anura; family Ranidae; genus Aquarana; species Aquarana catesbeiana. The sequence goes on along the minus strand of NC_133336.1, from coordinate 26,010,781 downwards.
TTTGCTGCGGCACTATTTCTCAGCCCAACTTACTGTATGATCCTGCACACAGGCCCACTGCTTTCAGAAAATGCCCCTGACCTGAGCTCATCATTGCGCATCCATTGCAGATGCTTGTATGTTACATCACATACATCTCATACATCCCATACATCACTTACATCCCATACATCCCATACATCAGAGGAGAGATGGGTTTGCTTTAAGAGCATATTAAATAAGGGCATTAGCCAATATATCTCATTGGGTAATAAATTTAAAAGAGCGAACAAAAATCCTGGATGGCTTAACTCCAATGTAAAAATGCATATAAAAGCAAAGGAGAAGGCCTTCAAAAAATACAAGGTTGAGGGATCATCCTCAGCATTCAGACTTTATAAAGAATGCAACAAGAAATGTAAGGGTGCAATTAGGACGGCTAAGATAGAACATGAAAGACACATAGCGGAGGAGAGCAAAAAAAATCCCAAGAAATTCTTTAAGTATGTAAACAGTAAAAAAGGGAAGACAGACCATATTGGCCCCATAAAGAATGAGGAAGGACATCTGGTTACAAAGGATGGGGAGATGGCGAAGGTATTGAATTTATTCTTCTCCTCAGTCTTCACGAGTGAATCGGGGGGCTTCAGTAACCAAAACTGCAGTGTTTATCCTCATGACACAACACAGGAAGCACCTCCATGGTTAACAGAGGACAGAATTAAAATTAGACTTGAGAAACTTAACATTAATAAATCACCGGGACCAGATGGCTTGCATCCGAGGGTACTTAGGGAACGCAGTCAAGTGATTGCCAGACCGTTGTTACTAATTTTTACAGACAGTCTACTGACTGGAATGGTACCAGCTGATTGGAGAAAAGCCAATGTAGCACCAATATTTAAAAAGGGCCCAAAATACATCCCTGGGAATTACAGACCAGTTAGCCTAACATCAATAGTATGTAAACTCTTGGAGGGGATGATAAGGGACTATATACAAGATTTTAGTAATAAGAACGATATCATTAGCAGTAATCAGCATGGATTCATGAAGAATCGTTCTTGCCAAACCAATCTATTAACCTTCTATGAGGAGGTGAGTTGCCATCTAGATAAAGGAAGGCCTGTAGACGTGGTGTATCTGGATTTTGCAAAAGCATTTGACACAGTTCCCCATAAACGTTTACTGTACAAAATAAGGTCCGTTGGCATGGACCATAGGGTGAGTACATGGATTGAAAACTGGCTACAAGGGCGAGTTCAGAGGGTGGTGATAAATGGGGAGTACTCGGAATGGTCAGGGGTGGGTAGTGGGGTTCCCCAGGGTTCTGTGCTGGGACCAATCCTATTTAATTTGTATATAAACGACCTGGAGGATGGGATAAACAGTTCAATCTCTGTATTTGCAGACGATACTAAGATAAGCAGGGCAATAACTTCTCCGCAGGATGTGGAAACCTTGCAAAAAGACCTGAACAAATTAATGGGGTGGGCGACTACATGGCAAATGAGGTTCAATGTAGAAAAATGTAAAATAATGCATTTGGGTGGCAAAAATATGAATGCAATCTATACACTGGGGGGAGAACCTCTGGGGGAATCTAGGATGGAAAAGGACTTGGGGGTCCTAGTAGATGATAGGCTCAGCAATGGCATGCAATGCCAAGCTGCTGCTAATAAAGCAAACAGAATATTGGCATTAAAAGGGGGATCAACGCAAGAGATAAAACGATAATTCTCCCGCTCTACAAGACTCTGGTCCGGCCGCACCTGGAGTATGCTGTCCAGTTCTGGGCACCAGTCCTCAGGAAGGATGTACTGGAAATGGAGCGAGTACAAAGAAGGGCAACAAAGATAATAAAGGGTCTGGAGGATATTAGTTATGAGGAAAGGTTGCGAGCGCTGAACTTATTCTCTCTGGAAAAGAGACGCTTGAGAGGGGATATGATTTCAATTTACAAATACTGTACTGGTGACCCCACAATAGGGATAAAACTTTTTCGCAGAAGAGAGTTTAATAAGACTCGTGGCCACTCATTACAATTAGAAGAAAAGAGGTTTAACCTTAAACTACGTAGAGGGTTCTTTACTGTAAGAGCGGCAAGGATGTGGAATTCCCTTCCACAGGCGGTGGTCTCAGCGGGGAGCATTGATAGCTTCAAGAAACTATTAGATAATCACCTGAATGACCGCAATATACAGGGATATGTAATGTAATACTGACACATAATCACACACATAGGTTGGACTTGATGGACTTGTGTCTTTTTTCAACCTCACCTACTATGTAACTATGTAACATCCCATACATCCCATACATCTGATACATCCCATACATCACATACAAGCACTCGTGGGCTGGATGCAAGAGGTGGATCAGCAGGATAAGTGTGCCAGGACAGGTAGATGTCTCGTCTCTGCTTCATTTCACCATTCTGCATATCACACATATGATAGATGAGAAGAGGGTACAGCAGTGGGGAAAATGAGCAGGAGGGGTTCAGAGGTGGGACAGAAGAGCAGGAGGGTACAGCAGTGGGGCAGATGTGCAGGGAGGTACAGTGGTGGAAGAGATGAGAAGGGGGTTCAGCAGTGGGACAGAAGAGCAAGGGGGTTACAGTGGTGGGACAGATGAGCTGGGGGGTTCAGTGTTGGGGCAGATGAGAAGGGGGTTCAGTGGTGGGACAGAAAAGCAGGGGGTAGAGCAGTGGGGCAGATGTGAAAGGAGGTGTATTGGTTGGACAGATGAGCAGGCGGTTACAGTGGTGGGGCAGGAGAGCAGGGGGGTACAGAGGAGAGACAGATGTGCAGGAGGTACATTGGTGGGGCAGATGAGAAAGCGGGTTACAGTGGTGGGGCAGATGAGCAGATGGGTTCAGTGTTAGGACAGATGAGAAGGTGATTCAGTAGTGAGACAAAAGAGCATGGGGATACGGCGGTGTAGCAGATGTGCAGGGAGGTACAGTGGTGGGGCAGATGAGAAAAGGGGTACATTGATTGGGCAGATGAGCAGGGGGGTTACAGTGGTGGGACAGAAGAGCAAGGGGGTACAGTTGTGGGAGGGATGAGAAGGGGGTTCAGCAGTGGGACAGAAAAGCATGAGATGAGCAGGGGGTTACAGCAGTGGGGCAGAGGATCGGGGGGGTAAAGAGGGGGGGGGGGCAGATGTGCAGAGGGGTGCAGAGGAGAAAGGAGGTACATTGGTGGAACACATGAGCAGGGGGTTACAGTGGTGGGGCAGAAGAGCAGGGGGAACAGAGGTGAGACAGATGTGCAGGAGGTACATTGGTGGGCCAGATGAGAAAGGGGGAACATTGGTGGGGCAGATGAGCAGGGGGTCACAGTCGTGGGGCAGATGTACAGGGTAGTACAGTTGTGGGGCAGATGTGCAGGGGGTTACAGTGGTGGGGCAGATGAGAAACTGGGAACTTTGGTGTGGCAGATGAGCAGGGTGGTACAGAGGTGGAGCAGATGTGCAGGGTAGTACAGTGGTGGGGCAGATGTGCATGGGGTTACAGTGGAGGGGCAGATGTGCAGGGGGTTACAGTGGCGGGGCAGATGTGCAGGGGGTTACAGTGGCGGGGCAGATGTGCAGGGGGTTACAGTGGTGGGGCAGATGAGAAAGGGGGTACATTGGTGGGGCAGATGTACAGGGGGATACAGTGGTGGGACAGATGAGCAGGGGGTACAGAGGTGGAGCAGATGTGCAGAGGTTTACAGTGGAGGGGCAGATGTGCAGGGGGTCACAGTGGTGGGGCAGATGTACAGGGTAGTACAGTGATGGGGCGAGTGTGCAGGGGGTTGCAGTGGTGGGGCAGATGAGAAAGGGGGAACATTGGTGGGGCAGATGAGCAGGGGGGAAACAGAGGTGGAGCAGATGTGCAGGGTAGTACAGTGGTGGGGCAGATGTGCATGGGGTTACAGTGGTGGGGCAGATGTGCAGGGGGTTACAGTGGTGGGGCAGATGTGCAGGGGGTTACAGTGGCGGGGCAGATGAGAAAGGGGGTACATTGGTGGGGCAGATGTACAGGGGGTTACAGTGGTGGGACAGATGAGCAGGGGGTATAGAGGTGGAGCAGGTGTGCAGGGTAGTACAGTGGTGGGGCAGATGTGCAGGGGGTTACAGAGGTGGGGCAGATGTGCAGGGGGGTACAGTGGTGGGGCAGATGTGCAGGGGTACAGTGATCTGAGGTGTGAAGCTGCATGAATTGGGGCTGATCTGAGGCGTGTGAGTGCAGGATGGTAATTTCTCACTACTCAAGTAGTTTACAGCATTTACTTTATAAAAATCATTTTTTCGTGATTGAGAGTGTAAAGTTGACATTTTTTTGTTATAAAATCGGCATGCTCAATTTCTTTGAAAACATTTTTCGGCACACTGTGCTCACAAGGTTGCCTACCCCTGTTGTAGACGGAGGATTATTCTATATTACCTCTTCATGTCCTGTCTTATTGATACAATGTATATCCTTATCTACAAGCGTGTATGGATGTTTTCTGTCTGATAAGCATCCAGTGCAGTGTTGTACACAGCTGAACAGTGAAGGAAATACTTTGAGCGTACAATCCTTCGGTGATACTATCTGTTTTTTTTTCTTAGCGTTGTGGCCTTTAAACGCTAAGCCTTTGCTCCGTCTGCTTCTCCGCACAGTCTGTTTATTCATTCCGCAGTCACGGAGAAGCGGTGGAGGTAATTGGACGCAGGATAAAATAACAAGGGCGATGGTAAAAAAAAAAAATCCATGTCAATGTAAATTCGCCCGTCGGAAACCTTGCACGGCCTAATTGAGGTTTTTCTTTTTCCAGTGTTTAAATCGGGTGTTGCCTTTCAGCGTGAGAGATTTTGGAGGTAAGTCGGTGCGTTGGCGGTTTATTTTGAAAACATTCTGGCGAGTTTCAGCCTGGATAGCATTACGTGGAATTCTAGCCTGTGATAGATGGGCAGCGAAACAAATTGAGGCCACATTGCTGGTGTGGATTGGGTTTCAGCCACAATAAAAAAAAAGTTTAAAAAAGGGAGTGGAGACGTGGAATATAGCGCACACAACGGTCGGAGTGTTGTGTAACCCTGGAATGCCGGAGCAAAAAGCTGCAAGCCTCTACTAAAATCAGTGGGCTTGCTTAGTGAAGAGCCACAGTGAAGAGTAGACATGATTTTCATTGTGCCAGGGGTATTGTTAAGATTGTAAAAGACCTAGAACACCATTGGGCACACCAAATAGAAGAATTATGTGGCGCGCATAGTGCGCTGTGTGACCAAATTGTGTTAATGGTTGGAGGGGCTTGGTAGAAAGGGCTTCGGGGGCATTGTTAAATCAAACAAGGTTACTCTGTCCCCCAGTACAATCCCCCTCCCCCAGGTCAGTCTGTTCCCCAGTATAATCCTTCCCTCTCCCAGGTCAGTCTGTTCCCCAGTATAACCCTTCCCTCTCCCAGGTCAGTCTGTTCCCCAGTATAAGCCTTCCCTCCCCCAGGCCAGTCTGTCCCTCAGTATAATCCCCCCAGGTCAGTCTGTCCCCCAGTATAATCCCCCCCAGGTCAGTCTGTCCCCCAGTATAATCTCCCCCAGGTCAGTCTGTCCCCCAGTATAATTCCCCCCAGGTCAGTCTGTCCCCCAGTATAATCCCCCCCAGGTCAGTCTGTCCCCCAGTATAATCTCCCCCAGGTCAGTCTGTTCCCCAGTATAATCCTTCCCTCCCCCAGACCAGTCTGTCCCCCAGTAGAATCCCCCCCAGGTCAGTCTGTCCCCCAGTATAATCCTCCCCGCCCTCCAGATCAATCTGTCCCCCAGTATAATCCCTGCTAGGTTAGTATGTCTCCCAGTACATCTCTCTCAAGTTAGTCTGTCCCCCAGTATAATCCTTCCCCCTCCCCTCAGGTCAATCTGTAACCCAATAAAGTCCCCCCCCCCCCCAGTTTAGTCTGTTCCCCAGTATAATCCCCCCCCCCCCCCAGGGCAATCTCTCCTCTGATCAGCCTGTCCCCCTAATACAATCTCCTCCAGGTCACTCTGTCCCCTGTATAATCCCCCCCAGGTCAGTCTGTCTACCAATACAACCCCCCCAGGTCAATCTGTTCCTCAGTATAACCCCCTTAGGCCAATCTGTCCTTCAGTATAACCCTCCCCAGGTCAGTCTGTCCCCCAGTATAATCCCACCCAGGTCAATCTATCTTCCAGTATAATCCCCCCCCCCCCCCGGTCAGTCAGTTCCCCAGTATAATTCTTTCCTACCAGGTCAATCTGTCCCCCAGTATAATCCCCCCAGGTCAGTATTTCCCCCATTATAATCCCCCCAGGTCAGTCTGCCCCCCAGTATAATCCTACCCAGGTCAATCTGTCCCCCAGTATAATCCCCCCAGGTCAGTCTTTCCCCCATTATAATCCTCCAGGGTCAGTCTACCCCCCAGTATAATCCTACCCAGGTCAGTCTATCTCCCAGTATAATCCCCCTGGTCAGTTAGTCCCCCAGTATAATCCTTCCCTCCCAGGTCAATCTGTCCCCCAGTATAATCCCCCCCAGGTCAGTCTTTCCCCAAGTATAATCCCTCAGGTCAGTCTATTCCCCAGGATATTCCACCCCCCCGGTCAATAAGTCCCCCAGTATATTCCCCCCCAACTTGCACTTGCATCCTCACCAGTCAGTGATGTCACCTGGCCCATTTGCTTACATGGCTGGGAATACCTGGTGATGCAAGCAAATGGGCGGGGATCAGAGGGGTTACATTATTGCCTAAATATAGTCAGATGGCCATATTTAGGTGATAACATTGCCCAAATATGGCCATGGCCATACACAGCAATGATTGTACAACTGTCCCTGCCTCTTTCATTATGTAGCTGATGATATGTGGCTAATGGTGCCATTGGATTAGTTGGGTGCATTGTTTTTTTTTTTTTTTTTTTGTTTTTTTTCTTAGACCCCTTTCCCACTGGGGCAGTTTTCAGGCACTTTAGCACTAGAAATAGCCTCTGCTAAGCGCCTGAATACCACCTCTCATTCATTCCAGTGTGCCTTTTCACACTAGGGCGGTGCACTTGTGGGACGGGAAAAATTTTTTTTTTGGAAAAAAAAAAATTTACTTGCTAAACGTTTGGGTATAAAGTGCAGACCCCACCAACTACCGACCAGGGTTGAAGGTAAAGACTTTTGTCCTCGCCAACATGGGGACAAGGTGCTTTGCCAGGGGGGTTTCTCCTGACAAGGTACAGCCTAGCATGGTTCAGCGGGGTACACACTCATCTCCCCCTTTCCTGGAAAGCTAGGCTGCCTGCTCAGATAAGGGTCTGGTGTTGAATTTTTGGGGGGAACCTCATGCATTTTTTTTTACTTTTGTGTGGGTTACCCTTTAAAACCATCAAAATAATTTGGGGGAACCTTATGTTGTTTTTTATGTGAGCTCCCCATTAAAATTAATACCATACCTGAATGAATTAGGTTGGGGAAACCCCATGTGGTGTGCTGCAATGCATGCTGCATCAGAACTGTGTTGATTTAATGCATTGGGGGTACAATTCAAAATGAATGCTTACTGCATGTAATGCCAAGGAGTCCATACATGTGGCATATACCCAATGAAGTGACTGGCATTGGGTGATGCACAGAGATGAAACAAATCCTTTTACATAAGTCAACCTGATTGTAGCACCCTCTAGTGTGCAACTAGTTTAGGTAAATTTATTTTGTGACTCATGGTAGTTGTGTGAGTCTGTAATTGGGTCGGGTTACTATAGGTCAGGCTGGAGGGCTCTACAGGTCAGGCCTGTGCTAATCTGCATACTTAAGGGAATCTGGCCAATTCCCAGCAGGCCTGGATTTACTCCCTTTGCCGCCCCAAGGCCGGGTCCTTCAATGCCACCCCCCCCACACACACACACACACACACACACACACACACACCACCATTCCGGGCGTGGTTTACATAAAATAGTGGGCGTGGCTTATATAGGCGTGGTTCTAATGGGTTGTGGTTAGAGTCTGAGATGAATGAGAGGTGGAGAAAGAAAGGGGAAAAGAGGGGGGGGAGGGAGGGAGAGAGAAAGAAGGAAAGAAGGAGGGAAGGAGAGAGAAGGAAGGAAAGAGGGATGGAGGGACAGCAGGCCCAGATCCTACACCACAATAGAAATATGTGTATTCCAGAGTTTAACAAATCAGCAGATACTCCAAACACCTGGGGTTAGTGCTTCAATCATCCCAGCTCCATGGTTGTTATGGTATCAGGATGATTGAAGCGCATTATTACTATTATTACATTGTAATATACAATTAAATCATTCAACTCACCATAATCCAGAATCAGTGGGACCCCTCAGCGTGTCACCTGCCACCTGATGCCATCAGGTGCCCCCAGCAGAGTCCGTCCTTACTTCTGGTGTCCCCAGTAGCGGAGCCCCCCTTACATCTGGTGTCCCCCAGTGGAGTAGCCCCCCTTACATCAGGTGTCCCCAGTGGAGAAGCCCCCCTTACATCAGGTGTCCCCAGTGGAGAAGCCCCCATCAGGTGTCCCCAGTGGAGAAGCCCCCATCAGGTGTCCCCAGTGGAGAAGCCCCCCCTTAAATCAGGTGTCCCCAGTGGGGAAGCCCCCTTACATCCGGTGTCCCCAGTGGAGAAGCCCCCCCTTACATCCGGTGTCCCCAGTGGAGAAGCCTCCCCTTACATCAGGTGTCCCCAGTGGAGAAGCCCCCCCTTACATCAGGTGTCCCCAGTGGAGAAGCCCCCCTTACATCCGGTGTCTCTAGTGCAGAAGCCCCCCTTACATCCGGTGTCCCCAGTGGAGAAGCCCCCCCTTACATCCGGTGTCCCCAGTGGAGAAGCCCCCCCTTACATCCGGTGTCCCCAGTGGAGAAGCCCCCCTTACATCCGGTGTCCCCAGTGGAGAAGCCCCCCCTTACATCCGGCGTCCCCAGTGGAGAAGCCCCCCTTACATCAGGTTACCCCAGTGCAGAAGCCCCCCCTTACATCCGGTGTCCCCAGTGGAGAAGCCCCCCTTACATCAGGTTACCCCAGTGCAGAAGCCCCCCCTTACATCCGGTGTCACCAGTGCAGAAGCCCCCCTTACATCAGGTGTCCCCAGTGGAGAAGCCCACCTTACATCAGGTGTCCCCAGTGGAGAAGCCCCCCTTACATCAGGTGTCCCCAGTGGAGAAGCCCCCCCTTACATCCAGTGTCCCCAGTGGAGAAGCCCCCCTTACATCAGGTTACCCCAGTGCAGAAGCCCCCCCTTACATCCGGTGTCACCAGTGCAGAAGCCCCCTTACATCAGGTGTCCCCAGTGGAGAAGCCCACCTTACATCAGGTGTCCCCAGTGGAGAAGCCCCCCTTACATCAGGTGTCCCCAGTGGAGAAGCCCCCCCCCTTACATCCAGTGTCCCCAGTGGAGAAGCCCCCCCCCTTACATCCAGTGTCCCCAGTGGAGAAGCCCCCCTTACATCAGGTGTCCCCAGTGGAGAAGCCCCCCCCTTACATCCAGTGTCCCCAGTGGAGAAGCCCCCCTTACATCAGGTTACCCCAGTGCAGAAGCCCCCCCTTACATCCGGTGTCACCAGTGCAGAAGCCCCCTTACATCAGGTGTCCCCAGTGGAGAAGCCCACCTTACATCAGGTGTCCCCAGTGGAGAAGCCCCCCTTACATCAGGTGTCCCCAGTGGAGAAGCCCCCCTCTCCCAGCAGCGGAGACTCTCTAACAGGCAGCGTGGAACAATAGACAGAGACGGCCGGGTGGCTGCCAATAGAAGTTGAGCTGGCCGGGGTGCTGCCCACCCTCCGCCCCGCCCCTCCCCGCGGCCTTTCCCACAACATGTCACAGAATGTCAGACCAGCAGCGGGGTGGGGGGTGGGCGGCACCGCAGTTCAATTTCTATTGGCAGCCACAAGGCGTTCTGGTCTTCTGCAAAATGGCGGCCAGTGGAGACCTCTAGCGGCAGCCGGCGCCGGCGAAAAAAACTGTAAAATAAGGGGGGGGGGGCGGCCGCGAAAGTCGAGAAGTCGCCGCAGGAGCAACGCCGCCCCTGCGCCACTGCCGCCCCGAGGCCTGGCCTCGGTGACCTTGTGGGAAATCTGGCCCTGATCCCCAGGCAGAGTGGCTAGATCAGCCATTAAATATTGTGGAGCCAGGCCAGCACGGAGAGTCAGGTGGTAGATGGAGTGCTGAGGTTGCTGCCATGTGGCCTGGGAGGAGAGCCCAGGCCTAGGTAACCCATAATCTCTATAACCTATCCAAGTTGTTTTTCCCAATAAAACAACACAAATAAGCCCATGGGCTGATTTCTTGTGTCTGTATGCAAGTTTAAAATGTGTGTTGCCTGGCTGTGCAGGAATAGGGGGATCTAGTAACCAGCAGCTCCTGCAGGGGTAGCGCTACATATTTATCTGCAGTCTTCTCTTCCCTACATCTGTTCAAAGTCCAGAATATATGAAGCTTGTCTGAGCTTTCAGAAAGCAGGGGGCAGAGAGCTAAAAATACACAGAGTGAGGAGAGCTCTGACAGCTGATTTGAGAGAGGGGACCCCCACACACACACACACACACACACAGCTCACAGGAACAAGGCTGAGGCTGTCAATTAGCTGGAGCTCCCTTCTTTGTCACCATTTTTCTCCCTATAGAGGTATATGCTTTCTTCATACACTATATTGTCAAAAGTATTGTGACGCCTGCCTTTACATGCACATTAATTTTAATGGCATCCCAGTCTCTCTACTCTCTACTCTTCTGTCCACAAGGTTTAGGAGTGTGTCTGTAGGAATGTTTGACCATTCTTCCAGAAGCACATTTGTGAGGTTAGGCACTGATGTTGGATGAGAAGGCCTGGCAAGCAGTCTTCACTCTAATTCATAATAAAAAAAGGTTTATAGGGCGCACAGGACTAACATGATCCAGAAAATGTCTCTACTAAAATTAGGCAGTCCAAAATAAAAAGAAAGGTGTTGGTAAGGATGATGGAAAGGTGGGATGATCTTCAGCAAAAAGGGCTGCAACTTTAAAAGACTGAAGCAGGCTCTATAATGACACAAGAAAACAACAAAGGCGCCTCTAAGTGCAGAAGATTAACAATTTTAATGCCCCAAAACGGGTTAAAAACACTTACAGAATGGAAGTGGTAATCAGGCACATCATAATTTAAGTTGCATTGGAAAGGGTGGCGGTCAGAGGAAGCCTTCAGATGGAATGGATGTGATCACTAAACACAGCGGTGTAGGACACAGGAAGCCGCTGTGAAGCCGGCGTCATCAGCTGGAAGGACGGTGAACCCGGAAGTGATGTCATCCACGGAGCGGCTCAATAACCAGCCTGAACCGCAAACAAACAGCCTGGACGAGGATGTGATGTCATCAGAAAGGGACGCGTTTCGGAACCATCAATCGTTCCTTTTTCAACCTGAAAAAGGAACGATTGATGGTTCCGAAACGCGTCCCTTTCTGATGACATCACATCCTCGTCCAGGCTGTTTGTTTGCGGTTCAGGCTGGTTATTGAGCCGCTCCGTGGATGACATCACTTCCGGGTTCACCGTCCTTCCAGCTGATGACGCCGGCTTCACAGCGGCTTCCTGTGTCCTACACCGCTGTGTTTAGTGATCACATCCATTCCATCTGAAGGCTTCCTCTGACCGCCACCCTTTCCAATGCAACTTAAATTATGATGTGCCTGATTACCACTTCCATTCTGTAAGTGTTTTTAACCCGTTTTGGGGCATTAAAATTGTTAATCTTCTGCACTTAGAGGCGCCTTTGTTGTTTTCTTGTTTCACTCTAATTCATCCCAAAGGTGTTTTATCCAGTTGAGATCAGGACTCTGTGCAGGCCAGTCAAGTTCCCAGGGCTGGTACAAGGATTTTTGACACCCTCGGCTCCACCCCTTTGCCCTGCCCATGTATACCCCACCTTTTTAATGAAGCGCTCATCAAACACAGCCTCACCAGCGCCCATTAATTGCAGCCTCACCAGCGTCATCAAATGTAGCCTCACCAATACCCATCAAATGCACCCTACCAGCGCCCATCAATGCAGCCTACCAGCGCCCATCAATGAATGTTTGCTAGCTTCCATTCATTTGGGAGTCGGGACATAGACACAGTCCTCCGCTGTCACTGCGCCTAAGACACTATGTGCAAACGGAGAGGCAGCTGCCTGCTGACGCTGAGACTTAGTTGCTCGCTGCAGAGAGAACAGAGTAGGAACACCAGTGGGCAGGCGCCCTAGGCGGCAGCCTAGTTTGCCTAGTGCTAGCACCGGCCATGCAAGTTCCTCCACCCCAAACTCGCTCATCCATGTCTTTATGGACCTTGCTTTATCCACTGGTGTGCAGTCATGTTGGAAACAGAAGGGGCCAGCTGTTATAGCTGCAAAGGGTGGACCAACTCAATATTGAACCCTACGGACGAAGACTGGGATGCCATTAAAGTTCATGTGTGTGTAAAGGCAGGCGTCCCAATACTTTTGGTAATATAGTATATGTGCACCCCCTTCCTCATGAGGTAACAGGCTGCAAACATTACCAGGCCTCCTACCCTCCTGTTCCGTAGAGAGGTGGACTTCTGAGAGGGCGGTCCCTGGTGCCGGGGAGGTTGTCTGAGAGGATTCATCGTTACCATCAGCATTAGAGATTCTATGGGACATTTTGGTACAATTCAGCAAGTTATCTTATGCTCCCAATAGAGGCAGGCGTCACAATACTTTTGACAATATAGTGTATTTCATCTCTGAGGTTTATAACCACTTTAAGGGTGTGTGAGTAAACTGGAAGGGGGTCGAAGAGAGAGCAAACTGGAGCTCTTAGTGGATCGGGAAGTTTTTTTTATTTTTTTATTGTTGGGGCCCCATTGCACCTGCATGGCCTTCTGTAGCTATTGAGTTGTATTACAAGTCTATAAGGGCCATCGGCTGTCAGATCCAGCGATGGTATAATTACCCAAAGGCACGTGTGGTCTACACGCATGTTGTCACATCCTGGACCTGTCAGCTCTCTCCTCCAGTTTTTGGTAACTGTATCCTCTTGTAGTTTCCAGTAACATTATTCATCCTGTCACAGACCGCACCACACTAAGCCCCCGCGTCATACCCCGGTCCTTGTCTCAGCAGGAATACTTCCCCCCATGCTTATGACTTAACTTTCACTGCCCCCCCCCCCCCCCCCCACCCTTGCTGCGCTGTGTCAGGAAAGCCATAACTCTCCTATCAAAGGTTCCTGTCCCTGCATAGCAAACTCCACACAATGGGCAGGAAACCGGGGCACATGACAGGCAAACGCTAGAAATTTCCGATCATTTCCTGCGCTGCCCACTGGCTGTTTCCTGAGCTACTGTACAGCTGTCCCCTGGGCCTTGACCCCCGGGATGGGAGGGGTTAAACGTCTGTATTTTCTTTACTTTGTCTTAATCTTTTGGAGCATCTGCAGCATGAAAATCTGGACAAGAAGAGCCTGGACGCCGGCCAACCTGCCTCCGGAGAGCGCTCATTCCCTGACTGACCTTCAATAAAAAAAAATAGAGCTAAAGCAACTTAAAAGAACGCCACGGAGAGCCGTGTATCTACGATGGGAGCATGACATTATATCAGGATCATAAAAAAAACAAATTCAGTATCGTCAACCGAATAATGGCGTGATAACTGGAATTCGAACTAAAAAATTGTATCACTTGTCACTTTTCTGCCTTTTATTTAAAGAAGCCCAAAAATAATAATGTGTGTTATCTGCTGGGCAACGAAGGGTAAATCTTGGCTGCCTTGACGGGATCCACCTTAACCTGTTCAGAAATAAAATCAAGTCTATTTTATAAATCCAATATAAAACCAGAGATCATTTCATGTTTCATCGTCTTAGATTTGAGCTTCGAATAAAATCCATAAACTAACCTCCGTGATGAAATGTATCTGTTTATCGCTTGTCTTTTGTAAAGCTGAACTCCAGTCTTTCCTTTAATCTTGCACAGTTGTACAGGCCCCTCTCTGGGATTGAATTCACGTACGCTGATTTCACTGCACACTGTGAGCTTCTTACGTACCTCATTTCCTGGCTGGAGGATGTCCAGCATCATCTAGTCCAGGGGTACATAAAGTTTGCTTCTCGGCCTTTTGGCCAAGATCAAGCGTAGTATCTGTTCTTATCAGTGATCTAGTGGGGGCGCTGTGTTATCATTCTGACCTGACCGGGTCGGGGTGGTGACTATGCAACCCTGCTACAGTGATGGGGGCCTGAAAGGTAAGTACCGGCAGGGATTGAAACCGGAGCGCCCAAGCGATATTAGGGGCCGGGGGTAAATTCTCCCTGGGAAAGCTGGAAGGGTCCATTATCCTGGTTTGAGCAGGCTACCTTGTCTGGCCATGGGCTGGAAAGCAGAGAATCTGCTGTTTCTGAGCCTTTTTGGGAGTGTTCGCCCCAGAGGTGCTCTTAGTAACATTTGGGTATAGGAACTCTTGGTGTGAAAAGATCACATGGTCACAGCTCCAAACATTTGACATACGAAGGACATATACCTCCAGTTTTCTACTCAACCTGTTATTCCATAACCTCCAAACCACCCCTTTACCCCATAAATGGCATGACAAGGTTTTAGAGTAAAATGGCCTTACGGCCTTTCATTTTAAATAATAACGTAACTTAAGAAATTAAAGTTTAAATAACCATCAACTGAAAGTTCTTTATACTTTGGTGGTCTTTGAGGGCAACGACACACAACTTGGTCACTGCGATCAACTTTTTTTAAAACTTAGGCCTCCAGTCGCAAGCCACCGTCTCGGAGACGGTACTCGACATCCATAGTGACCTACCATTTTAACCCCTTCCTGGTTAAACCCCTTGTTAACTGGAAGGTACCGGGGAACCCCATACCACAGATGGGTCCCAACCACCTTATATACCAGCCTTTCCTCTCTTCCTCCAAAGACCCACCACTGCCGGGCTGTCCTGACAACCCAACTGACATAAAGACCAAACATAGGGAAGGCGGGTGAGAATCTCCACGCTCTCTGCTCTCGCCTGACGTCACTTCCTCCTCTTCCTCCCATGATTCTCCCGACTCCTAACCACACCCCTGTTCTTAAAGGAGCGCCTACCAAAATTACCCCTGTCTGTCGCGCTGTCTTGCTTCCGTCATGCCGTCCCTCCGCCCATGCGTTTCATTCTTTTTTGCTCCGGGACTCCCTTTTCACCCTTTGCACCTTCAGGACAAGGACTTCTGGCTTAAGTCTGGGGCAATTTTTGCTTGCCAGGCCTCAGGGCCCGGCCAGTGCACTATTTGGTACGGCCACTTTATTGTTTTTATTTATTTTTCTCCCACGTTTGTCACTTTTTCACTTTTGTGTGTGTTTTTCACGGGATGAAGGGTGTGAGTGCTCGGGCTTACCCTCTCATCTAGGGGGAGGATGTGTGGCCTTCAGGTTCCTTCCTTCCCTGCCTCTGGGGGGGTCTCTCTTTGGGAGAGCTCCCCTGACCTAGTATTCGAGGATGACTTCAGGGGGTCACCATAAACCGGCAACAACCAGGTGCTCCTCACAAGATTTCTGACAGAGGAGTGAAAAGAATTAACAGAAGAGTTGTCCAAGAGCCAAAGACCACTTGTGGAGAGCTTCAGAAAGACCGGGAATTAGCAGGGACATTTCAGCAAGACAATGATCCCAAACACAAAGCCAAGGAAAATCTCAATTGGTTTCAAAGAAAGAAAATAAAGCTGCTAGAATGGCCCAGCCAATCACCGAAATTGACACCAATAGAAAATCTATGGAAAGGACTAAAGATCAGAGTTCATAGAAGAGGCCCACGGAACCTTCAAGATTTGAAGTGTGTGTGGAAGAATGGGCCTAAATCACACCTGAGCAACGCATGCGACTAGTTTCTCCATACAGGAGGCACCTTGATGCTGTTATTACCAACAAAGGATTTTGTACCAAGTATTAAATACATTTCAGTTAGCGTGTTCAATACTTTTTCCTTGTGTCATTCCATTTTATTACACAGAACTTCATTTCTGAACTTATTTTTTTTTTGGTGTCTTTGTATGTATGGATTGCATGGGTTGTTACCGCCAAAAATGTCATGTAAATAGCACCCTTAGAAATATATTTACCCAGAAACATTGTGACGTGTACAATACTTATTTTTTTTTTAATCCAAAGAAAAGTTTATTGAGTTCAACATAAACAAACAGAACCAGGCTTCAGCAATACACAGTTACATAGCATATTTTACAAACCCTCAGTGAAAATCGGCTGTAATCCCGTCACGGGTTAGGCCCAGAAAGGTCTATTCCTGCCCTCAAATCCTTACCCCTCCCGTGCCACCCTATGTCGCTTCACCTTTTTTAGTCAGACCAATAATCTGTACCAATATAATTACCCAGCATTCAGACCTAGTAATCTACCCATCACCAGATCCACCGGGACAAGTCCAGGCGCATCCAGCCACGGGCCCCAAAGTTTCTCAAACTTTCAGGTGCACCCCCTGTGTTGATATACCATTTTCTCCATTCTAATCATGTTCCCAACTGCAGAAATCCATTCCTTAACTGTGGGAGGGTCCTCTGATTTCCAGTGGAGCATTATCATCTTACATGCTAACAGTAGGGTTCTGGTAACTGCTATTCTGATGCATTCCTCCCATTAAAAGACCTCCAATACATTGAGTAAACAGTGTTTTGGGTCGGTGGGCATAGAGATCTGAATTACCCTGTTTATGGTATCCACCACTCCGCCCCAATAGGAGTGAATCTTCGGGCACCTCCACAGTAGATGGATCAGATCGCCATGGTCTCTTTTGCATCTAGTGCACATCGGGGGAGGTTTGAGACCCATTTTGTGTAATCTATGTGGTGTATAATACACTCTCAAGATAAGATACAGTTGTGTTAGCCTCTGTGATACATTCAGAGAGCTCATGGGCACCGCCTGTAGAATCTCCTCCCACTGGTCTCCATCTAACTGTCCAACATCTCTCTCCCACTTATCCATCATTCTCAATTGATGTTTGTTCAGAAAGCTCTGCAGGAGCATATTATAACATTGGGAGATGAAACCTTTGGTGTTTGATGCTCTCAGAACTAAGTTAAATAAAAGTGTCTGTGAAGGAGACCATTCAGAAGCACTGCTCTGAGCGTTCACAGCATGTCTCAGTTGCATGTAATGGAACCGCATAGAGGACAGCAAGCCGTGTCTTTCCTGCAGAGCCTCAAAAGGTAGTAAAATACAGTTTTGAAAAATATCTCGAATGTATATCACTCCATACGCCTTCCATAAGGCCCCATGTTGTAACTGTGCTATTTCAGGGTAGGTCCCATTGGACCATATCGGGCTAAACTCCGTGTATCCCGTCACTCCCTGTAGGTATCTGATTTAGTTCCAAACTTTTTGGATAAGATTATAGGTCGGGTACGTCTTATTTGGTTTCCCAAAGGCTAAAGCTTCAAGTGCCATCGGTGCCGAATCTCTTTTTACCGTGTGTAACATCACAGTCTCTGAAGAGCTGCGGGTATTACTTATCCTGTCGGCTTCCCCACCCATAACGCCTATTAAGTGTTGAAGCTGCGCCACTAAATAGTATAACCATGGATTTGGCGGGGCTATTCCCCCTCATCTTTAGGGCGCTGTAATTGTTGAAGTTTGATCCTGAGGGGGGGGGGGGGGGGGGGGATTCTTCAAGATTAGCAGGCGGAATAGGGAGTTCACAATTCTAAATGTTTTCAGAGGGACCACTACTGGAGAATTGTGGAGCACATAAAGCAGCTGGGGCATGAGGATCATCTTGATCAAATTTACCCTACCAGCTGTCGACAGGCAGAGTGGGTTCCATGTCTTAATCCGGTCTCGGAATCTTTGCAGGAGTGGGGAGATGTTCAATCACCCATAATCTCTCACCGTAGGCGTCACCTGGACTCCTAGATACCTGAAAGATGTGGTTACAATACTTATTTTACCCGCTCACAAAAGTGAGTACACGCCTCACATTTGTGTAAATCTTTTCTTCTATCTTTTCATGTGACAACACTGAAGAAATGACACTTTGCTACAATGTAAAGTAGTGAGTGTACAGCTTGTATAACAGTGTACATTTGCTGTCCCCTCAAAATAACTCAACACACAGCCATTAATGTCTAAACCGCTGGCAACAAAAGTTGTTTGTATAGAAGTATACAAGCTGTACACTCACTACTTTACATTGTAGCAAAGTGTCATTTCTTCAGTGTTGTCACATGAAAAAATAGAATAAAAGATTTACAAAAAAGAAAAGTTTTTGTGTTATCATTCATATTCTCTGAAAAATGGCCAAGAAATTATAAAATCTGCCAGGGTATGTAAACTTATGAGCACAAGTGTGTGTGTGTGTGTGTATATATACACACACACACACACACACATTGTGACATTGGGGATTGTTCAGCTCAAGTGGATAGATGCGTTTTGGTGCAGTGAGTCCACATTAGAGAGGCATTTATAGTTAAGGGCCTGGTAGCCCACGTTTATTAAAGGGAAAAACAAAACAAAAGTCCATCCAGGAATCCCACGCAGGGGTCCAAGCTTCAATTAAATACGCAAAATCCAAATGAAAATGCTAGCCCACCTAGCTACTCTTCAGCAGTACTGCTGCTATAGGTACAGGCCCCTCAAATGAGCTGCTTGGATGCACACAGCTTCAAGCCCTTCAATGCACACAGCATCTATTCTCTCACAGAGACACTAATGCCCCGTACACACGGTCGGACATTGATCGGACATTCTGACAACAAAATCCATGGATTTTTTTCTGACGGATGTTGGCTCAAACTTGTATTGCATACACACGGTCACACTAAGTTGTTGGAAAATCCGATCATTCTGAACGTGGTGACGTAAAACACGTACGTCGGGACTATAAACGGGGCAGTAGCCAATAGCTTTCATCTCTTTATTTATTCGGAGCATGCGTGGCACTTTGTGCGTCCGATTTGTGTACACACGATCAGAAATTCGGACAACAGATTTTGTTGTCGGAAAATTTTATAGCAAGCTCTCAAACTTTGTGTGTCGGAAAATACGATGGACAATGTGTGATGGAGCCCACACATGGTCGGAATTTCCGACAACAAGGTCCTATCACACATTTTCTGTCGGAAAATCCGACCGTGTGTACGGGGCATTACTAGCAGCCACTGCTCCAACTCCACATTCCTCCTCCTTCTGATCTCACCAGACCTTCGTTATATGGGCTGTGTGCACCTGGGCACACACCCTACTGGCTGTCCACAAGACCCGGACACAGGGTTGGAGAACCCATCTCACCCAAGACTCTGAAGGATCTCCAAACTACAGAGCCCCATAAGGAACTAGCAAAACCTGGAGAAAACTGCCAGAGCAGTTTTCTCTGTTTCAAATTTACGCTCTGTAGCTCTGCACTCAGCCGATATGCAGACTCTGTGTCCACTTTAACCCCATTTTCATAGGGACACAGCCTTGCTCTGCCACAACATCTATATAAAAGCCTTAGGAGATAGAGTTGCCACCTCATCCCTTTACACCCGAACACATATGAAATACACGGGTTCTGAGGCTGATTTAATACAGATAAGGCACCAAGTGAGTTCAATTACCACCTTAATCAGCCTCAGAATCTGTGTAATTAATATGTGTTCGGGTTTAAAGGGATGAGGTGGCAACCCTATTAGGAGAGCTTCTAGCAGTGCTGGCTGCATGCAAATGAACGCAGGTTTTTTTTTTTCCTGGAAATGACACATAGCTGATTTGCATAACCAAAATCACACCTAAAAACCAATTAGCTAAGAGGGCTCGAAGGAAGAGTTTTCACAAGCAAAGTTTGTTTTACCGGCAAGTTTTTTTTCTCACTTTTCTTTACTGTTTCTTTTTTTGTGTATTGTTTACCAGATGTAACTATTTTATTTACTGGCGAGATAATGAGAACAGCAACACCTCATCATAGCAGTGATCCGAGAGAGTCATCTGCTGCACAGAGGAAACTGCTAAAGGTTGGAAGAATAATGAATGAAGGTGCACATGTGATACTAATTGGAGTCAGGGCTGAATGAACAGAGGAGCTAGCCAAAAGCAGTAGTCAGAGCTGGGTAAGAGAAGATTGTTAAGTTTTGGCCTGGGAGGCAAATACAGCTAATCGTCCCTTTCTTGGCCGGGGCAGTTCCTTGTAAGCTAGGAGTGCACAAGTGATTGGTGCATATGGTGAAAGGTGGGCATTGCCTTAAAATAGAACTGGGGCCAGGCCATAAACATTCAAATATATAGTTTCATCCTCTTTCCCAGCAATGACTCTGCAGCAGTAACTCAGAAACTCAGCTCTGTCACTCCACCTCCTAGCGGTGACTTAGCATCTCAAATCACCCTGCTCCCTCTCCTAACAGTGATTTAAAAACACATATTCCCTCACTCTCTCTCCCAGCAGTAACATAGAAGCTCAGCTCCCTGATTCCACCTCTTAGCAGGGACTAAGTAGCTCAGCTCTCCCTGCTCCCTCTCCCAGCAGTGAGTCAGAAAATCAGCTCTCCCCTGCTTCCTCTCCCAGCAGTGATTCAGGAACTCTGATCCCCCTGCTTCATCTCCCATCAGTAATTTAGCAACTCTGATCCGATCCCCCTGCTCTCTCTCCCAGCAATAACTCAGAAGCTCAGCTCCCCTACTCCACCTCCTAGCAGTGGCTCAGCAGCTCAGCTCCCCCTGCTCCCTCTCCCAGCAGTAACTCAGCAGCTCAGCTCCCCCTGCTTCATCTCCCAGCAGTAATTTAGCAACTCTGATCCCCCTGCTCTCGCTTCCAGCAGTAACTCAGAAGCTCAGCTCCCCTACTCCACCTCCTAGCAGTGACTCCACAGCTCAGCTCCCCCTGCTTCCTCTCCCAGCCATAAGTCGGCAGCTCAGCTCCCCCTGCTTCCTCTCGCAGCAGTAATTCAGTAGTTCAGCTCCCCCACTCCACCTCCTAGCAGTGACTCAGCAGCTCAGCTCCCCCTTCTCCTCTCCCAGCAGTATGCCAGCCGCTCAGCTCCTCCTGCTTCCTCTCCCAGCAGTAATTCAGCAACTGTGATGCCTTTGCTCGGTCTCCCAGCAGTAACTCAGAAGCTCAGCTCTCCTACTCCATCTCCTAGCAGTGACTCAACAGCTAAGCTCCCCCTGCTCCCTCTCCCAGCAAAAAATCAGTAGCTCAGCTCCTCCACTCCACCTCCTAGCAGTGACTTAGCGGCTCAGATACCCCTGCTCTCTCTCCTAACAGGAATTCAGCAACTCAGATTCTCCTACTCTCTCCCAGCAGTAATTAAGTAGCTCAGCTCCCCCTGCTTCCTCTTCCAGCAGTAAGTCAGCAGCTCAGCTCCCCCTGCTTTCTCTCTCAGCAGTAATTCAGCAACTCGGATCCCTCTGCTGTGTCTCCCAGCAGTAACTCTGAATCTCAGCTCCCCTACTCCACCTCCTACAGGTGACTCAAAAGTTTAGCTCCCCCTGCTCCCTCTCCCAGCCATAAGTCAGCAGCTCAGCTCCCCCTGCTTCCTCTCCCAGCAGTAATTCAGTAGCTCTGCTCCCCCACTCCACCTCCTAGCAGTGACCTAGCTGCTCATATACCTCTGCTCCCTCTCCTAACAGTAATTTAGCAACTGCTCTCTACCAGCAGTAATTCAGTAGCTCAGCTCCCTCTGCTTCCTCTCTCAGTAGTAATCCATCAGCTCAGCTTCTCCATCTTCCCCTGGTACCAATTGCTTGGCAGCTCAACTCACTCCACTCCCCTTCCAAACAGTGATTCAGACGTCCAACTTTCTCTGCTCAACCTCCCAGCAGTGACAGAGCAGCTCAGCTCCCCCTAACCCTAAAGGTAACTACACCCTAGTGCTAACTCTTAAAGCCCAACTCCGGGCCAAAAAAAAAAGTTTACTATGTAGTGGGGCTGTGCCTGCACTGCACGGGTCAACTGCTTGTTTTTGTCTAGGGGCATAGAGAAAGTTTATACTCACCCAACCCTCTGCTCCACCAGCAAATGGTTCTCCCCCACGATCCAGCCGTGGGCTGTTCCTGAAATCCTCACGTCCAGAGAAGGTCTATGAGTGTGAGGACTTCAGAAACAGTCCACCTCACAAGACTGCTAGACCACAGAGGGAGGTGTCAGGATTGGAAGTTTAGGTAAGTATATCTCCATTCTCCAACCCCCTAGGCAAAAACAAGCAGTTGCCCCATGCAGTGCGGGCACAGCCCCAAACTTTTTTTTTGCCCGGAGTCGGGCTTTAACCTAAAGGTAAACCTCATCCTAACAATTACGTATACATTTTGCAAACAAAGTCATATGATTGCCAAGAAAGTGCCCGCATCATGATCAATAGCTTTATTGATAAGCAAAGCTATGCCGCACAGTGATGGGCCCTTAAATCTAAATGTGCTACATGCTCCTTTTTTCCACTAAATTCTCCTTTTCCTTCAAAATCAATCTCTAATTTTACAATGAGGACTTCATAGGAGGTAAGCATTCAACTTCACCAGGATAATTCAGAATCTGCACAATATTCACCTAGGGCTAAAGAGTTGTAAGGTGTAAGGGTGCTCATGGAGATGTTGGAAGGTATTAGTGAGTATGTGCCTACAGTTCACAGTGCTTTACTGCCTGTTTGAGCTCCTTATTGACATAGGAAGTTTACAATCACTTGAGGGTGTGAATTTTAATGTAAAATTTCATGTTCATCTATGCCTTAGCATCCAACTTTTCTTACAAGAAGTTACTTTATCATTCGTTTCCTCTGGGTCTATCAGATGAGACCTCCAGACTGAACAATAGAAGGAAAACTCCAGAATTCCCACAGCTGATGGCACAGCAAGGGTCATGGGCTTGCAGGATATGGTGGGCCTGGGCGGTTATGATCCAGGATATCACTTAACAGCGCTAGACTGGAGGAAAAACATTAATTTTCATTACAGCCTTGAGAAGCTGGAAACTGGCCCATATGAGCGGAGAATCTAATATGGCTCCAACCTATTTCATATGAAGGGCGATTGTTATAGAAGCCTGCGCAACTGCTATGGGGTTTAGCACACAGAAGAAACAGAACACAGAGTATAAAGTACACAGAAAACACAGCACATATAACACATACATGAGGGAAAAAAGTATTTGATCCCCTGCTGATTTTGTGCGTTTGCCCGCTGACAAAGAAATGATCAGTCTATAAAGAAATGATCAGTCTATAAAGAAATGATCAGTCTATACATTTTATGGTAGGTTTATTTTAACAGTGAGAGACAGAGTAGCAACAAATTAAATTAAATACGCATTTTAAAAAAGTTATAAATTGATTTGCATTTTAATGAGTGAAATAAGTATTTGACCTCGAAACATGGCTCAGTACTTGGTGGCAAAACCCTTATTGGCAATCACAGAGGTCAGACGTTTCTTGTAGTTGGCCACCAGGTTTGCATACATCTCAGGAGGGATTTTGTCCCACTCCTCTTTGTAGATCCTCTCCAAGTCATTAAGGTTTCGAGGCTGACTTTTGGTAACTCGAATCTTCAGCTCGCTCCACATATTTTCTATGGGATTAAGGTCTGGAGACTGGCTAGGCCACTTCAGGACCTTAATGTGCTTCTTCTTGAGCCACGCCTTTGTTGCCATTGCCATAGGTTTTGGGTCATTGTCATACTGCAATACCCATCCACGACCCATTTTCATTGCCCTGCCTGAGGAAAGGAAATTTTCACCCAACATTTGATGGTGCATGGCCCTGCCTATCATCCCTATGATGCAGTGAAGTTGTCCTGTCCCCTTAGCAGAAAAACACCCCCAAAGCATAATGTTTCCACCTCCATGTATGATGGTGGGGATGGTGTTCTTGGGGTCATAGACAGCATTCCTCCTCCCCCAAACACGGCGAGTTGAGTTGACGCCAAAGAGCTTCATTTTGGTCTCATCTGACCACAACACTTTCACCCAGTTCTCTGAATCTTTCAGATGTTCATTAGCAAACTTCAGACGGGCCTGTACATGTGCTTTCTTGAGCAGGGGGACCTCGCGGGCGCTTCAGGATTTCAGTCCTTCACAGCATAGTGTGTTACCAATTGTTTTCTTGGTGACTATGGTCCCAGCTGCCTTGAGATCATTGACAAGATTCTCCCATGTATTTCTGGGCTGATTCCTCACCGTTCTCATGATCATTGAAACTCCATGAGGTGAGATCTTCCATGGAGCCTCAGACCGAGGGAGATTGACAGTTATTTTGTGTTTCTTTCATTTGCAATAATCACCAGCTGCTGTCACCCTCTCACCAAGCTGCTTGACGATGGTCTTGTAGCCCATTCCAGCCTTGTGTAGGTCTACAATCTTGTCCCTGACATCCTTGGATGGCTCTTTGGTCTTGGCCATGGTGGAGAGTTTGGAATCTGATTCATTGATTGCTTCTGTGGACAGGTGTATTTTATACAGGTAACAAGCTGAGATTAGGAGCACTCCCTTTAAGTGCTCCAGAGGAAACAGGACACAGTGGAATCAGAACACAAAGGACACAGCACACAGGGAAAACAGGGCACAGAAAACAGGACACAAAGGACACAGCACACAGAAGAAACAGAACACAGTGGAATCAGAACACACAGGACACAGCACACAGGGAAAACCAATGGCGTAGCATGGGTTGTCAGCGCCCGGGGCAAGGCAAGTAATTTGCGCCCCCGTAACGCGTGGACTTTTAGCACTCAATGAGTCCCTTCGACTAGTACAGTATAAAACCCCTTACCCCCTATGTCACAGATCAGCTGCAGAGCTGATCTGTGTCTTACCTTTACTGCTATAGGTCGGCTGGCCACTTGCTTGAGCAACAGTTATTCCTGAGCACCCTTCCTGTAGCCTGCTTAAACGGACTTCTCGTGAACTGATCCCTTGTATACCAACTCGGCTAGTTCTCCTGATTACGTTGTCTGCTGCCCGCCCTGACCTCGGCTCGCTATCTGGCTCTCCTTTTGCTTCATCCATCCATCCATCCATCTGTGTCTGACAGTGTCTTCTGGTACTCTCCTTGTGAACAGGGTGAACCCTTCACTGCCAGTGTCATTTGTACAGTAATCAGTGCATTTTTATAGCACTGATTGCTGTATAAATGACAATGGTCCCAAATATGTGTCAAAAATGTCTGATGTGTCCGCCATAATGTCGCAGTCACAATAAAAAAATCACTGATCGCTGCCATTACTAGTAAAAAAAAAAGATTAATAAAAATGCAATAAAACTATCCCCTATTTTGTAAACGCTATAACTTTTGCGCAAACCAATCAATAAACGCTTATAGTGATTTTTTTTTTACCAAAAATATGTAGAAGAATACGTATCAGCCTAAACCTGAGGAAAAAAAATGTTTTTTTTAATTATTTTTTGGGGGATATTTATTATAGCAAAAAGTAAAAAATAATGCGTTTTTTTTTTTAAATTGTTGCTATTTTTTTGTTTATAGCACAAAAAATAAAAACCACAGAGGTGATCAAATACCACCAAAAGAAAGCTCTATTTGTGGGAAAAAAAGGACGTCAATTTTGTTTGGGAGCCACGTTGCATGACCGCGCAATTGTCAGTTAAAGCGACGCAGTGCCGAATCGCAAAAAGTGCTCTGGTCAGGAAGGGGGTAAAATCTTCCAGGGCTGAAGCGGTTAATTAAAGCAAAAAAAGTCCACACATAGAGCACATGTCAAAAATCACCCTAGCAGGCGCATCACTAAACCTAAGGGCCTTTTCACACTGGGGCGGTTTGCAGGCGCTATTGCGCTAATAATAGCGCCTGCAAACCGACCCGAAACAGCTGCTGCTGTCTCTCCAGTGTGAAAGCCCCCGAGGGCTTTCACAGCATCTTTGGAGCGGTGAAGGAGCGGTGTATACACCGCTCCTTCACCGCTTCTGCCCATTGAAATCAATGGGACAGCGCGGCTATACCGCTGGCAAAGCGCCTCTGCAGAGGCGCTTTGCAGTGGTTTTTAACGCTTTCTCAGCTGCTAGCGGGGGGTAAAACCGCCCCCGCTAGCGGCGGAATACGACGGTAAAGTGCCGCTTACAATAGCGACGCTTTACCGCCGACACCACCCCCACCCCAGTGTGAAATGGGCCTAAGAAAATGATAAACAACGCAGTGGTGATATATTGTAGTAATGTGTTTACTATTTTATTTTATGTCATGATGTGCATTTATGGACACTGTCAGTGAATGAGAGAAAGAGATAAATACTGTATGCAGCCGCAGGACAGTGTAGTGAAAGTCTTTCACAACGTTTAAAGCCATGAGAAGGGAAGAGAAACTCCTTGGAGCACTGGCTGACGACCCCACCATACATACTACACTGTCCTGCGGCTGCATACAGTATTTATCTCTTTCTCTCCCATCCCCCCGCCCCTGGGGCCAATAACATGAATTGAGGGAGTCTCAGTCTCACACACCTTGTCCTGCCTGCGCCTGGATCGGTCCCGATTCCCCGGAGGATAAGAGAAGAAGACAGCGGCCGCGATAGGGTCATGTGTGGAGGCGGGACTTCAGGAGCGCTCACATGACCCCCATGCGGCCAATCACAGGGCGCCAGATACTTAACATGGCCGGAGCGCGGGGGACACAGGAACATAAAATTAGGAGGTGGCAGCCAGTAATGACACTACTGGCACAAAATTGCGCCCCCCTAAATGTCGCGCCCGGGGCCACGGCACCCCCCGCACCCCCCACGCTACGCCACTGCCCCACGCTACGCCACTGGGGAAAACAACACACAGAGGAAACAGGACACAAAGGACACAGCACACAGGGAAAACAACATACAGAAGAAGCAGAACATAAAGGACACAGGGAAAACAGTACATGTAGGGCCCAACACGCAGACAACAACACAGGGCAAACAGAGCATAAAGGGCACAGTACACAGGGAAAACAGAACATAAAGGACACAGCATATGGGACAATAGAACACAGAGGAAACAGTATACAAAGGATACAGTACACAGTTAAACCAACACATAGGCGAAGCAGAACACAGAGGACACAGCACACAAAAGGAAAAAGTACACCATGGACAAAGTACACAGGGAAAACAGCACACAGAGGAAACGGTACTCGAAGGACACAGCACAAAGGGAAAACAAGACACAAAGGAAACTGAACATAATGGAGCTGTAGCACCCTGGGGTTTAGTCAGGGAGTTCCTCACAAACTCTACCACCTACTATCCCTCACAACCCACCACATACAGAAGGATGTCAGCTATCTTTGGCCTGGAAAGTTCTCATTAGACTGGACAAGGCCAGAGACCTTGCTACAGAAACAACACACAGGGAAAACGGCACACAAAGGAAACAGGACACAGAGGTTCCAGCACACAGAGGTCACAGCAGACAGTGTTCAGCACATGTAGGGCCCAACATGCAGACAACCCAGCACACAGGGGAGACAACTCACAGAAGGTCCAGCAGACAGAGGATACAGTGTACAGAGGACACACAGGGCACATTAACCTAAGGACACGACACACATAGGACACGTCACACATAGAGTCCAGCATATAAAAGCAACAGCAAGCAGAGGAAACAGTACATAGGGGGCACAGAGGACATATCAGACATCGAGCACAGCAGATAGAGGGCACAGCTCATAGTGGGCCCAACACACAGCACACAGAGAATCCAGCACACAGCACACAGAGAATCCAGCACACAGCACACAGAGAATCCAGCACACAGAGAATACAGCACACAGAGAATACAGCACACAGAGAATACAGCACATAGCACACAGAGAATCCAGCACACAGAGAATACAGCACACAGAGAATACAGCACACAGAGAATACAGCACATAGCACACAGAGAATACAGCACACAGCACACAGAGAATACAGCACACAGAGAATACAGCACACAGAGAATACAGCACACAGAGAATACAGCATACAGCACACAGAGAATACAGCACACAGAGAATACAGCACACAGCACACAGAGAATCCAGCACACAGAGAATACAGCACACAGCACACAGAGAATACAGCACACAGAGAATACAGCACACAGAGAATACAGCACACAGCACACAGAGAATACAGCACACAGAGAATACAGCACACAGAGAATACAGCACACAGAGAATACAGCACACAGAGAATACAGCATACAGCACACAGAGAATACAGCACACAGAGAATACAGCACACAGCACACAGAGAATACAGCACACAGAGAATACAGCATACAGCACACAGAGAATACAGCATACAGAGAATCCAGCACACAGCACACAGAGAATCCAGCACACAGAGAATACAGCACACAGCACACAGAGAATACAGCACACAGAGAATCCAGCACACAGAGAATACAGCACACAGCACACAGAGAATACAGCACACAGCACACAGAGAATACAGCACACAGAGAATACAGCACACAGAGAATCCAGCACACAGCACACAGAGAATCCAGCACACAGCACACAGAGAATCCAGCACACAGCACACAGAGAATCCAGCACACAGCACACAGAGAATCCAGCACATAGCACACAGAGAATACAGCACACAGAGAATCCAGCACACAGCACACAGAGAATACAGCACACAGAGAATACAGCACACAGAGAATACAGCACACAGCACACAGAGAATCCAGCACACAGCACACAGAGAATCCAGCACACAGCACACAGAGAATCCAGCACATAGCACACAGAGAATACAGCACACAGAGAATCCAGCACGCAGCACACAGAGAATCCAGCACACAGAGAATCCAGCACACAGCACACAGAGAATACAGCACACAGAGAATACAGCACACAGAGAATCCAGCACACAGCACACAGAGAATCCAGCACACAGCACACAGAGAATACAGCACACAGCACACAGAGAATACAGCACACAGCACACAGAGAATACAGCACACAGAGAATACAGCACACAGAGAATCCAGCACACAGCACACAGAGAATCCAGCACACAGCACACAGAGAATCCAGCACACAGCACACAGAGAATCCAGCACACAGCACACAGAGAATCCAGCACATAGCACACAGAGAATACAGCACACAGAGAATCCAGCACACAGCACACAGAGAATACAGCACACAGAGAATACAGCACACAGAGAATACAGCACACAGAGAATACAGCACACAGCACACAGAGAATCCAGCACACAGCACACAGAGAATCCAGCACACAGCACACAGAGAATCCAGCACATAGCACACAGAGAATACAGCACACAGAGAATCCAGCACGCAGCACACAGAGAATCCAGCACACAGAGAATCCAGCACACAGCACACAGAGAATACAGCACACAGAGAATACAGCACACAGAGAATCCAGCACACAGCACACAGAGAATCCAGCACACAGCACACAGAGAATCCAGCACACAGCACACAGAGAATCCAGCACACAGCACACAGAGAATCCAGCACACAGAGAATCCAGCACATAGCACACAGAGGGCCCAGTACAAACAGAAATGGGGACACAGACAATGATAAAACATGACAGGGGTTATAAATCCTACCCACTTCATTCAAACATAAAACAAACAAAAAAATTTTTTAATTTTCGTTACACTTTAGCTGTCACTGGGCATGCAAACATCAGATAGTTACTAAAGCAATGCATTGTAAGAAATCACAGATGATTGATCTGGAACTTGGAGCTTTGATGTGACACATAAGGGAAAGAAAGTAGATTTTCTCATGTTGCAGTGATGTGACTTTGTAAGTAATGAGAGAGAATTCTGCTGTACAATAAAGGGTTACTGACTTTGTCACAAATGTCACCGCACAGGGAAACTTTACTTTCCTCTAGTATTTGATTTGTTGTTGTTTTACGTTAAAGGACACAAGCAGTTTTCTTACGAGCTGACACTCTGGGTAGCGGAAATCCATTCTCACCGCCTCATCAGCAAATTAACTGAATTGACTGCTAGATAACGGCCGCTCACCCCAACACAGGAACAGGCGGCGGGCAGCGGTGAATTCTGTACACCACTACCAATAATTGAACCTTATCTCGGGTCTGAACATCGATTAGTCCCAGGTGCTAAACTGGTGATTACAGGAGGCATATAGAGGAGGGGCAAAGGACAGAGTGGGGAGGGGGGCGGACAGGTCCATCGTACACACCTGGACCCCTGACCTACACCAAATACACAGAGAGCCCCTGCTCCGAAAATTGTGGGGCTTATTCAACCCAGCTCAGAAGATGTAGTCAATTCCAAAAACTTCTCACCCGTGACTGTCAATGAAAATTAGATAGATAGATAGATAGATAGATAGATAGATAGATAGATAGATAGATAGATTCACTATATTACCAAAAGTATTGGGACACCTGCCTTTGCACGCACATGAACTTTAATGGCATCCCACTCTTATGCCCGGTACACACGGTCGGACATTGATCGGACATTGATCGGACATTCCGACAACAAAATCCATGGATTTTTTCCGATGGATGTCGGCTCAAACTTGTCTTGCATACACACGGTCACACAAAGTCGTCGGAAAATCCGATCGTTCTGAACGCGGTGATGTAAAACACGTACGTCGGGACTATAAACGGGGCAGTGGCCAATAGCTTTCATCTCTTTATTTATTCTGAGCATGCGTGGCACTTTGTGCGTTGGATTTGTGTACACACGTACGTTTTGTTGTTGGAAAATTTTATAGCATGCTCTCAAACTTTGTGTGTCGGAAATTCAGTTGGAAAATGTGTGATGGAGCCCACACATGGTTGGAATTTCCGACAACAAGGTCCTATCACACATTTTCTAGTCGGAAAATCCGATCGTGTGTACGGGGCATTAGTCCGTAGGGTTCAATATTGAGTTGGCCCACCCTTTGCAGCTATAACAGCTTCAACTCTTCTGGGAAGGCCGTCCACAAGGTTTAGGAGTGCGTCTATGGGAATGTTTGACATTCTTCCAGAAGCGCATTTGTGAGGTCAGGCAATGATGTGGACGAGAAGGCCTGGCTTGCAGTCTCCGATCTAATTCATTCCAAATGTTTTAGCGTGATGGGAGAAAATCTACACACACTTGGTAAAGACATACAAACTCCAAGTCCTGGTGGGAGCTAAAACCAGCAACCCAAGATCACAGACAGTGCTAACCACCAAACCATTTTCCTCCCCACCAAGTCACAACTGGTAAACTGTAGATGGAGAAGGCTTTGGCCTGCGTTCAGCTATCTGTCAGAATGATATTAACATGTGGCCAGCCATTTACTGTCAGGCTCTTCTTTCTGTTCACCACGCTCTCATCTTCAGCTTGTGATTGCTAACACCTGTCAGGGTCTGCAACTTATTACCATCAGAGAGAAGGAGAAGAGTGCTCTTGTTCATATAAAGAAACGCACTTTACTCTTTTATTAACTTTTATGTGGAACGAAAAAGAGAAGGAGAAGATAAAATGCTGAGAGGCCCTGGCTGCTAACTTTCATCCAATCAGAGACAAGAGCTTCAAAGTGTCAGTAGAGTGCAAATTGAACGTTATGTGTGACTTTCCCAATGTTCTAAAAGAAGACTGAAAAAGGATGAAAGGTATTAGAAAACAACAGCACTGACTATCAACAGTATTATATGTGGATACAAGACAATGGGGCACAATTCCTACCAATGACACCAACAATGGGGCACAATTCCTACCATAGAAACCAACAATGGGGCACAATTCCTACCAATGACACCAACAATGGGGCACAATTCCTAACTATGAGATCAAGGAAGGGGCACAATTCTTCCCAATGACATCAACGATGAGGCACAACTCCTCCCAATGACATAAACGATGGGGCACAATTCCTACAAATGACATCAATGATGAGGCACAACTCCTCCCAATGACATAAACGATGGGGCACAATTTCTCCCAATGACACAAATGATAGGACACAATTCCTACCAATGACATCAACAAAGGGGTACATTTTTTCCCAATGACACTGACGATGGGGCACAGTTCCTACCAATGACACCAACAATGGGGCACAATTCCTACCAATGACACCAATGATGGGGCACAATTCCTCCCAACGACATAAACCATGGGGCACGATTCCTGCCAATGAAATCAACGATGGGGCACAATTGCTCCCAATGACATAAACTATGGGGCACAATTTCTACCAATGACACCAACGATGGGGCACAATTCCTACCAATGACACCAACAATGGGGCACAATTCCTACCAATGACATCAATAATGGGGCACAATTTCTCCCAATGACACAGAGGGGGCACAATTCCTCCCATGCACACCGACGATGGGGCACAATTCCTCCCATAGACACCAATGATGGGGTATAATTCCTCCCAATGATATCAACAATGGAACACAGTTTCACCCAATGTCATTAACAATGACATTAACAATGGGGCCCAATGATGGGGCACAATTCCTCCCAATGAGGAAACCATCGATTGGGCACAATTTCTCACTGACTCTAAAGATGGGGCATTGTTTACTCCCACTGATGCTGGGTCATGTACTACTTCTGATGACGATGGTCCGGCCCCCCTAAAGTCTGAAGGACAGTAAACTGGCCCTTTGTTTGGAAATTTTGGAGACCTAACTGATAGAAAGCAAGTGATTGACCACACATGCACAATATATACCCCTTGTCAGTCACAGGTCACCAAAGCAAGGGGACAAGGGGGAGGAGAACAGGCACATGGCAGTGCACCCATTCTACATTAGCAGTGTGTGTGTGTGTGTGGGGGGGGGCAGTTTTACATCCTTGGCCTGAAAGCCAGATGACAAGGGGGTGGCCCCTTAAAGGGGTTGTAAAGGTAAAAATGTTTTCACCTTAATGCATTCTATGCATTAAGGTGAAAAAACTTCTGACAATACCACCGCCCCCAGCCCCCCCCGTTTTACTTACCTGACCCCTCGAAAGTCAGCCGCTCGCTCCCGACATCCATTTCGCCGCTCAGCCTGGCCACTGATTGGCTACAGTGGATGGATTGAAAGCAGCGCAGCCATTGGCTCGCGCTGCTGTCAATCACATCCAATGACGTGGCGCGCCGGGGGGCGGGGCTGAGTGATACAGTGAGTGGCTATAGCCGCCGGCTGTATCACGGGAGCGCGCCCGCAAAAACTAACCACCATGCCAGGGAGCTCGCATTAAGGTGGTTAGTTCTTGCGGGGAGGAGCTGAAACAGCCGCCGAGGGACCCCAGAAGACCAGGTTCGGGGCCACTCTGTGCAAAACTAGCTGCACAGTGAAGGTAAGTATAACATGTTTGTTATTTTTTTTTTTAATTACCTTTACAACCCCTTTAATGTTCCAACATGACTGCGCACCAGTGCACAAAGCAAGGTCCATAAAGACATGGATGAGCGAGTTTGGGGTGGAGGAACTTGACTGGCCTGCACAGAATCCTGACCTCATCCTGATAGAAAACCTCTGGAATTAATTAGAGCAGAGACTACGAGCCAGGCCTTCTTGTCCAACATCAGTGCCTCACCTCACAAATGCGCTTCTGTAAGAATAGTCAAACATTCCCATAGACACACTCCTAAACCTTGTGGACGGCCTTCCCAGAGGAGTTGCATCTGTTATAGCTGCAAAGGGTGGGCCAACGCAATATTGAACCCTACGGACTAAGACTGGGACGCCATTAAAGTTCATGTGCGTGTAAAGGCAGGTGTCCCAATACTTTTGGTAATATAGTGTATATGAGACCTCTGCGCTCTGTGTACATTATGTTCTATCTATTTGTATTTCGGACAATGATGCTTTAAAAAAGTCGATGGAGCGACACCGGGAAGCCGCGCAGTCTATCAGGGCACGGGGCGAGAATGAATTCAGTGATTCAGTAATAAGGAGAGGCGGCAGCTGCATGCAGGGGATAATTGCAGCTCCTGCAGAGACGCGTTGCAGGCGCTTGTGAAAGGATTAGAGCATCCTCACTCCTCATCACTCCTTGATGGAATTAGAAGGCTCGCTCAGCTGCTGGGAATCTATTTATATAGATGAGGCCTGAAACGAGACGCACAAGATGTTTCTCTGTACAGTGAAGAACAGCAGGAAAGTATAACATGGAGAAACCCTCAAATTATCAAACACTGACAAACTGCTCACTGTGTAATCCTCCTATGCATGAAATCATCATCAACCCCCGAACACCAGTCGCTGTTTAAAACGATGCAGCATCGCCTACGCTGGCTGCTCCGCTCAGCGGCGAGGAGTGAGAGACATGAACTGCCGTCTGCACTTTGTGTGTTTATTATACATAGCATGTAGGCGGGCGCCTGAATTAAGTACCTTGTATTTGGAGGAAGTACTCACACACAGTATATAGAGTACTGATGTCTTTCATATAAATCTCGCAGTAATAGATAACTGATCTTCAGCACTGATATAAGCAAACCAGAGAATATATACTGATCAGCCATAACTTTATAACCACCCACCAGTGGCGGAAACCTACCAGGGTTGCAAAGGTGGCACTCAGGACCGAGCCCTGGCGTTCCACCACTGTCGAGGGGCCCCAGCGGGGTTGCTGGCCGCAGAGCTCTGAGCTGAGAGCTTCTATCTCATACAGCCCAGAGCCTACACTGACAGTTCTCCCTCTCTACTCTTTCCTCCCTCGCAAAGATGGTAGAGGAGAGAGCCGATCTGCTTCTTCTCCTCCCGCCCCTCTCCTCCTGTGCGCACCGTGGGAAGTGTGAAGCAGCTGCACAGTGTACACACAGGAGGAGAGGGGCGGGAGGAGAAGGAGCAGATTGGCTCTCTCCTCCACCATCTTTGCGAGGGAGGAAGGAGTAGGGAGGGGAAACTGTCAGTGTAGGCTCTGGGCTGTATGAGAGAGATGCTCTCAGCTCGCACTGATGAGGAAGCACTAATGGCAGCACTGATGGGCACTGATAGGTGGCACTGATAGACAGCATTGATAGGTGGCACTGATAGACAGCATTGATAGGTGGCACTGATAGGCGGCATTGATGAGCACTGACAGGCGGCACTGATGGTCACAGAAAGGTGGCACTGATAGACAGCACTCATAGGCAGCACTGATGGGCACTGATAGGCAGCACTGATGAGCACTGATAGGCAGCACGGACATGGGCGTCCGCAGGTAGGGGCAAGGGAGGTCAAGTGCCCCCCCTGGAATCAGGGATCGGATCTTAAATTCAGCACAGTTGCGTCGCTATCGGGGTGCGGGCAGCCCGCACCCGGGTGCCACCTGCCAGTGGGGTGACACCATCAAGGTGCTGTCAAGCCCTCCATCAGTGTAGTGTAACTTCAGCTCTTTTCCCTGCTCAATCCAGCAGAGAACTCGGAGGAGAAAGGTGAGCTGCGGGCTGTCAGAGGTTTCCCCCGCTCGCCCCCCCTTTCTCCTGTCAGGGAGAAGAGACAGCGGCTCTCACCAGTTCCCCGCTCAACTTCCTGCCCGCTCCGTTCCTTCCCTATTGGCCATAACTGAGGGACAATCAAAGGAGACTAGGAGAGGAGAGCATCATGGGACATGTAGTCCCAAAGATTGGGGACCCCATTTTCCACAGGGAGGAGGCTACAGCTCGATCAAGAGAGAGATTGACAGACTGCAGCCTGGAAAAAAGTTGAGGGAGAGAGTACTACAGGACAAAGAAAGAGGAGTGTGATGTGCGGAAGCCAGAGAGAGAGCCACGCTGCCCAGCGCCACCGGAGAGAGCAAGACTGAGCTACTACCAGGGTACAGACATGCTACACTACTGACCAGAGTCGCCCCTGGGGAACCCAGAGTGAGCGATCATCCAGCCGGAGGGATCGGCCATTATCCATTACTTATCCTAGGGACTGTACTACGTCTGCAGTCTCGGACCATGATAATGTGATAATGACATTGTCGAAAAGGGGCGGTGCATGGGTGACCCTAAAATAATGCCCCCTCCT
Source organism: Aquarana catesbeiana (assembly GCF_042186555.1). Classification (NCBI taxonomy): domain Eukaryota; kingdom Metazoa; phylum Chordata; class Amphibia; order Anura; family Ranidae; genus Aquarana; species Aquarana catesbeiana. The sequence goes on along the minus strand of NC_133336.1, from coordinate 25,974,966 downwards.
GAAAAAAATTTCTGCGGGCGCCCATGGGCACGGATAGGTGGTACTGATAGGCTGTACTGATGGGGCTGCACTGATAATCAGGGCCCTGATTAGCAGTGTAAACAATGTATTAACAGTCTTACTGGTTAATGGCTCTCTTTCTCTCACACAGACACAGCGTGGGAGGAAAGGACTGCCGATAACCGGAAAGTCTGTTTACATGTGATCAGCTGATCACATGGTAAAGGGCCACTGTGATTGGCCCTTTACCGTGATCTGTGATCAGCCCTTCATGGTTTCTTGCACTGGGGCTCTGAAGGTTCTACTTACGCATCTATCACCCACCTGATATTGAGTATGTCCCCTGACCTGTTGAGGCATGGATTCCTCTTAGACCCCTGAAGGTATGCTGTAGTACCTGCACCAAGCCATCAGTAGCAGATCCTTTAAATCCTGTAGTTTGTGAGGTAGGTCCTCCATGGATAGGACTTTTTTTTCCCCATAGATGCTTGATCGGGATTGAGATCTGGAGAATCTGGAGGGCAAGCCAACACCTCAAACTCATTCCATAAAAGAAGTAACAAAACAGAGGCTCTGGGCATACCCCGGCTCACAATAGTACAAATACAAAACAAAAATAATAACAATAGAGCACTCAACATCCTCGCTAACAGAGTAGTATTAACTAAAGAGCACTCAAGGGTGATCGGCAATCATGGCAGTTATAAAAAAATCAGAAGGAGTACATGTGTTGGAAGGGTACCTGTCGTGAAGGAGGTCTTTTTTGATCAATCCCAGCATATTCATAATGAAAAAGTCCCAAAGGGGGTACGAAATAAAAAAATAAAAAAATAAAAACAGAATACTGGACATTAATCCCAGAGTTATGCCCCGTACACACGGTCGGACTTTGTTCGGACATTCCGACAACAAAATCCTAGGATTTTTTCCGACGGATGTTGGCTCAAACTTGTCTTGCATACACACGGTCACACAAAGTTGTCGTTCTGAACGCGGTGACGTAAAACACGTACGTCGGGACTATAAACGGGGCAGTGGCCAATAGCTTTCATCTCTTTATTTATTCTGAGCATGTGTGGCACTTTGTCCGTCGGATTTGTGTACACACGATCGGAATTTCCGACAACGGATCTTGTTGTCGGAAAATTTTATCTCCTGCTCCCCAACTTTGTGTGTCGGAAAATCCGATGGAGCCCACACACGGTCGGAATTTCCGACAACACGCTCCGATCGGACATTTTCCATCGTAAAATCCGACCGTGTGTACGGGGCATAAGAGTGTATCCATCCTATGAGGAGAAGTCCACACCCATGGATTCTTAGGGTGTCCTTCCATTCTTTTATGCAGGGTTAGCATGCACAGAGGAAGGCGACTCAAGCCAAACTCCCCATATTTTAATAAACTTTTTTGGGCAGCCCCTGGAGGTATAAGTCTTCCATTTCAAAATGATGGCCTTCCTGGCATAAAAGAGCAACATACTGGGCAGTGTCCTAGTCACTCTTGTCGATGCCAGGGTGTTGACCAAGCCCAGCAAGCATACATCCACTGTTTGGGGGATTTTAATAGTGGTCAAGGAGTGGCAGGACCTCTTACCAAAACACACTTTTTTTGCCACTAGTTGAGAAAACGGGTAGTCCCAAAAAAATTTCTTCCCAGTCCCCTCCATCCAACTCCGCCACCTCCGCCTGCCACCTCGAGTAAAAGAAGTTGGGGCCCACATGATTTCATGATAAGTACGTCTTATAGATGACCAAAAATGTTTTTTTTTTTTTTTAAGGAGGGGTCACATAGGTGGGACTCCAAGGTATCAGCTAGTAAATGAACCGGGTCTTCACGGAATTGAGAACAAAAGGTATGGCGGAGTTGCAGAAATGGGAAAAAAGTGGGAATTTGTAAAGTCATATTGCATTTTTAAACGATTAAAGGTACTCAAGGATCCCTACCACATGTGCTGTCTAAGTGTTTAATAACTTTTCGAGGCCCAGATCGAGGTGTTTGGGAGGGTCTCAAATTCTGGCGGTGCAGGGTTGTACCATAACAGTGTGTAGGGAGACCAAAAGACAAAGGTTGAGGAGCGTCTAGGCATGGTCAAATGCCAAGCCCTAACTGCCACTCTCATTGACATGGTAGGCAGAAGAAATGCAGCCCACTCCCCCCGATACAACAAATTACAGAGTGTAAAGGAGCCCATATAGGACACCTCCAAGACTACTGAGGAATTGGAATCTTCTGAAATTAGACAATTGTGGGCATGGGTAAGAAGGACAGCTAAAAAATATGGAAGTCTGGACATAACAAGCCACCCTGGCTCCATGGCCTATGGAGAATCTGTTTACTAAACGAAGGTGGGCGGATAAATGAGTGAATTTGTTTAAAAAATACCTTAGGGATCCATGTAGGGGAATGTCAGGGTACATAAAACAGCACAATGAGTACTTTCATTTTAATTAAGGTTCCTCAAACCATTTTTGAACAATTTTTGCAGTGTGGCAGGGTCCAATATCCTGCTGAAAGAGGCCACTGCCATCCAGGAATACCATATTCATGATGGGTGTACTTGATCAGGTAGGTGGTATGTGTAAAATTAACATCCACACGAATGGCCACATTAGCTACCCTTCCTTATCTGAAACCTAACTCTTTGCTAAGCATCATCCCTCACAATCGCATTCCTCTCCCTTCCAATCACTTGCCAAAATCATGCCAAGCAGGGGGTCCCTTATTTAAAAGGTTCCCTCATCTCAAGGATCAATTCCCTTAAAGTGGTTCTAAAGTCAGAAGGTTTTTAATCTTAAGGCATTCTATGCCTTAAGGTAAAAAGCCTTCTGGGTGCAGCTTCCCCCCCCATCCCCCTTATATTTACCTGGGCCCCATATCGATCCAGCGATGTGCATGACAACAGCGGCTCTCCAGGGCCTTTCTCTACGCACACAGCAGTGGCTCCTGCTGCTGTCAATCACAGCCAGCGAGCCAGTGAGGAGAGAGCAAGGGGCGGGGCCGAGCCACGCTCTGTGTGTGAATGGACAATCTCCATTCACAATAGCATCGCTCAAGAGTGAGCCTGCTTGAGTGCCCCCATAGATGCTTGCTATTGGGGGCACTGGGCAAGGGTTTGGAGCCAGAACCGTCAGCAGGGGCCATAAAAAGAAGAGGACCGTGGCTGCTCTGTGCAAAACCATTGAGCACAGAGCAGGTAAGCATAACGTTTGTTATTTAAAAAAAAAAAAAAATGCAATAATGGTGTGAAGCCACCTACTGGCAGGAAGGTTAACTGCACCTGCGTACAAGCAGCTCTGACAGTCTTCTGTTTCAGGCCCTGGGTAAAATGTCTCTGGAGGAAAGGCACAGCCCAAAAAAAAAAAGAAAAAAAAAAAGCCTCAGAAAATGTGAGTCTCGCATGTTAGCATGGATGGGGAAGCCGAGAAAAGCAGAAATGGGCTGCATGAACTATTTCACAGACAAGCCACGCCGTTGGCCGTAATAACTGCTCAACATTTGAATTCAGGCCAGTTTTCTGCAGAAGTTTCCTTCTTGTGCACACTGGCTGAATGAAAGAAGAAGCTGAGGACACTGAAAGGTTTTATTACTGTATGTGAAATGAGAGAAAGTGGTGAAGTTATTTTCCAAGTACAGGTGGATATGCGGGAAGAGCTACCTTTCTACTGAACTGTGTTATTGATGAATTATTTATTACTGTCTGCTCAGATCAATCACTAGGCTAACCTATATTCAAGCCGATCATCAGACGCAGTTATATTTTTTACATGTTGCTATGTAGTAAACAGGGCTGGTACAAGGATTTTTGACACCCTAGGCGAAACCTCATTTTGCCCCCCCCCCCATTTGGCTCCACCCCCGACTCCACCCCCTTTTTCCCTGGCCATGTATACCCCACCTTTTTAATGAAGTGCCCATCAAATGCAGCCCACCAGTGCCTATCAAATTCGGCCTCACCAGCGCCCATCAAATGCAGCCTACCAATGCCCATCAATTGAGCCTACCAGCGCCCATCAAATTCAGCCTCACCAGCGCCCATCAATGCAGCCTACCAGTGCCCATCAATGCAGCCTACCAGCACCCATCAATGCAGCCTACCAGCGCCCATCAAATGCAGCCTACCCGCGACCATCAATGCAGCCTACCAGTGCCCATCAAATGCAGCCTACCAGTGCCCATAAATGAAAGTTTGCTTGCTTCCATTCACTTGAGAGTTGGGACACAGACAAAGGCTGCTGCGCCTCTGATACTATGTGTGAATGGAGCGGCAGCTGCCTGCTAATGCTGAGACTTAGGTGCTTGCTGCAGAGGCAGGCAAATCGAGGAAAGCTGGAAGCCGCACACCGGTATAATGATGAATGCTTTATTTGAAAAGCTGAATCATGAAGAATCACAAAACATAACAGCAGAAGCGTACAAAAACAACTGACGCGTTTCACACTCACGATGAGTGCTTATTCATAGCTTACTGCAGAGAGAAGAGAGTAGGAACACCAGTGGCCGGGTGCCCTAGGCAGCAGTGCACCCTAGGCGGCTGCCTAGTTTGCCTAGTGGTAGCACCGGCCCTGGTAGTAAAAGACACATGGCCATTGAGTTCAAGCTACCAAAAAAAAAAATACTGAAAAAATGCATCAAAAAGAATACAAAATCTTCAATAAATTGTTAACAAATTTGTTTTAACAGAGAACAAATTTCTTCATGGCCCCCAATGACAATAAGTCTTTGACTTCAAGTATTTGATGTCATTATACAGTATGGTGTTTTCTTTATTTATGTATTAATAGCAAAAGTGAGCATGTTCCAGAATAAGGAAAGTGAGCCATATGTTTAGGAGAGGAGTGAGGGGGGTATGATAGTGGGCAGCATTGGCGTGCGCAGGGGGTGTGCCAGGTGTTTCAAGTGTGACCCTAATCACAATGTGCGGTGGCGATTCCCCCCTACTGCCCTATTCATTCACTATCCTGTGCAGATGAGGAAGCAGAGAAAGGCATATGTGTTTGGGCTTTGGGGTGCACACCCTAATGCAATAGGCTGCACACACCTATGATGGGCAGTATGTACAGTATAGGAGTATGGGGGGTATTACATTAGGCTGTATGTACACGAGAGGAGTGCAGAGGGTATGAAAGTTAGCAATATGGACAGAAGAGGATTGAGGAGTGTACAAAAGTGGGTGGTATGTGCAGGAGAGGAAAATGGAGTGTACTATAGTAGGCTGTATAGGTAGGAGAGGTGTGCAGAGGGTATGACAACGTAGTGGGTGGGAGCGGAGTGTTGGCTGGTGCTCCATCAGTCGGGGGGGTGGCAGACGGACCTGACCACCGACCCCCCCTCCCATTGCTCCTGCCCACCACCGCACACCATGCACCCCCCCCCCCCGGTCGCCGGATCTCTTACCCTGTGCTGCTATCTCAGGAGAGGGGGCTCTGTGCAGGATCCGGTCTTGCAGGGTGGTGCATTGCTTTTCTCCAGCTCCTGGCCAGCCATGGAGACAGCTAAAACAGGATTCCCCTCCAAGTCCCGGGTTGTTGGGTCGGTCGGTCCCCGGCATCAGTGCGTCTCCTTCCTCCTCCTCCTAGGCCAATAGGATCGCTTCTCCTTTCGGGCAATCGGGAAATGGGTCTCAAGACCTTGATTGGCCAGGAAGAGAATCAGTGTGACAATAGCGAATATTCATTCACTATTGTTACACAACTGGGTGGGCTCGGGGTGCAGTGCTCAGCCCCCCGATCCCTCCCTTTTTTGAAGCCTGTTAGAGCCCCAATCACATGCTTAAAAAAAAAACAAAAAAACATCGGAACCCATGCATCTGGGGCCCCGCATGTAGATTAGGGGGCCAGACGCATGGATGGGGGGGTGCAACAGTGAGCAGTAGGTACAAGAGAGGAGTGTGGAAGGTATGACAGTGGGCAGTATGTAAAGCAGAGGATGGTGAAGGGTATAACGGTGAGCAGTATGTGCAGGAGAAGAGCGTGGAGGGTATGACAGTGGGCAGTATGTAGAGGAGAGGAGTGTGGAGGGTATGACAGTGGGCAGTATGTAGAGGAGAGGAGTGTGGAGGGTATGACAGTGGGCAGTATGTACAGGAGAGGAGTGTGAAGGGTATTACAGTGAGCAGTATGTGCAGGAGAAGAGCGTGGAGGGTATGACAGTGGGCAGTATGTAGAGGAGAGGAGTGTGGAGGGTATGACAGTGGGCAGTATGTAGAGGAGAGGAGTGTGGAGGTTATGACAGTGGGCAGTATGTACAAGAGAGGAGTGCGGAGGGTATGACAGTGGGCAGTATGTCCAGAAGAGGAGTGTGTGTGGGGGGTATGACTTTACCCATTATGTGTAGAGGGGGAGTCAAAGGTACAGACCATCTTGCAGCCTATCAGATCATTATGCATTTGGACTGTAGACATATTTAGTGTGCAATACTTACACATTTGTAACAAGCTCATTTTATCAGTGGGTGATTAGTATCCTGACAACCTTGTACGATTGTAAGCTCTTCACCTTCATGAGAACAAATCCCAGAATGGATATTCTAAAAAGTGAAGCACTGTGACTGATGGAGGATTCAGATGAAGGACTTGATCAGCAGAGATCTTGGTGATATTGTCTGAAGACGCCCAGTTGGGGCGTTAATTGATCTTCTAGGTCTGCGTCTGATCTGCGTTTCAGATTCAATTACATTAGAGCGCTCAGATCCAGCGAAACGCCAATGCTCTTAGTGGACAGTGACATAATCCCGGCATTTGTAAAGCCGCAGTGATGGACAGCTTAGGGCTTTCATCCTGCTAATTATCCAAATTGTGGTATCCAATTTGTTGAGATTGCCCCCCTCTGTGGGACCCGGCAGGGTGGCGAGCTGATAGATGAACAATTGTCATTGGTGAATATTACGTTCTAGTACAAACAGGAGAAGCCACAGATTCATTCCCATTCTCATTCTGTCCTGCGTCACGTGTTGCTGAGTTTTTAACATTCAAGTCAACGGAACGAAGATGAGCAAACCTCTGTGAATTTCCATCAGTGGAACATCTTAAAAATCTGTAAACCTCTGAAATTCGGAATTTCTGAAGTCCTATTGAAATCAGTGGGAACCTGCACTGGGCTCCAAACATGCGTCTATTACTGAGCAGTCAATGATGCCAATTTGTTCAGAATAGTTTGGAAAATTCGACCAAAAACAGCCTGACCCACTTTTTTAAAAAAAGCTCTACCAGGAATATTGGGATAGAAGAGTGGGACATAGTGACACTGGCAGTCAAGTTAAGGGTGCTCAAGCAATAGCAGAAGCCAATATAAGGCAGAAACAGTCTTTGGAGCAAAGTATTAACCAGTTGACCCCTGAAGATTTTCCCCCCTTCATGACCACACCACTTTTCACAGTTCAGCCATGTGCTACTTTAACTGGCCTTTGCACCGTCATGCAATGATGTACGCAAACAAAATTCATATCATTTTTTTCAACGTATTTTTTTTTTCTTGCCCATATTCGATCACAACTGTTTTTTTGTTTTTTTTATGATATAAATGAAACAAGAGATAAAAGTTTTTTAAAAAGGAACATTTTTACTGCTACAAAACATATCCAATAAAAAAAGAAAATGAAAAAAAAAAACATTTCTTCATCAATTCTGGCAAATATGTATTCTGTTACATGTTTTTTTTATTAAAAAAAAAAAAGTGTATATTGATTGGTTTACGTGAAAGCTGCAGCAGATACAAACTATGGTATATACTGGAATTTTAATTTATTTATTTTATACTAGTAATGGCGGTGATCAGCGACTTTTTGTGGAACTGCAATAGTTCAGCAGACAATCTGACACTAACTGACGCTGGAGGGAACTGACTAACTGCCACTGACGTGACTAGAGACACTAATACAGTGATCAGACAGTGCTATTACTATACACTGTCACTGTAGTAATGACACTGACTGGGAAGGGGTTAACATATAGTGCAATCAAGGGGTTAAATGTGTGCCTAACTGTGTGGATTATGTGTAAAATGTGTAAAATGTTTCCCTTATAGATTTCTAACTTTCTCATCCCTACTTTGCAGGGATGAGAAACAGGGAGATTGTTCTCTACACAGGGGTCTCCACCTGCAGGACATGACCCAGGAACACTACACTCAGCTGCCCAGACTATTTATAGGGCTCTCCCTCCACCTTCTGGGTACACCTCCCCATGGATTGGCTGAAGCTCCATAAATATTCAGGCTGCCTGTTTTGCCCTTCCTCCCACTATAATTCTTGAACCCTCATGAAGACAGGGGGAAGGAGCAGAACAGCAGCCCGTGAAACACTGAGCAGCCCTAAGCGATCAACCTCTGCCCCACTGTTTATAGAGGAGAAGTTAAATGCATTGGCGGCCGGTTGAAGCTTTTTTTTTTTTTGGTGGCGGGGGATGGCAAACACTATGCCACCCCCCCCCCGGGTGGGTCGTTAGCATTTACCCCATCACCAGCGGCTTCCCCTGCTCGGCGGCCTACCATTCTCCTGCTGCACTCCTGGGGCCTCTCGTTCTCTGGGTCATCACGGCGGCTTCCATTTCCTCCCTCCTCCTCTGTGGCCAATCGGGAGTCTTCTCTTTTCGGACAAATGGAAAATGGATCTCACACCCGCTTCTGATTGGCCGGATTGAGGATCAATGTTTCAACGGGGAATATTCATTGTAACACACCCAGGTGGGATCGGAGCACATCCTCTGCGTCCAGAGCCCACCCGATTTTGAAGCCTATTAGAGCCTCTAAAGAAAAAAAAAAACAAAACACCGCTGTAATTCATGAAACCTTGAAAAGGGGCCGGACACATGAATAGGGGGTGGCCATGGTGGCCGTGGATAGATTCATGCTATGCATAAATCTATGCTATCCATTACCATAAAGGGGGGTAGAGTGGAGAGACGGGCCGCCACTGCTTACATGTACCTAGCAGCCGTCTCTAAACTAGGAGGGTTCTACTTTGAAGCCCAATAGAACTTGCTAACCACATTCCAGGTACATTAAAACAAGAATCTGTGCAGGGTCTTAAAGTTCAATTTTCTTACAAAGCAGCCACAGCCTGAATTGAAAGTCTGTCCTCTGCCAGCATGCTGCAGAGAAAGACTCTTGCCTTCCGTGTGGAAGCAGTGGCTAGAGCTCTCCAATCAGCAGGAAGTAATAGGTTTGCTGATTGTTGTGCTCAAGCTTTGATTTGGTAAAGAGAAATGCTGGGACCTCTGAAGAGAGACCACTGCTTCCACATAAAAAGCAAGGTGAGGCATGTTGGCAGGGGACAGGCTTTTCTACTCAAGCTGTAGCTGCTTTGAAAGAAAATACATATGGAACTTTGAAAAACTTTTGTTTTGATGCACTTGGAATGAATTCAGTTGGGCTTTAAATACCTTACATGATATATTCCACATGCACAAAAAGACCACAATCAAAGACCTTTTAGAAAATGACCCCATTCATGATTGGGAACACATATTGGCTATTCTATAATAAGGACTCAGAAGTCATTGCAAACTGCAGGTATTTCTGTTTGAGTTCCCTCGTTGTGCTTCCCTATTGGTTACATAAACAAGTGTCCAG